>NC_059471.1:94528627-95155055 GCF_018139145.2 Gymnogyps californianus
AGATGGAGTCCCAAGAAAGAGCCCCCAAACCCCTCCCCAGAGGTTCCTGTGCAGTATTTGAAGCAGAGGAAGTTGAACAGCCTGAGAGCTCAGAAAAAGAAAGGTTTCCACCGTGGGGTAGTGGAGAGGGAGGTGAGGGGCAGCTGTCAGTTCCCCACTAAGCTCCAGGTTAACAGCCAACACCCCAGCACCAGGGCTCCGGGCAGGGGGACAGGAGGTGCAGCCCCATCCCCATCCCTGTCCTGTCACGTCAGAGCAGCCCTGCTCTTCTACCCAGGTCTCCCACACAGAGACATCGGAGGGCCTGCGAAGGATGCACAGGGAAGAAAGCACCCGGCCTCCGGTAGCCCTTGCCCTGCCTGGGCTGTGGCGATTTAGAAAGCAAGTAGCAAGTCTGTTCCTGCTATGCTCAGGCCCTATTTTTATTAGTTTCTTACCAGCATGTGTCAGGGAAAGTCCTGAAGCTCACCACAAAGATCATTTATTTCTCTCCCTCCCTCCCTCCCCCAAGCTAATCCCATTTCGCCACAGCGCTGCCTGGCAGCTCCCCTGCCTGCGTGCTGCCTGCTATGCTCCCTCCCGCTGCCACGCTACTCCAAGGCCACTGCTCCTGCCCCGCAGAGCGTCCATGTGCTTGTTATGTGCATGTGTAAGCACACACAGGGCGGGGGGGGGGAGCAGGGAGGGAAGGGAAATAGCCCCAGGCTTTCTGCGGTCTTCTGTGGCTGCCCAGCGCTGCAGGCAGCTCTAGCTCTGCAACGTGGGTGCCAGGGTCCCACCTCTCGCTGACAGATGCTAGGAAGCATTTCGGTGTCTCTGCGAAAGGCGTCGAGTGTCCTGGCATGGGTGCCCCCAAGGGGAGGAGGAGCAAAGGCGATGCAGGTCTCTCCTCCCTCCTGTACGCCTTCCTAAACCTGGGCTGTGCCACCGCTCGCTGCAAGTCTGGGGCTGGAGCCTGGGCCCCCACGGTCATGTCCTGCAGAAGGGAGCTCCGTGCTGATGGCTTCAGGAGAGCCCAGCCTGCGGAGCCATGGGCTTCACCGCTGTGTTTTCACTGGAGTGAGCGAAGGAGGCACGTGGTCGTAACCCTTTGATAGCAGAGCTGGGCGCTGCTGCTCCAGGTATCCAATCCCTGCCCTGACACCCATGCCCCAGCGTGGCCCTGAGCAAGCTGTTTGGTCTCCGAGGCTGGAAGCATGCCGTATGGCACCCCTGGCCTTTGGGGAGAGAGATGTCTCTGGTTCGGGCCAAGGCTTCCTAGCAGGCTGTTTGTTTCATATCTGAATATGCAGAAGCGGATGGAGGACTGATACTTGAAATGCAGAAGTGGATGAAGGAAAAACATGAGTCCCTTCTCGAGACAGCAACGTGCTAGCATGGGCAGCAACCATCTGTCCACCATGCTGGCTGGCCTGCGCCAGGCACCACGTAGCTGGCATTGCCGGGGGGGACGGCTCTGCTGTGCCGTGCTGGGCTGGGTTGGTTTTTTTAACTTCCCTTTTATTGAACAAACAGCAGACATTCCCAGTCAGATTCACCGCTGGCATCACCCCAGCCACGTGGCTAAAGCAGTGCCAGGAGCAGATTCTGCTCCAGGACTTGACTGTCATCCAAAATGTGAACCGGCACCGGGAAAAGCCGCTAAGGTCAGGATCCTCCCGGTGCGGAGCAGTGCAGGCTGCTGTGCCGGAGCTGCCCGCAGCAGGGTGAAGCAAAAGGCCATGGAGGGGGAGGAGAGGGGAGCACAGGCGGGGAAGGGCTGTGCGTCCTGCAGAGCTGTTTGTAATAACCGCTCTTAAAATGCTGCGCTGCATGGATTGGGATTGCAGGTGTTCCCCATACCTGTCATGTAAAGCTCTGCTAATTCGGCAGCATTGTGGTTGGCTTTTTCTCCCTCACCCCTCCTCCTCACCCCCCGCCTTTTCCCAGCAAGAGAAGCCTGGATCAGCAGCCCCAGTTTACACAATGCTTCACACCCCTCCCTGTGTGCATTTGGGAAAAGCAGGCGTTGGTCTGGGAGCCAGAGCATGCTTGGGAGCCACCTCTCTAACTCCCAGAGCCGAGCACCCACCCAAGCTCAGGGGAAGCTTGCACTGAGATGGGACGTGCTGCATTTGTTGACCTCCATCCCCCTCCTGGTCCTCTCTCTCACTGTCTTTTTTTTTTTTTTTTTTTTTTTACAAAATTGAGAAATGAGTGCTTTGCCACCCAGCAGGTCAGAGGAGCCCAGTCTTTCGCAGCTGGGCAATCTCAGAGCCGTTAGTACTCTGGGCCAAGTTTCCCTCTTCGCTCCAGCATGGCTTTTGTCCCTCACTGCTAAGGGGACAGCGAATCACACAGATTTGGCCAGCTCTGGGGCAGGGGCAGCCCCTGCCTCCCCCTGCCCTCTTTGCCCATCACTGATTTTTATTTCCAAGCTGGCTCTTGATCTCCAGTTTAAAAAACACCCACAACCGTTTCTAATGTGTCTCAAGTATAATCTTCCCAGGGAGGCTGTGTCCCCTCGCCACGTGCTCCCCGCGCTCCTGGAAAGGCCAGGCTGATTGATTGCATTCATGCATCACTGCAAACGTACTGCTGCTTCCATCCCCGGAGGATTTCTCTGTCTGCAGGAGGATCCCTGAAGAGAGGAGGGCAGGGGAGGGATGCGCGGGGGAACGGCAGCGGCACCCCTGGCTGCTGGGGACACGTGCATGGCTGGTGTGGTAGGGGCGGAGGACAGGCAGAGGGAGGAGAGGAAAAAACAGGTAAAGAAGAAACAGCTCAGGCCCTTTCTCTGTGTCCCACGTGGGCTGCATCACCTCTCCGCACCCCAGGCGAGCGCACACCTGGTCCCGCCAGCTATCCTGCTTTGCTATTGAGGCAAATTAAGGCAAATCTCTTGCATGCCCCTACCCTGCCTGCGGGCAAGAGCACATGCGCCAACACAGAGTTTCCAGAGATGCTGGGGCAGAAAGGGAGCCTGCGGTGGTCCTCAGTTGTGGGCGCAGCGGGGCAGCGAGGCTCCACATAACCTCCCGAACCTGGGGGGCTCACGGCAAGCCCCTCTCCTGCCCCACCACCAAGGGGGTCGGCTCCAGGGGCAGCACGGGCATGGCTTGGAGGCTCTCCGGCAATCCCCAGCAAAACTACAAGGCAGCCCCCCGCCACGGCCGCACTCCCGTCCCCACCACCAGCACGGGAACACGCCCTGGCTGCTCCCATCCTGCTCAATTTTTATTCGGCGTTGACAGCTGCTGCGCCGCGCAGGAGCGAGCCGGAGGAACTGCTGGCTTTAAAGTGGCTCCCGGAGAGACCTCCCGAATAGTAAATTTTCCAGTTAATCGTGTCCGGGTAGAGACGACACTCACAAATCAGCAGCGCCCAGTGCTCCAGAGCAGCGCTCCCTCCTATGGGTACAAGTAATCCTTCAGAAGAGCGGCCAGGGGAGAGGGGGGTGTTTTTCCCTGTGTTCTCAGTTTGCTAACCGCGGGCCTGTGACAGCTCTTCCAGCGTAGCTGTTATCACCGCTTCTCTTCCAGAGGCAATTAGCCCGCTTCCCCTGCTGTTTGCACAGGCCTCCCAGGCAGAAACGGGAAAGACGGAAAGATAGGAAGTTAAATCTGATTGCAGAGCCACAAAATCAACAGGACGACAGCAGGGGCTGGGTATTGCCTGAAATGGGATGTAAAGCTCGTTTTCTTTCATTCGGCGACGGATTCATTCCCAGCTCCGGGAAAGCTGCTGGCTGTAGGTCAGACAGCACACTGTCTTCTCACCATCGGGCTTTCGCTCTGCCAAAACCAGACCAGCCGGCTGCTTTTATCAGGAGTGATAACCTGTCTCCTGGGTCTGGAAAGCAACAGTCCTGGGATACTGTCCCCCTCCAGGATGCAGGTGACGGTACCCCACGCCCCTGCGGAGCATGCGGCAGAGGTGACCATCCCCTGCCAACGGGCCGTTGCGCTGTGTGGCGCCGGGGCTGTGCTGTCAGACTGCAGCACAAGGCTTCCCCCAGGCAGTTTGCACCTCCTTGTTCAAAATGTCCCCCCAGTCCCTCTGTCCTTCCTCTCTGCCTCTGGTGGGGTGTGGGTGGGTTTGGGGTGTGCGGCACTGGACCAGCAGGAGAGGGCTGGCACGGTGCTGAGGTGACTCTTTGCACTTTTGTTTTCTGTTGCAGCCAGGATGCATTATCCAAACCCATAAAATGCATGAAAGGACCTGGATCCAAGCTGACTCCATCCCAGTCCCGCTCCCACTGTAAGCAGCAGCAGGATGTAAATGCTGAGTTTCTGCATTTTTAACATTATTCCTGGTTTTGTTGGGCTCCTCCAGCCTGGTGGCATTTCTCAGGGGAAGCTTCTCACTCCTCCCAGCACCCCAGGGGCACCTGAGAGCCAGGCTGGACAGTTCTGCCACTCGTCCCCCCCCACCCCCAGGCCCTCAGCAGCCCCACTCAGGAAGACTCCTGCAAGGAGCATGGAGATGCCAGCTGCCCCGTGAGGAGCCCTTGCACAGGGATGCCCTGTCCTGCCCTGTGCTGTCTCCTCTGACCGATGGCTGGAGGGCAGGGCAGCCCCCTGCCCTTGCTGCCACAAGAAAGAAAGGCCAGAAGGGAAGCTACCCGGCAGCCTTGGCGTTAACCCAGTGCACGTCCACCGTGGCTGGCTGGGAAAGCCCAGCCTGACACCCGCCACTCATCATCCAAAAGGGGTCCTGACTCTGTGTGCTGGTTTGGGAGGGGGCACAGCCCTTGGCACCTCCCCTAGACAGAAAGATCTGCAGCAGGCACCTGCAGGCAAGCGAGTGCCTCAGGCTTGGTCCTTGCTGTAATCCAAGCTTGGGTCCCTATGCCATTCTTCCCCACGGAGACTTCGGGCATTGCTTGTCCTTGCTTGAACCCCTTTAGGGACCAAGCCTTTACGCCAGGATGCTGCTGCCTCCCCTTGCAAAAGGACTTCATCATTTCTTTCAATGCAAAGGCTGAGGAGCAGCTAATCCCAGAGAGCCAGCAGGCCATTGCAGAGAGGACACCTCTTCTCCACCGGCCTCTTGCTCCCTCCGTCGAGGCAGGCAGAGGAAGATGCGCGTGTGCTCGCGCCTGAGCCCACGCTCGCCTGCTGTCTGTGGGAAACGTCCCTTGGCAGGGGGAGGCAAGCCTCCTCCTGCTCTGCAAGGTTAGAGCTGCTGGGACATTCCCGTCTCCTCCTGCCAAAAGCACTGCTGCTGAAATCGCATTGCTGCAAGTAAAACCGTCTCCTGGCTAATTACTAGGGAACAGTTCGCCTTCTATTTTTAGACAAGCTTGCAAGCTTGCATTGAAGATTACCCTGCTCCTGTTTGTCTCCCTGTCTCTTTGCTGTGCGTGTTTCTCTTCCTTCTTCTCCCTCGCTGCGAGTCACACTGAACCAAGCTCAGCATCCCGTGGGGTCGGGGAGCAGAGGACAGCCATGCGCTTGCGTGCCAAAACAGTGATTCTAAAGCCATCGAGAGCAATTGCTTTAGCATTAGGTGGAGAGGGAGCAGCGTTTTGCAGAGCCAGGAGCCGCTTCTCGGCTTGCCATGCCTAGCCTCTGCCTGCTGAGTGCTCCCTCCACCTGGCCACAGCCAGAGACCTGCTTCCATCTGCTCGACACGCTGTTCAAATCGTCCTGTCCAAGTTCTACACTCTTCCAAGACAAGGGGGAATAATAGGGAAAGAAAGAAAAAGAGGAGGCCCCTTCAAAGCCCTGGCCTGTGGGGCAGTCAGCACATAACATGGAAGCAGGGGGCAGCTGGACGGGGGAGAAGGGTGGGCAAGGATGGCCACACGCGTTGTAAATCCTGCACTGACCTGTGCGGTGGCCACGGGAAGGCATGCCATGGCACTGCTGCTCAGCACAGAGCCGCACGCTGCGGTCGCCCTGCCATGCCCATGGCCGCAGCAAAGAGCGGAGGTTGTTCCATCTGCCTGCCGAGGGGGACCGGCCAGCGTCACGGCAGCCCCGGTGCTGCCTCGGGATGGCAGTCCTCCCTGCCAGGAGACCCGAGATCACACGGCCTCAAAAGAGCAGGGGTAACACGTTCAAAGCAGCTCTGGAGCCTGCAGGCATCCCCCCTCCGTGTGCACGGATGCAGGAGGCAGAGCCCCAGCCAGAAGGAGTGCATCCGAGCCTGCTTGGCGGGGTTAACCTTGGTCCCAAAAGCCAGTTAGGCAAATTAGCACGGCATTTTCCCCGAGCTAATTAACTTCCCTCACAGCAGGGCTAATGAGCTCCAGCACAGAGCTTGGCTGCCACAGCTAGCCGGCCCCCAGGCGAGGGGCTGGCCTCGAGGGCTCGCTGCAGCCCGCGGCATCGGCAGGCACCAGCTCCCTCTGGGAAACTCCCGCTCCCGAGTGCCCACCGTGCGGCACTGCCAGCCCGGGACTCAGTGGGGGGGCTCAGTCTTCCCCACTGGCCCTGGAGGCCACCTGCAATTTGGGGAGTGCGTGGGAGTCCCCGTCTTGCACCAGGCAAGTCCAGGATGCTCCTCAGAGCGAGCGAGGTGGTACCAAGCACAAGCCTTGGGATCTCCAGGCAGCTCCGGAGGGACACGGGTGGGATTCCCTCCACCAGGGGAGGACAGCGTTTGGGAGCTGCCTTTCAGCACATCTCTTCCATTTTTTGGTTAGCACGGGCACAGTCCAGCCCTGTGTCCACTGAAGTCGGTGGCCGGTTTTCCATTGATTTCAGTGGCCGGTGAAGCAAAATGTCTTCAGTATTCTCCTTCTCTCCTCCCGTCCCAGCAAACCACATTTATTTTACCCTCCACTCAACTCTTCTGGGGATCGATGGGTCGTCAAGATGATGAGTTAGTGCCTGTAGTGACAGTGGCACTTTCCATTACTGCTGATATACCTGGGGGACACATGTCTCCCAAAGACTCATCAAGGCTGGGAAATTCAACAAAGAGGCTAAAACTGTCATTGCAATGAAGCCACCCCAAAGCCCCAGTCCTGCGGCGCAGGCAGGACCTTCCCAGACCCGCAGAGATGCCCCTGAACACCCAGAGAGCTCCAGGGACACCAGCACTGGCACTGCGAACGTGGAGCAAAGTACAGGCTTGCACCTAGCCTACTGCTGCTTTGGGGGGTTTTCCCTCTCCCTTTTCACCGACTGATTTTCTCACAGAGAGCCATTTGGATAAACACTTCTAGCTGGGGAATGATTTCTTTTCCTGCGTATCTTTCATAACTAGCAGACACCGGGGTTTTTTTTGAGGTTGCATTATTATGACATTTTAATTGGCTCAGGACTACGCCAGTCTCAAAGCCAATTTGGCCCCGGCGTTTTCAGGCAGAACTGTTTTCTGTCTCCATTTTGATAGATACTTTACGCTGGCCAAAATGGCCTCGCGTTAAATAAAACAAAACCTCCCCGTGTTTTACGGCTCATGGGCGATCCGGTTCCTTCCCTCCCTGCTTTAATTTCAGCTTGAAACATGAACCGCACCTTGGTTCCCCGTCCCCCCCCGTCGTCCCCCCCCGCCCCCATCGCCGAGCTGCCCGCCCGGGGATGGCGGCGGGGCGAGCGGCAGCTGGGCTGCCTGTCCCCACTCGCCTTTGTTTCGCTACCGTGCGGCAGCCGGGGCTGAGCCAGCGCGCCGAGTAATTGCAGGATTTCAGGCGAAGAGGTGGCTGCAAGCCGTGAACCGCTAACGAGTGGGTGTAGCTGGAAGGGCCGGCGAGGGACCCTCGGGGCGAGAGCCCGCCGCGGAGTGTCGTGGCAAGGGCACCGGCTGCGCTGCTCCAGCGAAGCCGAAGGACGTGTCGGGAATGTCCCACACGTCGTGGCGGCAGCGAGACAAACGCCCGGCGGCTGCAAAGCCCGGGCGGAGCATCCCCATGCGCGGCAGTGCTAATCCTTAATTTGTCACACCTGCGCGGCTCCCCCGGCCTCCTTCCTCCCTGCCTTTTGGTTTCGGGGTTTTTTTCCGAGGCGCCGGCTTTAATGCCGCCTGACATCCCGACGCTCCCGCTGCCGCTCCAACACCCTCCCGCTTCCCCCGGGCTGCCCTCCCCTCCCGCGCTCCCCGTCCGGGGGGCTGCCACCCGCAGACCCCGCTGCCCCCCGGGAGCCGCCCCGCCGCCCTGTGCCTCCCTCCCACCCTTTCCTGTCGGGATTGCTCTTTCGGAGCAAAGCTGCTAATTGCTGGGTGTTAGCAGCAGCGCCCGGGGCGGGGGGGGGCTCCAGCAAAGGCGGAGGAGACCGCCCGCCTCCCCGTCCTGCCCCTCTGCAGCGAGAGCGGGAAGCGCCCCTGACTCGTTAGCGTTGCCGCCGGAGGGCTTTTAATTAGCGATGGCCAAAATGCGCGGCTCAAACCACCGCGATGGCCCACGCGCGACTCTAATGCAGTGACACAGCCCACACAGGCACCAGCCCAGGGACGTGCATCATTTATCCGCTCCCCTGCTCGGCGCCTTGCTTGCTTGCTTGCAATAGCGAGGTTGCGGCAGCTCGCCAAGCATCGGAGGCGAAAGGGGCAGAGCTGCCAACTAATACCACGCTGCTACCGATACAGAGCCCGTCTGCACCAGTCTTCCTCGGACTGGAAATCTTTTTGGTCAAAAAAAACCTTCCAGTTTGTGCCACGTCTCAAAATCTTTTGGGTTTTGGCCCGTTCTGAGCTAAGCTGCTGAGAGGCTCCCGGAAAGGAAAGGTGCAGGATCTGGGGTCAGGCAGCTGAGATGGGTGTCACCCCGCAGCTGGAGGGCTGGGTAAGCCCTGCCCTGGGCTTGGGTGTGACATACATGTTGATGTCTGTAATGTATCACTCTAGGATCTTGTGTCAACAACTTTCCTAGCATTTCTTTCCTTTTTTTTTTAACCAACCTGCCAGGTGTTGCTGCAGTTCATGACCTGAGATCCATTTTTTTCCCCTTCTGACTTTATGCTTTCAATATGATTTACAAAAATTGCTTATAATAAGGCTCATTCAGCAGCTGGATAATAGTTGTCAGGAGTTAAGAGACACTGTGGCAGGTTTAGCACAGAAGCATATTGTGTATCTGGGTCCCAAAGCTCTGTGGTTTTTAGGTAGTTTCTGTTAAGGGTAGGATGTGCAAAGGTACCTGTGGGGTGCCAGCAAGGGCATTTCTTGCAAGGGACATGAGGGTTGCAAGTCAGAGGAGGGACAGTAAATGGCCTCAGCAGTGAATTCACAGCTGTAAATCCAGATTAGGAGAAGAGTTCAAGGTCTTGGAAAGGCTGTGTTAATCCCTTCCTAACCTTGGCCTTACATACTTGAACGACCGGCTCTCTCCCCTCCGCGTCACCATTTGGCAGCCGTGACCTGCCTGCTGGGCGCTGAGCGGGGCCAGGGAGGGACGCGGGCTGCAGCCGCCCACGGGACCTGACAAAGCGGGTCCCCATCCCTTGGAAATGTCTTTTGGTCCCGGTGTTACCTTCACACCCAGAGCGTGGGCGCTCAGAGCACGGTGCTTGCAAAGCCACCCCTGCGGGTGGGGAGCCCCTCCTGGGCAGGAGGGAAGGTCCTTCGTCTGCAGCGGGGCTCCTTCCTCTCCATCAGCCTGTTCCCTGGCAGGACCTGCCCTTTTGCTCCCCCTTTCTTGCTGGCGTCACCTCAACCACCCCTGCTCATTTTGGGATTTTTTTTTCTTTTTTTTTTTTTTTTTAGAATGGGAAGAAGTGATGCTTTTGTGGCTAGCGGCTGTCGGGTTTGCCCTTCCTTCCGCCAGGCTCGTTCCACATAAGCCAGCACTAAGTCTGTGGGCTAATTGGCTTTATTTATCGTCTCTTTTAAGGCTTTGCATCGTGCAGGGGGTTATTTGCTATTGCTGCTGCTTTGCTTATTTGTTTGGTGCAGGGGTTTTGTTTTTCTTTTTGCCTTCCTCTCAAGGGCCTCTGTAATTGTCACCTCAGGCATCAATTACGGCTCAGCGGTGCTTTTGGGCACTGTCCGAGTTTGGGAATTGCACAGCTCTGGGGAGGGGGAGGCCGGGTGCGGAGGCAGCCCCAGCAGGGAGCCTGCGTGCGGGGACACCACGGGGTGATGCTGTGGGGAGGGGGCCAGGGGCACCACAGGGGTTTCATAACCGGGGCTGTTGGGAGTTTTGCTGTCGTAAAGGTCTTCCCACAGAAGCTGAGCTGCACAAACTGTTGGATAATCTGTGTTAGACGCTTTTCCTCCCTGGCAGGAGAGCTGCTGGATGCCAGCCATATGAGCGTTTCATACTTGCAAACCTCTACTTTGCTTCCCAAATTCAGCCGCTCAAAATTCTGCCAATTTTGCAAACAAATAATTGGGGAGTTTTTTGCATGGTTTATTACTAGCAAAATCCTCTTGCCTTTTTTTTTTTTAATTGCCAAAAAGTGCAAAGAATGTTTCATTTCTCCTGAAACAAGCAGAAAACATCCTTTTGGGGTTTTGGTTTGTTTTTTTTTTCCTTGTTTCCCCCGAAATGGGGAATTTCCATTGCAGCTGTCCCATGACTTATTTTTCTCTCCAGGGGACAGAGGCTGGGATGGAGTTACCTTCCCAGAAGGTTGTCTGAGGATCAGCGTACCCAACTCCGTTTTACACTCCTGCAGAAGTATCACTGGAGACCTTCTCAAAGCATCACTCGGCAGAAAGTAAGAGATGTGCTCACGTCAGCTGTCTTCCCTTTCATCCTCTGCTGCAGCATCTCTTCAGAAGATCAGGGTAATTAATGTAGCTCTGTCTTGTCCTGCCTAACACTTTGCATTGTGCTTGCCACGTGCTAAGAGCCTTCTGCCTGATTTCTGGTTAGCGTAGAAGGAGGGGAAAGAGGGAAGCAAGAAAGACCAAAAGCAGAGTGATGCTGTGCAAAAGACCTGAAGCTGCATCTGCGCTCCCTGCCACAGCCCCACAGAGAGGCACAGCCCCGTGTGTGGGGGGGCCGGCCGCAGGGATGCTCGGGGCCCATCTGCCTTGGAAGCCAAGTCCCGGGAGTCAAGCGATGGGATTAAGAAGTCAGCCAGACACGCTGTCCACCGGGTAAGATTAGTCCCTGCTAAGGCGTTTCTTAATCCTAGGCACAACTGAGATAATCTAAGCACAGATTAACCAGGTCCAGCTGGAGTTCAGCTCCCCGCTCCCCGTTTATTTTTGGCAGGAAGAGACTCCTACTGCTCTGGTGCCTCATCAGACGTTCGCACACGGGACCCCGCCCAGGAGAACAGGATGCCAAAACTCAGTGTAGCAGATTTGTCTTGCGACAGAGGTGTCCCAAATCCTATGGTTTTATCACAAGTTTTGTGATACAGGGTGGCATTTTGTTCCCAGGGCCCCATGTCTCAGATTTCTCTGATTGCATAATAAACCATCGCTTCGGGGGGGGGGGGGATTTTTTTCACCCTCAAAATGCAAAGAAAACAATGTCAATGTAAAATTGTCTTCAAGAAAGCCCTTCCCTAGGGCTTTTCTGTGGGGTAAATCAGTGACTAGCTCAGGGAATGATCTCCATCAGCCTTCCACACAGCAATATTTGAAAAGCTACAGGGTTTGGGGAGAAAAAATATTACTTCATTTCACGAGTCTCCTTTTTACTTTCTGAGCTGAAGGCTCGCACGTGGCTGGGGCTGGACGTGGGAGCTGAAGGCCGTTCCGCTTTCAGGGTCTCCTTGCTGCAGCGTCTGGATTTCTTTAAGTGAAACTATCAGTGAAGGCCCATTGGGTTTGTAAAGCTTTGAGAATGTTCCTATTATTCTTAGATATTACAAAAGCTTGTTTTTCAAAATTAAATAAACTCTTTGCCAAAATTTCAGTCTGCCTTTAAGTAAGAAAGGAAAGGAAGAGCGTAGGGAATGTTAAAAGTTTAAACTGGTATTCCCAGACCCTTAAAACAGCTCTGATTCTTTTGGGTTTTTTAAGAAGAAACATCTAATTTTCAGTCTCTCGAGCATTTCTGGATCATTTTAAGGTAGCAAGAGCACTGTGGCAATGACTGCATTTCGATACATCCCTTTGTCATCTCCAGTGTAAGACGCTTTGCCTTTTGGCTGAAATGTAACTTTCTCACAGGCACACATATGCACGCCTGTGTCTGTGTCTCCGCACAGAAATCATGTAGTGTGAGAAAAAGCTGGATGGATGTGGGACTCTCTTGGAGCTGGCGGCTCCAACGTGCTGTGTCAGGGGCCAGAGGGAGCTGCTGGCACCCTGGGCAGCCAAAGGGGTCATGGCAGGGGGTGGCACTGGGTGCCAGGAGCACTCCTTGGATGCTGCCGGACGCCCCCTCCAGCCTTGCTGCGTTCGGGGTTGCTCTGCAAGAAACCATCGGATGCTCTGAGAGGGGACTCCCCTGGGAGGTACGGGGCAGCTCGGTCCTCTCTTCGAAGGAGGACCCTGCCTGAGGAGGGCAGCAGTAGGCAGGAGTGGGTGCTCACCATGCCCGGGGGGTGCCCATGCTCCTCATGGCTAACCCGACAGGAGCGCTCCTCATGGCTGACCCGACAGGAGCCTCGTCCTGCCCCGCTGCGGTGGTTTCCTGCTGCTGGCAGCCCTCCAGCCTTGTTTCATTGCTTCGGTCTTAATTTCTCACGGCAACAGGCTGGTTGGGGTGAGTGGACACCTCACCGTTTAACGAGGAGCCACGTCTCCGCACTGCATCCCGGAAACTTCTGCGTAGGTTTTAAAAATAGGGACAGGTTAAAGAAATTGATTTATTTTTCCCTACAAAGGCCACCACACCACTAGACTGCAAGATGATTGATCAAATGACCTTTTTTCCCATTTACTGCCCTTCCCAGAAACCTGTCGTATCCGTGTGCTGCAAACACCTCCAATGGGATCAAACAGCCTTGCGACGCATGCGGTGCAAATGCTGCACACCTCGAATTTGTGATGCCTTTAACCAGCCCTCTTAAGCGAAGGGCTGGAATTAGACACATGCTGTCACCACAGTTTTTTGCAGCCGTGGGAGCCTCTTGTGTGCCAGCAACCCTCCGCAGCATCCTGAACACGGAGCTGCCGGTCCCACGGCAGCTACGGGGAGGAGGCAGGATTGCTGCTGCCCCATCCTCCTCCTGCCATCCTGCTTCCTTCGGGTGCATGATTCCCTTCCCCAGTCTCCAGTGGGATGAAGCAGAGGGCATCCGATCCAGGGAAAAAAACCCACGAGTTCCCCAGGCGGTGCCTTTCCCCCCTTGGGGAGCACAGCGCTGTGGAGCGTGGTTATTAACCAGACAGTCCTGAAAGACACTTTAAAATAAATTAAGAGGGCTGTTCCGCTCCTGCAGCTGATTACAGGCATGCCTGTTTTTTTTTTTTTCCAGAGAGTGGAAAAGAATGCTTGGAAAAAATTCTCTAATTTTCCCTTTTTGCCAGATCAGGCCTCTGTGTAATAACAAAACCACAGTGCTCACCGCTCGCCGCTCTCTTTGGGACACCCAGGCTAAGCGAAAGCGTGTAAATCTGCGGGAGGCTTGGGGCCAGAGCGCAGCTGTCCTGACATGCTATCCGCCCCCCGCCTCCCCGCTACGGCTTTAGCATCTGAAACGCAGGAGACATGCAGATCTGGAGGTAAGCCCTGGTGGGAAGGAGAGCAGTGCCGAGTCCTGCAGGTCACCAGTTAAGCATTTCAGCCCAGAGCAGATCTCTCATAAGCCACTTTTTGGAGATAAGCTTATCTAGACCCGACAGCTGAATTTAACCCTGAACTTTTGATCTTGATTTTCAGCCTCGGCAAGCCTATTCGTTTCCTTGAAATTATACACACTAGATTTCAGCTCCCCCGCTACAATGGCTCCACTGCTCCCTTAAAAGGGACCTGCACGGCTGTGCATGACAGCATCATCCAGTAATGCCCTTGGTTTCACAGCCAGCCCTGCAAGTTAGACAGGCCCCCGGCCGGGGAAAGCCTTCGATTAATGACAGTGGGGCTCCAGCGGGAGAGGAGCCAGGGTTTTACACTTCCAGTGATAACGCATTTGAAGGTAATATTGCGCAGGAGTGGATTATAACCCCAGCACTTTGCTATGCGGGCTTTTGGAAATTTGTTTTCAGTGCATAGAAGCAGCTAGAAACGCTCTTTCTCGCTGCATGAAAAATGCACTTGGTAATAGTCTTTCTATTGCTGGACAAGCTGACTGTGTTGGGGCTGTCAGCGCTGTGACAGACTAGCCAGGAAGAGGTTTGCTAATCAGTTTTCCTAGCATCAAATCAGCATCTGCTGTATACGATCAAGGAAATTGAGGAATCTCAATGTTTTTGCAATATTGCTTAGTTGGCCATGAAATATGGGTGGTTCTGAGAGGAACGGCTTATTTCTCCCTCACAAAGATAAAGCAACTTTGGCTAATGATGAAGCATCGCTGCACGATGAAGCCAGCTAATAGCGGCGCTCTGATGAGGGCAGATACACAGCAGCATCCCGGCAGAAGGGAAGGGAGGCGTAAACAGCTTTGCAAATAAGACTTTATTAATATGGTTGAACTACAGAGGGCAGAAGGGATTTCTTTTCTCCTCTTTCACTCCAAAAGCAATATTCAGAAAATGTCTAGGTTCCCACGTTTAGCCAAGAAATTAAATTCTTAGAAATTTAACTGGATGTTTTCTAGCTTGATTTTTGTTCGCTAGCACACAAGACCAGTCTTCCTGGGCAAGGCGGTTGTCTGGAATCGGGCTGAGGAAACCACTCTCCTGGCCAAGGGGTGGATAAACAGTATTTAAACAGGGCCAGAGTCCCACTTTTGGAAATGATTTGGGGCTCTACTTGCCCATGTCGCTCCTGACATGAGGGTCTGAGCATTGCAGGCTCTGTATCACTTCTGAAAATGTACCTTCTTCATGTGCCTAAACAGATCTTTAGCACTCCCCTGTTTAAACCTATGGCATTTGCCACAGCAACAAAAAGCTCCCAGGGTCAGTGTGAAGTGGCATGACTTTGTGGAGTTCGTGGAGACCAAGAGGCTCACAGCAGCTGAGGGCCAGGCCTTTCATCCTCAAGACAGGGCAGATATTCGTACTACCACGCATCCCTCAGCCCACCTCCACAATGGGAGCACCCAGCTCACACGCGGCTTTTCCTAGCCAAAGTGCTTTCTCGGTTTCTGCTTTGGCAAGATAGCTGTGGTAGCAAAGAGGGAGGAATTTGCTTCCTTCCTCCCCTCCCTCCCCAGCACTAGCATTTTTCCTAAGGGTAAAAAAAAAACAATCCCAGAGCCTGCCGCATGCCTCCCCTCCCTCTCCCTCCAGCCCGGGGCTGGGGGAGCCACCGCTGTGCGATGGTGGGGCTGGACGCGAGGAGAGTGCTCTCCGGGCCGGCGTGGCAGAGCTCAGCACTTGGATGGCTCAGAAGGGCAGGGACACTCTAGTTTTTGTGGCCCTTGTGAGATTTTTAGGCCAACCGCAGGCCGGTCAGTTGAGATCCACACCGAAAAGTGCAAACCTGTTCCTGGGATCGAAGCGTATAAGCCCTTTTTATGTAACAGCCCTGTGATATAAGCAGCAGCTGGGGATTTATGCTGTCTTTGAAGTAAATTGCATCCTGGTGCACTATAGCATGAGAGTTAAGATTTACCATTGCCGGGACACTGAAGACCCCGGTGGAAGCAAGGGAATAAATAGCGCGGCGCTCTTCTCGCTGCCTGCTGCTGCGCGACTCGGCTTCACAGACCTTCCTCCCCTCTCCGCCCCTGCTTCCACTTGCATTGTGTCGGGGAAGCAAATTGGTCACATCTGCATCCGGCCAGAGAGGAACAAATGTGCTGGCTAGGCAGCAAGGAGCTTTCTGAGGGGGGATACCTCAAAGTAAAATGAAAGGCTGGCCATCAAAGGTAGAAAACAGACCGGCGGATGAAAGGGATTCTTTGCTTAGCTTTGGTAAGGCTACTAGGTATTAATAAAATTTAAAAAAGCACAAGAAAACTGGGGCATCCAGAACAGCACATTTTTTTCCCCCTCCCCTTTTCCTTTGCTCATCCTCTGTCATCAGCAGAGGGGAGGGATCGGCGTCCCCCCATGCTGCGGCAAGCACTGTTTATCTTCACTCCTCAGGACGCTGCCATTAGCAGGGCTTCAGTGTGCCGTGATGCTTCATCATTAGCTGGAGGTGCTTGATCTGGCTGGAGAATAAATGAGCCGTTCCCCCCCAAAGAAACCCTCACATTTCGTGGCCAGCTGAGCAAATATTTTGAAATATTCCAGCTCTGCAATTTCAGCGGTCAGATAAAACAAAGGGGGATCTGATACAAAAGGGCTGAATTCTTCTGTTCGCTCTCCGGCAACCCCACCGAAGTCGGTAGCGGTAACAGGGAACCGAGTTCAGCACAGCAGGGAAGCACAGGCATAAGTCCCATGGAAAATCCCTGCGGTCTTTACAGTTAATCATGTCCAGTTAATCATGTCCAGAGGTGGACGAGCGCTCAACTGATGCGCTGAATCATGACATACAGGCAATTACCCTAAATCAGAGTAGTATCTTCCAGTCCCAAAAGGCTCCATTATGCTTCACCAACTCCTGAAGGGAAGGCAAAAACCCCAAGTGGCAGCACTGCGGTGTAGGGAGGATGAAACGGCCAGGTGTTCCTCTGCCGCCTCCCCAGCACTTTTCTAACCTCGTGAAAAGTTCTGGCAGCTCTTTAAATCCAGGCTGTTGAGATTTACAGCTCCAGACCCTCTGGGCAGCTTGCTGAGTTTACTCTGGGTTTCTCCCAGCCGGCTGCGTCAAGCCCCACAGACAAGGTTTCACAGGGGCTGAGACTTATGGGCCAGGCAGTGTTTGGCCTCCTTCTTCTCTCTGACTGCAAATACGTGTCTTCCCCTCTTCTGAGCATCCTGGCCCCCTTCTCAGGGGCCTGCTGAAGCAAAGCCCTCTTACCACCCTTTCATTGCCTGGGCCCAGCGTGGCAGAGGGATGCTCTCCCATGCACACTGATCGAGATCCAGAAGTTGCTGCCTGCTGGGAATAGCAGCACCCTTGCCCCGTGCCACTGCCAGCAGCTCGGGCAGCCGCCGGGGGTTTGGCTCCCAGGGCATCCCAGCTTATGCTCGCTCGGCATCGGCGAGGAAAGGGCCCCTGAGGAAGGATGCTTGTTAGCTGCAGCATCTCTCCTGCTGGCCAGGCTCCCATGGCTGCGCAGCCGAGACCTCGGAAAGCTGGGTTCGCCCGCCCAGGGACGGCAGAGCTTCGATCGCCTCCGGGCGCTCAGCTCAGCAGGATCCCTCGCTGCACCACTCTGCAATTGGAAGCATTTTCCAGCCCACCGCTTGCTAGGAAAAGAGAAATATCCCAAAATGAGAGGTTTTTTGTGGGGAGGGGATGTGATGCTGGGGTGGATGGATTGATGTCTGGGCAAAGGAAAAGGAGAGCCCTTTCCCGTGTTGGTTACACTGTCTCTAAAACAGACGCTCCTATCCCAGGAACAGCTTTGGCATCCATTTATAGGATTACAATATTATCACACATTAAGACACAAGCTAAGCCCTATTTTTCATCTGTGCACAGGGGACAAGGCAAGGCAGGAGGAGGGCCTACGTGTTCTTGTTTAGGAGCCAAAGACTAATGTGCCCAGCAAAGCAAAATTAACCCAAATACCATGATTATGCAGAAAAAAAAATGTGCCAGAGAATGTCATTTCACCAGCAATATCCTGCAGTTTTCCGCCGGCGAGAGTTCGAGAGGTGGCATAGTAACAGAGTACATCAGGGCAGGCATTTGACTGGAAGCATTAAATACCTCAGAAAGGTGAATGGCCAAGGTCTTCCCGATAATTAAAATATGTGCAGTCTTCATAGACCAAGGAAGAGACAGAGCTATTGTTTAAACAGGTAATTAGAGCTGTATTTTAAGCAAACTCGAGGCGGTAACGAGCTCTCTCAGAAGGGGAGAGCAGCTCTCCTGCTCCTGGTTCCAGCATGAATAACTATTGCCCCCCCACCTGCTGCCGGGGGATGGCCACAGTGCTCCCAGCCCCACTCCCCAGCGACTGCGTCTGGGGGGGGGGGGGAATTCCTGTTTGATGTCACATTTTTCACTCCCTGTCTCCTTCCTTCTGCGTTCAGGTTCAAGAGAATTGGCTGAGCCACTTTTTTTTATTAGAGCGGCAGCAGGAAAAAAAAAAGGGGACCCAGTCAAGCCCCAAGGGAAGGGAGGAAATAGCATGAGCCAGCGCTCGTGCACACACACACATGCAGAGATACACTCTCCCCCCCCTGCCCCCCAATCCACACAGGGACAGAGAAAGGGCAGCGATCTGGTGGAGCTGGCGTAGAGGCAAAATCAGCCACCCCCACCCCACAAGCGAACCCCAGGAGACTATAAAGTCTCCTCGCCAGCCAAACCCATGTGGAGGAGCCCCGGGGATGTGCCATTATCTCTTTTTGGACAGCCAGGGATGCACATTCTTCTGCTGGGGGGTCCACATTGGAGGTAGACAAGGAGAGTCCCAAAGCCGCCTCCGTGCTGAGGATGGGGCCAGGGAGCCGTGCTCCCCCCGCTCTGCCTCCTGCAAAGGGCTAATCCCTTCCTCACCTCCCTCTCGCTGCTGGCTCCTGATCAGGTTTCCACATGAGCTGGGAGGGCAGATGCCGACGTCTAGTTAACCCCCTTGCACGCAAAACCAGAGAAAACAATCAGACCAGGGGGAAGGCAAGGAGGCGCCTTTGCACCACCAACACGGTCTTCCAGGAAAAAAAGGGCTAGACATCAGCGATGAGGAAACAGGAGAGTACAAAGAACCGTGCTCAGCTGCCCGGCTTCGCAGCCCGCATTATCTGGGTTGCTCTGACAGGCCAAAAAAAAGCACTTCCAACAAACAAAACACTTCCAACTGCGAAGGGCTTTGGGAGCTGCCTGAAAACCAGGCTTGTGGGGAGCCACGGGGTGAGGGCACACTGTTCTGACATAGCGCAGGGTGAGGCAAAAGCCCCTGGAAAGCAAAGGGCAGGTGGCGTCTGGGAACAGCCCACGGTTGTGTGCTGGCCACAGCGATAGTCTTACAGTTCGTTTGCAGCCTGGCTTCAGAAGCCAGGGCCAAAGTTTTGTACGGAAAACTCAGGATGAATTTTTGCTCTGTATTTTGCTCCAGAGTATTGCTCCAGAGGAGAAGACTGATGCCAGCGAGCGTGGAAGGGCCAGCCTGTTTTGAACCTGGCATCTCTCACTCCTTTGGGAGTAGAGCTGGAAGACAAGGTGCAACACAATGAAGAAGGACATCCTCACCCCTTGAACAAGTCACCACGCTCAGAGTCACCTCTTTGACAGTCAGGGAGGGCTTTGGCCGGTTCCCTGAAGTAGATTTGCTTGCTTACATTTTTTCTTAAATGCCAGGTTAACTTATAATAATGGCAACACCTGCAACACGCAGAAATCTTCTTTCTCCGTTCCACAAGAAAGGGTGGGAAAGAAGATGAGCGAGAGTATCTTATCGCTGGTTTTGACTGCCCACACAGTGCTGCATGAGCTTCAGAAATCATTTCTATTTCTTGTGAGTCTTGGGATATCAGGAGGTTTTGTTGCAGCCCCAGCTCCTGGAGTCCTGTGATAATGTGAAACTGTCGCTGCTCTCTTGTCTTCTCTAGCCCTACTTCCTGGAAGAAAGCTGTTAAAATGTTAATGATGGAGGGAAAGCAGGGGGAAAAAACTCATCTGTATGGTCTCTTAAGAGCAATTAAGGTCAGATTTCCTGTCCTCCATGGCTGGAGGCGCTCAGCACTACTCCCCGGCCAGGGCTGTTGTTCAAGGTGCTGGCAGGACCCACGACGCTCGTGAGAGCCCACAGCGCTCTGGCTGCTTCCATGGCAAGAGGCAGGAGAGGACGCAAGGTTAGCCCAGGTCTGGAGGAAACTCCCCCTCCTGACTTCTTGACTAAAACATCCCTTCAGGAGCTGTCTCGTAGCTGCCGGCATGTCAGAAGCTGCGAGTGTCTGCAGCGGCTGCCGGGGGTCTCGCCCCCAGCCCGTGGGAGCCAGGGGCTGAGCGCCTGGTCGGAGGGGAGCTGAATTTCATGGGGCCGGGTCGCACCACTGGAGCATCTCGCAGCTCTGCCTCGGCATGGCTGGGCAAACCCTGGGCTTTTCCCAGGAGAGGGGGCAGCCTCGGCAGCACGGAGCAAAACAGCTCCGTCCCCTGACCTCCACTGTGGGCTGACTCTTAAACAGCTCAGAGCACAGACGCCCCAGTGACTCATACTGCGAAACTGGGGTTTTTTAATTTTTAAAAAAATCTTTTTTTTTTTTTTGAGTAGGAGCGCTGCTCCATCAGTCAATTACTTGAAGAGCCGCTCTAATTTGGCACCCAATTGTTTCCCCAGCTGCCGCTGCGTCTGATCTCTGCTGTGGGCGGCAGGAGCCGGCTGCCTGCGCAAGGGAAGGAGCACAGGCACCCAAGGGAGGAGGAGGCGGCGGGGGGGGCCGGGCTGCCCGGCTGAACAGCCCCGCGCCCGCAGAACAGCAGCACTAAAAATGCAGGCATTAAAAATATCTCAGGGTCACAGGTGATTGCTGGATAATAAAAATGACTTCGGGAGGCGGTAATGGGAGGGACAGGTCCTGGCGGCAGGGGAGCAGCCTGCCAAGGCTGGCCCGGCCGCGGCGGCTCTCCGCGAGCCATGGCCGCAGCCGCTCGGTAATGAATGTGATGTGACATTTACGGCTTTTTCCACTGCGGATTTCAAATCGCTTCACAAAGGTTGCTTAATAGCACTGTCCCCTTCCTCTCTTCCTCTCTCTCCTCCCCTGCTATTTAATACAGAAAATAAGTGACTTGCCTCCCATCATGCGAGAAGTCAGCGGCTGAGCCAGCAGCAGAGCACAAGTCCCCGACCTTATCTCCTACCCTTTAGCCCCTACGAGCACTCCCTTTTTTCCAAGAAATCCAAGAATAGGAGCTGTACCACGACAGCTGTTTTTAAGTCGGCGAGGACTTTCGACTGAAAAAGAGGAGGCTTGCTTTCAGCAATGAGCCTTGATTAAGACTGCGCTGCCTCCCAGGCACTGCAAGGGGCTGCGGGTGTTGTGGTGAGGCAAGCGGGTGCGATGCTCCCCGCTGCGGGATGGAGGTACCCAGAAGCACGAAGAGGCTTTGGTGTAGCTCCAGCCAAATGTGTGTCTCCGGGCTGTAGCTCCTCTTCCACTCTTTTAACACAAGCATTTCCATACTCTGTCGCACGCACGCATGCATGCATTCACATGCACACATGCAAACACCTGCCTCAGCCTGCGCTGCTGCCACCAAACTGCTCCTCCAGCTGCACCCGCAGGCAGGCAGGCAGGCAGGCACACTCCCTGCGTACCCCCAGCAGAGAGCAGCCCCTGCCTGCACAGCCCCTCAGCTGCGCTCCTGCCCCTCTGTTTTACCTCCTGAGGCCTGTTCAAGTTGGGACATACACAGCAGCAGTTCCAGCCAAGGGCAAAGAAGCAGCGCGCTCGTTTTGGAGAAAGCCCATCCATGCTGTGTGCAGTGCAGAAAGAGATGCCTGTGGAAGGAGAGGCTGCGGCAGGAAGGCAGAGGACGGGTACAATATTCCTGCCCTTTTCTAGTCCAATTCTTGGACTAGACTCTGCAATGTCCTCACAGTGCATAAACTGACTTATGGCACATGGCACTCTTTTTCTTCTTGGTGGGAAAATTAGGATTACTCAAGGCACTCGCATGCACATATGCACTCACACATGCACATATACATGTGTGTACGCAGTGGTGTTGCCTGTAGCAATGTATCGGGCTCTCAAAAGTCATTCCCGCAAGTTTGCTCCACCAGGCTGGACCTTTCTGCCTTACTCTGCCAGGACAGTGCCTGCTGAAACAGCCAGCATCCCCCAGACAGCAGCCAAGCCATTGCACCCCAGCCACAGAGCTCTCCAGGAGCTCCAGGTGAACTTCCTGCAGTCCTGGATTCGAGCCACTGCGTCTGCAGGTGATGAGGCCCAAGATCCAGGACTTGCTTTGACGTGCTCACACCAGCTCCTGCTCGAAGGTACTTGTGCTCCTCATCAGCCGGCATCTCCTGAGGGCAGGTGGCTCCCTGCCAGAGGGGAGGAGACGCAGACCCGTGCCGATGGGGCTGGGTCACTCTCCACCAGGCCAGGCAAGAGAGTCCCAGCCAGATGGAGCCAGGAGAAAGCACTACCAAGTTGTTGGCCAACTTAGGATGTGATGTTGGCTTCACAGGAAGCTACTTGGCTGCCTCTCCCTGAATCAAGATTCAGTGATGCCAGGAGACAGGCACAGCGGGGAAACTGAAAGCAAAAAATGGCAGAGTGGATGGCAACTCGACATTAATTCATTTTTACCATATGTCTGACTATTCATTACACTCTACCATTCTGTTCTACAAGACTCCTGGGGGTCTTCTGTGCCATTTTATGGCTAGCGGGGTTCCTCTTCGCTTGTGGCACCACGTTACCACGCGCCCAGGCTAACGGCTCACGAGGTCCTGCGGCGGCGGCAGCCCCGTCCCGTGCACGGGCAGCCACGGGCAGCGACGTGCTCCGGCACTCACAGCCCGTCCCCAGCACACCACGGGCCTGCCAGGTCACCTGGCGCGGGGGTCTGTCCCCCGGGAGCACGCGCGGGCGGGTGACACCTGCTACAAACACGCTCTGGCACCTGCCGAGAGACCTCCACTGAGAAGCAACGGGGTTTTTTTATGGATTTGCAAATTATTCTGTATTTCTCTGCGGTCTCCCTCCGGAGTGCGTTCCTGGCACGGGACCAAGCCCCGGCTCCAGCAGCAAGCGTGAGTCATCCTGGCAGGCAGCGGTCCGGGAGGGGGAGGATCGCCCAGGCTGGGAAGCGAACGCCACGGCTTTTCCGTGTGCGCTGTCTGCAGTGGCAGCAGCAGCTGTTTCTCCTTCTAGGTGGGAGGGTTGAATGAGCGGCCCCCTTGCCCGGATCCAGCTGTCCAGCCCCCCGTACGCTGTCATGGCTTCTCACCCTCGCTCCCATCACACGCACAGGAGGCAGCAGTGAGCTGCCTACACGGCTGCCTGCACTCTGCCCTCTATGCCTCCTGGCCTGAGCTCCTGTCCGGAGTCCAAGCAGACCCTTGTCTGCTTTAGGCTCCAAGACCCTGGACCAACTCCTCATGGATCAGTCCCCCTGAGGGATTTCAAGGGGAATCAGAGGGCATTCTACACGGGGAGGTGCAGGGGTCTCTCTGGATGTCAATAAGAAAGGCACAACAGCAGGTAGCGTAATAATAAAATTGCTTTATTAATAAGATAAGAAGAGGAATATAGAGATAAAGTAATTCTTATGTCCCTTCAGATGCTAGGAACCCCACTTATGTGTGGGATAGGATGGCCTCCAGACGAATAGCCACAGCACAGACTGCAGATCCCGTCATTGAGGGGTTGGGTCTCCCTCCTATACCATGGTGCCTTTAATCTCATGCAACAAACAAAATCATGTATCTTCTTCTGACAGGTAGGGACGTTCTCTCTTTCAGGATGTCTGCCAGAGCACAACATCAACAGCACGAGGCGTCTCAGCATGTTCCCTTACACTGCTGCGTACATGGGTCTGCAGCCGCCCCAGTACAGGGCCCAGTAGAGCAGACATGGCTTGCCCAATGTCACTAGCTCCTCAAATGTAATGTCTTCCACAAGGCTCCCAATAGGGAGAAGACTCTTATTTTTCTTTCTGTCAGACATGTCCTTTTCCTCTAAGTTTTTGTGCCTGCTAGTAACCACAGACTGAAGCCCAATCAATGGAGTTGCTGTCATTGCTTCCCCCAAGGGGACATGCAATTAAAATCATCAGTGTTGCTCTGCCTAAAACACAGGGGCAAACTTTGCCTTCACAAAGAGTTTTATTTCATCCCTTAAATTAGACCATCAAAATCCTCTTACAGGAGGGCTTTAGTTTCCCCATGTAATACTGATGATAAAAAATTGCTTCAACGTGCTATTTTTCTTTCAAAGGATGCCAGGTGGATATACTTGCAGAAGGACTAGCATGGACTCAGTACAGCAGTGACCTGTGAAGCACAGGTACACACATTTCCTGGAGCACCCTGGGGATGCTAAGATTGTGTCTGATGTGAACGACCACCGACAACTGTATCAAGACAATCAAGGCTTCCTGTGTCTGCTTCCTTTGCCATCAGGGACAAAATACAGCTCCCCTCAGTCTGACAGTGCTCGGACCTGGAGAAAAGCACCCGAGCAGCTGTGTGGGAGAAGTCTCAGAGGCTGCATGGGGAGATCCGACTCCCAGTCCGATGGTTGCAAGCCATTCAAAGCCTGAAAAACATGTGCTCAAGTGAATAACTGATGCTTTTGGTGTTTGTCCGTCCCCAAGGCCACTCGGTAACCCACTCCTGGAAGACTTCTCATATCCTGCTTCCACTCTGCTGAAGCATCTGGTCCCTAATAGCTGCACTCCTTCACGGCCAGTTTTCCAAACAGTTGGTGTTTTGCTGCAGACTGCTTTCATTTGAGATCCCCGTTCTGTGCCAAACCAGGAACTGAGGGAGAGTTGAGTATTTTAAAAGCAGTATTTGTAACATGCACTCAGATGCAGTCTTCTGTGGCACTAGGATGATCTCCAGAAAAGGGGAAAAAGGCTGCAGATATTCCCCTTGGTTTACCTGGGAACCCAGAGCCAGATTTCCCCTTGTGCTGTGTTTGATTTTTGCAATATTGCCTCCACGTAGGAACGGCTGTTTCTTCTGTGGGAAAGGAAGTGTCCCTGTTGAACGCTTCAGGAACCTGACTTTCTTTTTTTCTTTTTTTTTTCTTTTTTTTTTTTCTTTTTTTTTTGCATTCATCTCCCGCGCAGTTCCTTGCGGCTCCGTGCCTCAGGACGGCAGGCAACCCTTTCGGCAGCACGCCGGCGGTACGAACCAGCAGCGCTTCCTGCCAGAGCCAGGAAACCACCGCGGCGGCTTGCGGGGCTGGGCGGCCGGCTGCTGCCTGCAGCGAGGCAGGGCTCTCCCCACCCTTCCTGCCAGTGGGATGAGAGCTGCTGATGTGCCCCGGGAGGGATTTACTGATCCAGCATTCTCCCTTTTCCAGTTCGCAAAGTGTTCATCAGCAGCCTGGAACCATCTCACGTTTATTTAACTTAATGAATGAGTTTCACCGAGAGGCGCTGCGAAAATTCCACATCTAAATCGGTATTTGCGTTCGTATTGGCACATTTCCTAAGGAACCTGAAATCATTTATGTTGCTTTATTGGCTGCCTGCTATAGCTAATTAACAACATGAATTAGCATGGAACAATCCCAAATTCAATTTTTGGAAAAGCAGCTAGGTTTTGTCCCTGAGATTAGAAGATATCAAATCACATACACAGCACAATGTGTATGATACATATGATATATATGTGTGATGCACATATACCAAATACAAACCTAAGCAATCAGAGATAAGAGCTTACTGACATTAATCCGCTTCAAATCATTGTTCAAACTACTTGAGAGACAAACATGCATTCAGTGACCTTGCAGAGCATGCGGTTTCTCGGCTGACGCGACACAGAAAGCTCCTGAAATAAATGATGACTACATTCTTACCAAAGAGACATGCAAAAAGGGTGGGTTAGAGAGGTACCCAGATGAATCCCAATAGCCACCAAGAATATAGGAAAGGATCACATCACTTACTTCTTCCAGTGCAGTAACGGTAGTAAGACTAATTAACAAATATCTGAGCAAGGCTTTCATGAAGGGTCTGTTCCCGAGGAAGACTCCTGCTCCCGGAGGAGCCATTGCGGAGCAGCCCTGAAGCCAGCCAGGGGATTTGGAGGGCGACATCGCGGGTACGTGCAGACGAAGCTCGTGCCAGCAAGAGGGAGACCTGCAGTCCCTGCAGGAGACCTCGCCAGCAGGAAGCAGAGCACCTAAGGGAGGGCCAGGAGGGTGGGACGCAGTGACCAGCATGATACAGTGCTGGGACAGGCTCTGTATTAAAAGTGTCTCTGCCAGTTCCTTGGAAACGACCGAGAACTGAAAGCATCAAAGAAATAAAGCTGTTGCCAGCTGGAGGAACAATAGGCGAGCCAGAGCTATCTTTAGCTCACGGGATTAAATTCAAATTGCAAATGCAAAGGCCTCTGGAAGAAAAGGCCTTCCCGCACTACCAAGCGCCAGCGTAGTGCACAGCACAGCCCGGCACCAGTGAGCATCCGCAGCCCCTTTGTCATCCCCTGTCATACCCTTACCCGAAGGAAGGGTAAAAGGAGAGCCAGAGGGGAGAGGGAACCCGTCCCTGCCTGACTGCAGCTCTCCCAAAAGACCAAATTTTTCCTTGAGAGGGATGCTCCCAGGAGGGTGCTGTGCCTTGGCGGCAGCCCCACAGACTCCGGCATCGGTAGCCGTCCAGCTGCAGCCACACAGACCTCAGCACGGGCCAATTTTTCCTGCTTCTCATTCAGGGAGGGGGGAGCAGGCAGCAGCTGGATGTACGAGCAGTCAGCACAGCCTCCTGCAAAATCGTCAAGGGACTTGTCGTGGCTCCAGGACAGCAGCGTGGGGCCTGGTTCAGAGGTGATTCTGAGTTTGATGAGAGATGATAAAAATTGACCCGGTGTACCACTTCCTCTGACGCCTTCAGGCTGGGTGGTAGCTCATGCCTCCTCAGTCTACAGGCAGTGGCTCTGAATCCCTGGGGCTCCTGGGGGTCCCTCACAGCACAGCAGAGGAAAGCAAGTCCTCAGCAGCAGTTTTAAGGCTCTGCCCCTTCACCAGAAAATCTGTACAGACTGAAAATTAAAAAACAGTCCAGCATGGCTCTGTGGCAACCAGGACATAGACGAGGACTGTCGGGAACACATCCTTGCTACCGCCCTCTGAAAGGGAGTGTTGATGTGCAAGCCTAAGCCAAATTTGGCTGGTTTAGGTTGCATTAAGGGACACATTGTCTTGCCTTTAAGACACTTTAAGATGTGGTCATAAAGCATTGTCTCGCTTTAAGATGTTAGCTAGAGCAGGCTAGCTAAGGGGCTGACAGCTTACTTAGGTCTGACAGCACACCTCGGGCTGGCTGACCGCGGGGTACATCTGCACCATGCCCTCCAGATAGCTAAGCTCGCTCTCAGCCAGCTCCCGGCCGATAACCCCGCTGTGGAGCACAGGACACAGCCCCGGCAGAGCTCTGGGCCGCCGCGGCTACGCCGCTACCTGACTTCATTCATTTATAGCCGTCCCCGGCGGCTGCAGAGAGCTGGGTAGCAGAGGCTGAACCCGCAGGGCTGCGGGTGGTGGGGCCAGCCCCCGCTCGCACAGTGACTCGCACTCAACTAAGCGAGGTGCCGGGGCACTGCGGCCCCAAATAAAGAGACTTTGAATCTGGCTCCTGCAGTACCAAATCGGAAAAAAAACCAAGCTGCAAGTTAGGGATCGCAGGCACGGCAAAGAGAGAGCAGGGGAGGCTGTTGCCTGATAACTTGCTTAATGAATTGCAGACTTCTGAGCTGGTTCATTCTGCTGGGGAAATCCAACAAACACCTCACACCCGAGCACTAGGAAATTGGTTAAATAGTCTCAATGCCCGTAATGAAACACCACCAGGGAGCAGAGGTCCCAGCTCTCACCCCCATGTGCAGTTTTCATGTTATAAAAAACCAACTTCTCTCTGATTCCACCAAGTGTTTCAAGGTGGTGTTTTAGAGTCACAACAATGATTTTTAATACAGTGTAAATGACAGTTGCAGAAGATCAAGCATGCAGCCGTCCAGCTAGGGCTATGTGCAAAGCCTGCCAGCAGTGCAGCGATTTTTAACTCCGTGCTGCAGTCATCTGCGTTTTTATGTTTGTTATTTTGCTTTTAAGCAGCCGCTTAGTGGTATCTGGAGGGCATTTGCTACTCTGATACTCAGCCTGAATGTGCGTGAAAGGAAGGGCTTGAACAAGTGGCTGAGCTCTTTTAGGAGAGAAAAAAAAAAGGAATTCCTGCTGGCTGCTGTGGCGCCGGAGCTGGGGGGGAAGGCAGGGAAAGCTGCACCTCCGCCCCAGCCCTGCTCGCCGAGGGAGGGAAGCGATGCGAGGAAAGCCTGCCTGCGGCCAGGCAAGCTGCAGCTGCGGCGGTGTGCTGACACAGCCTCCGTCCTTGGACCGCCAAGGCAGACGTGCCGGCGCACAGGGGGTTAACGGTGAAGTTATAACTTCAGCTGTTAAAATTCATGAGGTGTAAAATACAAATTGCACGTGGTGGATGAGCTGTCTTTCAAGTTTATATATTACTTTCCCCTACCCCGCTCTGGTTCAGACCTGTGTTGGCACAAGCCAATTAGAGCTCACCAAAGGGGGAAGCGCAGCCTTGGCGGGGCGGCACAGGTTAGGCGGGGGGTCAGCCAGGGCCCATCCAGACCATGTTTACAGATGTTTGGCTACAGGAAGCCGGGGGAAACCCATGTCCTACGCATGCATGAACAATCACAGGTCAGAATTAATTGTTTACTCTCATTTCTTCCTCTTTTCAAACGTCTCAATTTGAAAGATATGAAGTACTGCCTTTGAAGTTTATGCTCTTTTGTTTGATTATTCCCACAGCTCAATTTAAGTAATTTTCCTATTAAAAAAAACACCAACAAAACATTTTTAAATAGTTCCCACAACAGTAAAGGTTTTGCCTTTTTTTTTAACAACTCCAATCTCATTTTTTATGTGCATTGTATGACTTGGCACACAAACACCTTCCAGAACCAAGCTTTTTGTATTTTTGCTCATACTGTTCCCTTCCCCTCAGTACCACTACTTTCACCATCCTAGGGAGAGGGGGAGTAAGTGAAAAAAGGGCAGGTACTGACATCCATCTGGGAGCACCATCCCCATCTGTAAGGGTTTCTCCATGCCCTAGGTGACCCCATGTATTCTTACCCAGAATTCAGCCCCCGAGGGGATTTTACTTACATAATTCTTTCCCCATCCAAGAAAGAGTTAGGGATCAGAGATTCAGTACAGAAAAAAATATGTAAATATCCAGAGCAAGGAGAATGAGCTTCAGCTTATGCATAGCTGACTGAATTGAACACAAACAATGACTGAGAATAGGATGGGCTGGAAAAGGAAATTTAAATATTTATCCTAAATGCTCTTTCTTTGCATTTCTTGAAATAAATTACTCCCAGCAATTGCAGGCAGAGATTGTTGATTAATTCCAGCAAAGGCAGAGAGATGGGAAAAATTACTGTACAACGTCTATTTCTGAGTTTCAGACGGCGCTTTTCATTTTTCTTTGTAGTCTTTGTGATTGGGCTTTTTGACTCCAGGGTGATTTGTAGGCGGTTTGCAGAGGAGTTTGCTGCTCACGTCATATGTACAGATATAGACAGTGAAGCACCGTCACACATACCATATGAGTAGGAAGCGTTTTTCATCCAGAGGGGTGGAAACACAGGCTATAACCTGGCCAGAAGATACTGGGGTGAGCAGCAGAGACGCCCTGAAGAGCTGTCTGCTGAGAGGGACCCGTGCTGGGGCCGCTTGCACCCCGATCCCTCTCAACCACCGGCAAAAGCAGTGAGCACCAGGAGGAGAAGCTGAAACCGGGATGCTGTTACAGCCGGTTGAGCCACGGCTGACAGAAATGCCCCCGGGCCGCTGGCAATCGGACATAAATTAGAGCAGTTGTGAAGCTGCTTTAGTTTATACCCGGGCATCGGTCCAGCCCCAGCTGCCTCAGCGGTGGAGGAAGGTCTTAAAGCAGCCTGTCCTTCCTCGCACGCCTGGCCCAGTGCCGTGCACAGGCTGCCTGAGCAAAGGGGCCTCCCCGTCCTGCGTGAGCGTTACTTCTCCCTCAGCCGGAACGGGTCCACTTGTGTTACGGTAGCAAACCACAGACCGGTTGTGCTGGTACCTCCGTGGCTTTAGGGAGGCTGCGGCAGTTAGCCTGGTCTAAGGTATAGGGGATGTCCCAAGTAAGGCGCTGTGATTCACTCAGTGTGATGAATTCAGTGAGGGAAGCTGTCCACACGGCTACGGAAAAAGGTGCTGTGTAATTTTTTTCCAGCCTCAGGAGTCGGAGCTGAGCTTTGCACGCCCTCTGAAACTCCGTGAGTGGCTGCGCTGCAATGCACATAATGAAAGACTGAAACGGCTTAAAAAATGCTGCCATGCAGTCTAATCCCTCTGAAACCTGGAGAAAGTCTGAGCTGAGGTCTCACTTGGCCGCTCCCTCCGTGCCCTGTGCCTGCTCACTTACTGCCCTGAGCACACATCGGTCCAGCCGTGGAGCGGCAGCTGTGCTGTGGTGTGCTTGGCAGAGGCAGGCAGCGCTGCCAGCACTGCCTCTGACAGCCGCTCCTCGGCACAGCCGGCATGCGCGGTCCCCACTCCCTCTGCGAGGGGATTTTCTCAGGTGCCAGCTCAAGCCGGGCGCTGAACCACACTCGTATGACCTGTGGCAGGACCTCCGTGTGCAGCCATGTCAGCCATGAACGCCAAGCGACGCCTTTGAAAGCAGCCGAAAGCCACGGCAGAAGATCGGTCTCTGTCCCCGAAGCCCTGAAGCCCGGGGGGGGCCCTTGCAGCCCAGCTGCAGTAACAGCGCGCTGGGGCTCGCCCTAGGCAGGCACAGGCTGGGTGGCTCTCCCTGCTGCTTCAAGTGGCACCTGAGGGGCTGGGGGCCAGGCGGGACGGTGGCCGCACTGAGGGTGCCGCAGGGTCTCGCTTCCACCTCCCTCCTCGGGGCTCGGCCCAAGTGCCGCAGGTTCGTGCACTGCCTGCAAGGGAGCCAAGCCAGAGGCCGAATTTCACTGCCATGAGATCCAAAGCTCCAGCAGAGGACATCAGAGGAGCTCTGCAAATTCAGAAAACCATTGCAAACCAGAGGCACAGGCAACAGAGCAGGTACGTTTTGCTGGCCGGCTCGTAGGTAGGCGGCGGCACACACCATAACCAACCCAGAGGATGGCTGGAAGGGAAACGGAGCACCTTCCTTTTCTCCGTTGTCACTGGGATTCAACGAAAGCTGCACTGCCATTTGCAGCCAAGCCTTTTCAGGCAGTGCCGTTGCACACAGGGGGTCTGCAGGCAGTAACACTGCACACGGTGACACAGATAAAATCGTGTCCCAATAGCTGAGACTTCGCAGTGCGAAACAGATTCCCCGCGCTCCCACGAAACATTATTGCCTCTTCAGTGAATGTGGGCGTCTCACTGGTTTCTCTGTTTAAAGGCATTTCTAATGTTTCCCTCTGATCTAGTTTTCCTTCCTGTAATCAGTGAGAGTGCAGCCCTGGGGTTTTCTGGAAATCCAGTCAGAGGCTTCTCTGCATCTGTGGATACCCTGTGAGGTGAGGAAGCCCACTCTGCCCGCTTACACCAAACACTGTCCAGGGGGCAGTGATTCCTTGCGAAGTTGCCTACAGCACCTTGCAGAAGGAAAGTCTTTTTGTTTTGGCCGGAGCTTTGAACCACTGTGATTACATTAGCAGCACGTTAAGGCCAGAGCGTTACTTTCTTCATTCTTGAGTCGTTGCTCTTGGTGCTTCTAAGAAACAGCCAGATAGACCGGAGAGGCGATCAAAATGTCCCCGCGCTGGACGCCGGCACATCACTTGACATCAGGCAGCACTAACATATAATAAGCCAGTCTCCCTGGCCTCTGCCTCCATTCAAAAGCCTAGGACTGCTTTTCCATACCAGCCACACTATACGTTGAGTTAGCCAACACGGACAGCCTACTGTCAGCATGGGCTGAGCTCTTCCACCTTCCTCACAGCCGTCTGTGTCTCACCCCGGACTCACAGCCATTGCCTCCTCCAGCAGAGCCAGCGTTAGACACCAAGCATTAGAAAACTAAAGCATAAAGCGTTAGGAAGCCCCCAAAAGATCTCCATAAAGGGAGCTGTGGCCACAGCAGCTGTCCAGTCAATAGGTCGGAAAGGAAGACCTACTTTTCCAGCCAAAGCGACCTCTGTTACTGCGTCAGGACAAGACGGTGCTAGCTGTAGCTGTGGGGTGGCAGGCAGTGGGTACGACGCACGTCTCGGCTCCGGTGCCGCGTGCGCTCAGGCGTGTGGCACCAAGCACAGGGTTTTGAGAAAGCAGCCCTAGTTGCCCAGGCTGTCAGAGCCAGCAGCCAGTGGAGAAGGTGTCCAGCACGGCTGGGGAGCCAGCAGTTGCCTCCTCCCCATCAGCGCTCTTCACACATCCAGCACCGGTAAGGCTGAGTACTATTAGGACCGGGACTTAGGAGAAACAAGAGGCTATTAAACCGCTAGCAGAGCCTGGGGGGAAAGAGTCTTGCTGGTTCAAGATACACAGAGGGATTTTAAAACTCAGGCTTAGGAATAAAAAGCAAAAAGAGCTTGCTCGGAGGCAGCGCTTTTCAAGAAACCTGCAATGTAGTGACCACCTGAGGTTAATCCAGGCAGAGTGGGTGGCAGGCATAAGGAATTACTTGATTGCGGGGGACGGACCAGCTGAATAAGGGATTTACTTGTGAGAAGGGCAGAAAGGGAAGGCTGGAGGAGTAAGCAACTTGGTGGTGAGCCTTTTCACAGCAAGTGATTAACTGCAGTTTCTAATGAGCAGAGGGAGACTAAAGCTGAGTGCTTTTTTAAAGCCATTTTGATAACATTGGCCCCGATGTAATAAGCTATTTGTTTGTGCCTACTGGCAGGGACAGCAAGTCGCTGCTGAACATAATCCTCTAGACCCGGCGCCGTCAGCTCGTTTAGAAGTGTCAGCGACAGCATCCAAAAGGGCCCAGGCCCCATCACAACAACCATCCCAAGCGCTATTTAAATGCCTCGTGCTCTTTTGTGCTCCTTCTCTCTCTTTCTGCCCTCTCTCTACCCTATTCTTCTCCCTCCCCAAGCGGCGGTGGGGCTGCTTCCCAGCCCTGTGTCCCTGGGCTGGCTGGGAGGCTCAGGGTGGGCTGGCCCGCGGCCGGGGATCCCCGGATGACCTTCGAATCATGTCCCTGCCAGTTCACTGAGCTGCCCTTTCTGATAAGCGTCACTGCCGGCAAAAGCAGGCAGATTATTGGGGGGGGGGGGAGGCATAAGGGGGGGCAGAGGGCTGGGGAGCCGGAGGGGGGGGGAAGCGGATCAGCCCACCCGCCCTGGATATTTGAGGAGGCTTGCCCGCTCCTTTGCAGTGAGGGGTACTTCTGGGAATCTGTGTTTCTCTGATAATTTTGATGAGTACACACGCTTTCTTAAAATAGCATGAAAACATCACGCAACAGCGCAATTAAATGCAACCCGAAGAACAGGCTGAAAACAACGCTGAACTCACAGCCCCAGCCGAGCCCTTTCAACCAGGAATGCAATGCTCCTTTAAAGCCACAGATTCACAAATAAACGCCACCTTTCTATAAACTCCACTTTCTGCTTCAATGCCAAGTCATTCCTTCTTCAAAGGTACTCAGGATCACCCACAAAGTCAAAAATCCCAAAGCCCGCCTGGTTTCCCAGCATGTCAGAGCCAGTACTGTCACAGTGCGTGTGGGGAGCCTGGCGTCACGGAGAGCTGCTGGTGGGACAGCGGTGCCTGGGCCAAATCACTGGCAAGCAGAGGGACCACTTTTATCCCTGTCTCAGGGCCACAGATGACAAGGCTGCTTGTGTTTTGCCTGAAATGCTGATGCTGGGTCATGTCAGAGGCTGGGTGGCTCTGGAGTGGGTGGACACTGGGAGGGGCAGTAGATTGTTTTTATTAATTACTATTTATATTACCGTAATTCCTTCTCCCAGCAGTTTCTGCAGCCCTTGCCTTTGGATATGTGCCATCTCTGGCAGGCGGGTGTGACAAAACTGGTAGGAGATGGAGGTCTCTGTGTGAGAAGGGGCACACTCAATTTTCTTCTCTGAATTCGCTACCTGGATTCCCTGTTGCAAAACAGAAAGTCAATTGGTTGTGTGCCTCTCAGTTCAAAATCTGCTAAAGGCATGCAAAATACACCATGCCGCTGTCTGTACACTTGAATACACAGTGCCTGATTTGCCTGGAGACTTCGCACATACGCTCACACATAATCTCTGCCTCCGTAAAGAATTGCCTGTGGGTCCCGCTCTTGCTCTAGCTCTCTGATAGTTCCTGGTACAACCCTCCCTTCTCCAAGGGCTCCCCCTTTTTTGTCTGAGTCCCCTTACACTTCATTCCCTGTCCTGTTGGGATGAAGGACCACTTCATTTTAGAGTGCTTCCAGCTTCCCAGCGCTGGTGAATCCCCGATCTGCAGGACCTCCGTGAAAAAGGGTGATTGCAACATGACCTGCTGAGTGCCACCTTCTCAGGGCAAGTTGACTGAACCTGCCCCCCAGGCTCGAGTCAGGGCAGTAGGCAGAAGACTTTGTGCTTTTAAAGGCGGTTTTGTCTAAAAAGTTGATTCGGATTTAGTGCCGTTTAATCCCGTGGCCGTGGCCAGAGAGAACAGCGCAGCCGATGCCGTGCGGGGCGAGAGACCTCGCGGGGGAATTACGGACGTCACTCAGCGCTGGCAGGCTGGATATAAATACGCCTGCCCGGCAGCTGCTGGGTCTCCACCCTTTTTTCCTTGCATGAACTTGTGGTTCCTGTTACAGTTGCAGGATTATTTGAGGTCTGGCTGGAAAGGAGCAGATGTTCTGCAAACGATGCCGAAAGCCGTACGGCGGTGCGGGCCTCCCCGGGCTCCCCCCTTTGCACATGCCGGCTAGCAGGGAGGGTTTGCAATAGGGACAGGCTTCCCTCTCCTGAAAAAAAAAAGAATTCCCACAACAAATTCTCATTAACAAAGTCCCGCTCCTATGGTTATTTTTAAAACGAGGCGGAAAAAACAGGCTGAAGCTACATGTTTATCCATACAGCTGCGGAGAATAACGTTGTAAAATAACAAGCAAGCTTGTTTCTCTGGCTATGCCTCCCTCCCTCTCAGCAAAAGATCCTCACTTCAAAGGGAAAATGTAAGCCTTCCCCCACCTTCCTGCATTATTTTTTTCCCCTGAAAATCTTTTTCCTCCACATTTCCAAAGCATTGCCCAGTTAATTACTTCTAGACAGCATCTCACAGCGCGGCTGAGCAATAATGAACGAATCCTTGTGGCTCACATGCTGGTGGCTTTAAAAAAAAAATGACTTTTAATCAACTGAATGAGCACAGGGGCAAAGCCTATTGAACTCGAGCATAAGCAGAGAGCGCAGAGGAGCACCAAGAGCAGAGCGTGGCTGCGATCTGTTCAGTCTGGCCTGCGGCAGGAGCCTTCTCCTGAGCAGGTCCCTGAGGAAGAACGGGCAGGGCGCTGCCTCGTGCACGTTGCAGCTGATCCTAGGCTGCTCGTCAGGCAGGTGAAATGGTTTGTAAAACATTACAATTTTCTCTCTCTCCAACTCTCTCCTTTTTAAAGCCCCATTTTTCAAGCTGAGTGATTCCAATGAAAGTAATTTTCATATGTTTCCCCCTCCTCCACCAGTGCAAGGAAAGGTGCAGCAAAACTTCAGCTCTACCTACAAAAAACACAAAGCAAAAGTTGTGCTTTCCCTCCGATGTCATTATTCCTTTTTCATTACAAACATTTTGGGACCAGCACTCTCTTTTACTCTCTGTACAGCATTAAACAGCGAGATCATCAGCGTGCTCGCTATCTCCTACCGCAGTCTGAATAACAAGGAGTAATAACAATTCCCACTCCATTTTCTGGTCCTGTTTCTGAGCAGGATGGATGCAGGCTTCTGCGAAGCACACAGCTCTTTGTTCCTACCCTCCCTTGAGGTCTCTCGCAATAAGATCCTTTAACATTGCCTTGCTACACACTTCAAGCGCCTTTTCTCCTAATCAGAACCCGCCATCGGGAACCACCTCCCGCCTCTGTATACCTGTTTTGCTCCTGTTACAGAGCTTTGGGGTTTTTTAATTACTTAACTGTATACTGTTAAGGCACAATTTACTAATATTTTGACAGCAACTTGCCTCTCACCCAGAAAATGCCTCAAAGCCCCGTATAATTGTACTTACAGATTGCATCTTCCTTAATCTGATCAGTGAAATAATATTTACTATGCCAGGTTAGTAGGAATTCTATATTTGGTGTGAATACTGTGAATTCTTTAGCAAAGTAATTGTCCATTCCTTGCTAAAATTTCAGCACTCTGCAAATGTATGGGTTGAAGATGACCAGCTTGTGAAGACATTGTCGCATTTTCCTCTTCTCAAAATTTCAGTAAACTTTTCTGTCAGCTTCAGAAAAAAATGCAGCCAGCTCCTCTGATCCCCAGTGAGTCACCTGGCCCACACATCAAGCATTGCCTCCTCCAGGGTGGAATGCAGCATAAGACGTTATTGCAAAATTAATTAGTATTGCACAGGCTGATTAAAAGCACTTCCTAGGGTAACAGGGTGCTTTTGCCTTCCCCCCTTTTTTTTTTTACAGAAAAGAGAGGACAAGATTCCCCCAAAACTGACCAATACAAAGTAAACCTGTGACTTTGGTGAGAGATTTGTACCAGCTGCTGTTTAAAGTTGATCTCCACCTGACAAATGATAGCTCTCCCGAAAGCCATAGACATTTTACTCCAAAAACTAGCTGTGATCTTTCCCATGTTTCTTGCACTAGCTGGATAATAATACCAAGCCTTGGACCTCCAGTTTGAGAAATTGTTTGTATTGTCTGCGAGTGTCACAATCACATTATCATCCATAATTGGCGGTGTACAGAGGAGCTTCTTGGGGCCCTTCTAGCTCGCCACGGTCTGTCCCTTCTGCTTTGGCCATGCTTGATGCAATACAGGGAGTACAAATGTGGCTTGATTGGATTAAGGCCTTTATTTCTGTGAGGTCTGCTACTATTCACCGAGGTTTAATTAAATTTGTGACCTCCAAGTGGTCAGGGAATGTGTGTCAAGTCAGGCACATAGGAAAACTGATTCATTCTGCAAAAGCTTTGGAGGTGGACAATGCCATTTGAATCTTTCATGATACCGATACCAAGAGAAGGGCCACAGCATCACCAAGTATTAGGGTTTTACTGAGCCTCTGGGACAAAGTTTTGAGCTGGGAAGGTTCAGAAGTCCAGGTGAAAGCAAGTTTCTCTCTTTATCCCTCTCTAGTTCCTACTGCTTACTTGGTCCAGTTGCACCAGGGCAGTGAAACCCTTCCTGAGAGACTGCATCCCATGGCAAAACCTGTGGGGCGTTTAGCACTGGAGGGCTTGGTACAGCCTCTCCCTTCCCTCACACGCCAACCCTCAGGCACTGGCAACTCCCTTCCTCGGGGCAATCTCCTCCCTCACCCACTCTTCTCTCGATCTCCTGCCTGCCCGCAGGCTCTGCCCTGCTCCAACGCTTTGTGGAGAAAAAGAGGAGCAGCACAGGCCACGCTCCATGCAGTTAAGGTCTCCCTATTGCTGGAGGCAGAGGCATAACAGAGTCTGCAGTGGAGAGGCACAAAGCAGAGCACAAAATGAGTCTTGTGGACTTTGTGGCCTCAGCACCTAGTAATTTTGGTAGCATTGGGTAGGGCACACTTTTCAGATTCTAACACCGCCGTGGTCTAATTGCATTGACCATCGCTGCTTCAAACTCTGTGGGAGCACTGGGATGAGTTTGGTAGCAATATATTCCAGTCAATACTTTGGAAGTCGTCTCCTACTTTGGCAGCAGGTAGTGCTCATATCTCAGCTGGAAGGAGATCTTTGCCTGGTTTTCTAGAGCTGGTGGGTGACCTGTTGCTGTTCATGACTGTGTGGTAGGGACTCTTCCAGCAACATGAATTTCAGTGGTGGCAGAGACAGAACAGGGATGTTGCTTCCAGGAAGATGGCAAGAAGCCTGTCCTTTCTGAGAAAGCATCTCTTTGAATGGAAGAGAGGAGACAAAGCAGATGTGTCTCAGGGAGGAAGGGAGGGAGATTGTACCTCAGCATGTCTTCGCCTAAAAGGGTGGAAGGGAGGTAGGCAGAGGTGGCATCTTTCATTAAACAAAACAGTATATCTGAGAAAAACAACCCAGCTTTTGGGAATGTAAGCACTCCTTCAGGTCTGAAATAGAAGAAACAGTCTCACCAAGGTAAATATGGGTGAGGGCAATTGGGTTTATGCTAATCCGCTGGATGATCTGAGAGAAATGATAGCTGGTATCTGCAGGGTAGGCTGGGGGAGGCGAGGAAGGGGAGGAACATTAGCAAGGCAGAGGTGACAAGCCTGAAAGGAGGTAGCTCATCTTTCATTCTTCTCCCTCTCCTCAGGGTCCAAGGCCAGGAAGGTCCTTCCTCGTGCTGAGCAGGGATGGGGCTGCATCCTCCCCCCCAGCCTCCAGCTCTCTCCCAGGGCAGCTCACACATGGAGAGGATTGGGGGATGCTGGGGTGGGTTTGCCTTTGGTCCAGAGAGACAATACGTACTTATGGTATTTCAGACAAGGGCCAAGTGAAGATGAGAAGACCTGTCTTGACACACAGTAGCAAGTCAGTTAGCACTGGGACATAATCACAGTGCGGAGCGTAAAGGAGGAGACAGAGGGACGTCTGTTATAAGAGGGATGCCATGATGGTGAAGGAGGGAAGCAGAAGATAAGGAAACAGAAGAACAGAACTGGGGAAGATGAGGAATGACTGACAAAAGCACAGTGGAGGGGGATGAGAGAGAACAGAGGGAGTTGTAAATGGCTGACAGATTGGGAAATGCTCTGTAGGTGGCGAAAGGAAATTATAGAAAAGCGGACGCACTTTTCTAGGAGAGAGGGAAAGATACTGCAGCTAAGAGAGAGCTCGTAAATACTGAAAGGGGTGAGGGGAAGACACCTAAGCAATGATCCCACCAAAACAAGGCTCCTGTCTGGTCTGCCACAACAGAAGTGCTTTCTCTGACAAAATTGGTTCAGGGATCCAGAAGGAGCAGCTTAATCACCAAGAAACATCTAAAAATCCATAAACATTTTTTAGTCTAAAATGAAAGGCAAGAGAACCCTGAAAAGAAGCCCTGAGAAGCTCCAACTGAAGTATTTCCAAATGGAGTAGGATTGGAACATCAAGAGAACTTTTTTCCAAATGTAAATAAATATGCTAGAAGTATACCACCCAGAGTAATAACACATCCTGCAAAACAGCAAAGGACACTGTACAGTTTCAAAACACTGTCTTATATCTGCAGGCAGCCCCTAGGCAGATTTCTTGTTCCAGCTTCTTTGAACAGCTATGGAATTACAGGAAGAGAACCTGGACAAATGTCATCTCATTAGAAGACATTTAGGATGTGCGTCTGTCATTTAGGATGAATTAAAGCCTTGGAGATGAAATTGCCCGCTATCCCCAGGCACACACTGAGGAACATCTCAGCAGAGTTTTCACTCTGGTGATGTATGCTAGAGCCACTTTCTTGTTTGGAGAGTCAACAAAAAAATCGGTCTTAACCATGGAAAAATTGTAAAATAGCCATATTTTGAGTATTTGTTGTAATATGTGTGCCTTTTCTCAAGCTTTGGCTTTGTGTCTTTATTGGGTTGGAGGTTTTTTAACTATGACCCTAAATCTTACGGTCCTTACCCCTTAAATACAATAATCATACTTAATGTGGAGAAGGACACTCAGGAAATGGTCCTAGAGCTTTAAGATTTCTCTTCAAGGGCGTTATCAATAGTCTCTTGGCAAAAGAGCTCATGGCCTTCCTTCTGTCTGATGGTGCTCAAGTGACTCTGTAGTTTAAGCAAATAGCTTAGCAAATGTATTTCTAGGCAATCATCCTCTACACCATTCTCTGAGCACCAGTGTCAGCGAAACACAGTAAGTGCCCCGCTGCTCAAAGGATCCAATATATCCTTCTTCATACTCCAAAGCCTGCGGTTTGTAGTAAATGGCCGGTGCTATCAATTCAGTACCTGCCCTTTTCCCCTCTCCACGTTGCTGAGGTCTTCACAAGGAATCTTGAAGGACAGTGGTCAAGGCTTTGCAGATAAGTACATATACCAGGGAGCCCAGCACCGCCTGCTCCCAGTTAAGCAGCAAAAGTGTTTCCATGACTTACAGCAGTCGGACAATGAGCTCTGTAGTTCACGTTAGCAGCCAGCTTGGCTTTAGGTCATAAAGAGTAGAAGGGCCAAGATGGTGCTTGGTCCTCTGATCCAGCATTCTGCCCAATTTGCAAAGCACCTCGCCTCGGTTGCCCGTGAGCTTAGTCTCCATCGTGTCCCAGGGGCACAGACAAAACTCCTTGCCTGAGCAATGCCACGGTCTCCTGGAGCCATCTGTGCTGAACCTGCAGACCTTCCTCACTCTTTCCAGGGCCAGCCGGCCACCAGCCTGTTTGCCAGCTGGGCCTCCACACAGCTACCCCGCGTCTGTGGCAGATGGCCGAATCCACAGCCCACGTGGTAGCTGCCAGCACCTTCCCCATGAGCGGGAGATCAGATGGACTCTCACACGTTGCCCTTCCTGGCTCTGATTCACACTGGACACTTCAAGGTCAGGGATGGCTGAATAGAAATCACGGAGGCACCTGTCTTTTTATCTGGTTGCTGTGGTCTTTCTTTTTCCAGCGTCCCTGCTGCAGGGGCTCTCCCCAGCCACAAAGCAGGAAGGGAGACGGGCTGTGCCTTTTGGCAGCACATTGGGGGGAAGGAGCATGAGAAGGCGTTGGAGGGTCTCGTGATGAAGCCAACCTTCTCTTCTTCCCGGTGCCTTGCACATGCTGATCTTGTCGTTGCATTTTACCAAGGCGTGCCCTTTTGCCTGGCTGAGAATTCATTCTTTAATAAACTTTAACATCAAAAGCCACTTAGTGGCAGATGTAAGAGGTTCATCAGGACAGAGCATGAGAGTCACCTCTGGTTGCTGACCTTAACAGGGGTACAACCCCGCCATGTGATCCATTAGCCTCTGTGAGAGTTAGGGTACATGTGGGGCAGACAGAGGCTGCAATATATAATTTTGCCTGTGGCTTTTAGCCACTTGTGTTTTTTCATCATTGTTGGATGACCTTAAGATAGATGTTAATACATTGCTTACCTGAGGTTTTCAAAGGCCTGTTTGGCCTTCAGCAAGAAAAGGGCTCCCTGTGCCTGTCCTATGTTGTGTAACATGGCAGACAAGAGTAACCTCTCCCTCAATGCCCTTCTCATATTTCATACACAGAGGAGGAAGGCTATTCTCCCCACTGAATAATCTTTAATGTCTTCCTTTTTCTGTTTTTATTTCTGAGAAAGTTTGGAGGTTACATTTTCCTTAACAACCCGCTGAAGTCTGAGGCCTTCACTCCGTGCTTAATAAATCTTGCCGAACCTAAAAAGACCTCCCCCGAGTAAAACCAAAATAAAACCGGAGTAGAGTCTTTGGGATTTACTTTGTTTTTTCTAGTTTTCCTATGATTGTCTGTGCCATTTCCCCTTTGACGTATTTTTCCATCTGCTGGGTGTTGTAGGAACTTTTGCATTCTTCCTACAACATCTCTATGCGAAGGAGACCAAGGAGTCCAAGCAAAGGCCTAAGAAGTCTAGTGCTGTTCACTCTTGATTGCTCTTGAGACCTCTGGTAGCTATGATGCTCATGGCTAATGTCTTGAGCCCAGACATATTGAGGTTAGCTACGGAGATGTGGTGACCCAGCTTCTTCACCCCCTGCAAGATCAGCCTGCAACCTTGAACTGAGGCAGGCGCTGGGAGCATGTCTTCTCCTTGCATTAGCGGTCCTCCCCTTCAGACTGGCTGGTGCTGTGCGAGCTGGCCCTGGCAGGATCAGCTACTGTAGAGGGTATTAAAAAGTGAACAGCAATGTTGCTTTTTTAGCTGTCCCTTATCCTGACGCAATCTGCCAGACACACGGTTGCCGGTGGTGTGGTAGATACTCCTCTGCTGGGAGGTGTGGTGTTGAACACCGGCACGACTGACAGCAGTCTCCAGGCTCTTGCTGCTGATGAACACCGTCAGTGCCCCTCATATAATGATGACTTACCTCTTCCCAGATTGGAGAAAGTGAAAAGCACCATCGCTTATAAGTAACTGCTCCTTTCAACTTCAATGACATGTCACATCCATCCTTGAGCTCTTCCAAAAGTTCCCTCCTGGGACTTTACTTTCCCCGTAACTTGGAGTGACATGCATCGGCAAGGAGGGAGACGAGGGTCTTGCTCAGCCTCAGTCCTGCCGTGTGTAAATGAAAAGGCTGGGCAGTGGTGGGGGAGGAAGGAGAGGGCTGTGGCAGAGTAAATAAATTGCACCCTGCGTGTGTTATGCCAGCGGGGCTCCAGAGCAGTTCTACGGGCTTTCATAAATGGGAATTTGCCTCCTCGATCGCTCAGGGTAGTGCTGTCAAACAGTGTTGCCAGGCTTGTGCCTCATCCAGAGGTGTCGAATATTTCCCAAGTCGCCCCACTTCAATTTACTTTCATGAAATGATTTTTCCCTTTTGGGGAGGGGGGGAAAAAAGTGGAAAAGCAAGCCCAGAAAGCCCACCCGAGAGGCCGTGGGAGGAGGGGAGGGGAGGCAGCAGGTGAGTGGGAAGGGACGGGAGGCTGAGCACGACAAGGGCTTTCACAACACAGGAATTCAGGCTCTTCCCCCCGTGCCCCCCCTTCACACCCTTGTTTGAATTTAGCATGCGTGCTCCTATGGCGTCGTAATTACTAAGATTACCAAATGAATCTTTTGCTTCTGTACACACCGAGCATTCAGCGGAGCTCTAATAGTTGTCATTAAGTTTTCAGGGAGGTGGGAGAAGATAGATTGAATGCATGCACTCCAGCGCTGCGCAGAGCCCATTGATGGCTGCTGAGTAATGATTTTTTTCTAATTGGTGGAGAGCAGCGGCCCTAATGGATGGAGCCTCTCTGTGCATTTACACTGTCTCCTCAATCAATAACCCTCGCTGTGCCTGGCACGGAGGAGTTCCTGAAAGCCCCTTTGTAATAATGGATTGCTGGAGGTTACACAAACCGCTGCCTCCCGCTGAGTCAGCCCTCTGTCAGGCACCTCGCGCTTCCCCGGGGCCCCGGCTTTCCAGATGGGACACCCGCAGGGGGGGCCCTCGCCTCGGGTCTCTGCCCCCGTCCTGCAGCCACCGGCACCCCGCAGGCTCCCCGGCTGCTGGAAGGGTTTTGTTGCCTGCAGAGCCCGTGCCGGCTCGGAGGAGCGGGAACAGCTGGGAAGCTTTTTATTGGCTTTGGCTTGGGAAGTTTGGCTTTTTATAGGAGGCTTTGTGGGTTTTTTCCCCCTCTCATCTTCTTAAAGAAAAATCCACGGGTCAGATGCCGAGTCTTTATTGAGGCCGAAATCATTGAGAGGTCAGGCCATGCCAAGCAGGGCTCTCGACTTGGCCAGGCTGTGCAGAGCGTGAGCCCAGCTCAGGGAGAGCAAGCTTCGACCGCCTATTAACCATCTTCCTGCACCACACATGCACGGGCTGCTTGTATCTTAGCCCTCAACGTCCCCGTTTTCTGCTTTCCTCTTTGAGGGATGACATGCAAGTAACAGTCTCAAGACGGCTCTCAAAATTCAGCTTCGCCGGCGCATTTCCAGGAGGCAGGCAGGTCTGACAGGTCAGGGGGAAACATTAGAAAAGGAATGTTATAGGGTATCTTAAAAGGGAGGCTTCAACAGTGTGCCAGCTCGGCCTTCCTCTTCCCCACACAAGAGAGCCTTTTGCTGGAAAAAAAGAGGGAATTTCCATGGTTTGCTGAGATTTACAGATGGCTGAGACTTGGTTTCTTCACTGAGACTTGGTTTCTTCACTGTTACTCTGTTTCTGGGGGGACTGTGTCCTCACAGCCCACTGCAGAGCATTTCCAAGTGCCAGCACGTTGTCACCATAAACTCTAAGCCCCTCAGGAAAGGTGCCCATTGCTGGGACCTTTTAAAAGTGAACCTGTCCTAGTTATGTGGTCCAGACCCCCATAACTCAGGGGTCCCAAGTGCCCTGTACTGTGTCTGCTCTTGTTGGTTTGCTAGCAAGGTTTTTACGTCTCATTGTGTACATGGGCTTTACCCAGCTGCACAACTCAGGCCATAGTTCACCCCAGTCTCTGGAAGGGACATTACTGTGGGAAGGGGAGGGAGGGCTTGGGATTGCCCTGCTGGCATGGCTGGCTGCAATCAGCCCCACTACGAATGCAGACAGTCTGGATCTCCTCCGGCATTGAGGCAATTGGCATTTTCTGTTGTCCTCTCCAATTTTTGGGGTCCTCAGAGATTGCAATGATCTGCAATCCTTCTCCCTGAGATTGAATGTGAGTTTAAGTTCTGCCCCCAGCTTGCCTTGGTTAAAAGCTGAAAACACTGAAGGGTAAGGCACGAGAGTTGATATTGCTGGCGGGGGAACTGGTAGGGAGGATCTGGCCTCAAAACTTGACACTGAGCCCCAGGCCTAGACCCTAGCAAGTGACTGTTTGGGGCTGGGTGGCAGAGGGCATCTCAGTATGCAAGCAGCATGATCTGCTGATTCCTCCAGGGCTAAGGGCTTAGCAAAGAGCAGGTCCCAATATCCCTGCATCACTCCCAGTAGCCTGGGAACATGGCTGGGGACAGGAGGGTGATCTGGGTCTCTGCGGTGGCACACATGTCCTTGCTTGGCATGTTACCACTGGAAAGCATCCCCCAGGATGGACTTCAGCAGAGGCTATTTCTACACTGTCGGGTACACACCTTAGTTTCAGCTGAAGAAGTGGCAAGTAAAAGGGTTGTAGAAGAAGAAATATTTTTTCTTGGTTCATGCCACAGTGAGGGAAAGACTACTGAATTGTTTTAGGAGGTGGAGGTCTGATTCATCCTCGTTGTCACTCCTGACTCTCCATCTGAGTGCGGTGAGTGATTTTCTCTCCCTTTCACAGGGGGAATCAGTCATACATAAGCTACTTTTTCACTGAGCAAGGAATGTCAGAGAGAGAGGGAGGCAGGTGGCCTTGATCCTCTGTTTTTCAGCAGCGTCTCTCTCCAGGATGGGCAGAGATCCGGGCAAGAGGAAGGTGAATTCTTCCACGATCTGTGTCCACTCCAATGTGCCATGGCCAACGGGCCATGACTCTCCCACCCTCTGTGAGATCACCCCTCAGATCCTCCTGATCCCTGATGCCCGAGATCATCCCCAAGATTATTAGGTTGCAGGACAAACCAGCCTGGTTTAGGGACCTGGGGCTGCTCTTCATCTGTGCCTGTGTGCCCGAGGTGACAGAGTGTGCACCGGGAAGACAGGGTGGCAGAAACCCCAGCCTGGCGACGGAGGCACAGGCAGCATGCCAGCAGGCAGGGAGGGGATATTAAGAAAGAAGAAGGGGCCGGGGAGGCCCTTTCGTAGAGCAATCAGGACAGAGCATCTTGGAAGGGAAACCAGAGTGATGGTGAGGCAGAGGTGCAATAGCTGAGGTGTCCCACAGACCCACAGCAGAAGACAGCGTGTTTCCCTGCTGCTGCTGCATTGTGAATGGGAGATGTTCCCCAGCCATCAGCAGAGAGGGACCGGCTGACCAGACAGTGGGGACAGCTAGAGGGACTGAGGCAGGCTTACAGAAAATCTGGGTGGAAAATTTAGAGGAAACAGCAGGGCACAAGGAATTAATTTTTTTATCTTTTATGAAGATGTTTTAGAATCCTTTTGTAAGGATTATTATCGCTTAAGCAAAGGGGCAGGCCACTTAAGCAGTGTAATTTGTGCTGGAGAAGGGAGCTGTGCCTGGGGAAGGGGGACTGGAGCCGCAGATGGGCCTGAAGCCAAACCAGGGAAGACCTGGAGATGCCGGCAGGTCTGCCTCGGGGAGCCCTGCCTACATTGTAAGGGACTGCTGCAGGCTGCCTTCCTGCAGGATGGGCAGCAGCAGGAAGAAGCACAGAGGCCAAATCCTGCATAGCTGGCCCCGCAGGGCCCCCCAGCACAGGCAGCAGCAGCCTGCCCCTGCCGCAGGGGGGACATGGAGCGAGCACTCGGGATTTCTGCTAAACAGGGCTCCCCAAAGGGGAAAGCTATTAAGGAAATACCTAGATCAGGAAAAGCTCCTTAGCTAGCAGCGAGGAGAAGCGAAAGCAACGGCAAAGGATAGACATTCAGGAGCAGGATTTGGCCCAGCTGTCAGTCCTGACTTGTCAGTGCAGATGGTGGCAAAGGGAAAGGATCTGCCTCATTCACTCTCTCTGTCATAGCTATGTTAACTCATCAGTGTTGCAGGAGTTAAAATAAATATATAGGTTTTCAGAGCAGGACCGTGCTTCACCTATTGTACAACCGATGCGTAGGTTAGAGCAGCTCTGGCCCCACGTCCCATCACAACAACAGAGGTCCTTGCAGTGGGACTTGCTGATGGTCTCGCAGCACAACTTTGGGAAAACAGAGCACAAGATCACGGGAGCCACAGTGCAGCCTGAAGGCATCCAGCCATTCATTTATGCTGCTGCTTCTTCACAATCCACTTACTAGCGGGTGGCTTAGATAAATCAAACTGGAAATATTTCCATAAACTTTACTTTCTGTGTAGTTTCTGGAACCAGAGAAAACCTGTGGACTCCATCCAGGAGCTCAGGTGAGGGGGAATATGAGAGCTCAGGCAGAAGTGTTCATGCCTCTTTTTTCCTGTCTCTTATTTTTCTGCAGTGCACCCTTTCAATGCAAGGAGCCTGCCTGCCTATCTGAGAGGCAAGTCAGCACTGTGAAGCAATGCAAGATGCCCTCTCTTGCTCATGGCGATAAACTTTTATTCTTTGTTTATTTGCAGCCCTCCTTAATCTAGAGGAAATCATCTTCACTTCATACCATAGCTTGGTCTTTGTTTATAAAAAGCACAACCTTCTCACCTGCATTTGTGATTTCTCCCCTGCCCTGACAGCTCCTCAGGGACTCCAGACCTGTCCTCTGCAGCTTCTTTTCCTCACTTTCCTCTGTGCTTTAGGAAAACAATGTCTGCTTTGGACTTTATTATCAGGGAAATCAGACCAACCAGGATCTTTCCAAACTGTCCCTCAGAACAAGCCCATATTCCCATAAGTTCCATAAAAGAGCTTACAATGAATGACGTGAGGATACCCATTTCTATTATGAAAAAAAACCCAGGAGCTGTCTGAAAGAAAACTGCCACAAAGGAAAGGAGTGAGGGCTCAGTTTCTCTGACAATCAGAGCGATACAGCTTGCATGAGAATTTATTCCAGTATGCTTCTTCAGCACACACCAGACTCCCATGAGGGAGTTTCAGATCTCATTTCCTAACTTTCCTGATTGGAACTGAGGCTTGCATTTATTTGGCTTTTTCCTTTTACACTATCGTTCAGGGTCCTGCTTGATTTCTTACAACCTTCCTGCCCTATGTGCCTAACCTCTTCCCCAGTCCCCTTGCCACAGCCCAGAGAGATAAGGAAATACTGAGGATGTGCCAGTGACCGCAGCTCCAGCGAACTTCAGTTAACTTCTGCCCCTCTCCCAGCAGGAAGCACTCGCTTCTCAGAGGCATTACCCAGCCCATGGCTATTTACAGCAGTCAAGAGTTCAATTTGTTTTCCCAAAGCAAGTTCTCATTATAGCTCAGGGTAAAGGCTCCCCAAGAAAAGCAGAAACATCTCTTCTGTACTTTCCAGCTCTGGAAAAACCAGCTGAACTGGCCCCTCTGATGGTCTCAAGAGTCTCCTAGAACATGGAGTTAGCCAGTCTTAAAAGGAGCCAAGGGATAAATATCCTGGGCGAGTTTCGGATGCGCTCCCTCAACATGTGCAGCAGCTCACACTCTGCGCAGTCCCGCTGGCCAAAGAACAGCAGTGCCCGAGGCTCACAGCTGGCCTGAGGGTGTAGATCCTGGCGTCTCATCCTGCTTTCTCCCCGTGGTACTTCAATTTGACACAAGAAAGTTTCTTCTTCCAAGTGCCGTTTCAGTTCAGTCTTGCTTCTTTCAGGCTTTTTTTCAGCTGATGTAGGAATACCATCCGTTTGGAGCAGGAGATCCCTGCGTTTGATTACACATCTTGGGGCAGAAGACCAAAGTGGTATTTAATAAACCGTCACCTTTGCCAAAAGCAGCAGCATTAAATCCTGTGAAATGGGCAATTGCTGCAATGGAGATAGCTTGAACTGGTGTGCTGGCAGGGCGACAGCTGATTGTCTCTTGGCTACTGCTGAGCCAGGTTCAAGAGCTTGAACACGGCTTTGAGCTCTGGCAGCGAATCTCGGAGGCACCGCATGCCCAAGCATCCCAAGGGCAGCAAACCCCCCTTGCATCAGTGCCTGCCACCCAGTCTGTGAAGTGGTGTTGCATCAGCTCCAAAAGCAAGAGGGGAAAGAGTGAGAGAGAGAGAGAGATGTTCACTCAAACTGGCAGCTGCCTTTTGTTTCGTGATGGCAGCTGCCAGCAAGAGACAGGCAGGGCAAGGGAAAAACACACAAGAACAACACGCTAGATGCAAAGCATATTACACGCTAGATTTAAAATAAAATAGCATGCATGAGGGGTAAATATTCAGCATAATGCATGACGACTCAGCCCCGCCATTCTCCTTCCAGTTCCTAGGAGCTGTGGGACTGGATCTCCCTGGGCTGCACTGGCCATCCAGGAAGAAAAGACAGGGGCAACACTCAAATTTTATAAGCAAAGGAAGCAAGTGCCTAAACATCGACTTTCTTCATCCACTTGAGACAGGTGAAAGGAGAAATATCACTTCAGTGGAGAAGGGTGGTCTGTGGATGATCCTGTACAGCGGGCTCGTTGTTTCCCTCTCACTTCTGACAGCTCGCTTGCTTCCTTTCCTCGCGGGACTGTATTTCAGTCGGTTTACTGCTTTTGGCAGGGCGACAGCTCTGGAGCCTGACCCCCCTCCCTCCGCTGGCGGCGGTGCTGTGCATCCCTCTCTCCTTCCATCTCAGCCTCCCCGCCAGCCTGGCCCCAGCACAGCACCCCCACGCTGCCTCCCGCCCCGGGGGAAGCCCTTTGCCAGGGCAGGATCCACTTTGCAATAGCTGCCAGGGCCTGGGCAATGCTGAACAAGGTCCATATCTGCAACGTTAAACATCCCTGGCCCTTCACCTCCCCATCTGCCCCAGTGTCGTTCCTCAGACAGGCATGCCAGTGAGGGTGGGCACGCGTTTCCCACCCCTTTCCCAAGCGCAGAGTTTGACAGCACACTGAATCTGGCTCTGGGCTCCCTGGTACCGCAGCGAAAACACTTTGGCCACGTGGCACTCACTCCGCTGGTTTGAATTTATTTTAATGGTTCTGACAGGCTAACTTTGTACCAGCAGCTTCTTCTGCCAGATCAGATATTGTTTACCCGCCCCACTTTAACTTTATGCCATGTTCAATATCTTCTTTCCGCACCAAGCTCACTTTATGCCAGATCAGGTATCATCTGTCCTCCCTTGGCCAGCGCAGAGCATAAAGCTGGCATACGTTCCTCGCCGTGCGCTCTGGCTAATTCAGCAGAAATGCGAGCACATGCCTGCACCTGATCCGGACCGTATTCCTCCTGCTGAGTGGTTTGGTGGTGCATGGATCTGGCATTCGCTGCCACGGTAGCACGGCCTCGCCACGCTCCGGCAGCTGCCGGGAGCACCAGGCACGCCACGGAAGCAGGCCTCCCGCTGCCCCCAGCCCTGGCCAGAGCAGCAGGAGTACCTGGTGGCTGTAAAGATGATGCTGGGACGCTGGCAAGCCATGCGCGAGCCGTAAACATGCCAGTGTGTCAACGGGGGGGGGCAGGAAGAGGAGGGGAAAAGTTGTGCTTTTCGTACTTCAGGTTAAAAGAGCAGTGAGATAAGATGAGTTTTACCAGAGGCTGAATTCAAGCTGCTAGCTCCCTTTAAAAAAAAAAAAAAATAAAACCAGGTTACTGTGTTTTTCCTGCTGCCTCTGCCTGCCGGAGCTAACTCAAGTTAGTCAAGCCACACTAAAAAAAACACCTTTCCTTTATTGACTTGTTCTGATTGGGGAGTGTAAACATACCTGAAGCGGGTCTGAGCTCCTTTTTATGCAAGGAAATGTTTCAGAAGAATCCAAGGAACCAGGACTTTTTTGCATGCGAGGCAGAGAAAGAAACATATTGTCTGAAAGCAAAGTGACTCTGAATGTGGCCGTGGAGATAAAATGGGGTTTTCAGCTCTTGCATGCAAGAGTAGCATTTGTCAAAGACAGCTTTTTTCTATTTCATCTTCTTTCTGTTTATTTTAAGTGAAGCCCTTTTTTATCTCCTTTTTTAGGTTTTAATCTTTGTATAGAACATACTCCATGACCCTGACAGAGGAAAAGCAGCAAAGTCCTACCTCTGTGAATGTGTTTAGAAACACCAACTGATCAAAGTCAACGCCGTGTGAGCAACGACTGAGTTACTCCTATTGCCACGCGTTCCCGGGTTTGACAGACTGCATGACTCGGTGTGTTGATGTATCAGGATTTCATACACTATGAATATTCACTGCGCATATTAAATTAACCAGGTGAGAAAATACAGGTTTGTTTTGCATGTTAACTCTGTGTTAACGCTGCCCCTAAGTGGTTAAGTTGGTTTATTGCAAGTTAATTAGCCCTCATTTCAGGCAGTTATTTATTTATTTGTGGAAGACTGTCGTGTTTTTTTCTCTTCCAGCTTCATGACTAGGCTTTGCCTCTCTTTCTAGTTTGTGTTTGCATCCTGCTCTGTGTGGGTTTCACATAACCGCAACATTTACAGTCAACTCAGCTTGGAAAACACGCATACAGGGAAACATGGATGCCTACTACATGTTTATTACTCAATCCAAGCGAGGCTGTGATCCTGTTAGCAGGCTCCTCTCCCTCAGCTCGTCATAATTAGCATTTCAAGGGATGCTTGGTACAGCAAGCTGGTGAAGTTTGAAGTTATGATGGGCTGCTTTTTGCATCTTTCCTCCTGAATTAATGTGCCACTTCACAATCATTTCATCGCCCAGGCAAGCCTTTTCCCAGGTGCCTTGATATTTATCCTCATGCTCCCATCCTTCTGTGTGGCTCCATGCGATACACCAAGATCACACCTTCTCCTCTCGGGGCAGCTGGTTGCTGTTGGAGGGGTACACATGTGTGGGGCTGCCAAGCAGAGCAGCTCAAGCTTGCCATGGGGCCCCGAGTTTCCCTTCTCAGTGTGCGCCCCTCCGCCTGCCCCACGGGGAGAGGCAGGTGAGGAAGGAGGGCAGCCGCACGCAGCTCGCTGGCTCTGAAGGGCCTCACGCCGACAGAGGGGACTCGACAAAACCTCCAACCAAACGACTGTAGAGCTTACTGAGATGCTGGGCTCGGAAGTGCCTTTTAAAATCATCCACCACGGACCTCCTTGTTTTCGTTGCTTCCAGGCTGCGGTTGGGGAGCCTAGGACTGCTCCCCAGTTTGGTTTTCAGTGACCAAACTGCCTCCCAGAGTGCATTAAGTAGGTGACCACCGTGACCCCTTCGAAGTCCAAACTTCTTCGGCTCCTCGCTTTATTAAAGAGCTGAGTCGCTCAGGTCAAAGCAGATTTTCATTTCTGAAGTGCTTCAGCTCCCTTTGTGACCGCGTGTAGCAGAAGGGCACCTTGGTGCTGACCCTGCCTCGTCCTCCTCAGGGGTCGGGGTCCAAACAGGCAGAGTTAAGCCAGCAGCAGGCAGAGTGCTCGCACACTGGGCTTGCACCTCCAGACACCTGGATTCAAATTCACAGTAGAGTCTCTAGCTGAGGAAAGCAAACGTGGTCAATATTGCAGTAGCAGATGCCTGCACGCCTGCACTACACCAGGCAGCACAGCTATCCATCCCTGCTCAGGCTGTGTGGGCAGCACAGGGAGAGGAAGGTGAGGAAGAGCAGGGGCAGTGTAGCTCAGGATACCTGGATATATTGGCAGAATCTCTCTCTTGATTATCAGCCTCTTCTTTCCACAAGCTCTAAAATTCATATCTAAGACACCATAAAAACTGAACAGCGGTGAATCTTCAGGAAGGTCTCCAGGCTTCGGCACAGAGCACAGGCTGCTTTTCCTTTACGCCGCCACTGCCCTTCACCTTGAATGAGCGACATTTGTCTCCTATCCCCTTCGATCGTGAAGCGTGCAAATCGGAGTCCGGGGAGGCGTCTCGCCGCCGCGAGCTCCATGCAGCCATACGCTACCTCCTTGCAGCGCATCCCAGTGCCGGGGCTCGGAGGGAGACGTCCGGCCTTGCGAAGCAGGGGCTGGGGAGCGCGATGGGGGTGAGCAGGCATCCATCCTTTTCCCAGTGCCCTGCTCCAGTCGGGGAGGGCTGCCTACATCCTGGCCTTGCGCAGCACGGCTGGACACGGAGTTAAGGAGTCCAGACACTGGGATGCCAAAGGAGCCGTGACGGTGTGAGACGAGCTCGCTCATCTGAAAGGGGCTTCAGGAGGGCATCGACGGTGGCACACTTACAGGGTCTCTGCTTCTTAAAATCCTGCCGCTGCCTCTCTTCAGTGCTATGTTTTTAATCGGGGCTGAGAAAGTCTGCATAAAAGCTCAGGGACTACCTTAAATACCCCTAACTAAGCCTTCTTAAAACTCCTATTAAAATACAAACACCACAGTCAAGACGGCAGGCTGGAGGTCTGCCCAGTGGTCAAATAAATCAAAATATTCCATAGATCCTGTTTGCAAGCACCCATTAAAGTCTGACAACTGGCTAATACCAAAGGCAGTGTGGATCTGAAAGACGGAAACAACGTGACCCTTCCTGCAAAGCAGCCCAGGTTTATTTCTTGCCCTTTCAAAGCAAGGCTTCACTGTTTTAATGCCGTCCTCTTCCCAGGGGCTGCAGAAAAGGGTTACCGGTGGCCTGGCAAGCTGCTCAGGGCAGCCAGGCTGTAGGGGCTGGGGGCTGCGCAGCTGTGGGTCCCCGCACCCCCAGCCCCACGGCCGGCACCAGCCACCCACTAGCCTCTGCCAGGGACCTCCCCGCCCAGGACCGTGGCTCAAAGCCTAGTGCCAGGATTCAGGCCAGCGTGAAAAACAGCCATTTATCTGCATTTGCTGCCTTGATGACGTCTGCAGGCACTTTCTGTGCTCTTTATCTGTTTTCTCAAATAAATTAATAAATAAAAGACAGAGAGGCTGGAAAAAAGGACAGAGAAAATGAGCAGATTTTGATCTAGTAAGCAATTTAAATCTGGGCTGGCAAGCTGCATTCGTTCATTCATTAATTCAGTCGTGTGCTCAGAAAACCCCAGCAGGACTCCCTTCCAGCGCAAGAACTTCCGACTGTGAAATAAACCCCGCGTAACCAGATTAACTATGAGGTATGTATCAGCCAGGTCTTAGGCATTAATTCAAGCATACTTTCCCTGCACTGCACATTGCCAGAGCCTGATTTCTGGATCAGGTGTTGCTCACTGGCAAACAGTGAGCTGTTTGAAGTTTCCTGTCTTCCACCTCTCCCTGTATTGCTGTTCCTTGCTCAATAAATAAAAAAATATTATTATATGTGCTGTCAGGGAGTCTTGATTCGGCTGTTAATAGCAACGTTATCAATACCTTGTCTTTCAGTCTCACATAATTCAAAAGTGGCTGAACGGTTTTGTTCTGGCATTACGAAAATGAATCACTTCTGGGTTTAGCCCAAGCATAGAAAATCTCACCTTAAAACTTCAACATTCGTAAATTCAGAATATATTTAGCGTGCAGAAACTGATGGGCAAGATAGAAATCTCTGCATAAGCTTAGTGCAGTCTTCCACCTAGCAAGTCTGTGCTATACTGAATCACCAGATGATTACTGTCTGTATGAGTGACTTCAATTATAGTATTATTATGTTATTTATCATTTGATAAATGAAGCAAGACGGCGGCCCGTTTGCATCAGGTGCTGTACAAACATTCAGATGTGCTCAGACAAGATCCCGAGGACCATCCATAAAGTCAATGGGACATGAGTGGGAATCTTCAGACAAGGACCCCTTTCCATGAGCAGGCTGATCTAATACCACCATAGCAAATGCTGCAGTCTGGCTTGCCAATGAATTCCCAATTTTCTCTGTGTGCTCCCCTGTGGACTGAACGTAGAGGGACAAAGTCAACATTAACTCTGTTTGTACAGACCTATGCTATGAACACATTTGTTTTAAAAGTGGAGAGGGCTTGGGTTGTTTGGGATTTTTTTTGAAAAAGACAAAATCTTCAGCTGTTCTGGCTCTCAAACATTTTTATTATTATAGCCATCTAAAGTATGGTTTATGACATAGTTAAAATTCATGTATAGCCTCTACTGCAATTTCAATACTTTATCTCAATTTCAATGCTTTATTTGCTATGGGGAAATCTAACACATGATAATGGTAAAGCTTCAGTCATGAAGTGAGCTGGGATCATCCAGTTGGTACCAAGTTGTCCCTTCTCTCCTCACGGAGACAAATGCTAAAACAAAACTCGGTGACTGAGTTCTCCACTACACGGAGAAGCTGGGGCTGCCAGGACCTTTGGCATACCTGCTCTGCAGATGAAAGTCTTGACTTCCCATTTTTATGAGTCTGGCACCTTTCAGAGATATTAGCTCAACTTTATTTTTTTCAGCGGGTATGTATGTTCCTGCTATCACTCTGAAGTATGGAGAAGTCTCTTACTGCCTGGCCCAACTAATTCCCAAGCTTTCACTGAACTGGAATTTGGAAACACGATGTATTCTTTCAGTGTGGCCTGCAAATCCCACTTTTTAAATTGGGTGTTTCCACACAAAGTCCTCACCAAGTCATTGTTTTTCTGGTGACATTCGGCCATTCAGGAGCCACATCATAGATAGTAGGGATGAAAACATGTAAAAATAGCTTTTTTCTTTTCTCTCATCTGTCCCAGTCAGAGAAGAAGATTCACGGGTTGGGAATTTATCTTCATCAGAGTCCTCCAGTGTTATTTATCAAGTTTTAGTCCAAATAATATCTGTGAATATGTTTAGCTTGTTAGCAATGAAAATGCTTAGCTGACATTGATTTTGGAGCTACATGTTGCTGAATAAAAGCTGGTGCTTTTGCTCCTGAGCCATCGGATGAAATGCAAGAGCATGCTCAGACACTGGCTGAGATGAGAGTCTCCAAGGTGCATATGTTAACACTGCAGTAAAAAAAACAGCCCCATCCCACAGATTTTAAAGAATATATGTGGTTTTTTGGTTCTTAGACAACTGTGAGCATCGTCTTTTCTCATACTAATATAATCTGCTTTCTGTTTTCACAAGACTTCAAGGGACAGTGAAATTGCTTCAAACCAATTTCATCATGTGAAAAAACAATTAACAGTGTTTCCAGGAAAGGAACATTCTAGGTATTCATCATGGATTCTGCAGTCACAAATAGACCACAGGCACTTTTCCCTCTGACAACAGGATTTAGAATTATATATTGTATAATATTCTGTAATTGTAACTTTAATTTATAAATCTTTATAAATTCCGTGGGCAAGGGACACATAGTGACTTTTTGCTCTGGGATATATATGCACTTGGTAGATAAAAGACAAAGGGCCTTCTAGCATCAGAAATACTTTCCCTCTGCCTGTGCTGAAGTCAAGTCATACTTCAAGATATTTTTTTCTTAAGCTTCATAGAATGAGCTTCTTCAGCCTCTCCTTCTAGAGCAGGTTTGACAGATTGCAAATCATTCTTCCAGACATTTTTAAACCCTTTCTGCTTTCGCAACAGCTTTTGCAAAGCAGACAAAGAGGGGAGAAGGAACTATACCCTTCCGTTGTGTACCTTATCTCCTCCCATGAGCACTGCCCAGCGCAGTGCAGGAGCTCCCGTTTGCATGATTCTCAACAGCCACATACAGCTCTCTGCACCGATGGTGCTCACCTTACAAGTGGACCTTTGCTCTCATTCACACCAGAATAACTCTCTTGGAACTGGTGGATAGTTACAACCTTTTTTGAAGTCATAGCCCATGTGTCCCTCTCAGAGCTTCTACTTTCAAATATGCAGTCTCCTTACTCTAGAAATGTGACCAAATGCTTTCTTTCTCCCTTCACTGTTTCAGATCTACCTAGGCTCTGTAAGCTCACTTCATCAAGGAATCCAGATGCTCTGTGGACCTTGCTGGTATCTCCATTCATTGTACCAGCTGCAAACTGTATCACAGTGATCTTTTTCCCTGACACACAAGTCAAAGTTCACTGACTTCAGCAGTCAGATTGGTGCGAAGAAGAGCAGAATATGACTTTATCATTGTAGGCAGGTGAAAACAACAAGACTTCTTGCTTTTTCTGCTGCAAGGCTCCAAGGCTTCTGCTGCTGCAAGGGTAATGTGTCTCATGCAGTCCAAATCCACCACTTCAGCTCTGCAGCCCCCTGGATTTCAATCCTCAGATGCAAACACAGCGATGAAGGTCCAGGTTACAACTTTATTTACGACCTCTGTTCAGAATATAGCTTAGAATGTGGGGACCGATTAAACATAATTTTCATTATTCAGGCTGACTTCTTGAGTTCCCTGCCAACAGCAGAGACCTTGAGTGTAATGGCTAAGATCTCTGGCAGAGCATGACACAAACCCAAACTCTCGTTTCGGCTCATGCCTGAGGACCAGATTAACTCAAATCTGTGTCTCAACACTGCTAACACATCCCACGGACAGCAGCCCTCATTCACACCCCCAGTCTCAAGAAAGGCTCTGCGTGTCATTTCCTTGAAGCGTGGATGGGGACAAAGTGTATACGGTGCATCGGCACAGTACCAGGTTTACTGTGATTGTGCAACGGCAGGAAATGCCGCAGAGCCATTAGTGTATTTCAAAATACATTATAAGACACAGAATAGACACAATTTGTTTTTTTTTACTGGATCAGAACAATGGAAAATGGGTATTTCAGTTGCTTATAGAGACTGAAACCACAAAGGTATGCACCCAAACTGTTAGCCTAAGTTTATATACCACTGTGCTTTATCCATAAGGCATTACAACATTTCAAGTTCCGAAGAACTCCAGAGAATCCAGATAGACCTCATCTCTTGATATATGGGTTTGCTTGTGAAAACTTCACTTTGGAGCTGAGAGAGATAGCCAGACATGTCCTGCATCCTAGGCTAATTGTACGAGACTATTATTTATTCCATTCAGTAAGTGTGCATCTGGTAGTGATGATTGCAAAGCCTATGAGAAGGCTGATACTTCCTAGCAAGTGACATTTTTATGGTTAATAGAAACTGTCATAGAAACCACTTGGATGGGGATATGTACAGGCTTGATTTTCAACTTAACAGTAAATCACTTCAGATTAGAATTAGATATCATGACAAAATCCTTCATCCTGTAAATTTCCAGAATGCAAGTAGCAGTGGCTCTGGGAGAAACTGTGATAAAACTAGAAGAAAAGTTTCTCATTTGGTTTTGACATCCAGTGTGCCTGAGATCGTGTCTTCTCCGTAAATGATACCGCATTACAAATGTGCCTGCTTTTTCACTTCTTGCTATTGTATTAATAATAGGAAGTAGTCCTTCTTGTAGGCCACAACTCCTTAGGCAAGAGGCAGTTGAAAGATGGCAGAGAACAATGGGCGTCATGCCAGAGACATCACAGGCAGCATCAGACCTACAGTGCTGCAAGAGTCTGAGTCATCCCGAGTCCCTGCAAATACAAATTAGTCATGAGAACGTAGTGGGGCTCATACCATCAGCCTGTTGAGATGAGGACACAAGGGCTGATGCTATAGGTGAGGTGAGGGTGTTTCTACCTAAATATTCTTATTCCTGGTTTGGGGCAGCTGCAGACTTCTATAGTGTTCGTGCCACTGATCTCCTGCCAAATGCCCTAGCAACCTCAAAGTAGTTTTGTGGTGACTGTAATGGTCAAAGGACATAGGTAAGACAAAGTCTGTGTGTAGAGACAATATCTTTTATTAGACCAACTGATTACAGATGGGAAAATTAGACAAGCTTCTGGGCACAGAAGTCCTTCTTCAGGACTCTAAAAGCCACTTTTTGAAGTGCTTCCAAAGAAAAAACAATCAGCACAAATGACCAATATTCTCCTGAATATTAGAGCTCAGCTTTGGCCCTTCCAGCAAGGGATTGAGTCGGGGGCGGTTTTGCACCATCCACCCTTCAAAGGAGGCCATTGCCCCCCAGCAAGCGCTGGGGCACGCCCAGAGCCCCGGAGCGGTTGCGTCTCTGAGCCTTGGGTATCCATTCCTCCCTCTGTCATGTAGGTGCTCCTGGCCTGCCTGACATCGCCTTCCTGCCTGCCTGGCTGTAAGGTTTTATTCCTTTCAGGCCTCCCCCGTGCATGACATGGAGGTAAGGCCTTCTTTCTGCCCAGCTTTGTCTTTTTCACGGAGCTGGAAAAGCTCCACAGGGCCATGGGGCAGCTCCTCAGGACAGTGTGCAGTGCTCAGCATGGAACAGCGGGGCCACCATCTTCAGTCCATGCTTCTGCAATGGTAGTAATAACATTCCCGCATCCAAGACACAGGGCAACTTCACCAGGGAAACCCAAATTCTTCACAGTCAGGAGAAAGCCCCATGAGAAAATCGGGTATGAAACCAATGGAAGATAGAAACCTAGGCGTGAAAATGTTTGGGATGGAGCGTAGCCGTGGAGCCAGATTATATTCCAACTTGCAAGGATCCCGGTACCCCCCTCCCATGGCGGAGGGACGTTCCCCAGCTGCTCTGTTTCAACTGGGCTCTGCTTCCAGCAGTGAGAACAAATAACCATGTCAACGGAAGTGACACTGCACTGTACAACATCTCTCTGCAGCCCTCGCCAAAGCACCAGTGTCCTGGTTTCAGCTGAGATAGAGTTAATTTTCTTCCTAGTAGCTGGTATAGTGTTATGTTTTGGATTTAGTATGAGAATAATGTTGATAACACACTGAGGTTTTTAATTGTTGCTAAGTAGTGTTTATACTAAGTCAAGGAGTTTTCAGCTTCTCATGCCCAGCCAGCAAGAAGGCTGGAGGGGCACAAGAAGTTGGGAGGGGACACAGCCAGGACAGCTGACCCAAACTGGCCAAAGGAATATTCCATACCATATGACGTCATGCCCAGTGTATAAACTGGGGGGAGTTGGCCAGGAGGGGCGGATCGCTGCTTGGGCATCGGTCAGCGAGTGGTGAGCAATTACATTGTGCATCACTTGTTTTGTATATTCTAATTCTTTTATTATTATTATTATTATTGTAATTTTTATTATTGTTATCATTATCATTATTATTATTTTCTTCCTTTCTGTCCTATCAAACTGTCTTTATCTCAACCCATGAGTTTTACTTTTTTTCGATTCTCTCCCCCATCCCACTGGGTGGGGGGAGCGAGCGAGCGGCTGCGTGGTGCTTAGTTGCTGGCTGGGGTTAAACCACGACAACCAGTCACATGCTATTTACCACAAGCTGGAGAATTCACTAAATCTGGCCTATTTTGAGTCAAACGGGGGCAGTTCCGGCCCTTACGAGGACAGCTCTGCCAGCTGCCCTCCCTCTTGTACAATAGGGAGAGGAAGGGGACATCCATCTCCGGTACCGCGGCTGAGAGCAGCCGTGGCAGTGCGCGCAAGGAGACAGGTGGCTGGTGGGGAGCCACAATGGAAAGGCAATTGCACGGCACCTCTCACGGAGTACAGGCGCGTGTAAAAGGCTGCGAGCAGCTTGAGCCAATTAATTTCCATATTCCCTTTCAGTCAGATCTGGAAACGAAGCGCATTGCGTTCAGCACGGGACACTCGGTCCAGGGGGAAGGAAAAAAAAAAGGGGGGGGGGGGGGGAATGATTCAGCGATCAGCAAATTCAGAGGAGGGGCAGGAGCAATGGGTCTGAAGAGATGAATCAGCATTGGCTTCAGGTGATGGAGGGAAGGAGGCATTTCTGCTCCGCTGATTTGTGCAGCCTGATTGAAGTCAGCCCGGGCACTGGCATTGCATCGGAATGGAAACTGCCTGATAGGCTGCGAATGCTATGAGGGAAAAAAATCTAGCAGTCATGCAGACAACGTCTTTATTAAGTACATTTTGTGGCCTCCCAGCTGATTGGACATTTTTTTACTGACTTATAGTAGATGTTATAGATGCTGGGGGGAGGGGGGCTGTTTGTGTGGGGTTTTTTATGCGTATGGTGACAGTGTGTGGGGTAGTGAATTTTAAGCAAGGCTGCATGAAATTCAATCACTTAATCTTAAATTACAAGCCAGTGGCTGCCAAAGCAATTTTTGAGATGGAAATTCTTCTGATTCACAGATTCCTTTGCCTCTTTTAAGGAACAAATGAGTAAACAAACTATGAAAATGTTATTTGCTTTTTCAGAATTTGCTAGCAGAGAAAGATTAAATTTTTTTCTGTGACATTTGCCAGGGCCTCCTTTCCCCTCTGTAGCAGGTAGCTAGGAGAATATGATTCACGATGAACAGATATTGTTTCCAACATTTCTCTATTGTATAACCAAGAGCTGAGCCTATTGTTTAAAATGTTACAGGGATGTTAATTAAGGTATACCAGAGATTACAAAACCTATTCCAGTCCCCTTCAAAGTCCTAGAGGAAACAATGGGCCAAAAATATTTTTAGAGGATATATCCAAGGGTTTGGTGATATTCTGAGAGTCCTTAGTCAGCCAGGTAAAACCTCTCGGGATTACCCAAGGATTACTCACACAAGTAATTGTTGCAGACTCAAACTCTTCTGTGCCCACTCTCTGGCAATCAAGTGGTTGTAGGAAGAGCACTCTTCAAAGGAGATAAATAGCAAGGCATGAGTGCTCAAGAGGGTACTAAGAGGAATTAGACCTTCTGAAAACCCGGCCCTGGGTCTCATGCCAGCACAAGGCACCCAAAATGAGTAGATGGGTTTGGAGATACTGTCTCTCTCTCTCTCATTCTGGCTCTGGTCTCACTCCAGTACAAACTGGGAGCCTATGGTTCTAGTTTCATACACGTGCAAATGACAGGTAGTTCAGACCTGAATCCTGCCTGCAACCCTCCCTCCCACCACATGCAGCAGCCCTCTGAGGGAACAGCGGGGCTCACCATCGTGCAGAGCAACAGGATTGTGTTGGGAAGTATTGTTCTTGCAGTGCCGCCTCTTCTATGGTGTTCCCCATGCCTCGCTCTGATGGGATGAATTGGGGAGAAGAAGGACGAGCCTGGAGTGATGGTGCTGACCACAGACAGGGCTTCAGATCTCAGCCCCTGGGGGCCTGAGCTCAACCCCAGCCTCACAGCACCCGAGGTCAGGGCCATGCAGGGAGGGTGCCAGACTATGACCAAGATTACAGCGCTATGGACACAGAAGTAGGGAAGGGGCACCTGCTCCTCTCTGGGATTTGTGCCTCTGGGAGCGGCACACTTTCCTGCTTCACTTCATAGGGCTGCGATGAGGCCAACCAATGCATCAAAGACTGCGGGGCACTGAGGTGCCCTGCTAATGGGGCTGCATAAGTGCCACTGGACCAGGCGATCTTTCACATCAGCACATGTAGAGGAGAAGAGAGAAGGTGTTAACCATCAGGACACTCGTTCCCTCACATTAAGTCCCCGCAGCTACCCAGTTTCTGACTTTCTCCATTGAAAGAAAAAAACCCCAGTGTTCTGAGGAATAAACGTCATGAACCAAGTCATTACAGGAGATTTTTGTTCGTTTGTTTATTTTCTAGATAGATCAGACCTGCCTGAGACAGTCATACATGGTCATTGTAGTGTAAAATTATTCTCCCAAAGAAATAATTACCAAGCAGGTAATCTTCTCTTAATAAACGGTATGTACGTGATCATGCACTTCCCTAAATTTTATTCAACCCAGAAAAAAGGCTGTGAAACAAATGTGGCTTTCCTATTTCCTCCTCCTCTTTATTTTGTGAATCAGGACATCCATGCATTATTGAGGCCTGCTCAAAATGGAGCTGCCTTTAAAGCAGACTCTCTGTATTGAGGATTACGTGTGGATTATTGCTGAGAGATCATTCAGAATCGGAGCTAAGCATTTACCCAGAAATCGTTTGTAATTCCAGTTGCCCCTTATTTTGGCTAATAACGGCTGTAAGGACAATTGGATCAGCACTGTGTACCTGTCAGCCGCGCCGAAATTCCCCATACAGTCCCGAATTGTGTGCTGCACGATTACGAAGGGAAGCTCAGCGCTGCGCCTTATCTCTTTTATAAATCCTCTTAATGCGGTTGCTGCCGGATCCCCCGCACACCACTGAATCAGCACCTCCTGTCAGTCACCCGGAGGGGGGCTCTGCCTTCGGATGAACTGATTCAGCAGGACTGGGGACCACCGCGCCGGCAGCACCGGCAGCCTCCTCAGGAAGGAGGATCCACACATGGGTGAATGGGGATGTGGATGCAGGAAAAACAATGCGGAGCAGCGAGGGAGGCGGGAAGGAGCCGGAGGGCAAAGGAAAGGCTGCTGGGCATCAGTCAGTCCCTACCCACGCTGCTCCTGAGAGGGGCTTTCTGCGTCCCCAGGGCACATATCCTCCCCACAGGCAGCAGAAGCGCATCCCCCCACCCCCGTCCTCTCCTCGCTCAGGGCGAAGGGGACAGGCTTCCCAAACGGGGCTGGGGGCCCAGCTCGCCCACCCACACCGGGGTTCCCTTCACCACGAGCAGGCCACACGCCGAGCCCGCTCTTTGAAAAAAACCAACCTTTCCCAAGCCACAAAAGAAGGATCACTAAAAACCTCGAGCCACTGCATCTCCCCGCCGCAGCAGTGGGGTTTTTTAAACAAATCCCCGCCTGACTGAGAGAAGGGAGGAGAAAAAAAAGTTCCTTGGGTTTTATCCATTTTGCATGCACATAAAAGATGAACTTCCCTTTGGAAACAAAACGCACAGAGTTACGGTTTGAAAGGGGCCTCAATTTGGCTTCGACCGGGTGCAACTAATTGCAGTTGCGAGCGCCGGCAGGTGCGAGCAGGCAGCTGAGGAGCCCTCCCCCCCGGGCCCTGCCTGCCCTGCCTGCTCCCAGCAGAGGGCATGTCCAGGCCTCGCTAGAGACACAGCCAAGAGACGCGGGGGACGGGACCACGGGGCAAACGGGGTCTTTGCAGCGTCCGCTCGGCTACTTCATTCCTGAGAGGGCTATGTTCAATGTCAGCAGGGCTGGAGAAGGTCCTGGAAGGCCCTGGAAGGTTCTGAAAGGCTCCGGAACGTTCTAGAAGGCCCTGGAAGGCTCCAGAAGGCCAGCGGGGCCACCCTGGGCCAGGGCGACGCTTTGCCAGGGAGAGCCCCCCTCGTCTCTCTGTTCCCCAGCTGTGGTTGCACCCTGCCCAGGCCCTGGGTCCTGCCACGGGGCCAACACTGCCACCGTGTTGGGAGGGAGAACTGCTGCTACAGCAAAACCGCAAACGCCTCCGGTCTTTCCTTGATTTCAGCCATTTCACAGCCGGGGAGAGGCTGTCTATACCCTGTCTCGCGTGCTGCCCTCCCCTCCCTCTGCCCTGAGCTCAGCTGAGGGGCCAACGTGGCCCAGCGGCCACAGCCTTCCAGCAGCAGGCAGGTCAGAGCTGGGGCGCAGCAGGCGTTTCACCAGGGACCGTGCAAGTCCTGGCCAGGGTTCCATCCATCACAGGCCCCCAAGCCAGCCAATATGGCTCCCTCTTGGCCGCTGCACCTGAGACTTCGCTGATGCTGGGCTGTTTGTTTTCTTAGATCGAATGCCCATGTGGACTGGACCGCGGATGGTGGCAGTTCTGCTGCCTGTAACTGGCGGGCCAGGGGCCATGCGTTGGTTCACTGCTGCTCCCCAGCATGACTCCACTCCAGACAGGGGCTGCTTCCTCCTCTGCTGATTTTTAGGGTGCTCCTTGCCCTGGCCAAATTCAGCACGGCCACAGCAAGAGGAACACAGAGCGCACTTTATCAGTATCTTTCCCGAAAGCTCATTTTGTTTGCAATGCTTTTAGCAGGGCAGACAATTACATTTGCCGTCTTAATTCTTTCATTCTTTTTATGTCTTTTAAGAAGTAACTGAATCACCGAGATAATGCACAGGCTTTCACGAAGCGGATCTATGATCCTATCACCCACACCCTTCTCCTCCCACTCTTACTCATTTGTCCCCTTACTTAACAGCCCAGGGTATGAAATGAAGAGCGTGAGCCAGTTTGGGCAGGCGCTGCGGGTTTTCTGCGTGGTGCCTAGGTACTCCAAGGGCCAGTGAATCGCAGGAGCGCGGATTGCAAAGGCAGAGCGAGCTGGCTTGATTACCTAGCCCGAGCTCCTGAATAACACATGCAGTGAAGGACATCTCTGAATTCATTCCTGAATGAACTAGAGCACATCTTTGGCGGGGAGGGGGGAGGAAATCTAATCCTCATTTAAAGTTGTTGGTGATAGTCCCCACAGTCCTTGGTAATTAGTTCCACTGGTTAATTACCCTCACTGTTAAACATCTGCACCTTATTTGTAGTCAAAATTTGTCTGGCTTCCAACTTGCAGTTGGATCATATTATAGTTGCGTCAGCTAGATTGAAAAGCCTTCTATTATCACATTTCTGTTCCCCATGTCAGTACTTGGAGACTGTGATCAAGCCACCCTCTCAACTTTGTCTTCTTTAAGCTAAACAGATGGAGTGTCTTCTCCAGTCTGTCACTTCAAGCCGCATTTTCCAGTACTTTTAGTCATTTTGTTCTGTGGCCTTTCTTGGGTTCATCCTCACCTCATCCACAACCTTCTTGAACTGTTAGACACACTTATCTTTTTCAGGGTCAATCCTCTCTAGATCTGGAGTTCTCTGCAGTCCTAGGACTGTGGTCTGTATTCTGTTTCTGCATGTAAGTCCTAGTGTTTGACTACATAGAAAGATACATTTTTGGGTTTGTACCCATCTCACTAACTAATCCAGACCATACGGCCTTGGTGATCTCTCTGTTTTGCTTTTCAGCCAGCATTCCCACTGTTAAGGAGTTTTCCTCATACACAGTGGGGCTGGACATGCCGCCTTCCCTTCCCTCTGCTGAACTTTCCCATTGCAGCACTTTGGAAGGACTGAGGCGGGGGATAGGAACTCGTGTGAGGATGGGACAGTCTACCACTCCGCTTTTGCCTCTGCTGAAAACAGAGGCCTAATCTTTGCCATTGCAGTCCATAATGCTGGCTGGTTTACTTTAATGATAAAAGAAGTTTCCCTTAGGGATGCAGTAGGTTCTGACTTCACTTCATCACAGTGTATGGCAGAGATACCCTGCCTAGCTTTAAACAAACTGGGTATCAAAAGCACCACTGCATCACAAAGCCTAGCCAGAGCACACGATGCTGTCTCTCAGCAGATCAGCCCATACAGAGGTGGATGCTATTTCTTCTTAAACAGTGCTCGCTGAGGAATCAACATATCCCATGGATTCCCAGAGAGCGGTAACCATGCTGCTTATGGCACGCAAACTGCTTCAGGGAGGGCCACCAAAAAAAATCCAGACGGTTGGTTTTCCCCTAAGGGAGACATGGAGCAGCCTTTCTTGTGCCCGCACACAGCACAGAGCTGGGACTGTGGCTCCACAGCACAGGCCACTTTTGTTTGCATAACCACACACAGGACACAGAGGCACGCACAGCTCCAAAGCACGGAAAAATGGGGCAGTGCAAGCCGTCCATGGGCCTCTGTGCCCGTTTCCTGGCTCAGGGAACATGACTGCAGCATGATTTCCCCGTGATTCCCAGAGGCTGTGCACTGAACCCCGGGCCCGCACCACCAGTGAAACCCCACACAGCGGGGTCAAAGTTTCCAGGTCTCCAGTCCCCAAGCATCTGGTACACAGCCAGTGGGAAGCTGAAAGTTAATGCAGTACTGGCTCTTCTTCTTTCCTTTTCAATACTAAATTGCCTCAAAACTAGCTAAAGCTTTGCTTGCCTGCTACAGTGACTTCTGTAGGTGTCACGCGGAGGTTGCAGGATGGCAGAAGTGGTGGACAGAAGTGTTTCTGTGGCAATTGCCTGCCCTGGATTTGCCCACCATGTGCAAATGCCTGAGGACGCCAGCTACAGGAGCACATCCAGACGCTGCGCACACTGCCGCTTTCTGATCGTCTTGTTCCTGGGTTGGGGAAACCACCATGTTGTAACTGGGGGTGACCTGTGTTTTGGGTATTGCATATGGAGCCTAAATTGTGCTGAGCAAAGCCTTGGGACTATTTAAATGAACGGGAGTTTTGCCAGTGACTTCAATGGATCTATGATTTCACCACGACATCTGTCGTGCATTAGCTACATCAGTATTGATGTAACAGGCTGAAAACCAAGACCTGGCCTATGCCAGTTTACAGTCAGTGGAGGAGTGCTGATACCAGTATTTGGGGGACAGCCAGACCCAGATACAGTACTTTCATTTTTGGTATAACTGCAACCAGGCTTGGGGGTTGTGAAGCTTTTATTATCCTAGTAAAAATGATCCCCCTTCATCAAAATAGTTATACTGGTGCAAAACCTTTTGGGAGGGAGACCTGGTTTTCATGTCATTGTGACTGGGATGTACTGCCTAATTCACAAGTGCACCCTAACATTCATTTCACTAACGCTTACAAAGCACTCTGAACAAAATAAAAATACTATATTGTTTCACTACCACATGGACTGAAACATTATACCATGAAATATTATTTTCATACCATAAAATAATGTTTAAAAAAGCAATGTAAATAATTGATCACAGAGATCTAAGTAAAATTAACCACATACAAAAATCTAGACTAGTCTCTAATAAATACCCCAAATATCTGGACTTAACAGCAGAAGCCTGGTAAACATTTCAGTTCTGAAATAGAAAAAAAAGTCCTGGCTTGAAAATAGCTTCTCCTTTCTGCAATTTTTTTTCTCACAGTCCAAATAACAGAGTGAAAAAGAACCCAATCCAATTCCCATAGGTCTCATTAATGAACCTGCAAAGGGAATGTGTTGGAATAGCTGAGGGCTCTCACTCCATTTAAAACGTGTAACAAACCCAAAAATTACTTATCTTCACTGTTTCGAGGATGTACAAAGTTTGTGTTGAGAACTGTGCAGCTGGAGATTTCTGGCACAGACAACACACTAAATCTTCCGGGCTTCCCGCTGCGTCCCTTGCCAAGCTCTTGATGCAAAGCCAGAGCCAGGTCCTGCCTGCCCGCAGAAGGTGGGGGACCTCCTCCACGATTAGCCCCATTCTTTCCAGCGAGACCACTTATAGCCAGGCTGTGTTCAGAGGCTGGTGCCAGCTGCCCAAGGGGCTGAACTTCCCAGCTATTCTGTGCTTCTTAATTGTGCATTCTCCACCCTGGGCTTGCTTTTCTGAAGCATATTGATGAGGGTTTCCATATCCCTGCTTCGTTTAGACACGGGGCCAAGAACTGAGTGGCGTGATGCACTGGTTGCTCTGCCCCAGCGACTGGCAGGAGATGCTGGGCCTGAGGCACACCTTGGTGTTCCCCTTGCTGTGGAGGGAGTGGTAAGCCGTTGCTGGACACGGCAGTGTTGCTCAGTGCTTTAGGAGCTGCAGCCATTCATTCCTGGGTGTGTGAATTCAAGATCCAGTTAATCTACTGGCACATGAGCCTCACCTTTCCTTGCAGCACTGTGAAAAGGTGCAGCCTAAGCTACAGCCTAGCTCTCCAAACTATTGCATTCTTCTGTCTGTATCAATATGGCTCTTATGTCCTATGCAACACTGTCATGGTTTAACCCCAGCCGGCAACTAAGCACCACACAGCCACTCGCTCACTCCCACCCCGGTGGGATGGGGGAGAGAATCGGAAGGGTAAAAGTGAGAAAACTCATGGGTTGAGATATAGACAGTTGAATAGGTAAAGCAAAAGCCACACACACAAGCAAAACAAAACAAGGAATTCATTCGCCACTTCCCATCGGCAGGAAGGTGTTCAGCCATCTCCAGGAAAGCAGGGCTCCATCACATGCAACGGGTACCTGGGAAGACAAATGCCATCACTCCGAACGTCCCCCCCTTCCTTCTTCTTCCCCCAGCTTTATATACTGAGCATGATGTCATATGGTATGGAATATCCCTTTGGTCAGCTGGGGTCAGCTGTCCTGGCTGTGTCCCCTCCCAACTTCTTGTGCACCCCCAGCCTCCTCACTGGTGGGGTGGTGTGAGAGGCAGAAAAGGCCTTGACTCTGTGTAAGCACTGCTCAGCAATAATGAAAACATCCCTGTGTTATCAACATTGTTCTCAGCACAAATCCAAAACGTAGCCCCATACTAGCTACTATGAAGAAAATTAACTCTATCTCAGCCAAAACCAGCACAAACACCAACATGGCTGATCCGAAATGAGTTATCTGGGTTGGGAATCCTGGCTCAGCACAACACAAATAGAGAACCAGATGCAAACCTTTACTTTGGGTTCCTGCCATCTCAAATATACATGAGTGGAGCTAATTTTGTTCCAAAGAAAATGAAAATTGTCTGGTTTTTTCCTCCCATGTCCTTCGCATAGTCTGTTTTTGTATGTTGAGACTGGGGTTACTCAGCCTTTTATCTAAGTCTTATTTAGGAAGACTGAGTTGCTAGGTCACTCCTGCTTCATCAAATCCAGTCCCCTGCTCTTGTAGGCAATCACGTCTTATAATGCCATTCATAAACTGATCAAGTGCTGTCTAAAAACTAGTTTGGTTTTTTTTTTTTTTTTTGTTCCCGCTGCTCATACTGAAAAGGTGCTCCAGAACCTCCTATTTCAGTCACGCTTTTTTGCTCAGCACGATGGCAACTCCAAATAAGGGAAGACAGTCCGAAAGAAATAAATAATATTGTGTGGAGAAGAAAAGCAACTAACCTACACATTATCATTAAACAACAGGACGTGACAGGCAGTGTAATGTTTCTGGTTTTGTTGTGAGTCAGGAAGATGAAGGTCATGTGATATCAGCTCTCTCTGCAGCACAATAAACCTTATTAACATTATAAGATAAAAATAAATATTCAACAATTAAGGGGGAAAAGGGTCACACGTTTGCATCTGCTGGGGATTATTGACAGCAATCTGACATTACCATCAGCTAAACCCACTGCTCTATTTTGTCCAGAGTTTCTAAAGCCATTATATAATGATCAGTCTAATAAAGTCTAGATTAGAGGCATTTCTCTTGTATACAAAGAGATTGGCTTTTGGGTTGCCTTGTGGAAAAGCAACATTATTCTTAGGGAGAGAAAGGGTTAGTTGTCTCTAACAGTGATCCTGATGAAAAATGTAAACTGTCTGAGGCCATTTCAGACCTCCGGCAATATTTTATGCTAACAGGTTTATGTCTGAATTAACAAAGTTCTCTAACCATTTAGTCTGTTAAAATGCAGTTATTTTTTCCCCCCTTGCTAGGAAAGCATGTGCCAACCTAAATTTGGATTGTATTTATTACCATTTGCAATCACCTGGTGTCAGAGGCCATGTGAATCCTGTGAGTTTATCTGATTTGAGTCTGGAGCATCCAAATGTACCTTTCAACTTGTTTCTTCATGCTGTGCATGTCTAGAGTGTTTTGCAGTAATACCATAAGCCCCTACAAGTGCACAGAGTGATAGGAAGGAGCAGAGTAAGATACTGTCCCTTGGGTACCACATAGCTTGGAGGAAGGAGCTGAATTTGAATTATCCCATACCCACTGACCCAGCATCAGAATGCAAGCTTCCTTTCTTTTCTTCTTTTTTCCCTTAAAAAGGTTTGGGGGTGGGGGGAGCGGAATGTCACTTAACTCAAAGATCCTATGAAGCCGGGTAGCACTGAGGTATGACTCCTCTCATACACCATTTTACAGCGCACGTGAAGATTAGCAACACAGCATTGGCATCTACCAGCTACCGCCTGCCACAGACCTTCTGCTGCTCCAAGGCCTCGGACCACAAAGCAAGGGGTGAAGGACCTTGAGCCAGCTTCAGCCGCGCTGGCTCAGGACCACGGTGGGTGGGTGGCCCAGGACCTGGGCTGCAAGTGTCCTCAAAGGCAGGAGTCGCTAGCAGACATGGGGCATGGCACTGACACAGCTGCATCGCTTCCTCAAACTGAGCCGGCCCAGCACGATGCTTTGCATTTCCCTGTTTTTCATTCCCAGCTAATTAAAATCTTCTGAAAACTTTAGTCAGATGGAACATCCATCCTATTTCTGCTATTTTTTTAAAAACACAGGGCTGATTTCGGCCCTGGGGGACTGTCTACATCGGCCTGCAAAATCACATTAATACTTTTCAAAAACTTTGTCTATAAACACTTTTCTTGTTTGAGAGGCAATAGCAGTTTCACTTGGCTACCAGAAGTAGGACTCAACTATTCTTTAAAACTGGTTTGCATAAGGCAGTTTTACAAACCATGTAAAAAAGAAGCTAAACTCCATTTGTATTATCACCTTTGTCAAAGAGATTGTGTTTAGCTCCAGATCACTAGAGAGATGATAAGACATTTTTCCTCTTGCCAGCTCAAGCCAGGCCTGAGATTTGCACCACTGGTTTTGGGTGAAAAGCCAATACTGGAAAACTTCAGTCCTGAAAGCAGCTTGTTCAGGCACACCAGGGGGTCTGTCCGCAAGAAGAGGCTGGCCCTTGCAACAGGCGCAGAAAGCCAGTTTGGCTGGCAAAGTCTTCCAGATAAAAACATATCCTGCTCCGTTCCGGGTGGGTGAAACACAATCCCGGTCACGTTTTCTCCAAAGGCTCTGTCTGCACTCGAGACATTTTGCAGATGATGTTCCCGACCATGGCTAGCACAGTCACAGCCCCAGGAATGCTGTGAGCCCTGCTGCAACACCCAAGATCCTCAGCTGCTCTCTTGGTTGGAACTGGCTGCACCCAGGACTACTCATCATCCAAGGCCAGACGGGCTTGGGTGACTTCAGTCAGCCATGGCTATGAGCACCTGGCATTGTTTTAAGCTCTTTGCCAACCAGATGAGGACACAGGCAGGGCAGGGGGTCCCAGCATTTAGAACAGCCCCTGTACCTGCTGTTTCTTCACCTTAGGGTTCCTGCTTTTGCTAAGATGAATGCTACTTGGTAGGCAGGGAATAGAATAAAAGCAAATTTTGTAAAGTTCTGCAGAGTAGCCATGGTCCAAATAAGCTTTGGGCTAGTTACATTAGCAATGAAGTGACTAACTGTCCACCCTTGTGTGAGCCATTTTTGCATATCTGCCTACAGATGCCTCACTATCACTGCTTTTAAGAGCTGTGGCACTGGTTTCCAGGAGTAACTCTCCAGAACAGCGGCACAACAAGAAAGATGTCCAGGTAGGGGTACAAATCCTGCCCAAACTTAAATGCATAATGTACATCTGTAGGCATCTGTATCATATGGAATTTGAGAGACAGACATGTGGAAGCATATGGACCTTAGTTCGGGTCCTTAGCAAATGCTGGATATGCCTTTTAAACCCTAGTAGAATATGATGTGGCATGAAATACCTAATTACATACCCTGTTTAATTTTACTTTCTGTCTCGTATACAAATGCACACACGTAGTGTAAGGTTCAGAGTTTGCCGCCATGCAAAATTCATGAGGACTCTATGACAATAGTCTAACATACTGTGGACGAGGGCCTGGAGTCACCAGGCTGAGCACTGCTCTCTCCGCGTGGCAGCACAGAGAGCTAAAAGACTGAGCCGGGATCCAACTGTGCTGCTGTCATGTGCTGTATGGGTGACTTTTTGATTGCTTTTCATTCCATCCCTTATGGAAGGAGATAACATTTGTTTTATTTTCCTTGGAGGAAGGGTACATATTTGCCTTGATATTTCTAAAGAATTAAGTCCTCCTTCGTGTTCCAATTAGCTTTTAACACATTTAGACTGTGCCTGTGTAGCACTTTTCTATAGTGCTTTTAAATCCAGGAACAGATATAGGTTGAGCTTGTGTCTGGAGACTGAATGTGCCCAGGGATTCTTCCACAAAACCCTGACAGATTTCTCTCTCCTTTGCCTGACACAGTGCAGCCCCTGTGCAAGGTACTAGCCACGAGCAATTAGTATTGGAGTCCTAAGGGGCTTCAAAGTGGGGAGGGAAGGGGTGTACTTATGGGGCAAAAGTTGGCTTTTTTTTTCTTTATGCAAAATTCATTTGGGACTTAACCATTCAAGCATGCCTTTTCTTCCTTTGCTGTATGCCAGAGAGGTCTCCTAGTCAGTGCTAGTCAGTGGAAAAGACATCTTCCTCTCCTACCCTTCTGATACTTGCTCTCAACCTGAGCTGCCCTGCTTTAGAAGGACACATTCTTTTAATTTTAGATCGGCAATGTTTTGCTGTTAGCCAGTTACCTTGAAATCACTCCTATGTCAGGTGAAAGTAAAATGCAAATGTAAGTATTTATTTACAACTCCCAAAGCAGACCACCAGTTTAAAAAGATGCACCCATAGAAATGCTGAAGTCTTTCTGTAGCCATTCTGGTAGGTCCAGAGATATTCAAAGCTTCCCATCAAAATATATTCACTTCTTTTCCTCCAAAAGCTTAATTACCTTTAAATGTTTCAAAAGGCAGTCTTGCTGCTCTTCCAGTGAAAACAAGCACTCTCACTCGGAGATGCAAATGTCAACGCACTAGACCAATGTGTTGCATCCTGTTCTCGACTTGACTAAATCAGCAACTCCTTCACTCAGTGAGGGTTAAATCCTTTCCCGCCCCCCCCCCCCCCCCCCAAAAAAAATGATGCAGTGTGACTCATCTTCACTGCAAGTGTGTCTGTCCATTAAATGGTGTATTTTATTTCACTCCAAACCTTAGCCAACACACTTACTACAAGCATCTGCTAGGGACAAACATGGGTAGTTCATTAATCACTCTTGATTGAGACCAGACATTGCAGTCATTGACTAGTGCACAGTGACAAAGGGATGTAGGGGGTTCCACCCGGACATCTTCTCTTTTCAGGACTACAGGAACAGTCTTATTTCCTACTTGCTCCAGGCTTGGACCCCTGGGTTCCTGCCCGCCTCCCACTCCCTGCCAGCAAGAAAAGAGTGAGCAAGTGATTAGTGCATGGAAAAGCTGCACTGCGAGACTGTTGCCTGTTTGCAGGGTAGGTGCTTGGCTACCAGGAAGGTAGCCAAGGCATATAGGAAGGGAAAAAGAGGATAGCAATAAGTACCGAAGGGGATGGTGCTCATTCCTCAGGCTGCCTTCGAGCAGCCTCTTCTAGCTAAGACTGCATCTCCTTGGTTTGTGGGGACCTGTGAGCTCTGAACACCATTGCAACTCATTTTCTCCTCTGTTTTAGAAAGTTACTTGTGGGAGTTTTTGTTCTTCTTGGGAGAAGCAGAGACTCCCAAGCCCCCTCTTAGAGGGCTGATTAACTTATTTTCATGCAAAGGGAAAACACCTGATATTAAACAGAGTGCTCTCAAATGTGATGCTTAGGAGGGAGCCTGGCAGAAGAAGGCCTGGACCAAGTTACTTCGTCACCTTGACAAGGTGACTGAGTCACCTTGACACACGTTTGTAACTGGCTGACCTCTGTCCTTTAGAGACTCACTCTACCCCCTTTCTCTAGACCTGTGTTGGGCGTGAAAGTACTCCAGCTGCTAATCCCCTCCCCAGCATCCTGAAGGCCTCTCCCCAGATTTTCTTCCACTGGTCACAAACTTCCTCCCAGTGAAGACACATATCCTAATGTGACCATCCACCAACCCCTCTCCTTTCGTTCTGCCTACAACTGCCAGTTACAAGCATAATAGTGATGTCTTGCCAGAATCCCTCATAATTTATTCTGTCTTTCAAGAGCACAGCCTTTTTTAAAAGCCCCTCTCAAGTCCGATGGAAGAGTCAGCAGCTATCTGCGTCCCTGGCACAGGCAAGGGTGTTTGCCAGGGCAAGACTGTCTAGCCAACATGCATAAAATTGCAAGAGACTCTCCAAAACCTCTCATCAGAGACGGATTTATTTGCTGTATTCTTCTCCAAGGTCATTTTTTAAACTGCCTGCTGGAGGGAGACCTTGCTAGCAGGTTACTCTCATCTCCTGCTGCAACCAAAGCTCCATGTTTTCCTTTAGCAGTCCCTCACTGATTGCTCTCCCTGTAGAAATTGCACCCCTTTATGTGAGGCTACCATGCTCAGCTTTCTCAAGCCCAAGTCAACCAAGCTTGTGGGGCCTGAGTAGATCCCCTGTGGAATCGGGAGGGCTGCATGCAGATGCAGGAGTTCCTCTGTGTGCAACACAGCTCAGGCTCAGCATTCCTGTCTCTTCTGCAGTCAGATGGATGAAACAAGGACCATTTATGAGCCGACTGTTACAATTCTGCAATGAGGGGAAGGTCAGAGTTACTTTCTTGTCTTGGATGAAATTCACATCTCCTCTGGCCTTTGTCTACATAAAAGCTGTTTTGAAAGACAACTTCTTGATTTGGAATGATGAGGTGGCACCAAACAGCACATTCACGTACTGCTGAATGATTTCTCAATGGAAGATACACCTTCATCAGGACCAGCAGCCCCATGGCACAATGTGATTAACTCAGTCTGTTGTCCTGAATCTCTTCGCTCTTACGCTGGTTCTCCAACTGTGTTCCCTCAGTGACTGTAACAGTTCTCCCTAGTTTTTAGGGAGTTTGTCCCTAGTTGTAGGGAACAGTTTGTACCAGGAGGTGAAGGACACACAAACTTACCATTTTCAACAAGAAAGGAATAGCATTTCTAGCAAAATGTAGCACAACGCAGTCTTGATCCCACAGAGACAACTTTAAGGGAGCCCTCCTTATGTGTTTGTGGTGCTCCTCACACCACAGCTTCCTTCTTCACCTAGGGCCATGAGGGAATGATGTTGTTAAAAGCTAAATACTATGTTTCCTGGTCCTAACTCTGGCTACCTGGCCTCTCTCTAAAGGAAGGACAGTGGGTTGACCACTGAGTAAGAGGATGAGAGCTAGTTTAGCAAGCCACAGCCAATTTTTCCATCTCCTGGTGTAGTGCAGCATGTTGGAGTTTGATCAAGCCTGTGCAGTGAATTCCATGCCCATGACCTCTTTGCTTTTCCTTTATGCTTCTGTCACAGTTAGCCAGCTATCAACAGATAGGCCAGAAGTGAGCAATTCCCCTGTGCATGTGCTTCAGGAAGAGTCTAATCCCTGCTCTAGCCAGTAAAAGCTTTTAGGAAAAAACATCCAACAACAGAAAAAAAAAGCCAAATCTTAGCATGAGAAGAAAGCTGAGACAAAATTCCCCATAAGAGGCCATCTACTGCTCACACCCACTGCTCCTTAGACAGGAAACCTCTTAAAAGACCTCTGCTGATTTTGGCTCTTTGAGGCTCCGTAGATGTACATATATGCGTGTGAAGCAGAGAGAGAGGAGAGGCATGTCAAAGTGTTGCCTTCTCTCTACTGACGGTTGCAGACAGACTCGACGCTTAGAGCACGAGATAGCATCGCGCCCGATTTACATCAAAGCTACTGCTACCTCTTCTTTGCAAAGAAAAAAAAGCCAGAATCCATTTCAGTTATTTAATTCTCGGCTGTAGGTACAGTGGAAAGCAGCATTCAAACCAAGTATAATTGTGTCCAGAGAACACCTACAGAGTGATCTATAGGTACTTACTGTTCAAAATGACCCTCCATTTTATGATCTCCTGTAACCCACAAGGCGCTCTGTCCTATTGTTGGTAGCAGGTGTATTTACAGCCTTCTGCACCTTCCTTCTACATTTTGATCATGTTACTGCACAATTCCTAAACCTCCCTGAGATTCTTAAGTGCTAGCAAAGACCTAGTCCCAGGCAGGGGTAGAAGACTGTGAACATCCCACATTTGCTTATGTTACAGCAGTGATGCTACTTCACCAGTACTAAGCCTCAAGCAGAGGAAGGATGCAGGACCACTGCACTGTACGTGCTTCCCCTCATGTGTGACATCTTGTGAGCTCATACTAAGTTAACCTGTACATTCCTGTGCCTTCACTGTTGTTGTAACGTTGATATTAATTTTTCTAGGCCATAAAGAGAGAGTACAACTTTCTCCTTTTCAAAAAAAGCAGATTTTCTTGGTTCATTTCCATAAAGCCCAATGCATTATGCATTATCTCATTCAAAGGTAAATAGTAGATACACACATGGATGAAAGATTAAATCCTGGAAATTCTAAACAATTGGCAGGAGGCATAACCATGGCAAATTGATTCTGTTCCCCCTCTGCAAAAAAGAAATGAAAGAATATTTGTGCATTTTTTAAATTACATGTAAGATTTAAAGACATTTGGGGGTGGTTTCTTTGATTTTTTTTTTTTAATGAAAGTCCATAGTGATTATTGGAAAGTTCCTTGAGTTCAAAAGATTATTTTAAAACAAAACCTCTGGCAACCTTGCTCATTGCTCATCTACAGTATTACAGGCCTAAGTACCTGAATAACAATGCCTGCATCTATCACAGCAATGATGTGCAGAGGCAAACAGAGCCACACAGAGCTCCATGCAGAAAAGAAAAAAATCCTTAAAGAAAATTGTATTGCCCCAAAGAAAAAAGATTAATTTAAATATGTAGGTGGTCTTGCTTGATTGGTTGTTTTTTTGTCAACCCTGACCCTACAGTAACCCCAGTCTTGCTGATCAAAGGGATTATGCTACAGGCTCCAGGGCTGAGTTTGTAGTCTATAAGACTTTGCCGTATCTCTGTGTATTGCCTCTCATAGAGCTGTAGTTTGCTATCCGAGGGCATCAGCGAGCAGTCTTGCTGTCCTTACTGACCTTCATTTGGACTCAAAGCGGTTTAAGGTGTTGATGTACAGTCTGATCACGGAAGTCTTTGTCTTCTGTCCTGTGTCCCAGCCTGGCAGCGGGAAAAGCAGTTAGTGACAGCACTGTCCACAGAGAAGGTAAGGGGCTCTGAGCACACCGGGTATCATTACTGCTGTACCTGGACAGATTTGATGCCAAGCTGATCAAGCACACAATTTCAGCAAATCTCTGCTCCTTCTCTACCTGGAACATTTAGTGCACCCAGTGCACAGCACTAAGAGCAGGCATGATAAAGCAAGCCTGGCTACCGCTGCCCGTGTTGGCCGGTACAGTAGCAATTCTGTTTTGTGGCCACTGGGGCCAGACAAGCCTCTTCTTTGTGTCCCTGTTCATTCCTTATTACACCTGATTGTACGTGAGCATGCATGTGCGTACAGGTGTATATATGAGCTCATGTTGGCTGGAGGGGGGTGAGGAAGGTGCCTGTCAGAACAAACATGCAGCCTCCATGCTATCCTTACATCCATTACCCTTTGCTAAGGATCACCTTGCTTTCCCACAGGCAGATGTGTGCACTTGCACAGTGGCCTGGCCATCTGCAGTCTAATTCACTCTGCATCGCACCTGATGAAGTCCCTCCCTTCCCTAAAATAAAGGAGCTATGAGGCAGTGTGGCATTTAGAACAAGTTCTAGGTAACAGATCAGAAGAGCTTATGTTTGCATGGTCATACTAGATGAGCTTGTTATGTAGGCTAAGACCAATAGAAACTGTCCCATCCTCCCCTCCACTTCCAGCCACACATTTTCTTTGCTCCTTCATGCTGGTGGTAGCATCTGGGTGGCCTAGCAGGAAGCTAGAAGAGCGAACTCATCTGGCTGAAAACTGAACGTTTTTTACTGAGACATAACCCATTTCCAGACAACCATCGATGCTTATTGTCCCCCATGGTCTCCCATGCTGTCCCATCTCCACAGGCTGGTACCTGTGCCCTTCTCTTCTGTGTATCACACCTCAGTGACACTGCTGATGCATTCGACAACCAGCCATGGCTCTGTACATCTCCAGGCAGCCCGTATACTGGTTTGGTGGTGTTACCCTGGAAGGAATACTCAGGCCCTGTCCAGACAGGGGGGGTAATCAAATACACTCGCATCACTATAATGCCACTGCTAATAAAACATTATCTCTACTGAGGATGGATTCATGGTCTAACTGTACCCCAAGGCCTTTGGAAGTGCTTGAAGAGGACATATAGCTCCTCTATCCCCATTTAACAACACAGAAAACCGGCCAGTTGCATGATCTGATGCTGCAGGATTTGAGTAACATCTGTACTGCTTCATCCCACCTCTGTAAAGCAGACAACGAACACAAACTCACGACCTCAGTTCTCCCTCTTGCCGAGGTTACCAGCCTATCCTCCACAGCCCTGACATTCGAGCAGGAAGGAGGAGTGCGGCCACAATTGCATTCCTTCAGAACAAGAGGGGAAGTGGAGGGTGGAGTAACAGCCACCAGCTGACACTGCTTGCCATCACAGGCATACTTGCTCATGACAAGGCTCAGGACACTGTCTGCTCCTTGAAAGTTTCCTTGTTTACTTATTCCCAGGCCCATCCTCAGCCCCACGTACATGCACACACACACACACGTGCACACAGAAACACACACAGTGACCTACTCTTCTCTCAAGAGAAGACTGGAAAGACAAGCTGCCAGGGAAACAACCCACAGTTGTTTGACATTTGTTTTTGTTTCTACAGATGGGTTTTCTGTGGCAGCAGAGCATCTCACTAGTCAGATTTTGACTTCTCTTCATTCTTATTGTCCGTGTTGGACATGGCCACCAGTAGACACAGTTCTGAGCTCAGTAAAGAAGGTCGGAGAAGTAAAGAACCCTTTTTCCTCTGCTTCCTTTTTCGATCTTACAGTTGCCAGCAAGGCCACATACAGCCCCCTCTTTGAACTCTTACAAACATGGAGCTTGAACCTTTTCAGGCCTTTAGTACCTATTTATAACCAGGGCATTGGTCATTTCTCAGCAAATAGAGTGGGTCTGTTCCTCACAGGTTTTCCTGTACACCACTGCAGTTGTGTCAGGATTCAAAGCAGTCACACTAGTGTTCGGGTTTCATCTGCCATTCCTAGAGGATTTCGTTACTCCTTCAAAATGTTTTTTTCCTACCAAGATTTCACATTGCCAGATAAGTTCCTCCATTGCCTGCAAGCATTACAGCCTCCCTGTCCTACAGCTATTGGATATAAAGTGGCAGAGCGGTGGGGTCTGTTTGGTTGTTTTATTGTCACTCTGTTCAGGAGAATTTTTTTTTAGTCAGTATTCCTCTCATTGAAAAATGCTTTTTTCCATTGTCCTGAAACAATTGTCGAATTCAGTGTGGACTTACCAAATTGCTTTCCTGGAAAAAATGTCAGGATTATATTCACAAAGCTGAGACAAAGACAGCCACTTTTTATTCACTCATAAAGGATGTGGGAGTCCTGGGTTTAATTTCCTCCTCTGCCTGGGGGAACTTGAACCAGCATCACTTATCTCTCAGGAGAATACCATAAGGTTGTGCTGTGCTGCATACTAAGGTGGGTTGTTCTTACTCCCCGCCATTGATGTGTCCTGGTCTGCGTAGAAGGTCTTTCTAGACCCTCAGCTGAGACCCTTACATGGAAATGGTGCACCTGGCTTCCTCAATCTGTGCTTATGAGTATTGGACTATTAAGGAACATGAAAGTGCTGTTGACAGAGTGCCTCCACCAGGAACCCCTGCTCTCATGGCTGTGGCAGTCTCCTGGGAAATCAGAAGGGCAGATACAGCAGCAGCAGAGGGCATTGCACGTCCTGCACAAGCACTACATCAGGCAAACCCATATACTAAAGCTCACAAGGTAAAAAAATACAGCTCAGTCTGCTAAAGAAAATTACTTGTACACCAGCACAAGTTAAAGATAGGAAGACCAAATTAGTTCAAACAGAAAGTCTTCCTGATATCACCCAAAGGCTGTGCTGAGGTCAGGGCTGATATACAAGATGAATGCCAAAATCAATGGACCAAAACTGGTGTGCCAGGAGCTAAACCTAACTGGTGGCTGCTGGCATGTTCATCACCCTCTGGGGACATCCATTTTGATATTGATGATAGGATAGGTGGACAGAAAGTAGAAATCCTGACAGTTGTCATTGCCAACTTTGAGCCCTAAGTTAACACTGTGACACTGTTGGCACTTAGTTACCTGATCTGATCAGACCTTCTGGCCAGTTTCTGGCCAGAAGACACACAGATGTCACTGTTAGCTCCACCAACTTCAACTCAGTCCTGGAAACCCACTTGGAAGATGAGATTTGGGGTCCTGATGTCACCCCCTTCTTAGTTGCTTTGTCATTTCCTCACATGCTTCTCTCCTTGTTCTCTCTCCTTCACCTTCTGTTTGATCAAACTAGCCTAGACAGGAGGGATACAGGTTGTGCAACACAGCTGTGAACTGCAGTCAGGGAGACACCTAAAAGCAGTGTCTGAAAGACGTAGGCACTGGTACAAATTTCCTAGATCTCAGAGGGGCTAAGGCCATGTATTGTGCTTGTCTTTTTCTAGCAGTGAGGCTGCAAGCAAAAGTCAACACCAGAAAAGGAAGTCATATTTTTTGTCTTTGCTGTCCTTTTCTCTCCCCTTGCACATACGTGTGTCTTCAAGTGAGCAGAACGGAGTCCAAAAAAGAGTAGTAACAACAGATCCAGTCTATCTCGATGAGTGTCTCTCTTTCCCCAAGAACAGCTACTGCTGCTATGAACTTAAATAAAGGGAGGGAAGCATTGCTATAAAAACTGTCGACAGCTGAGGGAAGAGGAATAATGGACGCTTTTAAAAAGGAAAGTCTTAGTTAATACTTTATTTTTCAAGTGCTTAAACTGTTTTTCCTCCTTTTTGTGTATCTTTAATTAAAGGTTAAAAGACTTCTACCGGTGATTGTTTGCCATGGTAACCAAGTAGGCTGAGGTCTCTGAATTCAAAACCCAAAACCTTTTTAAGTGTTTAATGTTGCACAGTGTCGGGGTCATGTTAGCATCTTTGACTCGCTGAGCCTACTTCTCCCCTGAAATGAACACGGCTGTGCTCTAACGGCCAGGCCACTAGACTAGAGAGGGCGAGCCCTCTCACCTCCACATTCCCCCTTTGAATCTAACCCCTTCCTCTCACTTCTCCTTTGGGTGCTTGAATGTTTCATTTTGAATTAAATGCAATTTTCATTATGAAACAAAGCTATTTCTTTGCAGTTTGTCAGCGAGAGAAACAAAACCTGACCAAACACCTCTGTTCCTACTGAGCTGATGTTTTCTTCTTTCCTGCTGAACCCATCTGCACTTATTCATACCTTGCTGCTGTTTTTAAGTGGGGCCCAGCTGTATGCTATTCAGGGGCACCACTAAGACTTCAGCGGCAGAATACACATCATAGTATTTTCTGGTTAGTTAAGAGCAACGACTGGCACAGTCATTTTTGCAATGCGTGCTGTCTGTATCAATGCACGTGTGTGTCTTTATTACATTAGTCACCTCAGCTACTAGAATGACTTGCAATTAAGATTGCAGTAGTACCTGAAATGTCACATTGCTTCCCTCTGTTCTGAAAGGGGCACTGTCTAACCAGATAAGACTAACAAAGACATATGAGGGCATGACCAGATTTATCCTTATAATCACATCAGAATGGCTAAAAATGCTACCACACCTAGTAGAGAAATATCTTTTAGCTGAGGCAGAGTCACTGGTCATGTGCAAGCTCTCAGTCTGTTGTACTGCAAAGTAAGATGAGTTTCAGACATGGAAGAAACTAACCCATTTCACTTTGCATGTGCAATAGACCAGGAGTACATGCCCATACAGTTCTCACATCTTTCCTGGGAGACAGCCATCTCCAGCCACAGTGGCACACATTTCTTAAGTTACTGTAGCATGACACACAGCATCATCTGAATGTAGGCAGAGTTTGAATGAGATGCAAGCAAGGCAATTAGCATAGGAGTACCCACATGGCTGATGTGTTGCATCAGTTTTGCCTGTAGACAGAGGTTGGTGTGAGTTTACATTTATCTCACGTGAAAAGCAGAGCCGGGACCTGCCCCTCCAGCAGGATGTGGGCGGGTGGCTCCTGCTTGGGCGCCCCGGGAATTCCACACTGCCTTCAGAGCAGGTCTTTATGGATCACAGCCCAAGGCACCAATGCTCCCCCTCTCTTTGCCTCTCCTGTGCATCCTCCACTGCTTTCTCACCAGTAGAACAGTCCTGGTCTTTGTTTCCAGGGCCCTTTCCTTCATACTGCATAGATGAACAATTCGATTTGTTACTTTGTAAGCGGATAAATCAATGAAATTAGGAAAGAACAATAGCACCAATAACTGAATGTTGGGATGGATATACAGTATAGGCAAGCCATCCAACTGGTCAAACTGTGGCATAAAAACCCAACCGCATGTGTCTTTACATAGGACTCGCTCACTTAAATCGGCAGCTTAAAACAAAATTAAAAACAAGTTTCTCCAGGAGAAGAAAAGGCAGTGAACTTACGTTTGCTTCTATCCTTTCTTCTTCAAAGTTTTTCTATTTCATAAATTACTCTCACCACAAATGTTTTCATATTAAATGTAGAGAAAAGAACACGATTATCTGCTTTGAATATCAGCGGACATACTAATTTGGGCAGATTCTCATCTGTCAGATGCTGGAAGAACTTCTTTCTGTGGAGCTATGTCAAAGTACCCAAGCCAAAAGTTTGGACATTTTTTTTGAAAGAAGTACTTGCGGTGACTTAGTTCAGGCTGCTGTGTTGGTTTTGGATGAGACACAAACCTCTTTTAAATGTTTTTTCCAAAAAAGAAAAATTGTCTTGTCAGTCCTTGCTCTGCAGGGCTCTATGGCCAGCTTCTTTTTTTTTTTTTTAAAACAGTTCTCTGATTGCTATCTTTCCTAAGCCTTTTAATTTGTATGTCATAGTATAAAGTTTTCTGTGGTTGCAGAAGTCCTTATTGAATGTCAGCGGTACTCCATGAAAACACCTGACTACGTAGGAACCATCTAACCCTTAGGAGTTATTGACTGCTGCCTCCAAGGGTGTAATTAACAAGTGGCAGAACTTGCCATGTGGGTCATGTTTTACAAGATCCCACAGTATTGGTATTGATTATGATTAGATTAGATTAGGTTGATGGTAAATGCTTATTTAAGTTATGAGATTTTCAGGCAAATAGCGAATATCCTGTCATGAGCACCACCAAGCACATTTGGAACACAAAAACACTTTAAAATGATAGTTATAATCATCCTATATGCAATACTTGAGGCATGTATATATGCAAGAGACTGAGCATGCCAGAGAAAAGCTGGATTCCTGTATTTAACACCTTACAAGCTAAAGGCACAAATGAGTTCAACACACTAAGAGGTAATTTTACATTAAAAAGAACAGCTTATGGAAACCTCTGTTCTGTGCATGCCTGCCAGCTAATGGCATATATATAGAAGATGGCAGCAAATACAGTGGGCTGGCACACCATGCATTATTGCCTTGACACTGATTCTAAGGAAACTGTCATAAACTTGTACAAGGGAGAATGTTATTTTTCAGTCCCTCAAAATAGGTAGGTGTTTTTTTGAATCCTGAAAATTCCATGTATCTGTCAGAAAACTTCTGTTTCATTCAACAAAGACAGAAGAAGCCAAGATGATTTTGCTGCCCAAGCCAGTGTGTCTGTTGCCCTTTAGATGTGCTAGAGCATCCAAGACATCTGCACACAGCTGCAGACATGACAGAGGACCTAACAGAGACCATGCCTTTGCAAAGCTGCGGCTGAAGGGAATCCTGAAGTATCTCATATATCTCTTGTTGCCTAAGGTTAGGCAGCGGAATCTCACTCATTTTTTATTTTCATGTGCCACTTGAATTTTCTAATGTCTTCTGATGCTTTTTTTCTCCTCCCCTGTCTTACTCTTACTTCCTCAGTAACGAAGTGGGAAAAATCTAACAGGAGAAGAGATGAAGAAGAAGAAAAGAAAGAACGGGGCGGGGGGGGAGGGGGAAGGAACATTTCTTAATTTTAAAAAGTCCAAACAAAAGGAATCAGAACTGTAAAAAGATTTACAACAAAACATTTTGCTTGGTTTAAAGTGACTCGCAGTTTTGTCTGATCCACTCTACCTACTAATGCCTGGAAAACCCTCCACCTCATCTGTGAATGCTCTTTTCCCAAGTATAAATAACTGGCAGATTGATTCAAAAGCCTTGCTGTGCCACAAGCGATCAGATGATGGAAACAGTGCAGTGAAGCTTCTGACAATGTCAACCCAGGTTAGAGCCTCCTGCATGGTTTGGAAGACAAGTTAGAGGGCCATGAATGGTGATCCTGTTGCTAACCTCCTGAATGGCCTCGGTTGCCCCACTTCATCTTCACTGGGATAGCAGGAAAGAGTAATGAACCCCAGTACAGTGTCATGAAGATTCATGTCAAGTATTATAACTGCAAGTCCTCTTAGCTGCCTGCAAGAGTTATTTCAAAACCTCATCTAAGAGAAGAGCTGGTTTTACTGGCAAATGAGCATAGAAAATGAGAGTAGAAATTGCCCTTCTAGCAGGAAAGACAGCAGATCTTCAGACTATGAAGTCTGTGGGTGTTTGTGTGTGTATGTGTGCAGCAGGGGAAGAAGCAATAATTTATTACTTTCCAAAAAGCAGCAGATGGATCTAACTCCCTTGATATTGGAAGTGCTTGGTCCTAGAGTTGTTGATTTGACTCAGTTCTCTTTTCAGCCAAGGCTCAACGTGGTGCTATGGCTATAGCCAGAACTACCCCTGGATGTATCTCTGGAGAAGCACTGGGGCTCTGTGGCAGGGGACGTGGGGCTCGCCACTGGCCAAGGCCTGTGTGCCTCTTCCTAGGAAGGCTCCAAGAGAAGTTACCATACTGCCTTGAGAAGTCAGACCACGGAAAAAGAAAGAAGGTGGGCTCCCATCAGCCTTTCAAACCCAGGCACATCCTGCAACACTACAGGCTCCAGAAAGCAGATATATGCAGTTTGCTCAGGTATGGAAAGCTGCGTTACGAAATTTCTGTTGCTGCTTTCATATTACAATGCCTTTAATTTTTTTTTCCTCTGAGGTTTTATCTTCTCCTGGGCACAAGGTACTGCCAAGTCTCAGGTGCTCTGCCATTAGGGTTGCCTAGCTTTGATGGCAACACCATCACCCTGATAAACCTGACACTGAGGGCCCTCCTCTGCCCTTCAGGCAAACATGTAATAGCCCTCTGCTGCATAGTTGGCAGCTGAAATGTGATGGAAGAGTCTGACAAAGAAAGGCTCTGTGGCCCTGGTGCAGATGACAGGCCAACTGTCAAGGGCAACATGGTGACCTCACCAGCTTTGAAGACCTTGGCAGGTGGGAAATAGCAGGGACTTTTGCACGCATCTCTGTGACCATCACCTTCCTCACTCAACCCTCCTGTTGTCTTGCCCAGCTCTCACAGACACATGGATCCAGGCAGAGCAGAGCGGGCAGCTATATTTCTTCTGCAGCACTGAAATTTTCAGCCAGTGTGGCCTGTTGGGTCGGCAGTAATTCCACCTCTGCCAGTGCCCTCTCATGCTGTGTGCAGCCTGGGATGAAGCGGGGGAAACCCAGACCCAGCTGTGCCATGATCTGTACAGCTGCAGCCAGCCACGGACTGCTGCTACTGCTCAGGAGCAAGGAAAAATGGCACAGCCACTCTATCAGCATCTTTGTGGTGTAGCCCGTAATCCTCCACACATGTTCTACCAGGCAAATTATCAAAGCAGAGCTGTAAGTGTCAGCAAAGACTCTCCAGTATCCTTGGGTGATAATGTTCAGTTGTTTTCACAGACTTTACTCGAGCCAAGTTTACAAAAGCAGGCAGAGAGCAGTCCAAAAGTGAGCACAAGAGAAACACATAAATCAGACAGTACAGACGGATTCTCTCTCGCCCAGCTCTGCTGCAAAGAGCAGACTACAGTGAAGGCAGCATATCTTCACTCCTGCCATTCCCCGAGAACTCTCTCCACTTCCAATCCCCCCAACATCGCTTTTTCTCCCTGGCAGCAGCAGGATCCTCTTTCTCTTCCACTGCAGTCTCTTGATGCCAGCTATGTCCTGCCACCAAAAGCCTGGGACCTGGCCCCACCACTGAGACCTGCTCAGGCCAGGGTGAGGCATCCAAGTGCCAACCCTGCAAGTTCATGCTGGGGCAATTCAAGAGGTTATATTAAAGCAGGCAGCTGCGCACTGTCCACGGGACCTGTCCTCTGATGGTCACTGACTCTGTCGCACTGATGGCGGAAAAGGAGGATGTGCCTTGTCTTTGCTGCAGCAGCTCACAGCCAAGGTGCTAATCTGTGCCAGAGAGAAAGCACCAGCCACATCTCCCTCGCGGCTGCTCACCTGCAGAGGCAATACCCTCCAGCAACACGTCGAGGCTTGTACTCTTAGAAATCATCCCAGTGTGACTTGGCAGGGCTTCATGAGCTAGGGCCCTTGGAGCAAGCCTGAACAGCCCCACCACGGGCTGCCTGGTCGTGAGATGGCCACCAGCAGAGCTGCCGCAGCCTTCCTGCCATTGAAGTGATCTGGAAAGAGGGGTTGTCACCATGCGATTGTAAACTCCTCATGGCAGGGCGCATCTTTCATCCCTCTGACAGCACCAAGCATGACAGGGGGAAGCAGGGGGACAGTGCTTAGCGGACCCCTTTTGGCACTCCCCAAACATAAATGTTTATTAATAATAATAACACAATAAAGAGACCCAAAAAAGAGCAGACCCTGCAAAACAGTGCAACAGTTACCTGCCAACTGAACCCTAGCAGCAGCAACAATAAACACAGTAAAAGTAGAAATTATCAAAGACAACTTGGGAGGAAACCACAAGAAATGGCAGTTGAGCCTTATTAGTGCTATAAATCATAGAACTGGTTTCAGTTCCTGCAGCTCCTCACAAGCCGTATGACGCTGTCTCTCGCACAGCAAGCAATAGGGGTCTGCACAGCCTGGAGGCACAAAACAAAGCAGGCGGGGAAAAGCGTCGCTTTTTACCAAAGTAATTCTTAATTTAATTGTAAATCAAAGGCAGGGGGGTTCTGTTGCTGTCTGTGAGCGACGAAGAGCAGAGCGAGATGTGTGTGAGGTGGGAGAAACGTGGACTTTCTGGGGTTTGGAAACTTCTTTAAGTGTGTGTTCCAGGCAGACACTCTCACAAGGTTATCTGCTTGATTATTTATTTATTTATTTGAAGATTTGCCGCCTCTGCACTCTTGTGTTTGCCTGTTTGTCCTTAAGCCAAACCTGGAGGTTTTTTCCTCCAGGGGTGATTTTGACAACGGAGGCTACAATGTTTGATTCCTCCTCTGACTCTCCTCTGAAGTGGAGGGGGCAGAGGGAATGGTTAGTTCACCTCACCTCTAATTTTAATAGTGTTTGAAGCTTCTTGAAGCACATGATCATTTTTTACCTGGGACCCTCCCATCCCCAGCAATTGATATGCGTCATTGATTATCCTTCTTTTCCTGCATAGAAAATTCATTCTATACTGAATTCTCTCAGCAGGACTTTAGACTCACCAATAACCACTGTTATCTACCTTGTTCGGGGAAGCAATGAACCTAGGAATTAATAATAATCATTACTTATTTTTAGTATTATTTAAGAGCCAGCAATGTGCTCAGCATGGTAAAAGACCAAAGATGGAGACAGCCAGGGCCTCAAGACAAATGCTTTCACCCTAGAAATACCTGCCACTAGGGAAAATTCTGGCTCCCAGGAGTAGCTCCAGAGACTTTAAAGGGAGTCCCCAACCCAGAGAGAAATCCCAAGCATTAAATTGTGTTTTTAAAGCATGCCTAAACAACAGCACCCTGATCATTATGTGATGCCCCATGCACCACTGCATCACAAGGAATACCTAGTAAAGACATAACCCCAGCAGACAGCACAGTGTGCAGCAGCAAAGCAAGTGACAAAGACTCAGACCAGAGTGCTCTAAGACGTTCAAAGGAGGAACAAGTGAAGTTCTGTGTCTTACTGGGTTTGCTTTAAGTTTGAATTATTGATTATCTTCTCCTGGCCAGCAAGAAGACGAGTCACACAAGCCCGATGATTGCTTTTTTTCTCAGAAACCAATCCTTAACCATCTCACATGAAATACAGTAAAAGATTTCACATCCTCAGGCTCAGGCTAGATAAAGGGATTGTGTCTGGGACTGCACATTAGGAGAGGAAGCACCACCAGGATGGTGAATTCTGATTACAAGGCACCCATGCAGGCATTGCAATACACCCTAGCTTGCTCGTGTCCTCTGCATGTCTGAAATGCCTAATAAATGAGGGACCGTTTGTGGAAAAGTGATAAACACAAGGCAGTATTTTTGTCCTGTCTTGTGTTATTTCCCTGCGGCAGCACTGAGCATTTGGGGCAGATTCTCTCAACCAACTGAGCTGTGCTTTGCAATAGCACAACCTCAGAGGAGAATGCCACGGTGGCTTCAAGCTGCCACGCAACCCCCGTTTGGTCCTTGATGCAACCACTTCAGCTAGAGACATCTTAAAAAGGCTAAAGTAACCCACTCTTCCAGTCAGACAGGGAAACCGTAGGTTCTGCATTGCCAGCAGCTACCCAGAGGGAAAGGCACGTCCCAGATGGACCATTTCCAGACCACAGGTACCGCACACGGCTGGGGCAGAAGCAGAAGGTGGGTTGTTCACGCTTCTGAGTGTTAAGCGACCAGCAGCAAATGGTTCATGTAGAGACACTTCTCTGCATTCATTGAGCTGCAGGAGCCGTTTGGTCTGTAGGCTTGTGTGAGGTTAGGGAGAGAAAGATTTGCAGCCTGGTCCTGGCAGGGGACAGCAGCTGACACTACGGTTTGGTGATCACAGACTAAGCCACCCCCTGCCAGACGAAGCTGTCCTAGTCTCCCCTGCCTCCTGCCACTAGTTCTCACCCTGAGGTCATCTTCGTCTTTGGCTTCACGAGAACTGATCCCTCACACACACTTTTTTCCCTCGGTTAATTTTAATCCAGACGAATTCCTTCATTCAAGTCACTGTGTGGCCCCACATGCTCTTGCATCCAGCAAGTGAGTGAGTGCTGGAAGCAGGACCGGGCAGCCAGCAGGAGAGCTTTCTTCTGCTTACTACAGCAACTGCTTATTGCCACTGTGGCTTTTGGGTTTTGTTTGGGTTTTTCAAAGGGGAACTCTCAATTATGGGGCAGAACATTCAAGCTCTGGCTCTCTGCTTATGGCTCCAACACGTTCACAGTGATCTTGTGCTCCTGAGTAAGAAAAACTCATGTGAACTTTTCTCAGACAAGGACTGACAGCAGGCTCTGCTAACATGTTTCTGTATTATGGGCAACCTCGTAGAACTTTTAGGGCATATGGTATGAACTCCACAGTCTTGCTGGGAACACACCTTATGCTGACTCTGGCGCCTTGCCAAATTTCTGGGTGTAAAGATAATCTATCCCATTGACTGAAGTCCAAGATAGCCTGGACTTCTTGCAGTCGTGCTGTAGGACAGCCTACAGCAGTACATCAGGTACTGAAACTTTTTGTGTGCAGCTGCTGTTGCTGGTGACTGGCAAAACAAAGAGTAATAGGATACTTGGCTTTGTTCTGACTCAGTCTGGGTGATCTTTTGTGTGTGTGACCACTGCATTCAGTAGCAGTACCTATATATGCCTGCTTGAAATGACTGTGAAGCTCGGGCTTGATCAATCACTATCTTGCTCAGGGAACAGGGCTTTGTGCAGTTTCTGAAAATAAGCACATCACACCAAGAGTTACCCAAAAGCACATCACTTCCTCCTCATCGACGAGATCATGAAGCCCCAAAATTCATTTGCTTCTTCCAACATCATCTTCTGATCCCTCCAGTACTGAGCCGGGAGCCTGGAGGCAGTGCTGTGCCAGGCCAGCTGCCGGCCTGCAAGGACATTCCAGCAGAGTGAGCATCCAGGAGTCGTACGTGGTTTTGCAGGGGCCAGGGAATGAGTGACGCAGAGAGTCATCACGAGAAGCCACTGCTCCTGACCTGTTCTGCTGCACAGCATGGGAAATGTCCCTTCAGGATGGAGGGAGCTGCCCCTTTCCCTCCCACACAGGACCGCCGCTTGCCATGTTTCTGACAGGGGTGGGGGGGTTGGTATGTCACCTCATCACACAACTATTTTAATCTGCCAAGACTTGCATCACTTGTCTGAGGATGAATCAGACCACAGGAAGTGAGGAGAGGCATATACAGGTGAAAGAGGAGGGGTTTGACCCTCTCAGATAGGATGGTTGCTGGAAAGGAAGGATTGAAATGTAATATCCAGTAGCCCTGGACCAAGCAGACATTTGATCCATAATCCCAGCATCCCGTCCATTCTCCAGGCAGTACAATGAAAATATCCACTGCACTAAGGATTTTTTTAAACAATTAATCTGTAGGAGTCTTCAGGAACTTACTTTGAACTTTCAGGCCTTTCTCCTCAATCTCATCAGCACTGAAAAATAAAAAAGAGAGTAGAACAGCATGTTTTATTTAACATAGCACAAACACACAAACTAAGCTAAGGGTCTGGGATACCAGGTTTGTAGCAGTGATGCTGGCTAGGGCTTTGGCGTATCACTGACGCATCCAGGACTCCATTTCCCAACTCATAATGTGCAGTGTTTGTCCAAGGATGTGAAATGTCTGAGAAAGAGCCAATTTGTGTATGACACCAGTCATCTTGCCAGATCCAAACCAAACTGATTCCAACATCAGGCTGAGATACTGGAAATGGAAATGGCCTTGACACATGATGGTGAGCGTGATCTGTCTTGTCTTGATAATGCTTCTGTCTCTGCTAGCTGCCTTCACTGTCCATAGCCTTTGCCTTCTGTTGGAAGTTTCCTCCACCCAGGCTGTCCCCTGCTCCCCTCTGTGCCATACTGACCCAGCTTCCTACTTAAAATCAACTCCCAAACCCCATTTCTGCTGTCCTGGCTCCCTCCATCACTGCATTCCCTTCTAAAGTGTAACCAGGCTCCAGAGTTAGATACAGCTCTGTTACAGGGAACCAGTGTCTGATTAGACCCTCCAAATAGCATTATCTTCCCACCCCTCTCATTACTTAGAGCTATTCTGAAGACAATAGATGATCAGATGTGCCCAGGGAAACAGCTGGGGTAAGCACAGGGATAGAAAAGCTAACTTAGGAGAAAAGGCACCGAGAGAAAAACAGTGAACCGCACTTTCAAGTTTTGCCAGCATAGCAAAGAGTGTGGGAACAAATTGCAACCGTCAGTGAGATACCTCTGGCAATGAAAGCCCCAGTTTCTTCAGGAAACTGGTGTAAGTTATACTGGCAAAAGCTGTATCTCCAGTAGGAGTTTGTCAGAAAGCCCTTCCCAGGGTAGGCAGAGCCAGCAATATTAAAAGGCAATAATATAGCCCAGCTGTAGGAAGCCTCTTTTCATAGGGAGAAATATTTTCCTGTGACAAGTCTCAAGCAGTTAAGCTCCAGAGAGCTTCGCAGTACAGGCAGAAGCTTTGTACATTTTCTATATGAATATGTATTTAATTATGGCTCCAGTGCAGAATACATTAACATAAATAAAGAGGAGAAATAGAAAGCAGGAAAGGAGGGAGGGGAAAGGTCTGGTTTTCACCTGTCTCCGTTAGCAGCAGCCCTGACTCCTCGTCATTCTAGGGAGGACATGGAGCTGTACTTGGAGATTACAGCTTACCCGTCTGCTCCCAGCAGCTAGGATCAGCCTCCTCAGCCCTGCTGGTCTTGCTTAGGGATTAGTACACATAGGACCATGGTCAGATAACCAGGAACCAGCATGATAAAGAGACAAAATATGTTGAGGAGCAGGGGAAGAAGAGGGTGGGTTTTGGGGGTTTTTTTGGGGCCATCTGCAGACCCACAGTCCCTGAGAAGAAGAAAGTTAGCCACAGGAAACCCTCTGTCCCCACATTTTCCAGAGCATTTACATTGGGGGAGGCATCCCTCCAGGCCAGCAGAACTTTCTTCTGACTGCAGGTATCTGCCACAGGGTCAGTGTCTAAGGGCGAAGTAGGGCTCTCTCCCCCACCCCAGCGCTCCAGCACTGTCATTCCAGTACAGCCCTGAGACAAGGCCTTCCCTTACCTGCTGCCTTTCAGGGACCTGCCCTTACACAGTAGCTTCCCACTGCTGTATTAACCCTCCACCTCTTTTGCTACCCATGGGCAAGGGAGACAGCACGCATCTCCATGTCTCAGCTCTCCTACTCCCGTTCCTCTTTCCCCTGACTGGGACACGATCCTTCCCACAACGAGAGCACTTTACGTTGCCAAATGATGGGCAAAAGGACAGATGAACAAGAATGGTGGTGCTGGAGAAGGAAAGCTTTGCCTGAAGACCAAGGCAGAAAGCTCCCCCTTCCTCTGCCCCTCAGTCCTGCAGGACTGTCCCCTCACATTTGCACGAACATCCAACTCCCCTGCCCAGTACATGGTGATCACTTGTAGCCCATCAGCTCTCTGAAGTAAATAAATCATGTCCTTTGCAGAGGACAGCAGAGGGTTCCTTCTGCTGAGATTCTGCCCTGACTGCTCTGGACCAGAGATAAAGACCTGACACTTATTTTTTATTTTTTAAAGCAGGGGCCTTTGCCAGAGGCCAAATATTCTCTCATTTCTGTACCAACGCTCTCACGTGCCCATCTTCAACTGGAGTTCACCACAACGTCCTCAAGGATATGATGAACTTCCAAAATGCGCAATACTGTTTGATCTTTCATTACTGTGCTTCAAAAATGCACTCTGAGGGAAATATAAATCTGAACCATTGACAGCAATCCCTCCCCTTTTTTTGCACTAAAGGTGTTTTGTAATCCAGTCCCAGCATCGCTAGCAGCAGTTGAATTCTACCTCAACGCTAAAAGGCTGAGCAGAAACCAGCTGTGCCCGGTTTGTTTCTAGGAAGCACCCTCACATGAAACTGCTCAATGCAGGCCAAACCCAAACAACCCTTTCAATGCACGTGGCTACTTGGCATCCCATCTGCTGTAAAGGTCTGCTGTTGCCACTGGAGTTGACAGGGTTAATACTAAAAGGACTTTTTTTCTTCGAAAAAAAATCCATACTGTAGACGGGATAGAAAGTTTTAGCCTCTTGTGGTCAAGGCTGGCTGATCGTGGTACCTACATTCAGGACTGCCTCAACAAGTGCAGAGCTGTTTAATTATTGACAAAGAAGAAAGTCCTCCAACCAGGCTACATTTCATTTTAGGAAGAAAACACCACTCTATTCAAACTGGCAGTGCTTGAAAGTTTTGCTTCTTTGTATTTTTAACGTCAGTGCACATAAAGAAAATACAAGGCCCAGCCTGAACAGTAGCAATGAGTAGCTTAATATTCTCTTTGCATAACCCTAACAAATCAGTGCATGATTTAAAAATGTCACTGCACATCTGTGTTTGGTGTGTGTTGCTGCAAAGTGGGGCAGGAGGAGGGGGAACGTGAAGAAGAAAAGCAGTAGAGATCCTGCAAGCTATTTACCTCTCTGCTGAATAATTTCCCTGACACTTGCTGCAAAGCAGGGATGAGCGCTGAACTCCTGCGTGGCCAGGCGGGTGCCTCTGCAGGAAGGCTTCAGGTCCTGCTGCAGCACTTGGCCTCTGAGAAAGCACTGCTGCCAGGGGCTGGTAGGGGCTGCCCATAACCTCTGCTGCTTCACATGCACGGATAATATCTGTGAGATCTTGCCTTTCTGTGGGTTTACAGCAGTAACAGCTAAGGTTTGCAACGAAGAGTGCTCAAAATTAATCTTCTAATTCTTCTTTTGGTGGCAAAAGAGAAGCTCCAGGGTTTTTTCCAGCAAATCTACTGCATTTATTGCTTTAATGAGGAAGCATGGGGTCTGCTCCCTCCATACATGCCCAGATGACAATTCATAGCCCATTAAGCAGCACTTCCACAGATCGTCACTGACTTTGGATGAGACCTGGCTTGCCAGAAAAGACAGGAGCAGACACAGCTTCACACACCAAATCACCCACAGCCCTCTGGGAGGGCAGTTGTTTTCATGGTGAGTCCCTCTGGGGCTTCCCCAGCTGCTCTCACTAGCAACCTGAGGTATTTCACTTGTGTCCCAGGCACTGAACAAATACTCAGGGGGTTGAACAGAAAGTACCATCATCTCATGGTGATAGGCCACCATGTGCCTTTCAAAATGTGAGTGGAGAGACATTCTGGAGAAATGCGTACCGCTTGTGCCGTCCAGCTCTAGAGATAAATAGAGAACAAGTCTCCATGGCTGCCAGTCTGGCACCTTTCATGGGTAATAAAATATGCTCAACGCTTTTCAAGCTTTTCTACAAATAATCAGAACTGTTTGTCACTATGTTGAAGGAATTAGGGTTTTTAGACACTGCTGGAATGACTAAATAGAGGCCTTTCTTTCAGAAGGGCATGAAATTTGGCTGAAAAGCAGGGTTTGTGAGTTTTCCGCTGGGCAGACAAACTAGCCAGGACAAACTAGCAGGAAGAAAGGCAGGCTATCCAAGGGGGCGGATTTCCCCAAGTGGCTTAGGAGCACAAAGCCCACTGACCTTGAGCATGGTGGCTGCTCCTACGCCTGCCTGTGTCGCTGTGTGGGATGAAGGGGACAGAGAAGACACGTTACAGTGAGTCAGTCAGCCTCTGGGACACGTAGGAGAGTTGTTGCAACTCCCATGGTGGCATGCAAGAAGGGAGGGGACTGAGGGCCAACCTGGGAAGAGACATTAAATTCTTGGTGAGGGAGGTGGTGGTGGGACATGAAGGAGAAGTTGCTGCAGGAGCTGCCAGAGAACGGACTGAGTGAGTAGTGCTGAGGAAATAGATCTGTGAGTTGTCAGCACAAAAGCGATCACTGAAGTGTGCAGCAGGATAAAGTTACCTAGGGACAAAGTGAGGAGCGAGGAGAGGGACTTAGGCAATGTCCTAAGGAAGGCTGATAGTAGGGAGACGAAAAACACTGAAAGAAGACAATGCAGGAACACCTAGAGAGGTAGGATGAAAACCAGGAGCGCAAAAGGCTCTGGAGCACCTCGGGAAGAAAGCTTTCAATAAAGGAGGAATGATCCACATCAAAGGCAGGCAACAGACTGGGAAGGAGGCTTCAGAGTGTGCCAGGAATAACAACTGTGCCTCAGCTCATGTTGTGTTCCCTCTCCCCCTGCAGCACCGTCCTCTTCTTTACATTTCATCTGTAAACTCTTCAGGGCAGGGACCTGGCCCTCCTCCCTGTCTAGCAGTTCAAGCAATCATTTGCCATTCGTACCAAGAATGTTAATTGGATGAATGTGCATGTGTGCTTTTAAATACAAGGGATGATATAACCCTGAAACCACACTGCCATTGATTTACTCACTGTACTGCCACCCCAAGAGTTCAAAACCCTGCATCAGGTCCTTGCCCCCCTTCCCCTCTATGGAAATCAGGACGCTGTGTCAGAGAAGAAAAGAATACATCATGGGAGAAAAGAGGGAATTGTTTTGGCTTCTGCTTTTTCAGTTTCCCAGGATTACCCCCAACATAGATGCAACAATCTCAGTACAAACATTCAACCTTAAATGCACATAAAATGCACTTGTAATTCTGCAGGCCCTGGCTACCCTCTCTTCAGTCACTTCTGCTCTCCTGCTGCCACAGAAAGCCCCCTTTCCATGCTGGCTGTCTGCCTCCAGCACCTATCGTGCACCTCCACTTGCAATGGCAACTTGCAAGGTCCCAGTTTCTCCAGCCTGTCTATGCAGTAAGAGCGGTGTTCAGCCCAGAGAGTCTTTAAATATATTCCTAAATATTTATACTGTAGTTAGCAGTGATCCAGGAAGGAATTTAAGTGTTTCTTTGTGTGCCTCTAGCTCCAGTGGCACTTAAAGCATGTACATAAGGGCTTTGCTAAACGGGAGTGGGCCTTAATGCACACTTAATTACTTTGCGGTCTGGGCCCAAATGTTTGCCTATATTGCAGTGATCAAGCTCTGTCTCTTGATTTCCTGTCTGCAGTACAGGGATAAAGAGAACAGATGATGATGTGTGATGGAGACTCCATTGGCCTGACCTTGGGATTGCTGAATAACTCATGACTGGCAAAATCCTGGATTGATTTCAGTTGGATTTTATGAGGCATGGAGCTGGAAAGACTGATTTTTTCCCTCCTCATTACATGGCAATGACTAGCCTAGCCATGGCTCCTCATCCCGCATTCAGTATTTCCCATGTCTGCTGGATGCCAAGTACTTTCTTTCTTCTCTTCCTAGTGCCCTGGTTTTTAACCTTGTTTAATTCGTCGACCCTGCATATTTTCTAAGGTAGAAGTGCCCCCCTTTAGAAATTCAGTAGCCACGGGGCTGTCCACACAGGACAGAATTTATGACAATGCTGAAACTAGTTTTTCTTGCTGCTTTCCACAGACCCTTACAGGTCCATGGAAAGCGGACTGCCGAGCACTGCCCCTGGCTCCTACAAATGCTTTTGTCTGCTCCCGGTTTCAAGTGCCACCAATGACCACCAGTATGTGAAAAGCATTGTTTGGATTTAGACTGGGGCAAAGTCCCTGTAAACCAAAACTCCGTATCATTTTGCCTTCCCTGTGCAAGTGAACCTATTCTCTGCTCTCAGTAAATTCAAATTTTAACACTACAGATTTTCTGCAACAGAACACTGCCTTGATAAACATTTAGTACGTAGACTAGGAAGCCACTAAGAGCGAGCAGCAAAGAGGAAAGAAGATTACTGCCTTTTAATCTTTCATTTCTTCTGTGGGTAGCTAATAATTACTTAGACGTTATGGCCAGTTACTATTACTTGCTAAGTTTCACAAAGCCCTGTTTCTATAGTGGTCTTTGAAAACAGTAAAGGAAACTACGTATCTAATAGAAAGAAGCAGTTTCTGAGGGTATAGTCACAGAAATCCTAGACCAGATAGTAAAGGTTTTTAGGCACCTGCCGCTCACTAAAACCAACAAAATTTAGACACTGTTAATGCCCTTCCAAATCTGGATCCTCATGACTACAGCACTTGCTGTCGAGTATTATGACGGGAGAAATCTGAGATGAAATTAAAGCCTACATCTACTCACAAGGGACACAAGATTTTTCTCTGTAGTTGTTTTTATTTTTATTTTTAAACCAGAACTGCAGGACAAACCTTTTCTTCCCATTGCCACTGTGTTAATAGAAGGCATATTTTCAGCTCTGATAACAGTTTAAAAAAAAAAAAGTGGCAAACCAGTTGTGACTTATTTGCTTAGCATCAAAAGCCACGGAATAAAATGTGTAACATCTGTGTCTTCAGCTGCCATTTCGGGGAGCAGACCTCTCCTTCCGCCAGCCAGCAAGAGAAGCCACAACAGCAAACTGGCGTGTACAGTCAGAGCTGGAAAGTGGCCATGGACCGGAGGCGAGAGCCGGGTGCTGGGCCCCAGCAGCCCAGGCTATTTCTGGCTTTGGTACCGGCTGGGTAAGCACGAGCGAGCTGCTCGCAGTGGCGAGGCCAAAAGTCTTTGCTGGCACAAATCACCTGCTTTACATTCTGCGAGGGGTTTGCTGTGGCTTCGCAGAGGGTTTGCATGGCAGGTGGTGCCCAATCCTCCTCTGCGCTCTGCGGGCTTAGCTGGAGCAGCCTGGGCATGCCGGTCGGTCCAGAAGAGCTCAGACCTGCCGGTCTTCCAGGTAAGCTGCAAAACCTGCCCCTTTTCCTTGGGTTTTGACAAGGGAGGGAAAATACAAGAGCAGTGATTGGCAGAAGGCAAACTGCTGCTGGGTGAGAGCTTTATGTCATTGTCTCCTTTAATTTCACCATCACTAGCTATGTCAGTGAGTTTAAATATGAGCAATGGTGTTGCTCAGTATTGTCAAGGGCACGCAGAGCCCCAGCCCGGTATCTAAATGAAATCCACTGAAAAATGACTAAACAGGATAAGCACAACCTGAGTGCAGATACAACACACACGCATGCCCATGAATCATCCTACGCCTATGTGCAGAGGTGCAACAGCCCCCATCAGAGACAGCAGAAGAAACTGGTGTTGGCATAACGGGATCAAGCCCTTCCTCCAGGCAGGGCATCGACTGTAGCCCCCTGTGAAGGCAAACACAGCCCTGTAAGGGTGGTCCCACCCAGGCAGCCGCCTCCAGACAACTGAGCAACCTGGGGTTCATGGCAGGGCTGGCATGGTGCAGGGGGCTGACCCTCCATCTGCTCGCCCCTGCTGCAGCCCCTCTGCTGGGGCTCGCTGCAAATGCTCCAAGGGCTCCTGCACCTCAAAGCAATCATGCACATGTGGGTGAAATCCCTCTCTGTGAGAACACCGGGAAGCCAAGGAGGAAGGAAATTCTCACAAGCTCAGGGTCCTGCTGCAGGCAGCTGCCCGCGATGTGGTCCCCTCAGGCTGCAGGCAGGGAGCTGGCGTCGCAGGCAGAGCCGTTCATGCAGGAGCAAGGCCTCCTCAGGGGAGGGCCCCGAATTCTGCCATTTGTTTCCCTTTTCGATCTGACAGGGCAGAGACAGATTTTATTGAGCTGCTGAGCAACTCGTGAGGCCTGTCTACTCACCGAGGCTTTTCTGAGAGCATGGGTTGAGAGGTTTATTGGATCAGGGGATAATTTAGTATCCATTTTTCACAGCATGTCCATTCATATTAACCTGCCCTTGCAGCCTGTTTCCCTCCCCGCCACCCCTGGGTACTGGAAGGACAGGAGTGGAGGGAGCACCTTGTCTCCAGCTGTTCGCTTGCCGTGGGACCCCTGGGTCCCCAGGAGCACGGTGCTCGTGGGACATGGGCAGGAGTGTGGGGCTGGATCACCTTATTGATACCACCACTCCCTTTTTTCAGGGTGGGAGGAAGGGGGCCCCAATGAGATCTCTCAGCCTACCCCCCAAATGCCGCTCTGCTACCCTGTGCCAGCTCCTCTCAGCAGACATGAGGGGGTGTTTCTAGAAGACACAATAACTGTAAGAGAACCCGTGCCTCCTGGGCAAAGCCGCCCGCCCCACCAGTCAGGAGGCACATGAGCATGCCTCTCCTGCCTGGCTGCTAAGGGAGACAGGCAGGTCCTTGGGAGAGCTGCTCTGACTTCAACATTGGGTGCACCAGGTTTCCCCTGCATGAAAGCTTTCACCGCTGCACACCTGCTGCTTCAGACAACAGTACAAGATCTCCCCAGGGGATATTTGAAGCAGCACCCTATTGCATCAGCCCACCTCAGGCCGGGACTGGAAGCCCAGCTCTTTGAATGTGATAAGCTGGTTGCCTTTTGGAGGGTCCCCCATAGCTACCTTTGATCCAAAGCTCAGCTAAGTTGTCACTTGGAGGGAACATCAAGGATGACAAGAAGAGCTTCTACCACTACATTAGCAATAAAGGCTAAACAGAGAAAATGTAGGCCCATTGCTGAATAGGGAAAGTGATTTAGTGACACAGGACACAGATAAGGCTAAGGTACTCAATGCCTTCTCTATCTCAGTCTTCATCAACAAGGTCTCCCAGGCCTCTGGGCTCAGAGGAAAACTACCAGCAAGTGGATAGGCATTGACTCAGGGATTTGCTGAGAGATCTTGGTGTCTTCAAGTCCATGAGACCCAACAGTTGCATCCAAGAGTGCCAAGAGAGCCAGCCCACGGCCTTGCAAGGCCACTCTCTAACATCTTCCAAAGACTGTGGAGGTCCAGGGATTTCCCTGACAACTAAAGAAAGGCAAATGTGAGGCCTGCCCATACCTATAGGAAGGTCATCAAGAAAAGGGAACTGGGAACTTCACCGGTGCATGTGGCAGGAAAACAAGAGGCAACGGGCATAAATTGAAACAAAAGAGATTCAAACTAGATACAAGGAAAAAAATTTCCCCATGAGGACAGTCTAGCAGTGGAGCAGGCAGCCCAGGAGGCTGCGCAGGCTCCGTCCTGGGAGGTTTCAAGCCCCGACCAGACACAGCCCTGAGCAGCCTGGTCTGGCCTGGGGCTGATCCTGCTCTGAGCCTCCCAGGGTCCCATCCAGCCTGAATTATGCTGTGATCCCATGCTGAGTTGAATCGGACAGCAACAGAAGGAAATTAAAAATACAGAAATATAATCCTACTGTTGACACAAATAGCCCCAATTCTCAGACTGTTTTCGTTCTCAGTCTGCTCTGACTTATTCAGGAAGCCAGACTAGCTCTCAGCCAGGGCAGCAGTACTGATCTGTCCTCACTACGCCTTTGCCAGTCTGAAGGCTTGAGGCTGCTACTGCTAAGAAAAGAGTCAGATGTATATAAAGCAACTGCAGAGGCTGGCTGCTTCTGTGAGGAACCAGTTGCCATCACCTCCACTCCTTTTCCCAACTCCCTTTCTCTCTCTTCCCTCTCCCATTGCTTCTTCAGTAAAAACCCAAACATGAAAGCAAGCCCCCAGGACTCATCTTACAGGCTCTATGTCCCACCTCTCCCAAGTCCCCTCCCTGAACCTAGAGGGACTTCTACCAGGCCACAGTCCCCCTCCTGGGGGTAACAGCAGTGCCCTCCAGCAATCGCAAGGTGAGCAGCCTAACAATACCAAAGCTCCTTTCACCCTCCTTCCTAGCTGCAGCTGAGGCTAAGCACAGCTCAGCGAGCCATCAGGAACAGGAACCTCATCACGAGCAGCCCTGGCCAGAGACACGATTTTGAGGGAAGGCTACAGCAACCTCCTGTTTAGAAAAGATGCTTCAACTCCCCTCCTAAGTGGTCATGGAAGCTATTTTCATCTTCAGCTGCTGCAGATTTGTTCCTGGGATGGTGGCTGCACTGAGTGGCTGACACAGACCTGAGAATCAATCAAAAGTAATTGAAACAGAAGAGGCTCAGCAATCAACCTATTAGGTTGCTGGAGCCAGAAAAATGCTGCTATGAGAAGTCAGAGAAAGGGGAACCGACTTTCCTTCTGAAAACTTAATGCGAGGAAGAAGCTTCAGCTGCGCCGCCTTTTCTTGCAAGAAGAATGAAAATCTGTGGAATTCTATTTCTGTGTATTTTTGTTCCCTTTAATGGGAAGGGGAGAAAAGAAAGAAACCATTAAACCCTTAGCTGTAAAAAATGCCATCTCATTCTCTTTTCTTTCCCTCATTCCCCCCTCCATATGCAATAAAATGATTCTTTGCTCTCAATTGTTGTCTGCTGTGGCAGCAGTTGGAATGGGCTTTGTTTTTCTTCACTGCACTGCTCCTCACCGGAGGACTTCTCTGGCTGCAGTAACCTATTAAGCTGGTTGCTGGCTCTCTTCTGTCAGAGTGGGAGTTGCTGCCAGAGTCCGGTTATTTCCAAACGCCTGCATGAATCGGCTCCTGCAAAGCCAAACCTCGGAGCCATCGACAAGAGCGTGAGCCGAAGTGTTAGGGGGTTGCCAGCCTCCACTAATTAACAGTGTACACCCCTCCACCATCCCTCACCCAGGTTTCACAGCCTTCTGGCAGGTGCCCCAAGGGGATTTACAGCGGTAAGCTTAAATATTTCATCTAAATCATTAGAGCAAAAAAGAAAAATTAAACGTGATCTTTAAAAAGGAGGAGGAAAGCTTAACCACTTGCATTCATGATAAGGCATATGCAAAGAGAAAACATAGCACTGAGAATTCAAATTTGAAAAGGACTTCTGTGTATGTTGGTAAGCAATACCTTACCAGCCTTCTCAGAGAGCTGCAGTCTGAAGGGCCACCCAGCCCTCTCTCCTACACAGGTAGCGTGCTGAGCTGAATTACTTTGGTTACAGAGGATGTACTGACTTGACCCTGACACCAGAGACTCTTGTTGACTCTGAATTCTGCGCAACACATCCTTGGTTAAATGCAGTTATGAAACATAGTAACCCCTGTTACTGTCTGGATGAGTCCTCCCCCCGCATCAATTTCTAATTAATTTGAAGGGAGTGAAAAAAGTTTCCCCTCTCCTCCTCACCTAGACAATACAGCATGGCAGGGAGGGGGGGTAGATGTAGTATTATGATTGAGGCTTGTATTTTGATCTGTGCAGTGGGAACAAAGCAGCTGACCAGCGGATTTGGCTTCGGTTCTGGGGTGATTAGAGCAGTTCTGCCTTGTTCGCCCTGTCTATGAAAAGCCTGGATGCGCAATGTTGTACGTGCTCCTGGCAGTTCCCTACACCAGGGACTTTTCCACAGGCTGGGCAGGCTGTGGAGAGGGCATTTACAACAGTGAGGTTTACTCAGAGGGGTTCTACCTGACAGTGGTTTTATAGAGTCGAAGGGAAATATGTCCTGGGCTCTACAGAGCAGTGCTCCAAGTTTTATCAGTAATTACTGCCTTCTGAGGGTACCACTGAAAATGTCTGGGCAAACTGCAGGTTTGGGGACCTTAGTAATTCGCGCCTGTATCTAGCCAGTGTCTGTGCAATGGTACAAGCACTGTCCAGATTCACCATCAACCACAATTTATGTGAGGGATGTGCTCTCCCTGTGGGCTTAAGCAATAACACTCCAAACAGACCTTCAGAAAGACTATTGCCTTCATGAGATATTTACATGAAATAGCGGGGGGATGGAAGGGGGTGTGAGAAATCAGAGGCTGAAATTGTGTCCTAACACTGCTAAGAGAAAAAAAATCAATTTTTTCCCACTAATCCCCTATAGCACTGCCTGATCCAGTATCGCCCTCCTCCTAGGGAGCAAAGACAATGATGCCATGCACCGCTCAGGAGTAATGGTGGGGTAATACAGGAGCTCATAATTGCAGGAGAGCTATGTCCTAAAGCAAGCCTCCCCTGCAAATGCTGAGTCATCAGAAATGCGATGCCCTTCTGCCATCATCTGCAAACAGCATCTGAAAGAGGTGTGATTAGACCACGGTTTGGAGCTGGGACCATCCGAATTCTGATGCTGGTTCTGATACGTCCTTCACTTGCACCTGAGGAGTGTTTAATAGGGCTTAGATGTTCGGAGGTTCTTAACATCTGTTACTCAAAGACCTTCAAATGCACCATGGATACTTAAATCCTCAAAAAAACTGATATTTAACCTTCTGAAAACAGGCAAAGAGGAATTAAGGTTAGTATTTGTAATGTGCTTTTAAGAAGAAAAAGGACTGGGTATTACTTTTAGTTCTTCATTACTTCATGCAGTAGAAAGCTGGAAGATACAAAGATGAACAGCAAGATAGTACTGATATTAGTACTGGGAGTACTGTTGGGTCATTTCTGGTTTTTTAAGGGTACCTTTATCAAATAAATGGATGGATTATATGCACCATGAAGGAATAATTCTGGACAGGTGATGTTTGTTCCATCAAAGGGACGCTCTCAAAGGACATGCAAAGTCCCCTAAACTTTCCAGGATCAGCAATGAGTGACCTAATATCTCCTCCCACCACTGGTGCCTAACACTTTACAGAAATTTATGCACAGAATGTGACAACTTGTCATGAAATGCTGAACTTCATGTATCCCATTTTCCTGTAGAGTTCTCTGCGTAATATATAAACAGAGGGGGGTGGGGGAAATCTCTCTAAAAGCTCCTGCCAACTCACATCTATTTCATTCTTTTCTTTTGAAAAGAAACCTATTCCAGATGGTTTATCATTAGAACTTTTTAAATCTCTGACGTTATGAAAAATCAGGGGGAAAAAATATGTAAGGTCAGTTCTAGCATGGCCTGGATGGCCTGCTGAGAACTTTTCATACTGAACCTGGGCCTGTAGATGCATGGCCACCGCAGGAACCAGTGGACTGCCTCAGGTCAATATAGCCAGCCATCAGATATTGCTGACGAGGCAGGATTTGGGCCAGCCTGTGACTGGGCAATCTGTTTTCCTGTCCTCAAAGATCTTACTCTTCCCAGAGCTTGGGCACCCACTGTACCACATGAGCAAATAAGCTCAGACCAATGCCAGCAAGGTCATCCTTGCTGTGACCTGGGCAAGCTGTCCACGTTTATATCAAGGCTCCCATGACACTCTACAAACAATATAGTGAACAGGAGCTGCAGTATCTCCCCCTGAACTGCATGCCCTCCTGGGTGTCAGGACTGCAGCCAGGCAGACAGCCAGCACGCTGAGGGATGTTTTAAGCAAGGCCTCTGAGACAAACCTCTGCTTTCAATAAAGTGCCACAGGATTTTTAATGCCCATGCAGAGCAGGCAGCTGTTACCCAAAGGACATTCTCCACCCTAAAATTACATGGAAATTATTTGCCTCTGAAGCTATGTTTAGCCTACAGAGATTCAAACATATAATTCTAGGATATCTAGTTATTTGATTAAAATGCTAATATAGCCACCTAACTGCTAATGCTGCCAACCAACCGGACTCCCTAGAGCAGCGCTGTATGTTTGCTTTTCGTGTCTCACTCTAAGCCAGAGTTTCACCCTAAATTGGGGGATTGTGATCACTGCTTTAAGCCCAGGGGTTCAACCTCCCCAGCACAGTGACTCAGAAGAGCAGCCAGCTCAAAGGCTAGAGAGGATGCACGGAGATTTGCCCACTGCTTCATTCCAGACAATTTCCCTCTCCCACTATGAGCTCCCGAGCAGCAGCAGTTGTGGTGGGCTCCTGAGGAAAGTACGCCTGCTGAGGAGGCACCTCTTCTGCTGAGAAACTGCTATTTTTTAGGAGCAGCTAAGTATGTGAATGGGCGCCACAAGCTTTCCCCCAGAACTTTTCTTAAACACCTTTTGCTCGCTGTCACTACAAGGACTGGGAATTGTGCCTTCAACATTTTCCCTGTGAAGAACAGCTCTCATTTTATCCAAAATTAGCTCTGTCCAACTTGATTTAAAATTCATAGTTTGTCATAGTTAAGTATTTCCAGGTACCAAGATGCTCAAAACCAATATTAAGTATGAAGGAACTCACTGCACATCATTTTAAGCTCCTGCTATGAACAAACATCCCTTCATCTTACATCCTTTTCCCACCTCAGGGTCTCAGCAAAGAACTATGCTTCAGCAATACTACATGATTTTACGATAAATAGATCTAAGTTCTTCTTCTAATGATTCCCGGGGTTTGTCACAGCCGCTATTCGTTTTTTAATAGCCCCTTTTGCTGAGAGGGCACAGAAATGACGACCTTCCTGATGGTGCCAGTCCTAGTGCTCCAGCCTGACAGTAGGGACTGAGCATGAGACCGGCGATGCTCTGCGCTTCACAGTGTCCGTTTCCGTATAAGCTGCCTCATTGTTGGCTCCGCAGGAATCGGGAGAGAGTCTGAGAGGGTACTTTTTCAGAAGAAGAAGGAGGGGAAGGATGAGTGTACATGCCTGATTAGTTACAGGCAATTAAACACGTCTAGCTTCCCCTTGCCTCTCATCCCTAACCTCCAGCCAGTGGAACAGCTCGCCTAGCAGAAATCCAGCACAGCCATCTCCCGATGCATGAACCCTATATCCCCTCACCTTTATAACATGGTGCCTGAACTCTTTCAGCCCCTGGGCATCAAGGCATTTATACCCACTGCGCATAGGAGAGTGAAGCACCTCAGGACTGTAAGGAAGGAGACCAACCCTTCCCTGCCAACCGATCCTGCCTCCGATCATAGGGCAACACCCTCTAACCCGCTCCCTGAAGCTGCCGTTGCTCATCTTGAACCAGAGCAGAGGAGGCTTTCAGAGATACAGGGTTGCAAGAAACTTCTGTCACCCTCTGGTTTGCAGGCCCTTGGGCTTCCCTGGCTTCACACTGATTTCACCCAGGGCACTTCCCTTACAGAAACATTCTGTCTCGACCTAATTTAAAAACTGCTTTTGCTCCAGCACCTGTCCTCCCTGACACTTTTCTTGACTAAGAGCAGCACAGCCTCAGGGGTTCTCCCATAAGCTCGCTGCTGTGCTAGGTTGGGAAGGATCAAGCTGCTTGTCCATTTCCTCCTGTCCTCCCCCAGGGACTGCCATGTAGCCTCCTAGGACCCTATCATCCCCTCCCTCCCAGCGTTTCTACTACTGTGGCCAAGCTCTCCAACAAAAGTCTCACCAGGGCTGGGTATCATCCTCACCCACGCTCCCCATCCTGCTTCTTCTGCCACTTCCACCTCCAGGGAACAGGCTCTAGACTGCTCCTGCCAGCAAGGAACGCAGCCTCTTGCTGTTTAAGGAAAGAGGTGGGTGGGGAGAGAGTCCCTCAAGCTAAGTGGAGAGGCAAAATCTGCAGTCAGAACTGCAAAAGATGTTCCTCCCCAGTGTACTCGTCCCTTCCAGGCCACAGCCTTGGCCTTCTCCCCAGAGCACGTTTGACCCTGCTGTGTTAGACCCTTCCCCACCTGAGACTCCCAGACCACCTCGTCCATTAACACAGACAGAAGAAAAGGAAAGGTGTCCAGTACTTCACTGGCATTACCTACCACCTGCTCAGTCCATTGAGCACCTGGGCATGCTTTCACATCCCAACAGATCTGCAGAAAAGGGTCACAGATCAGCCTCCCCCTGCCACTCCCCGGGCTACTTTCTGCATCAGGAGCCCTCCCTAGTCTGACAGAAAATCTCATGTACCGCAGACGATCTTTTTCTCCTTCCAGCCGCCACTGTTCCTACTATTGCTGAAGCTGTAGTGAGAGCTGGTGAGGCCAGTGCTTATTTCATCACAGCCTATACCTCTTCCGAACAGGGTACAGGTACATGGATGGAAAAGACAGAAGAAAAAAGTCCATAGGATTAGTCTTACTACAGCTTGTAACTGTGTTTGAACACGGTCACCACCAAAAAATCACTACAACTGAACACATTTTAGCTTTAAGTGCAGGCAAGAGCAAATCGGGATCAATTTTAACCCTTGTGTTGCCAAGTCTCATCATTTTACCAAACACCATGTGATACCCAATACTCTTTAAAGCCTGTGTTCCAAGATTCGGGTTACATGAGAATCTCACCTTCGTCTCTTTTCCACATATACATCTTTGTGTCTTCTTTTTGTCTCCCTCATATAGCTTCCTGACTTTGTGAACCTCAAATTTTCAAAAAATAGACAGACATCCTCTTCCTCACTGAGATTTTTTATCTCACGACCAAGGGAGCAGCTGGACTTCTGATTTTACACTAGTTGGAGTCGGCAGTACTATAAGCACAGCAACTCAAATACAGACAACAGGTAAACTTCCAAAAATGCCTTTTCCTCGCTGACTGACCCAAAAGCCACGCCTAATGTTGTGTCAAATAACACAGCAAACACAATTGTGTTCAGATGTGAGAAAATATTGAACTGAAGGCAGACCTTAGCACACAGAAGAGGGTTAAAAAGAAGAGTTAAGAAGCTGAAAGCATCCTTACCTTTTTCTAAGGTCTCTGTTCATGCCCAGCATCTCACGTCATGGCCCAGATCTACCTCACACAGCCCAAACCTTCTGTCCTGCTCTCCCTGCATGTCTTTTTAGCCATCTGCTGTAAGTTACTTTTACTCAGAATAAAACCGAGTTTTACTCCAAGTTATGTGCTGTCAATCCAAAGCATCGGCTCACTCTGTTTAACTATGGGCATGGGGAACATTAGAAACTATTTCCATAAAAGGGTACTAGGCTGTGATTTGATACAGAGGTCAGAGTAGAGGACGTGGTCTAGATTTGACCGAGACAGAGTTTAAAAGTGGTCTGGATAAATGGAGTTTCACTGTAGAGTAGACAGGGTTAGAGGTCAGCCTTTGCAGAGAAAAAAGAAAAGAGTACTGATCCAGCTAGGTAATTTCTGCAAAAAGCAGACTTATTTATCAAAAACTGAATTGATCTAGCTTGCACAACATTAAAGCCAAGGAATAAATAATAAACAGCACCTCCATTTGTCACATAGTAAAAAGAACAAAAGTGCACAACTGGGAAAATGTAATTTGGAGAAAAATCTAATACGGAAAAAAATAAGGCAGAGTTGCACTAGTGAAATAAAACCAACCTGTGATTTATTAGCGACTATTGTGTGCTCTGTGCTGTATTTATTCAAATAAAGCCCTGCGCAAATTCCTCGGAGATGACTTTTCAGCAACATTTAGCACATTGCAAGGCAGGGCTTGAGGGTCACGAGTTCAAGAAAGGACTTGTGTTCCTCTGTCCTCCAGCCACCTGATCTGAGCTACAGACATGACTTATTCAGCTGTGGTGATGCTGCTGGTGGGAGGGAATAGTCTGCCTTGTGCATTAGCATCTCCTGTAAATTATCTTAGGAACAAGACTGATATAGCTACAGACTGAAGCAGCATTTCAGCTGTCCTAGGCTGGAGGGAAGCTACAGCTGATGACAAGAAAGGGAAAGAAGCAAGGAAGAGAGAAAAATGTGATTTTGGAGGGCGTGGTATGAAAATTTTAACTGCATTATTTGCACAGGCCAAACAGCAATAAAACACAAATGTGTTGGAATAGCTTATTTTCCTCTGGCTTCAAGCAATGCAGGAAGATCTGCTGTTAGGTCTCCCGACGCCACTTTTTTTTTTCCCCCGTTTTATTATTAGCCTCCTACATTTTCTCTGCCTTTAACGGTAAATTGCTTTCCAATCAGCATGCTGTGACAAGGCTAACCAGAGGCAGCCAGAGCCCGTGCAGTGCAGGGCCCAGGCAGGCGGCGATGAGTCCTATTCACAGCAGTGACACCTCCATGTTATTTTTCTTACCTTCCTTGACCCTTTGAGATCAGGGGGCCCTGACCATAATGCTCAGGCAGTAAAAAAACACAAATCCTGCTGGACTTGCAGCTGGGGGAGAAACAACCTCAGGAACTGGGAGAGGAGCTGTCAGCCTTCATTATTAATATCCAGCTGTTAATATTTAATGTCAGAAAACCGCGGCTCCCTCCGCAGCCTAGTCATCAGACATGCAGGGGTCACACCAGCCAGAATCCTTTAGACAGACGATTCAATGTCCCTGTGCTTTAGCTTCATGCCAGGACTGCTAAAGGTGTTCTAGGTGTATTTGAGATGAAATGCTAGAAGCTTTAATAAAGCCTGAGATTAAAAAAAAATAAAGGGGGGTGGGGGTGGGGGGGTGGGAAGTGGTTACGTTCCTGCCTTCCCAGCCAGCTCTGCTTTTCAGCGCTGACCCCATCCACTAAGCCAAAGGGCACCTGCAGCTGGCAAAAAATAAAGAGCGCTGGCCAAAGCAAGAGCGAGTGTTAGCATAGCACGGATGTCACCCACCACTGCAGCTGAATCTGCAGGGCCAAATTGCTGCCCAAGGCTTGGTGTCCTGGCACAGAGGAAAGATTTGAACACGAGGTAAAGAGAGGGCCAAGATTTGAATCCTTTACACTACTAAAGCCAGATGATGCTACATTAGGAAAAAGACCATCTAGTCCACCCCAGTCTGTGTTCCTGGGCACTGTAGCACACACTGAGGAGCGCAAGGCAAAGCACGCTAGGAAATGCTATTGAATGTCTGATCTCTTAGCAGATGAAGGGAGACAGAGAGAAGGCCGCTATCACGGGGGGCAGGCAAGGAACATTTTAGTGGTTATTTTCAGAGTCTTCATCCTTACAGCTTCACAGAAGGGTCAAACACCAATGTTGCTAGCAGGCAGTTTTCCTCTTGGCAGGAGCGGGAGTGCGTCACCTCTGCTGGCACAGAGCCATAGGTCCTGTTCCCCCCTGCAGATCCTGGGCTCTCCCTGCTAGCGGTTCCGCTTGCTCTGCCAACGTTGCCACTAAAGCTGCCTCACAGTATTAATTTTTAAAGACTCCTTCCTCCTCCCGGGCATAGATTTAGAGACAGCTCCAGAAGCCCACACATACACACCAGCACAGCGTAGCAGCCAAACGCGTCAAACGAGATTTTAAGAGAGAATGGGGGAATAAAAAACACAGCCAGAATGTTTTGGCACGCAGTGCAAAGATAAGCGTGGCACCCTGTGCTACATCTGCTACTCGTTGGCCTTCCCTGCCTCTCTTCTTTCCACCTGTAAGCTCAAGATTTATTTCTTTCTTTTTTTACAGAGCGGTGTAGTCAGAGGGGCTGGAGCACCCCAGGCAAAGAAGAAACATAAGTAATGAGAATCCTCCAAGTATGTTAGTCAGCATGACATGAAGACAGCTGAGACGGTCCACAAAGAATCGGTCAGATCCAGCAGAGCTCATTAGCTCTGGCTTGGGGCTACTTCTGCCAGACCTGGGATAGCACGAGGTCCCAGGTGTCTCCGAGCTGCACTCTGGGCTCCAGGCCGCCGCATTGGCCCCATGCCAGCCTTTGCTGGCACCGTGGCTCAATATAGCACAGCCCCTCAGCTAGGTGAAGTGCTGCAGAGCGCTGCAGAGCACGATGCAGAGATATCCGAGTGGCTCTTCAGGAAACAACCTGGATGCAGCAGTGCCCGTACTGAGATGGAGCTATTAAACTTAGCTGGGCTTGAGCTGGCTTTATGCAGTGCCCTCAGGTGCCTCTATCCTCCAGCCCCAACTTGCGTTTTTGGGAACACAGTGCAGAGACACCCCAATGGCCCTGCCTACGAAGCCATCTTGGGTTTGCAGAGATTAGTAGTGCAGACTCAGCATTCTGGGAACACATGGGGTCCAGGCCCATAGCTGCGTCCTCGCAGTGCTGTGCCAGAGTCCAGCGCAGGCTGTTATGCACAAAGGCAGTTTCAACTTCATACCCTTGTTATGGATAACCCACAACCCAATTAAACTGCCCAGACAGTGAGGAACTGACTGCAAGCGGATACTAAAACAGGGTGATTATGACTGTAGTGGTCAGATGTGATGAGCAGGACAAGACAAACCTCCCCTTCCACCATACTCAGTCATGGTAAAAGTGACTATTTACAGATAGCGTCTCCCTGTCTATGGAAAACAGTAACTTCAGACAACTCTTGCAAACTAGGACAACAAGTGAACTCCAGCAGTTAATTATAGTAAATATTTACATAACGGCTGGGCCCTTCAAATTTAGAAGGAATAGTCAATGCAAGGACATGCCCTTTAACCATCCCATTTTATTACACAAACCACTAGGGAGCCCAGCACACTAAGATTTGCAAATGAAGTGTTTGATATTGGCTGAGACATTAAACTACTTACCTAGTGCTATAAAATGCATAGGTACAGTACATCATTCTTTTTGCAGAAATTTCAACCCCATTTACTTTAGTTAACTCTTCCTCTGCACTTAATGTTTTGTGTGCTACAAAGAAACACAGTACATAACCCTGAATAGACCTGGTGCCATCGCTTAGCAGAGTCTGACTTAAAATAAAACTGTTTTCCCCTTTGCTGTTACTAAATTTAGCATCACTTATGTAGATTCTATTGATGTGTCTAATCTACTTAACATCCTCGATGTTCTCCTATTAGCTGGTTGCTTGGGAATTTGCCTAACACAAAAGATTCTGCTTCTGTGTCCCATCCCCTGCTTGCTCCACACACGCACTGTGTAATTAAACCAGGTTCTGTAAGTGGGGTAATATTTTATCATCCAAAATGACTTGGTTCTCATGAGCATTGTAGTGAGTCCTGTAATAGCAAATGCTGTGGATGCTGGGACTGAAGGTGCTGCATGGTTGCCAGCCAGGACATAGTTTTAAAAGGATCGTGGTCTGAGTTTGGGAATCCAAGTCAGTCACAAGCACCCGCGACTGGCAGGAATCAGATGTGCCTTGGTAAGGTATGATCTACACCAGGAGCAAGACGAGACACTGGCGACTCTCAGGAGACGCCAGTTGTGGCCAGTGGCTGGAGTAACTCCAGAAATACCTGAAGACAAAGCACAATGAGCTGATCGCCTTCAGGAGCTCAGTGTGGAAGAAAAAGGAAAGGAATGAAACACAAAAAATCCCAGAAGACATTTCCTTTTCCCCACTACAAAAAATTGCATTCCCAGCTGCACAAATCAAATTTAGGAAAGGGCTGCCCACGGTTGCATTAGACATAGTTTTAGGTGGTCCATAAAAGAGCTCTTCTTACTGAAATGTTATCCCAGGTAGTATTTACTGCTCTATGACTTCCTTTCTAGAGGATTTTTGTGTTTCCTTGGGGAGGAAAATGCTGAAAGGTATCATAAGTCAAGGTGCCAAAGTGTGCAGTGTAAAATTAGCTGAGAAGAGAGGATGAAGCGGCCCAAGAAATGGTCAAGTTTAGCCAAGGGACAACTGCTGTAAAATCAGGAACCCAAAGCACTTAATGAATAGGGGTTTTGCATGCATCAGAAACCTTCTGCCAGGCTGGCTGATTTATGTGACTGAGAAGGCGCAGATGAACCCTCCCTCCTGAGCTTGCTCATAACGTTATGGGGTAGGCTAAGAGGGTTACTCAACGTTATTACTGCTGTTGCTGTTGTTTATTTATTAATGCATCTGTATCAGAGACCATGGCTGATCCTGGGAGTCTCGTTGTGCTACGTGCATAGGATGCAGAGCAAGAAAGAGCAGCCCCTGCCCAAGAGCACTCCAGGTGCTCCCTTTCCCCAGAACCGGAGCAAGCTCCCAAAGCTGTCCCCAGGGACACAGATCCCCCTTTGCACTGCCATGTTAGCCACTTATTATTTCCCAGCATAAATATGTTTTATAGAGAAATAAAGTCTGCAGTTCTGAAAAGGGAGTGCTTTCACACACCCGCTTCTCATCTATAAAGGCCCATGATTTGGCATCTCAGGTTAGAGTATGAAATTATGACACCAGAATTGACTTTAGGAGTTTCTGATGCTTCCTTGGATGATTGCTTCTATAACTTATAGAGACAGGGGAGCGTTTGTATTCTACTGAACACATAAATTAATATCCATACATGAAAACGATGTGGAGAGAGCAGGACTGGGCCAGGGATGAGATTTCTATAGTGTGTAAGACCAAAGGAGGGCTTGTCAGCAGCCGTTTCTGTTGTATTTGGAGTGTTGTGGTGAGAGTCTGCAAGTGTAATGAAGTAAAATAAAAATGTTTTCTACTTGACTTTTTAAAGCAGCTGAGAATTTTATGGTCCTTTCCATCATCACGCCATTTTGTGGGGGGGAAAAGTACTCCTAAAAATAAATATACATTTTGATTCTTGCTGGTAGATACAAACCAGATTTTCATATTTTCACATATGCTCTTTATACTTTACACCATGAACAGGGCAGGTTATTTTGCAGACTAAAGAACAGACGTAAAGGTATCGGAGTCTGGCCTTATAATGCATAAGAGATAAGGTTCTACTGTTCATGCTTGCTAAAGGCTTTATTTTAGTCTGTCATGGCAGAGACAAAATTATTTGGTTTTGCTTCTTCCCTACATTTCTAACAGCAGCAATATTACATCTGTTGAAAAGAAATTACAGCAAAATAGGCAACAGAATACCCCATCCCCTGCACAACCCGTGGATCTCAAAGCTTGTTAAATCTGTGTCAGCAAAGCCTTAAAAGCAGAGGGGATGAAAACCCTAGCCCCACTGAAGTCAATGGGAAGCTCTCAGTGAGGGACAGGAAACAGGGGAGCTAGATTTCACCACGTCCCCTGATACTGTCTTACATTAAAAACAGCAACCAGGATGTTTCTGTTTCTCTCACCTCTGACCCAAATCTTTTTAAAATTTAAAATAAAATGCTATAGATGCAACATCAAAGAGTTGGAGACACAAAGGAAACCTTGGCCTGCTCCTGGCTCTACGCACTGGCGAAACTGTAACGCTGCGTGAGCAGAGACAGCAGGTAAGACACTCCCATCAGCGCGGCACGCTGCCTGTCGGATGCCACTGCCATTAGGAGCAGGAGAAGAGCTACGTGACACACACCGGTGCCTGGACCAGATGGAGGCTTTGGACTCCACTGCAGCATTCGAGTTCTCCCCAGATCTGACGGCAAAGTCATATGCCAGTTTGTTAGTCTGGAGAGCTTGAAGCGATCCTGAGAGAAACCCTTATTCTACATAAATCGTCTGGAGCTGATGGATGGCAGGAGCCTCAACTATAAAAATCTCAGCCAGAAACATGATAAATAGTTGCATCCTGTTAAAAATAGGCAGCAGAGCAGCAGTCACATACATTGGCTGAGTAGGAATGCCAGTCAATGACTGAACTGCCAAGGCATTTTGGCGTTCAGCTTCAGAACAGGATTTCAGGCTATTCTTGCAAGTGAACAACTTCTGTAGTAACCTCGTTTTCAGTCCACATTGAATTTCCTCTGGATACCTTAGGAGCTGGCATAAGTAAGCCCAGAGGAATGTTTTGGTTGACTCTGGGTTTTATATATAGCAGGTACTGAAGCCAGCTTCTCCTGGCCAAAACCAAGTTTTTCCCTGTGGGTATCATTTAAATTTGTTTGCTTTACCACCAAATCCTTATTTTGTATAAAGTACTCAAGGGAAAAAGTTGCCTCCATGCCTCCTCCACCAGTGTTTCTGCATTTACCGTAACAGTAGCATATTTGCATGGCGCCTGCTGCATTGGAGGCTCAGACTCCCATAGTGCAGGTAATAAACAAATATTACTGTGAGCTTTCTGGAGCAATTCTCTCCCTCATAAGAACTTCTATAAAACAACAGCCACTAGATTACAGACAGAACGGCAAACCTTTTAAAAAAATTCTCTCAACACTTAAAACTACAAACTAAGTACATTGGTCAAGTGGTTTGCTCTATATGCAGGGGAACTAATGAAAGCTTGCAAATTTGGGTCGTACACCCCAAAACTTCCTCCCTATGACACTTAAAACTTTATCATCTCACTATGAAATTTCCACTGTAGCACCCCAAATCCTTCCCAAGCCTGTAGTCTCCAGCCTGTTACAGCTTCAGGTCACTTCCATGTTCCTTAAACACCAAAACTAGGTCACCTTTTCATCTCCGCAGTGCCCTCCTCCTGTCCTGCGTGACTCCTACCATGCCCACATATGCCCTCACACCACTTTTCCAGCCTTTCAGCTTGGCAAGAGACAGCACATGCTGTGACTCAACCAGAAATACGTAGATTTGGACTGGGGAGCTGTCAAACAGCAGGGGTAACACCTTCTCTCCAGCTTTTGTCTGGTGGGAGTACTAATTGGTGTCTTTCTCCTCTAAGTACTGCCATCACCACTGCCCTCTGGCAAATTTGATTCCATGTTGACCAGTGGAGCTCAAAAGCTAGTAGTTGGGGACTAACAGATAAACAGTGTGTTTGTGTAACTTTTGTGTCCCTAGGAAACAAGGCTGAAAACAGGAATACGAACTATGTCCTGTTAGCGTGTTTACAGATATCTTTCTTGCTAATATTTCTGTTGAACTTGCCCCTGAGACTCTGAACAACTCAATGCTAAGCACTGTATAAACAGATAGTAAGGCATGGTCTCTACTCCAATTAAAAAAGACAAGTAAAGTATGAAAAGCTATACTGTTCAGCTATTAAAAATAATGGCTCTTGTAAATATGCAGTGAGGAATAAATTGCACACAAGCATGGCACACAAACACAGGGACAGCTTCAGGCTGGGATTGTCCATATCTGATCAGCTGAAAACAAAGATAGATCCAAACTTGTCCTACCTGAACCCAACTTTGAAAACATACATGGCTTGAAAAAGGCATTCACAGTAGCTCAAATGCTAAATATAGAGCCCCATCCACTAGTCAGGAGGAGATGCTAATGACAGGAGTAAGACTTAAACCACATCCTTTGTATGGCATCAACCTCCCAACTTCAGGCTGGCAACAGAAGCTTATCGTCTCTAGAAACTCACTGCTCCGCTCCACTGCCTCGTCATTAACCATCCATCAGATTTTCCTCAATAGCCATGGGTTCAGGACACTCGTTGACAGGGGAGACACTTGTCTCAAAGCTCCACTTGGCCCAGACTTGAACCTCTATGGGTGCAGCCTCTCCTCATGCTGCTGTTTCACTTCACATTTCCTTGGAGCAGAGACTGGCATCTTACTCAGCTACAGCTCAGGGAGATGCCCTAGCCACAAGATCACAGAGTTAGCAATCATCTTAGCTCTAATGTTTCATCAATCTATACAGTCGTGATGGGGTCTGATTGGGATAGTCAACAGCCTGATGGTCAGGCCACTTTGCTAGGAGAAGCGCTTAGATCTGCCCAAATTAGGCAGGGTGAGGCTCTGAAAGCAGGTTTTCCATCTGTTAAGAGATTGCTCTAACCAATGGATGATGGGTGGAATTTGCCCACAAGCTCAGGAAGTAGCTAAGTGGAGAACGTGGGCCTCTGAGCATACCTAACTAGATGCCTGAATGCCTTAGCTGATTTGGGCCTTATTTTAAAACTTTGCTACATATGTGAACCAAATCAGACCAGAGTTGTTCCCCATCAAGGCTCTGCAGATAAGCAGGACACTTGACCATCATCTTTCTTTTTATTTGCTGTATCAAGGAGTGATGCAACTTTAAACTGTGCTGATCAGAGCGTACAAAATAGACTGAGCCCTTCCCACAGAGTGTCCCTTGGCCATCCGAGGAAGCTCTAGCATGCATGCTTGGCTCAGTGTCAAGCCCCTAAAAGAGCTCATGTTGGTTACCAACATCAGCCAAACATGACTTGAGAACTAGGATTCCTGGTTTGCAAAATACTGCCATGAAGCCATCCAGCAAGTAGCTAGAAGTTAACTACACACATTGCAATGAAAATGGACATGTAAAGGTCCTCCTCACTGGTTAATATGGTATGGGTTTTGGTTTTGTTTTTTTTTTGAAAGGGAAGAGGTTTTGGGTGGGTGTAGAAGACTTGGCAGTGAAGTATCAGGAAAGCCAGTCAAATAGAGAAGCAGTAAGGACTTTAGTTTTTACATCTCTTGTCTTGAATCCCAGCTTTCCTGCAACTAAATTTATGGGGAGACATGTGGGGAGGGAAATCTGCACTTATTTATTTCTGGAAGTTAAGATGAAGTCATTATGGCTTGCACGGTATGTTTGCTATTATGAAGCTGCAAACAGAGCTACAGAAAGGGCATTTAGTGGGAAATATTGTCAGCTGGCAGTCTCGGGCACTTGAGTACCCTCCATAACATGCATAACAGAATCAATTTAAACCTAGTGAAAGGGACATTGTCTGATAAAGTAATTCCTCTTTGAACACAAGATGGCAGCCTTAAATAAATGCAACCCCGCACAGCTTTTAATCTTACACATCATTAAATTCCTAATTTACACATTATGTTTTCATGGGCCAACCCATAACTCATTAGTGTTGAACTCATGAGTTGTAAAGACCAACACACTAGACAAATGCTGGTTTCTTTATCCGCTTTTCTTTGGGTCACAGTTGTCTTTTAATTTACCACAGAGCCAAACTTCAAATTCAACATTAAGAAAGCTTTCTGATCTTGTATGCTTTGTGCACCCTCTACCCCAAAGAAAAACCTCTCTGATTACTGCTCTGTGCCCACAGATTTTACTGACAGAGGATGGAGTAGGGAATGGGGGATACCAAGGTTTTTCTCCTTGTTCAAGATGCTGGAGTTCCTTGGAAGATATATCTTTCTGTGGGAGGATTTCAAACAGGCCTTGAAGTCAAAACCAAAACGGACTACAAAAAGCGTAGGGTTTGGAGCTGGTCTTCCCACTTTTCCACAAAACTTAACACACCAAATAATGTTTTGATCTCTTGTCTTTCCATTCTCTTGTCCTGGTGTTGCCTGAAAGAACACAAGTCACAAACGCCATCTGAAGAGGAGAGGCTCCATAGTGCTCCAGTACCATGACACTAGAAATAACTATACCGGTATGGGTGGTAATGGAAAGAGAAAGGCTACAATCGCTTTCTCTGCCTTGGAAACCATGGGTCAAAAAATGTGAAGCATTGAAGTCTTTGCAAGATACCTGGTACTACTGCTTTAATATCGCATGTAAGGACATAAATGGCTATTGCAGCAGGTCAGGCCAAGGGCCCTTTCAAGCCAGCCCCTGGTCTCAATTTCCCTATGCAGGCAGTAGCAGTGGGGAAGTGTGAGTCACCATGTGGGGCCATGGAAAGCAGGGCAGCAAGGCAAGGCTTGAGGCTAAGTTTGTTCTTCCTGGGCTGGGCTGCAGTTTATCATGGCCACAGGGTAATCGGTTTGCAAGAGCAGCTACTTTGAGCAAGCCAAGGTCCAGCAGCCCAGGGCCCTGTGTGCCCTGCTAGAACTGGGCTGAGGTTCACAAATGGCCGGGAATGCTGCTCATGACAAGGAGAAGGTCAGGAGCATCCCTTTCCACCACAGTTGAGCAAGCTGCCGGGAAAAGTCAGTACTCCTCAGGGGAATGTTCTGCAGTGCTACCGCCCAAGAAAAGCCACAAACCTAAGAGCAAGTAACCTTGATGAAGAGAGAGGAGGAATATTCCCACCTCAAGTGTAAACTGTTGCAGGATCTCCTCCCCATCCTCCACTAAACCAAGTGGAGGCCATCCACAACACCAGCAGAAGAAATCTTGATGAAAGTCCCCATCTATTCTCTTGCTAGTCATGTCTCCAACAGTTCGCAGCGCTTGCGCCACTGGGCACCTTACAGACCCTTCAACCCTTTTAGAGAATGACAGCGCTAACACAAGTCATCTGCTCAGCATCCCCCTGTAGCTAACTTCTTATTCTTATAGGATGGATGTCTTCACCCTCACCCTGTCCCTTTTTCTATTTGTTTTATTACATTAGCATTCATTTTTCTCATTTTCTTGATCCCTTCTTTCTCTTTTGTTTTGGTGGAGGAGAACGTACAATTTTGTTCATGATGAATGAATGTCCACCTAAAGGGGGAAAGTCAGTAGAGAAAGACATAACAACCAGGCAAAGCATCTTTCTACTGACACCACTTTCCCAGTGGAACCTCCCAATGAGCTTGTGGATGGTGAGGGACAGTCAGTGTATAGCAGTGGGGGACATTCTTGTGTGGCAGATAAAGGGACTGTGTCCCTACAGAGAGTAAACTACCTGGGGAAGAAGGTGGGCTTGTGATATATGACTGAACATCAGCATCGGTAGGTTTTGCTTTAATCTCTGGCACAGATTTTCAGTATGACTTAAAATCATACTGGGCTTCTCTATGCCTTAGTTTACTCCTAGGGGAAAAGGGTCTAGCACTCGGAGCATTTATATGATGATTCCACTTCATGCTCCTGCAAACACATTGAGACTTGGAGACCCAAGTTGCATTCTGTCCTTCCTCCACATCTTCCCCATTAGTGATCACTCTAGAGGTCTAATGCAACCCCCAACAACATCTGTGCAACCTCGTAAGGACATAATTTTAAAACAATGGCTTGCACAAGCATACCGGGAAGGGATGGATTCCTTTCGTGGTTAAAGCACAGCAGGAGGCCCTCGAAGATTTAGGTTCCATTCTCAGCTCTGCCCAATAGTTTGAACAAATTATTCAATCTTTCCAAGCTTCCAGTTCCTCTTTATGAAAGGGGAACAGCACTTAATGGGGATGGCTATGAGGATTAATGCACACGACACGAAGGAGGTGAGGGTTGTATTCCTAGATGCATAACAGCGAGTATTCTCTTTGGCTTGCCAAGTCTCCTATACTCCTGCTAGAGATGGGATACAGCCTCCAGAGGTGGCAATTACAGCACCGCCAAGCATTGCAGCGATGCGTGGCACAGGGCACGGCCACCCCTCCTTGGCAGGGCGCCTCTCCAAACAGGGCTGAGCTGCACAACTGCTCCCGGGTAGGGCAGTGCCCCTGCAGGCAGCCCAACCCTGCCCACGCAGCTCTGGGCGGCTGCAGAGCCAGGGCAGCTGGCAGGCTCAATGCCCGCTGCCGTGCTGCTGCTTCTGCTGCCGTAAGCATGGTCGTGGGGCTCAGTGCAGCCTGGACTGGCCTGCGCCCTGCCTGAGTTGCCCCACTGCTTGGCCTGCCTGCACCCTGCCTCTGCCGCCCACACTCGCCTGGCCTGCCCGTGCCACGCTACTGCCCATGCTGCCCCAGTGCCTGCCCTGCCCAGGCTGCCCACACCCTGCTCACACTGCCCTGCTCCCCATGCCCTGCCTGTGGCACTGCTTACCCTGGCAGTGCTGCTCCTCTGCCTCCCCAGAGGCTCACAGAGAGCCCCCCACAGCCTTCTGTTCCCCCACACCCCCTAGTTCTGCATAGCCCCCTCCAGCCAGCCCCCACCAACTCCTCCAGAGTCAGCACTTCCCAAGAGCCTGCCCCTGCTGCTGATATCCACATGCACACAGTCAGGGTTATACACCTCTCCATGCACCCCATCACGGCTCGCTCCCGTTGGCACACCCCACCTGGCAATATGGCCCAGCGGCCCCCACCTCTGCACACCTTTTCCCTCACCCACAGCCCCTCTGCAGCCTCCCGTGTGCCCTCTTTCCCTCGCACGTGGCCTCTCTCACACACAGGGCTCAGGCAATCCTTTACACGAGGGCCAGCCTCTGCAAGCCTCGCCAGAATATAAATGAGACATACCCTTCAGCTACGCGCTGCCAAAGACAGCACCTCACACAGTGCAAAGGGTTCCCTCTCTTTTGGCCTCTGTTGCATACCAGACTTACTCCACACCCTACATATACCCCTTCGCTCCCAAATATAGCCACACACAGCTGAAGCGAGCACACACCTGTAGATCCAGAGGCACGAACAACAGAGGTACATATAATCCATCTCCTACAGGCAGGAGACTGAATGGAAAGACAGCAAGGCGGTGTGATTGGATCATTAGTGGAGGGAGGCCTACAAACCCAGTCAGGAGCAAGTGTGCTACCTTTTAGGAAATTTTGTTACCAGTCTTGCAACTGCACTCACCTCAGTCACACACCAGCTCCATTATACGCTGTGTCACAAGGTCTTCATCTGTACTCACCACTTGCCCATACCCCGCTGACATTTACCATCCAGGCTGTTCTCCAACACTGCTATAATGGACAAACCCCATAGTAGAAACAAATGTTCTGAATCAAATATATCACTCCACCAGTCTTGCTCTGCATATGCAAACACGCGAGTCCTGGCTCCATGGCTGTGCTGCATATCTCCCAAGCACTCCCTACCTAGCTCTATACCTGTATACTTTACAGACAGTACATACTTCTATAAGTATCCCAAATATAGCCCCTACACTTCCACAGGAGTGAATTCCCAAACTCTCTATGCAACTCAGGCACCATGAGTACATCCACACATCCCATATGGATTTTCATGCTATCCAAGTCAATAGTGCTCTCCTGGCAGGGCAAGTTACATTGTGGTTGCCAAATCAAGAAACAGATCCCTTAGATCTTCATTAGAGGTAGATGCAGTCTGCCCAGAATGGAGACTCAGACTGCTTAGGGCTTTATTCTGCTTATTCATTTGTCCACTTGTATTTAAAGAATTAAAAAAACCACATTGTAATATTTATTTCTATTTTTGCAGCAAAACATACATCAGGATCCCATTGTGTCTGATGCTGTATGAAAATAGATCGAGCTGACCCTCGCACCAAACAGAAGCGAGAAGACACAACAACCAGTAAGCACTAGAGATGATGGCATTATGCAGAGCTGTTCCATTCTCTCCTCCTGCCTTACCACATGAATTTACTTTCAAAATCTCTTATCATTGTTAACACTGCAGTGGACCGCTTTATGCCTTCCTGCACTTTGGACACTAGAAAAAAACATTGTTTTTCTGTCTGTCACACTGGTGGCGTAATTAGCTTGGCCTTGGTTTTCCCTGGCTTCCATCTCCAGTTTCTGGCCATGGGTAGTGCCTTTGGTGAGATTTCATCCCACTTTATGCCCTCTCCGTTGTCACAAGGTCAGGTCACTTCCTTACAAGTGACCTGCTGTGGTCAAGGTTGTTTTCCTTGACCTGGTTTATTGCCTTTTAAATGTTTTAGTGTTTTGACTGTTTCTCAGGTTGAGCACAGGATGTTTGTTGCACTAGTAAGAGGTTAGCACTGTGAAGCCTAGGGAGTGATATATGGATGGTTCATGCTTTCTTTTGGATTTAATTTTTCATCCTCTAGTGCTCTGTGGTGAAAGGAGTGTTTGCTGCTTGCCTAGGGAGACACCTGACATTTAGACTTTATCTTCTGTAAAGGCTTGGGCCAAAATTCTCTTCTCTGACTTTGGGAGTGGCAGAAAAGGACGCACAGTTGAAGTGAAGGAAGGGACAAAGAGGGGGTTGCGCCGTTCTGATCCCAGGCTGCAGTAAGGAACCGCACAGCCCTCTGACAAAAATCAATTGCTCCAATACAAAGGGGGCTTTCTTTTTCCCAGGGACCTTGCAGTTTGCCTTGCAGAAACTCCTCAGTCCCACGGTATTCCTGGGCCTTGTGGTGGAGGAGAAGAAAAGAAGAGCAACTTGGGCTGTAGTGTCCTGCTATTATGTCCTAACCAGGGGAGTGCACAATGTCTGGTTTTGGAGCTTTCACAGCCCCTGCACACTCAAGTAGAATACAAGGGCTGAAGAAAAGGGAAAGAATCTTCCCCTTAAATACTTTGTGCTCAAGCTCAAAGCACTGAAATGCACAGGGTTTCCTTTCTTTTTCTCTCTCTCTTTTTTTTCTTTTTTTTTTCTTTTTTTTTCCCCACTGAGACCTAATTTTGCATTGTCCTAACCTGATTTGGCTGCCCCTGCCTCTGGCTGTAGCTCATGTCCTGAGCCAGTAATGTTGATTTAACAGAGACAGATCTGACAGGAGCAGAAAGAACAGGGAAAGGAGACCTTTCTGGAGATAGCCCTCCAGTGTAAAATAGATAGGTGTGTGAATCTTCCCATCTCCAGGGGCATCAGGGAGCAATGATCTCTCCCTCCAGAGCACTTGCTTTCCAAGAACTAAGCACACTGGCTTTCAGAAACTCTCTCCTTAGCTGCTTACAGCTGGTTTGCTAGATGTGGCTAACACCAAGAGATGCTATGGGTATAGCTGGTCTTCCCATAGCTCTTTGTTCCTGACTTTCCCTACCCCAACTAGCCACAGCAGCAGAGGACAGTTCTGAAGGGGAGGGCAGCTCTGTGGGGCATATGAATGGTTGATCATGGGTCAAAGATGCCAGCAGAGGTTTCTTCTGTGAATGAAAGGTCGAAAGTTTGTGTTCCCCACTCCTAAGACACAACCATCAGGTGAGGTTAGTTTGTACTGCCTGTGCCCACACCTGCGCCTTCCCAGTCATTCAAGTATCTAAGCTGCAATGATTGATGGTCCCTTAATAGCTAAAAAGCCCCCTTGGCACAGTTGCTAAAAGAGGTATGAACTTTCTGTAAATGGCACTGTTTTATAGTTGTTGGAATAAATGCTACTTAGCTGGTTTCCCAATTTTAGATAAGGATTTTGTGTCTTCCTTGATGCGCTCAGAGTGAGAAAGGATCAGTATGGTCGCATTTTGTGGTTGCCACTGCTGGCCTCCCTGTGGATAAGTAGTAACTGCTTGCAGGACTGTAGGTGAGGATCTTCTGCATAAATCTTTTATTTCATCAAGTATGATAGGCTATAAAAGTTAGACCTGCAGCTTTTACTCATATGCAAGAAGGACAGAGTTATGCTCTGTCCAATTCTTTTTTATCAGAAATTTCACTGGCGGATTGTGTCTGTCAGGTGGATTCTTCATAGTATGGAAAGGCTGGTGAGCTTTCCTTGTCATGCTTTGAAAGGAGGCCTGAATGTCCTTGGTCTGATAGAATTTAGAGTGTGTTTAATTTCCATGTCGCTGAAATAAAATAGTATTTGTTTTAGAGATTTTGTGAAATACTGTTGTTGTTTTCTAGGCTGACCTTTAGAGGCTCTGTATTGCCATGGCAGTATGTTGCTATGGGGATCACCTCACATGGGTGAGAGCACGAACCAGTACATAAAGATATACTGGGCGCTTTATGCTGCACCTATTCAGTGGTGCTGTACAATCGGAAATTGCTCCCAGAAATCTGGTAGGGTGCCTCATAAACACATAGGGAGAGCTTGCGTCAACTTACACCCCTTTTTCCTATATTTTCCTGTATTGTTTGGTGAGGGTAACTTTTTTATAAGTTACTTATTTTCAGTGGTGCCATACATTTTGTTTTCTTCTAGCAAACATAACTTGCAGCAAATTGAGGATCAGCCCTGGAGGAGTCAGATCAAGTCAAGGGTTTAAGCTGTCCATATCTATGATGTAATTAAGCACTTCCTTCTTTTTTTCTTGTTTTTTCTATTTTTACATCACCTGTAAGATAAAAGCGTGTCAGTGGTTAATTCCTCCTGGAGAAATCCAATACAAATTCAGAAATAGTTTGCTGTTGGACAGATGGCTGAAAGGAAATGATTAATCTACTAACCTTGGATTTAGGAGATATGGATTCCAGTCCCTGCTTGCTGCAGATTTTCCATGTGACACTGATGCGTAAATATCCTAGAATATGGCCACTAGCCTCTGTGCTTGAGTTCACAGACTGTAAAATAGCATTCCCCTGTCTCTCAGGGCAAGGTGAGAAGAATGAAGGAACATGGCCTCAGCCGGGTAATCCCAGCTTCTTTACAAGGGAGGCTGCAGGCCCACAGCAGCAGGGTGAGCAGAAGATGACTAGGACAGTACCTGAAGTGTGCGTGGGAGAGAAGGTGATGGCAAAATGTTCTGTTACAGTTCTGGGGTGGCGTAGACAAATATTACAAATCGAGGCTGTTGGATGCTGTGGGTATGGATACCATACAAACGCCTGGCAAAAGCAAGGCTATTTTCAGGAAGCTAGACCATAATTTGCAACTGCTCATGCTGACACAGATTTTTCTATAGTTTTGTGTCTTGAGGACACTTCTGTTCTGTGTAGGCATAATTAGTGCCAGTGACCATCTCCCAAGGGGGTGTCTGAACCGGAATGCAGCCACCCTGAAGACACAATATCATGAGAAGGTTATCTGAAGAAAACAGGCACGTCCTCCTAATCCCCCTACCTGTTCTCTTTCTCCATCCCCATATCCCATATGCAACCTCTTTTATACAGACCCAAGTACTTATTAGTTCGCCAACTATTCTGAAGGACAGACCTGATATTTGCCAAAAAGCTCTCTCCTTCTTTGGCACCCTACATGCAACATGAGACACACCATAGGCTGGCTATAGGCACCACATACACTCTTCCAACACCACCATGCAACTCAAATGCACAAGTCCCACAAAAGGAGTATTTGCATGTGGAGCGTACTTGTTAAACATGTGTGATGGCCCCTCTAGTGACTAATCTACAGGGGAGAATGGTTCATGTTTTTTGCTACACATGCTATCTTCAGACCATCCTAAAAAGCAGAGGCGAAGGCACACAAACCCGGTGTTCCACATAGTCCCTCGCACATCTTCCACAAAAGCACTCGCCCCCCCAAAACAGGGCTTCTCTCCACCTTTTCGATGAAAAATCCATCATCAAAAGTATTTATTTGTTTTAAGTGAATCCAGAAACCGAGTCTCCAAGCTGCTGTCTTTTGCAATTTCCTGAGCCGACCCCACTTCTCTACACAATTTATCATTGCTTTCTTTGTGCTCTGCCTGCTCTACCCCCAAGAAACATTCAAAGACATTGAGTACAGGCCTTAAAAGTACACATGTGTGTACATGGCTGTCTCTACACATCCTGAGGCTGTAGAGGCTGAATTCTGTAGGATTTGGAGCTTGAGGGGGAATGCATCCAGCAGACAGGTCACGGGCAGGGGCTGGGAGAGGTATTGCCAGGCTTGAGTGTAAAGGTTGATATGTCAGAGAGAAAAATCACAAACATTCCCCAGCAACTGGGATCATGGTCCATCTCCAAGAAGGGCTTCACATCTGGGAAGAAACTGCCTGCGGGTAATTGGGTTTGCTAGAGTTGCCTCTCTAATTAATAAGTGATTTGACTTGGAGATTGGAAATAATAGTTGAAATGATGGCATAAGCACAGGGGCATTGGGGCTGCTGCTGCTGTACTATTAAGAAAGGACTTTCCTGCAGAGTCTAATGACACTATATGGCAGTTTGAGGAATGTGAAGTTGTTTGCCCAGGAGACCAACAATGTGATAATATTGGCATATAACCTTCTAGTATTTGAGTAATTAGTTGCTTAGCTACTTTGGATAGGTCATTATTTTGCAAACTGGAAACATTTGCAAGTGGTGATATTTTCCTCGGTATGGTGAAAGAGCTAAACCTATTCTGGCAGTGTTCAACTCCTAGAAATATATATGCATAAATTGTTTCTAATGAGACCATCTGCCTTTTATAGCCCCTTTGGAACTAAATAGTACCCAAAGACCACTCTGTCTTTTAGATATCTGTGGTCAGAAAGGCTGCTCCTGGCAATAACAGTGTATAGTTTTTTGCAGATAGAGAAGTTTTTTGATTCCTACATTTCAAGACGTGTTTGTGTGTGTATGTGTGCGCGCGCACACATAATACTGCTTATATTTGTTAAAATTATTAGAAATCACTGGCCCAAATCTCATAAGAGATAGCATCTGGTAACTCATCTGCTAAATAAGTATTTTCAAAGATAACAGAAAGTCCGATCTTTCACGTACAGGGCTGGGGGGAGCTTTGCAAGTCTTCTTCACCATGTCAGTATCTTCCCGTATTTGCAAATGAATAGCATTATTTTAAAGGAATACCCTCAATTTAAAATCATAGCTGAGTTGCTCAGACTCAGCATTTCACATTGAAGTGCTCGCATTTTGACTCTGGCATAAAAATCGTGCAACATGCAGGGTGCTGTGTACTCACAGCTCCCGCTGAGCTCGGCCTGTCGCCCTGCAGGCGGGGAACGCACAGGAGCTCGGCACCTCCCAGTCTCCAAGCAGCTGTCACCCTGGAGCCCGCATCAGTTCTAGGGAACAAGTTTCTTCTTTTACTTGTGTTTATAACCATACACCAATTACTACAAAAATAATACGGTAACCTGTAATTCAGCACTTGCCTCCTCCGTGCCTTCTCTTGGCTAGAGCCCACCGAGTGAGAATAGAGGAGTCAGGTGCTGTTCTTCATGGCTAGTTTTCAGTCAAATCCCCTTTCAAGTCCTTCCGTGGGCAACACAGACCTTTAAAAAGCCTCCACTGAATGTTTGTTTGTTTGTTGTTTTACTTTGCGACCACGTGGATGTATTGGCATTAGTCTGAGGTTTCGTAAAGTCACACTCCATGTGGTTTCTCTTTAAATACTCCCTGCGGTTTCTGTCTGAGGTGATGGCCTTAGGTAGGCGCTGGCTCTGTCTCGAAGGGATGGTCTGCGCGGGGCAGAGCAAACCGGTCCCACAGTGTTACAGGCATTGCCGAGGGGCGGCAACGTCAGTGTGACAGGGCTGCACGCAGCACTGTCGCGTTGGTACGTAAAAATATGCGCTTTTGTCCTGGTCACTTGAATGTGTACAGCATCAGCTCTGCTTGCCCCGGAGGAGGTGTCTCCCTCCTCCCGCACAGCCCCATGCCCACAGCATGCCGCCTATGCCACCTCGCCCCGCTCCCATCATGGCGGCAGGCCCTGCCAGACACACAGGCACCTGGCGGGACCGCCATCCAATCGCAGCACACACGCTGCCCAGCCAGCCAATCGCAACACCATGCGTGCCTCAGGGTGGACCAATCAGGAGGAGGGTGGGGCAGGCCAGGGAGGCAAGGGCGGCAGGCGGGTTGTCGTGGTGTCCGCCCCAGGGTGGCAGGGCCTGTCCCCAGGGTTGTGTCCCCTGGCAGCTCGCGAGGCCAGATGGAGGCCTGGTCTCTGGCCCCGAGCTGACTGCGGCTGGGCACGCTGGGCGTGCTGGGTATACTGGGCACACTGGTGAGCGAGCGGTGTTCGCTCAGTGAAACGTCTGGTGAAGGAGGAGGCGTGCTGGGCCTGCGCGAGGGAGGAGGGAGAGGAGGAGGCCGGGCGCACGGGCTGCGGAGCAGGGACACAGCGCTCCCGCTGCCGAGGCGCCTGGCTGTTGAATGGGGAGGTCACCCAGGGACTGACTAGACAGGCAGCTCCGCAAACGTCTCCTCTCTGAGGAGGCCCTTCCCCTCAGCATGGGGCTCCAGCCCCTCCAGAGCCCTCAGGCAGACGCGTGGCCTGGACAAGCCCACAGCCAGGCCCGCCTGGCTTGGAGGGGCCTGGGAGCGGCAGCAGGCGAAGCCACGCAGCTAACCAGCAGCCCGCCCCAGGGAGAGCAGCAGCAGCGAGGGCAAAAGGAGCCAGAAAACCTAGTGTAGGCACAGCCTTGGGCCTGTTTCTGGATTAGCTCAACTAAAAGCCGTCAGTGCCCCTAGGACGGCGCACGGGAGGGGTTTTCCAGGGCGTACCTGGTAGGTGACCAGCCCTGAGGCAGTCAGATGTTTCCATGATACTCTGTCTTGAATTAAATATTATCTGCCAGGTCACGTTAATTAACATTCCATCTGTCATAACACAGCAGGGTAGTGAGCTGAGGGGGGGAGGATAAACACTTTCCTATTCACTACCTGCTGTTAATTAGTGGAGGAATTAAATAATGAAAAATAAAAAAAGGCTGCACTCTTTTTAAAGGTTGGTGAATCAGTGCTTTGTGGTAACTCAGCTGCTTTGGGTGAATCTAGGGTCTCGACTATATCCAAGATTAATCCAGAACTTTAGTCAGTGAATCTAGTGCATATTCTCGTCTTAATTACAGCCTGACAGTAGCCATGCTACGTACAGCTCAGGACAAATGCACATTCAGGAGGCTTAGAGTTGGAGTTTTTTCAGTCATCATCTCTGCACCCCAGGAAAAAAATTCTCTTCCTTTGAAATCTCACTTGCCCTATTTCCTCTCAGAGGAAAGTTTTTCTGGGAAGTTTGATAAAACTCCTTTGGTGTTTTTAGAGCTGTAGTGCTTTGAAATGTATCTGAACTTTGCTTTGGAGAACTTTTCCTTTTTTTTCCCTTTTTCCTTTCTTGGCTCAAACACACTCCACAACTGCTTGGCCTTGTTGTGTACCTGTCTGAGGTAGGTTAACTAGCATAATAAGAATATCGACGAGTTAGTGGCTTGTCCTATTTTTTAATGCGGTGAAATCCCATTTTCTCTTCTCACGTCGAGTGTCCAGTAGGCACCACAGAATTTTTTACTTTAACTTACTTTACGAATAAGTATTTGTACACACCATTGCAAGGGATAACATAACACGTGGGAGTTCATATAAGGTAGGTAGCTCTGCATCGAGTGTGTCTACCACCACAGCCATGCCAGTTGTGAGAGAGCAGTAGTGTGATCCTGCCTCATGCAGGTGCGTTCACATCAAGCTAACCAGTCATGGTGGTTCACATCAAGCTAACCATCATCACCAGCTTGATGGCTGCTGAAGCTACTTGTTTTGCTCTTTGGCAGGCTGTTTTTGTGGTTTTTACCTAGCCAGCTTTACTGCTACATCTGCATTCACAGTATTTTACCAGTACAGAACAGTGATATTCCCTTACCTGCAAAGCACCCCGATGCGGATACCATGTGACTTAGCACTAAGAGGACAGCTCTGACAAAGAGCTTGGTCCCTGTTAGTCTTTGCTCCTGAGATAATGGGATTTTCAAGATACGGGGAGTGGGGAGAGAGTTTACTTGTTTTTTGAATATAATGGCTGGACTTGGTTTTGGTATTGTTTCCAGTGAAACACACTTTAAAGCAGAACTTTGTTTTTTTCTTGACAAACTTGTTTGTTTGCAAATACGGAGTGTCTATCAGCAGGCCAGGTCTTCTGCAAATATGTGTCTTAGTGTGGTTAAAGGTCATCCGTACATAAAAGTTACCATCTGGTTTGTAAACCACAGCCCCGAGGATCCGAGGGGGACTTCCCTTGCAGCTTTTGTCAGAGCTCCAAGACACGTTCCTCTGGACTGGGTCACAGCTCTGAGCTGTAGTAACGTCATCACGCATCTTTGTGCGTTTCAGTAAAAACAAGCAGAAGTTCACATCTTGGTCAAGAAAAGAAAGCAGCCATTACAGTAAATCAACATGAGCAGATTGCTTCTGTTGCATTGAGAATGGTGTGGCCAGTGTCACTGTTATGTACATGAATGAAATGTTATGCGCATGAAAGGACATTCAACCACAGGCAGGAAAAATAAAAGTTCAAAAGAAAATGCAAGACGTAGGCAGAGCAGGGTCCACAGAAGCAGACGATCAGAGATGGACAGCAGGTGAGGAGCAGGGATGAATCCATGGGAAGTCCAGGAGCGTGCCGGGTTTAGTCCCTTTCATTGTAATTGTAATTTCCTTGTGTGACAGATCCCCTGGAGAAGGAGGGGAAGTGACAAGGCGAATGGCTACATTCATTTTCATAGGTTTGGGCACTGAAGGGCGGAATCCAAATTTTGCAGAGTAGTTGCTGTCTTGTGGTATTTCACAGGGTAGGGGCGCCAGTAGGAATTTTTACTTCTTACCATCTCCAACATGGGGTGGACTCACCAGGAAATACTTACCAGAGTGTGACTAATATTAGAGGTGGACAAAGTGGTTACATTTTAGAAAACATGTCTTCTTTGTGTTGCCATGTACCTTGTCTGTAATCGATCTGAGAGTTTGAGAGGGAGAGATGTACACAAATGCCCTTGACTGGCGGGTTGGTTCTGGACATACACTTCTGGCCGTGCTTGTGACACAGGCCCACCACTCTACCTGCAAGCAAGCGCTGCGTGCATCCTTGCCTGGTCAGTCTCACACCGGGCAACTGAACACTGACAGGTGAATTTTGGTCATCGGACAGGGCAAGATCCTAAACCACTGGGCTATCTTCAACACCTCCTTTAGCAAGACCTACATTTCAGGCAGCGAGAGAAGCAATATGTTTTTACACAGAGTGCACGTACAGAGTTCAGCTTTGCTTGTCGGCCGATTGTGGCTATCTTAAACAATGCAATCACAGTCCCACTAGCAGCATTAATGGGAAAACCGTTCTTGCAATCAGCTTTCTGAAGGTTACACTGGTAATCTTCCGTCTTCTACCCAGCCATAGGTAAGCTGTTGGAGGGTGGGGGTCTATGTGTGCTATGTGTATCTGCACATGGGGACAGGGCTTTCCTTTAGCTTTTCTTCCTCAAGTACCCCCTTTTGAACATGAAGAACATAATCGGAAGCTTTTCCAGAGAAAAATTTTATTTATTTCTGGCGTCATAATGAAGTCATGAGGGAAAATGTCTTCACCCCCACGTGCCAGTGCAGACAGCACTCACAGATTGCTAGAAATAGCAATCCCTTCAATAAGCCCTGGTGTTAAAATGTTACATAAAGCGCAATGATTGGCAGGATCCTCTCTTTGTGTTCCCCTTCTGCCTTTTCTTCCTGGTCTTCAGTTTCAGCTCTATCTCTGCAGTGCTGCTCCAGCCCTTTCTGATTTTATTTTATCCTCTTTGCACAAAGACTGTTTTCTTTTAGGACTTGTCCCTGTTCTCCAAACTATTTTTACCAGTTCCACCTCAGTCTCTTCCCCCTCTGACTCACTGCTGGGAATCCTCTCTTGGATCATTCCTCCTTCCCTCGTCCCCACAGCGTCACTCCTCCTCTGCCAGAGGTCAGAGCACACTTCTCGACTCCTGGCTATAAAAAAAGGGATAACTTGGAAATCCAATGCCTGGGGGCGGATCGGCGGTTGCTCCTTCCAAAAGCAGACCAAACAGGCTTCCCTGGCTTTCACAGGGCTTAGCCAAAGTTCCCATCACTCGTGAGGTTTCTGCACTGAAAGGGGAAGTGTCCATGGCGTTTCTGCTTGGTCCTTCTGCATTGTCCTTCGGATGCTAGGCGTCTGCCAAAAGGGACTGGGCACTGAGTGGGAGCCAGTGTGCTATTGACCCCTCCATGGTCAGAGACTGCTTCTCCCTGGAGCTGACCGCCTTCAAAGGCAAAACTCTGCTTCTTGTCCCTGCCTCCTGACATTGCTCATGCAGAAAGTTGTTCTCCTTGTCCTGTTAATAAATTTTTTAAAGGCAATAAATCTCCACTTCTTTTAATAATTCATTTTCATCTGACCAGATTCCAGGTGGGTGTTTAGGCTCTCAGTTTCTCCTGGGACTTTGTGGATGGCAAGGAGCCTGTAAACCGCACCATTTAAAAATACCCATGCTCACACACCTGCCCTCAGCCTCCCTCGCTGCCCAGGAATTGCTCGTTTGGCTGGCTGGCTCCGGCTGCCTGTCAGCAGAGGCGCTCGGTGAAGCTGTGTCTTTAAGAGCTGCATCCTTTCCCAATGCCATGCCTTTGGGGTTGTGCTCTCCCTCCCCCAGACCTTAGATTCCCTCTCTGCAGGATGTCAGCTGTCCTCCTTGTCTCCTCCCTTCAGTGGGATGGCTTTCTCTGCTCTTACTGTGATAAGAGTTTGTTTTCTTCTCCAACATACCCTGGGCTACTGCCGCTCTCTGCATTTTTCTGCTTTGATACCTGCATTTATGTTCTGATTTCTCTCTCTCTCCTGGGGCCATACTGCTTTTCTTTTCTCACCCAAAGCAGCTCTGCCATAAAGACAGGTATAACTAATAGCACTGGGCTTCGTCAATGAAGCAGAGTTCAATTTACCCTTTGCAGAGATCATACAGAATCGGGCACAGGCAAGAAATGTCGGGCTAAGATTTATGTGGGACTGTTTGTCTAAATGGGTTCCCTACTTCCTTATTTCCATGGAGCAAGGAAGCTGCCGACATCTGCTCTGCGCCTGATACTGCCTCCGATTCCACCAGTAGAAACTTTTCCCAAGAGACAGGAGCAGGTAATTTCCCAGGCTGGCGGCGTTTTTTGTATCAAGGGCTCCGTTTCCACCAGGGAGAGAGAGATAGGCGCAGGGTGTGGGTTTGCTTTGCAGCTCCTGGCCACGCGCAGCCTTCGTGAGCAGTGGAAATCCTTTGCTCCAGGCAGCTGGTACACCACTTGCTCTCCAAAGGAAAGGGGAGACACGCAGCTTGAGGTCAGCCCTCTCAGAGGCTGCCCGTGGTGGGCATGAGGGCAGAGGAGCTCTTGCTTTGCTCAGGCACCATGCATTTCAGCATGCCCCCGTTCTCTCCAGAGAGAAACCCCACTGTTGTTTCCATTGCTACCGTTGTGCAGGTCTGATGTGAGATCTGATGCTTCTCTTGCCCAGGCTGCGGCAGCCCTGTCTCCTGCGGGATGGCATGCAGCTACTGGAGAACAAGCAGTAGGTCCAGGGCAGGCTGCCCCGCTGCTGGGCACTCCCTGGGTTTGGGACTGAAGGAAGACTCTGGCGAGCCGCAGACCCACAGAGACCCTTCTACACCCAGGCTTCAACGAGAGAGAAATTTGGTTTTATGCCTAAAAGTTATGTATGTCGTTTATGGCTTTTGAAACGTGTGCTAAAGCTCTTATGTGTCGCATGCAGCCCCCTGCATGGCTGTGCAAGCATCCCGGGATTTTACTGTGCAGATACGCCTGCCTTCAGATGGAAGGGGATGTTGAAACTAATGAAAAATAGGCTGACTTTATACTAGTCCTGTAACAAAATAAATTGAGGGGAATGTGTTAACTTCTGTTTTATTTAAGTTTGCCAACTTTCAAGTCAGCTCTCAAGCACCCAGAAGGTTTTAGAAAATGTTTAATCTAGCTCAGACAATTTCCTGAACTCCCTAACTGGACCACCCCATTTTCTGAAACACTGCCAAAAGGCCTTAGTTACTCGCGGGCTCCGGCGTGCTGCTCTTTCACAACTTCTCGCTGTCCTCTCACCCCCACCCTCAAGCCATTGTGCGCGCCTTAATATAGTCCAGAAAGAGGAACCTCCTAGACCTCGCTGTCAGTGCCTGATGAAGCAAGCCCTGCCTATAGCCACCGACGTGCCTGGCAAACGACTGCCCCAGCGCGCTTCGAGGCTGTGCACGGCGTGAGCATGAGCACGCAGCCTGCCTGCGCTAGCCTGCCTGCTCCAGGTGTGCCTTGCCCACACTCCCAGCTCCCCCTGCCCGTGGCCTGAGCCTCTGAGCTCGGCGCCTGTCCCTAGAGAGCCCGGGAACACTCCCTGTCATGGGCGTACAGGACGGTGGTGTAGTCTTTCTTCACCCTGGCTCATACGCCAGGTTTGCTGTCCTGATGCCCCTGATGCCCCATCCAGCAGCCGCTGCCTGTGTTTGGCAAAAAGCAGCAGGAGCTGTATCTCAGGGTCACGGGACAGATACGACGGTGAGTGTCACCTCTCTTGTCTCAGCTCCCTCACCACTGCATGCTGTCTATGCAGCTGTCCCAGGGCAGGGAGCAAGGCATGGCACACAACGGTGCTGTGCTGATGCCAGAGCCCTCAAAGATGCAGCTTTCAGACCTTAAAATTTATTTATTTTTCCAGCAGAGCCGGAGCATAGCACAGTTTTAACAGAGCTGCAGCTCACTGGGGTTTTAGTCACTCTCCCACCGAGCGATGCTTGCTGTTTGGGGGCTTATCACCATGTGATAAAAATTTCCTCCTGAAACTTAGTTTCCTGCTCTTCTCCTGTGCTTCCCTCTGTTGTCCACCCACTCCACTGGCTCCAAATAAGGGCAGCGATCTCCCTAGAGGTGTCCACCACCTACTCATCACCCTGCTGTCCTTCCTCCCCTGCCTGCTTGCCCTGTTCCCTCTTGGTCACAGAGGAGGCAGGAGAACAGGAAAAACTGGCTGGGCTTTTCCAGGGATTTCTGGAGGGATTTGCTGTCTTTCTCTCCCTGGGCCTTGACCTGGCTGGCCCATCTTTAGGATTTTTACTGGAAGAGATGTCATTCAGCCACAAATCCAAATGAAATAAGAAGTTGGGGGGAAAGAGGATAAAGACAGCGGTAAGAAAAGTGATTAATTAAACTGCTAGGGTCACACATCTGTCTGCAGCGTCTTGCTGGCTAAAACTGGCAGAGCTCATCAGAAGCCATCCGAAGCCCGTGGGGTCAGAGCTAGCCCTGCAGCACAGCCCTGCCGTGGGATGCTCAGTCCCAGCATGTGCAGGAAGGGGGGTGGCGTTCCTGGCTCCCCAGGCAAGGCTGGGGGGAGCGATGAAACCTCCAGGCTGCAGGGCTTTCCTCCCTTCTCCCCCCGGGAAGCAGCTTTGCTGCAGGGGAGACACTACCGGGAGGGAACAGCAGTTTTCTCAAGGCAAACTTTTACCAGGGGCAAGGGCTTCCGTGGGGGCAGAGCCATCCAGGACTGGCAGGGCTGGGTTTCATGTACTCAAGATGGCTGGCTGGCTTTCCTTGGATCTTGTAGATGTTGTGCAGCTCTCAGGAGGTCAAACCTCCTGCTTCCACTTGCTGGAAGTCTCTGCTCTGAGCATGATGGCGCACAGGGTCTTCCACAGCTTCAGAGTCAAGGAGTTATTGCTCAGATATAATTTCCCTATCCTTCACCGAATTATTGCAGGAGGGAGAGGATTAGCAGGTATGCAAATCACAGTGGGTGGGGGAGGGAGGTAGAGCTATGCTAAAAAATTAATAAATGCCACGGTGGTATTGCTGTTCAAGCTCTCCGGTGCCCTTTTTAGGAGAACTAATGTGTTTGCAGGGTGACTGCAGGCCTGATGGGAAGAGGGAGCCAACCTTCCCCCTCCTGGCTCCTGCTCTGGGTCAGGTAACAGGATCTCCAGCACAGCTGGGGCTAGGAGCAAGCAGCCAGCACCCCCCTGCACACGCACATGCACACGCACGTGCACACACTGTGCAGAACTGCAGCATCTCCCCGCATCAGATGTTCGGGGCTGCTGCATACTGAGGAGGGGAGACGGCAGATGCTGGCAGGAGCACAGCAAAGGCTCCCTGTTAGGCCAGCGTCCGAGTGAGCGAGGGAAGGGACTCCACAGCGTGTCCATCGCTGCTGGGACTGACTGTGGTCCCTGACACGCTGGGCTGCGTTGAGACGTCATGTCATGCTGCAGCCACACTGCACGCCAGCTCCTGCCGTCTGGCTGTCATCTGTCAGTGGCCAGCGCCAGGCAGCAACCCCGGGTGAGCGGGCAGCTGAGTCCCTCCTTCACCCTGGGTACCTCCCTAGTCACCCTGTCCCAGCTCCCAGCCCCCTGCCCAGGTCTGATTTAAAGGGGAGGCAGCACATCTGCACCCCCACCTCACCTAACCCAAGAGAGTATGCACTGTTGGGGGGCTAATGGCAAGCTAGAGTGATTTGAATAAGTCCCTTAGTGCCCGATCTCAATTTCTAAATAAATCTGCTTTAAATTACACCGATTTATGATTCACGTATTTTTATTTGATCAGTCAGTGGTGCTGCAAAACCTTCAGGCGCTTAAGGTGTTTCTAATCTCCCCATCCTGTCGGATGGAGGCACCACTTGCAAAATGCTTGGTTTTAACCCGTGAATCCACCAGCCACTCAGCCAGGACCGGCCGGAAGCCTGTCTCCTGTCCTTTTACTGGGGCCATCTCTTTTCCTGGCTCTTGTACATCATGGTGGCCTGGTGTGATCACTGTGTAGGTTATCCAGCATCTCCGGGGTCCCCAGCTGTCATGCTGGGACACTTAATGTGAATCTGGGGTGAGGATATTTGGGACACTGGCTGTAACAGTACACATCCCTGGGAGTTTACATTTTAACATTTGTACCAGGAAATCAGCTCTCGCAGTGTCACGGGGTTAGACAAATACCTGATAAAGAAATAAACCTGTCAAATAAATTTACTTTACAAAAAGACCCAGCCCTGCAGAAGTCTCCGTTGTGTATTTAAAAAAATGCCTTACGCCTTCACAAACAGACTGCCTGGGATACCGCATTCCTCCACGCTTGGGAGCTGCTGGCAGCAGAAGAGGGGTGCGCGTACAGGAACGTCCTTGGGGCTGTTTTGCTGCGATTCGGCACCAGCTGCGGAGCAGACCCGCTCTCCTCCTCCTCCTCCTCCAGGGCTGGCTGAATTGCTCTGCCTCCAAAGCAATGCCGAAGGCCCCACCGAGCACCGAGCTCGCTTGAGAGTTACCACACGTGAAGTTAAGTCAAACACTGAGCAGGAAAGACTGTAACGTTAGAAACTTAGCCGGATATTTGAAGCCCTGGCAAGTCAAACATGGGCTGAGTACAAGGCTGCGTTTTCGAGATGATCTGTAGCTGTAGAAATAAGCCTGGGAAGGGGCTTTCTGGATTTCTCCAGCCTGCGATGCCCCTGCCACAGCTCCTGCTGTGCTCACAAAATAGCCCAAGCCCGAGCGCTTAGGCAGCAGTGGGTTGCTCTCCTCCTGACGGCACTTGTTTACTATTAAATAACCTTGAAGATAGAGACGCTGCTTTGTGTCCACAGAGCCATGAGCTGATCTGAGCCACTGGTTTCTCCAGAATAACACACTCTCCCTTCTCTAATGTTTCCCAACAGCGAGAGCTGTTGCTTGCTGCTACCCAGGGCATTGACTCCCAGACTAACAAGGCACCTTTTTGCTGCAGCGTATGTGCATCCCTTTGTTGACTTTGCTAATTGAGCTCACTCCTGAGCCTTTGAAAACAGTAGTAGTCAAAGGCACACTGGCTCTTAGGGCATGGCAGCCATTTCAGGAGAGGTAACCCCTTGGGGACCAGGCACTTTCGGTCACTAGACTGTTAACGGCTGCGTGGGGAGCTGGTGGATAGGCTGTGCATCCAGGCTCCGGAGGCACACGCTCACCCATCTTTCTGAGCCAAGGTAATGCCACACTGCCACCAAAAGGGCAACGCTTCGTTGCCCGTCCCTGACCCCTTGCCTGGCTCCCACGGCCAGGCACCACTGCCTCCTCCCATTGCAGGGGGCTGGGGTGCTCTCCCACCCTGTTACCCCCCCACACCCCGACGGTCTTCTGGGTCTGGCTTCTGCTGGTTTAGTGAGTGCAACCAGCCCACGGGGGGAGCAGTGGACGTTCCCAGAGGGGACCACCCCATCCAGCAGCAGCCATCCCTGCGACGGGCCCCGCTCTATCACGTAGCTGTCGCAATCACTGCCCTGCTGAGCTGGCCCTGCAGAGAGGCTCCCCAAATTCCCAGGTGCTCACAGCAGCCAGCGGGTAGCACAGGTAGGGTTCCTGGGCTGGGGAAGTCGAGTCAGCCAGGGCAGCCGGGCAGCTACAAAGCCACCCTCGTGACACGGAGCTAGAGGGCAGAAGGATGAACTCCACTCTGCACCCAGCTCCCATCCCATGCTTACCTCTGCCCATGGGTTGGCCCAATTCAGAAAGGAGATTTTTTTTGTGTAGACTGGCGTATCACAAAGATACTTAAAACTGATGTTTCCCCTAAGATGTCACGGAGGGGGGAGGTAAGATATCCAGCTTCAAACTATTTGTTTCAGTTCCCTCAGTGTTTCATGCCACCAGTTTCAGCATCTCAGCAAGGAAGCCCGAGCCTGGCCCCACCGAGCGGTCAGACACCAAACGCCCATTAGATTCCTGTGGTGGTGGAGGAACTTCTCCTAAACAAGCACCCACAGACCACTGACCTAACACGTGGCAGTCGCAGCCCAGGTCTCCCCGCTCCCAGCACTGGGCTCTGTGATTAACGGCGGTGGTTTGAGAGCAGCCAGGCCAGGCTGTTAGAGAAGAGTCCCTTCGGCGCATGTTGGCTCCAGCGCTAAATTTGCATACTGTATTTGCCAAGGGTTATTAGTGTTGATCAGCTGTTAAATAATCTGCCCTTTTCATTTCAGGAGGCCTGTCAGGACTTGCCTTCGTGGAGGCTTTACTTAAACAGGAGTTTTATGGCATATCAGAAAAGGGTTTTCATTAGGGAGCCTTTTCCTTGAAATTTCAACAGCTACAAATACTAAACACTGTCTCTGACATCATGAGCGTCTGCCACATGTGTTGCCTAACCATCTACCTCCTCAGCGCATGAAAATGGCTGCAGCCACGGAGCAGTGGAAATCAGGACACAGCCCTGCTGGCACTCCTCATTGTGCCAGGGAAGGACCTGAGAGAAGAGATGAAGATAAGGACAGATCCCACATCAGAAAATGAAATTATCCCCTGTTGGAGAAGGGCACTGGGAGGTTGATGTATACCGGTTTTAAAAACAGCCTCACCCTGCTCTGCACCTGCAGGGATATAGTCTTTGGGGTGACTTATGGCTGCGTTTCACCATCCTCAGTTTTAGCTGTGTCTCTTCAGGGCCATACACCCTTTGCAATTAGCCAGCAACAGGAGCTCCTGAGCCTGCGGAGGCTGGGAGCACGGGCCAGCGGTTCAAAGGGGGTGGCTTCTGACTCATGAGGAAACAGCAGGATGGGGTAAGAACCGCATTTGGCCTCATGGTTAGGCAACACCGTGAAAGGCCTCTGGAAAGTCAAGCCAGAAAAAAAAATAACTTGAGGACTGAGGGGAACTTTGCAATAACCAGCTGGTTCCCACACGTGTAATTATGCCCAGTATGCTACAAATTGTTAAAAGAGCCAGAAAGGAATGAAAAATATGGATGCAGCAGGGAGCTGAAGAGGGTTTTGATATGCGTACCAGCTAGTCTTGAATAGCCTAATAGAAAAAAGTTGTGCTACTTTGTGGGCAAAGGACCTCCACCGTTACCAGCAAGTGAACTAAAATACATGCCTGCAGGACAGCCCCACGCTCCACATCTCCTATTCCTCCTGCCTGCAGATTTTGAGCAGCTGTTGAACTCCCAGGGCTTTTCACCCTGGTTTCTTCAGCACGGGGACGCACCTTCCCCACCGTGCCGGGGGGAGTGTGCTGCCCACCGCCCGCCTGCCATGCTGGGGGCCAGAGCGCTGCCCTCCTCCTCCCCGGGGCTGAGCCGTAGCTGGTGTCAAGGCGGTACCCGCGGGGAGCGCCTGCCGGCGGAGATAAGGGGGAGCAGGGGGGGCCCTGCGGAGCCGCGACGGCCACATTTCCCTCAGCCATGCCGGAGAGGTGCGAGTAAGACGAGGGTGGCAGCGGGTACCGCACCAGGCACGGTCTTCACTTTCTCTCCCACCACTCCTCTGGGGGGAAGAAACAAAAGCAACTATGAAAACCAAACAATTTGACTGTAACGAACCATAAAACATGGGATCAGCTGTCTGCCCCTCGCTCACCTCGCCGGTACAGTGACTTGGTTGTGCCTTGCTGGTACTGTCTGCGTTACGGTCATCAGGCGACAAAGCCAGCAGTTAGAATTGATTAATTGATTTGTACATTAAATAGGTATTCCTGCTCAATTATTGGCAGGTTTGTTAATGGATTACTATTTAAACGATTCTGATATTTTAAATTACATGTTATTTTATAGATGCACATTTACTTAAAAAAAGAGCACCCCTTGCATCTATTAACATATTAAAGAGAAAATAAAACATCCAGGCTGATATAATGCACAATGTAGCATTACTCTGGGTGCTTCCTAAGCTAGGGAAATCTTATTTGTTTAATAATAAGTTGGTCATGAATATGCAAATCTGCATCAGTGCAGTACCTCACTGCTGTCACTATTAATGAGTTGCAAATTAATGTGACAACAAAAGGAAAATCTATTTAGTGGCAGATTTGTGGTTTATACCTGGCTCAAGAGAGCAACCATCTACAGTCACGTCGGTCTGCTGGAGCAAAATGTGTACATGGTGTGGACAAGGTTTGCTTCGGGGCTGGCAAAGCAGAAACAAGCACCGCGCTGCCTTCACTCCCAAGGGTAGAAGGCAGTGTTGCTCCTAATGATCCATCACACTTAGCTTGCAGGAAAATACAATCTCTTCACTCTGCAATCACGGTGAACCCATGCAAAGCACACTAACGGGTGAAATGCAGAACTAGCAAGACTGACATAGGTGCGAAGATGGTGTGGACATCTAGACGCGGTACTTAAAAGAGAACTTCTTCTTCAGATCTGTTTGGGGATTTTTTTCCCCTGAGAATGCTACAAGCTCACGAAGTGAAACTTGTTGGATTCCAGTCACTTTCTTCTCCTGCCCCTCCTTCTAGCAGAAATGCAATGGTGAATAAGCACATTGACAAAAGACCTAATATATGTCTTCACAACTGTGGCATTCAACTCTTCTGTCTTGTGTAGTGGTGCCAAGCCCTATTCTACCAACACTGGACCATACTGAAATGAACATATGATGTTCTGCAAACAATTTTAAACAGATATGATACTATTTCTTCAGTTAGCTTGCAGCTGTACAAGTTTAAAGGAGCAATGTGTGCCTTTTTCCTGTACGAACTGAAGAAATGATGCTGAATGTTTACCAGCAGCCCCGCAGAGCCTGGGAATGGCAGCTGCCTGCATTTACCACTCCCTGACACCTTGTTCATATTAATGCACAAACGATGGGTCTCATCTATAGTTTCGTTATTTAGCACAGAAATGAAGGGAGGAGTCAGCTTCAAACTCTTTGATTCACGGAGTGAGCTTGGCCCCTGGGAGCAGTTTTTAAGACAATTTCCTTTCTGCTTCTGTGATCCTGCAAACTAGAAGCTGGGTCGGGCTTCCAGTGGGCATCTGTGCTCTCCTTTTAGCAGATTGCTCCCCAAAGAGCACAAACAAGGACCAAATGCCTCTGGCCGTTGCTTGCCACTCACTGTATCAGTGTCTTTGGCACAAGTCTCCAGCTAGGCCACCAGAGCAAAAGGGGGAGACAACAGCAAAGCAGAAGAAACCAGAAGAGTGTCCAGAGGGAGAAATAACCCAAATGGGAAACTCCCAGGGCTGACCCCACTATGCAGAACCCAGTCCTCTTGGGTAAGGCAAGAAGGCGAAGGAGGAGTTCAATATTTTGCAGTCCTCAGCAGCATTGCTTATCTCGGGGGAAACCTCCCAGCACTGCCCGTGCTGTGGCTTCCCCACCCCCGCCAGGCAGCCAGCCTGGAGCCGGGTATTTCCTGGGATTTCCCAGCCAGCACCAAGTAAAAGTCTGACCAAGGAAACTCCCTTCAGTGAGGCTCACCTGCCTGCTCTAGCTGGAGATGGGGTTTTCGCTATTGCACCAGTGGTTCTTCAACACCTCCACAGGGCAGCAAAACCTCCCAGCCAGGCAAATCCAAGTGATAAGCAGGGGAAATTCAAGGAAACACCTTGGCTTGGGCCCCAACAGCATCAACGCTGCACTTTCACCTTGCAGAAGGCAGGACACGGGATCAGCAGGGTTTTACCATCCCCAAAGGCGGCGTTTCTGTTTCCTTGTTTTTTATTAACCTGGAGCAATGCCAGCGGTGTGAAGCAAGTCTCTTTGGCCCACGAAGGATGCACAGGAAAGTGCTTTAAAGGAGAGCAGCACGAGTCCAGAAGCTGAAAGGCTGAACATCAGCCCCCTCCCAGCCCTGCCCTGCCATGCTGGTTGGAGCTAGCTCAGTCCCTGGCTCTGCACCGTGCAGGATCCAGCCAGTCCTGATGCTGGCAAGGCAGCCAGCATTTCGACTCCCCTGCCTACACTTGCTGTCACTGAGTTCACTCCCTGCCGGCATGCTGCCATCTCTCCTCTCCCCAAGGTAACTATCCCCTGGGCTTGCCTACTGCAAAACTACACGTGCAGCCAGCCTCCCCTGTGACAGTCTCTCCCAAACCGCCCAGAATAGGGTCAGTCAAGACAGCCTCGTTCGCCCAGCAGCACGGGATGCTGCCCTCCTCCTTTGCTGAACCCTCCGTGCTCTCTCAAGCACCCTCACGCAGCAAAGTCTCTTTAAAAGAGTACATCCTAGAAGGTAAAATGGTTGCATTATGTCAAGGGAGAGCACTGCGACCAGGTGTTCCCCGCCACAGCCCTATTTTTAGAGTGCAGACGAGCCCCAGGATGGGCACACGCTTGCATTACAACAGCATGAGGCTGTTACTGTATTTGAGCACGGATGCAAGCGCCAGCATGGAGAAGGCCCAACTGTACTCGGTGGAGATAGTGGAAAGCTGACTAAGCGGAGATGTTCGGGGAGCACGTGCTCAAGATCATTTGAGGAGGAGCTGGCCAAAAGAGGAAGCTGCGTCAATCTTCCGTTTGCCTGCGGGGCATGGCGAGAAGTGAGGTGTCTGCCACACACCCCTGGAAGTGACACGAAGCTGATTTATGCTCAGCTCGAACCATCCAAGCATTACGCAGCTGATCAGATAAAGGTGTCTGTAACAATTGCTTTTAATGTTCTCCCTTGCCTTAGTTTTTCTGGCCTACCTCTGCTTTCCGGGAAAATCAGGGGATAAAAGCAGCCGGCGCTGGAGAGCAGGGATGTCTGTATTTCAGTTCCTTGCAAAGCTGGAGGCTGGCTTAAAAGGAAACCCAGGGTGTGCATGTAAGTCGTACAGGAGATAACCATCATCATCCTTATCCGAAGTCTGGAGAAAGATGTTGGCGGTTGTATTAGGACTAAAAATTCCCTGTCCTGTGCAGAAATGGGACTTCTAGACCCCTGTCCGACCCTTCTCTTGCCTCTTGGCTCAGCTACAAAACCACCTTACCCCCAGAAGCAGTCCCACTGTAAGCCACACAGTACAAACGCTTGGCGAAAGACTCGATGGCAACACACCACGAGAAGCATCAGCCCTGCGTCTTTCCCTCTGGGGTACCTTCAGGAATGAGGTGTCATTCTCCCTTACCTTCAGGACGACGGTAATTCACACCCTTTCTTAAGCTCCGCCAAGAGCAAAGATCTAACCTGCAGTACACTGTCTATTAATCAAAACCTCTGAGCCTCACTGCTCCAGATGGAGATACTTTTTCCCAGATGCTTTTCTCAGATGCACCAGGTGCTCTGCTTGAGACCCTTTTGGTGGGTGTCCTGGCCCTCATCAGAAGAGCAGCGCGATTTAAACATCTCAGCTGAAGCGTTTGGCTATCGCAGGACATACTACTGTTACAAACAGCCCCAAAGCAAAACTCCAGAGTTTGGGTTGACAGCAAGAACTTCTTTCCACAAGGGGAAGGGCAGACCCAGACCCTTAAGAGAGGGCCTGCCCAAGCCCAGGGAGCCCAGCCTCTTAGATGCAAGTTCCTGAGCTGTGTAAAAGTGACATTCTGGTCACTGTCCCTTTAGATCCCCCCAAAGTGTGCTCATAGCTTTCATGTTCCACATTAAAACTAAAGCATTTACCCTGGTACTATTTTCCTCCCCTCTGCAGACACCACTGAAAAGAGAATTCAGTCAATTCAACTTAAAATGATTACAAAGGAGGGAAAAGAATTGAAGCTATTCACAATTCTTTAACTAAAAGGCGATGCAGAAAGTATTGTGAATACTGCTTTTAAACCTCTGTCCTACAAAAGGCGCCCGTCCGATGTTTTCTTGCAACCTTGAATTTAGAAAGCCGATGCAGATTCTACCTCAGATTTCATCAGCTGCTCGCTGCTCGCCGGCACCTGTGCCAGCTCTGCTCCGCTTTGGGAGCCACACGCGGAGCCTCCTTTCATAAACATTAATGAGTCAGAGCTCATTTCGCAACCAGGCACGGAATTAATGGGAGTCACTTTAGCCTCTTCATTTCTCAACAGTTTTATTGCCTTTAAGAAAATTTTTGTAAAATATAAATACAAAGGCAGGAGATTTACTTACAAAGTTAAAACACAGATCTCAAACATAAACACACAATTCAGAAAATTTAGTTTATGTACAGTTTCAAGCAACTTCAACATATGTTAGTTTTTCAATATTTTACAAGGTACAGAAAAAATAGTTCAAAGTCTTCTTTAAATAAAGAGCATAAAATGTTTAAACATATATAAACAATCCGGTTTGATGTGTGAAAACTAAATTTCACAGCTTTTAAATTAGGATATAAAAGTTCTTACAATTAGTTGATGCGTATGGATATGGTTTAATTTATATTACAAACTATTGAATTATATTCAATAGTGCTTACCTGGCCAAAGCAGGTAATTCTGTAAACAAAAAAACAAAAATAATATCACCAAGTGCCTTACCGAATTCTATCTCCCAAACAAGCCACACGACTTTGATCACATCACCTAGAAAAAGTATGTTCTGTGTAATCAGTGCTTTGTATGAAACAAAGTCAATGTGTGGGTGTGTTCTTTAAAAAAAAATGTGTTCCGAGTAATAACAAACTTATCCCAAAGCCTGTGTGCATTTAAAGAAACATTATATAACAATTTTGTAAAAACTGATTGAAGTTAAAAAAAAATTCTTCCAAAATCCATCCAACTGGAATTCAGATCTCTTATATAAAGGAAAGATATTTTCATATTTAATAGTGTCCTTTCTTTACAGAAACAATTGCATTTGAACACATATACATAAAGAAGTAACTGTATAGAGCACTGTACATTAAACGGCCTGATGGTTCACCAGAGAATGTCGAAGGGAGGGTCCTCGTGTGGATGCAACCAGTGAAGCGAGGAGCCGAGCAAAGTCTTGAGTTCGCTTGTAAACTCTACCAAGTCCAACAGCTCTTTGCTCTCCGGGTTAAAAGCTTCAAGGTCCGTAGCGCAAGAGAACAACTGGCTGAGGGAAGTCTGTTTGTAAAACTCTGCCTCCGTGATGGTGACAACTTCCAGACTGGGGAAGTTGCAGCGGAAGATGCGAGATGACATTTTTAGCCTCTTCACCACGTCCGAGAGCAGAAGCCAGTTTCGTGGTCTGTGGAAGCGAAGGAGAAAGAGGCTCCAGTAACCGACATTAGGTCACGGGCTTCTTGACTCTTCACTGTGTCGCTGTGTGACAAACCCTCCCTGACGGTACCCGCACAAACAACCCCCCTGAAATCAAGGCCATTGCCCAGGGGGTCAAATATAACAGATGTGCAGGCGCGTATGTATTTACTCATAATACCGCTGCCCGCAGCTTTGGGGAAGGAGGGGGACCAGGCATGCAGGGGCACTGGAGCCTATAAACCCGGGGCTCGTGAGCGCATGCGTGGGTCAGCAGCCATCCCGAAGGCTGCTCACATGGTTCAAGGTTCGCCTGGCTGAGCCCAACTCCCATTTAAGCGAGTTAGGAAAAGGCCCAGAGCTATAATCAGGAATTTCAGCACCTCTGACTTCCAGAGATGCCAATATTAAATACAAGTCAACCGAGGCGTTTTTCTCAGATTAAGAATACCATTTTTTAATTCAATCTTTGTACTTGTCCACTTCAGAGAACTTAAGTTATATCCATCACTCAATAAAAACATGCTAAAACCCGCACTCCTGCACGATTAAAACTATTTTTCCCACAGCTGTCATCAAAACTGGTGCAAATGACAAATGGTAGCTGTTTATGAAGCTAATTTATATCTTGAATATAACAGATGATAAAATTTTCCAGGTCTTTGTTTATTATTAAGTATCATAGTATCTTCTTCAAGATGTTTATTTGTTTGATACGATTCAGGGCTTTAAACCAGTTTTGCTGCAAAGTCTAGACCAGTTTCGTCATCCACAAAAGCATGTCCACTCAGCAAAACAGAAAAGCCCATTAAATAAAATTAAGAACACCTTACAAACATGATATCCAAATTTAAGTGCTAGAAGCACTCGTATTTTGGGATGTTATACCAAGATGCCTGCCTGGGATGAGGGAAGGAATCTGTGCTCAAACGTCATTTGTTCAGCTCAGGAGTATGGCACTCAAAACACAGCCCTGACAAGTCAGCCTCTCCCCCTCTCACCTCCTATTACCTTATTTCTAAAAACCCTGGCAGTTACGGTATTGCTCTCTCATTTACGTTAGATAAATGCAAACGCATTTCCCCACAGACACAAACTGCTGCCATCCCAAGCAGATCGTCTCAGCTATTTTTACCCCGAACCCTGTATTTGTTCTTACCCCTGAGAGAGACACACTTGAATGTTGTAACACGGCAAGGGAGGCTCATCCGAAAATTCAAATTCAAACACATCGCTAAAGTCATCCTCCTCTTCATCACCTGGGCCAGGAGGATTTGCCAAGATGTCAAATCCAGACTCATCTTTTGGATCTAAATAAAATTGAATAAAGGTGCCAAGTCAGCATTGAAAAGACTGTTGCAGGTCTTGCTTTTGCTTCCAATAGCGTGATCTGTAAATAAAGTCAGTTTGCTTCCTTCCTAGCTTCCTCTACCATAAAAACAAAACAGCCCCCACCCCCACGTGCCGCATGTTTTGAAAGTCTCCGCATACAAAGAAATAAAGGGTAACATTTGCTCACCACACACAGAGCTGCCATAGAAATCCCAGTACAAACCAGGGTCATCAACACTTCGACCTTGCAGGTCAGTTAAATACTCTGGAGAGGAAAAAACAACAACAAAAACACACTGATGAGAACAAAAAGCTGGCAAGTTTAGCAGACCGTGTGTCATACAGTCTCACTATGCATCCTCCATACCTTCCACAAAAAAAACCCCGCACCGTATTCCTGATGCACATGCTACAAACAACAGCATATACACACCCTTCTCGCAAATATTCCTGGAATTCGCTTTTCTCCTGCATCCCTTCTCCCATCACATCAAATAACGACCCACCGCATCAAATAATCACCCAAGGTCTAACAGGGACAGACCCAACCTTAAGCTTCAGAAACTGAGAGCGGCATTTTATTTTTGTGAAGGACAGGGATGTACCACACTTCATAGCCTGCACAGTTATTCTGGACACCAACTTGGTGGTCAAACAGTGGCCCCAAAGAAACTGATGGAAAAGATTTTTCCACACAGATACGTTCAGAAGATGTAATTCTTTTCTACAGACATAATTTGGGAGATTTGCTACCTGAGTTGATGAAAAGACACTCGGATTCAACATGCTAAGAAGTCCAAGATACTGGACTTTACTGGAGTCCTGATACACCTATGTGCTTTCTATGCGCTTTCTACATTGCACCGTTTAAACAGGTAAGTGGATGAGTACTTGAACTCATTGACTGTGAACATTGCAAACATTTTCAGAGTTAAGTTATTAGGGAATGCAAGTGTCTTTATCCAAAACTAACAGGAAAAAAACCCTGAAACCACAGTAGAACATGGACATGTTTAAAGACAAGAGCCTTTAATACAGTTTTACAGCATTTCAGATATAAAATGAGGCAGAACTTGCAAAAAGACAAGTACTAGAAGGATAAAAAGCAAGACTATGGGAAAACATGATTAATTTTAACAAACAGCTATTCGATTTGGCAAGTTTCTTATTTTCATTTCAAGCAGAAACCTGAAGGCACCGAAACAGCCCGCTGACCTCCTACCTACCTATCAAATCTGATAGTGGCATAATCCTTACGACTTATTAAAAGTTTCAATTAGGAGGAGTCCCCATGCATGGCTATGCTTCCCACCTGCAGCCACTGGGTTTTTGCGGGCAGAGAGGGAGCTACTGCAGCCTACCCTAACGCTCCTTGGCATGGAGCCATCCCCGCCAGGCAGCAGAGACTTTAGGGGGCCAGGGAACGTCCCCCGTTTGCCACAACCAGCAAAGCCCCACGCAATGTGGCCACGGACCTGTGAGGAAGGTCTCCATGAGCTCACTGTGGGTCATTTTCACAATGGTCCTCCCAGAGTAGGTCGCAAGCGTTGGATCAGCACCGTAAGACAGTAACAGGCGGACAATTTCCAAGTGATCGTTTTCAACCGCATCGTGGATTGGTCTGGGGAGAAATAAAAAAGATCGCGGCGTTACATTTTGACTCAATCGTATTAAACAAATGCGTTTGAAAAGAAACTTTTGACTTCAGATAAAAGTTATTTCTAGCAAATAACACTATTAATACAGCTGCCAATCATCTCATTGTCAGTTTTAGTTGCACATCATCCCCTCCCCTCTTGTCTTTTCACAGTCAGACTGCTTGGGGCAGATATTTCTGTTATGTCTATTCATTGCCGTACGTATTTCGAGGGCCAGTGAAATAATTACACCACTGTAACAGAAAGCAGAAGTTTGCATGAAGCCTCACAAACATCATTTTGCTGCAAGTCACTCTACCGTTCCAAATCTCTGCCAATTTAACAGCGTGTTGTGGAGTAAGGGCTCATTCAGCCTGCCTCTGGGCAAGCACGGGAATCAGTTACCCAAAGCTCCTAAATTATGTACACAGAAATAAGTTATGAAAATTTGCTGGGAATTAAACTTCTGCGCCATATCCTCTTTAAATAGTACTTGCGAATATATTTGCAGCACAATTCAACCCTTCTACTCGGAGAATAGAAAAACATGTTATTTTAAGTTTAGTCCACCCAGAAGTTAACGCATTTTACGCAGCATGAGCAATCTATACAAGCTCAGACATAGATTTTGTGAGCCTACAGAAGGATTATTCATTAATACGCATGCCTGCAATTCCAGGTTTAGAATTCCTTATCGCTAATTATAAATCGCATTAACTTTTGCCTTTAAAATTGATTATACGTAACGGGGAGTTGTCTGGAAGAAGAATATATTACCCTTCAGACTAATGAAGATGTGTTAAAATCCCATCTTTTCCTTTGACGGCGATGAGCAGGTGAACTGCCACTGATCATGGCAGTTCAATTCAACTCTACACACCTCCTGCTTTAGGCCGTCAACACCGCTGCCCCCCAACAAGGCTTTCAAGCTCTCAAACAGATGTAATAAAAGGCAAGAGAAGTAAGGAAGGACTTTAACTAGGATCATGTACTGCCTTCCTGGAAAGCTTTCAGAATGATGTTACAAGGAGAAGTCGTCTGGAAGCACAGACAAGTAAACCCCTCAACTCCGTCTACCAATCTGCCAAGCAACGCTCGGCTAACAACCATGGCTGAAACTCCCTCTGCAAGGAGGCCACGTCCCACCACTCCTTCTGCCACATGCGGCAATGTCCCCTCTACGCCACCACCACTTTGGTACGGACTGTCATCCACGTGAGCTCAGGGCAGAGGAGAGGCAGATCAAACCAGTCAGAAGGGGAAGGCACACCACCGTTTTCCCATCTATCACACAGCACTGCTGGTAGGAGGGGGACTCTGATCCATCTCAAAAAGAACTATGTTCCAGGTGTACTGTCCAAGTACTTTCCAGTAGGCTGTGACTTAGGGTGATTAACACCTCTCACACACGAAGCACTCTCGCTTGCCCCCATCTTGCTGGAAAGCTGTATGCAGTTTTGGTTTTGGCATATGCACGCTATATTGGCATGAGGAGGTGCACTTGGACAGTTTGCGGCTCGTTCCCTATGGAGAGAGGACTTATCCTGCGCTGCCTGCCTCCTACACACCCCAGGCCACCAACACAGCAAAGAAGCAGGTGATCCTCAAGCTGCTGAGCACAGTCCTTAATCCAGCTCGTGCCACCCCTCAGACCCCCGGCACCAGAGAGCGCAACACGTGCAACACCTTCAAAGCTCGACATGCTGCTCTTTGGAAAGCCACTTTCAAATTTTAAGACCAGAGATGTCCTTGAGGATCACTTGCAAAGGGTCAGGATATCCCTTCTCAATTTCTCAGGGAAGTCTCTAACATAACACTGAAACTATGTGACTCCCTTGAGACAGACAGTGCTGCAGAAGCCAGCATTTCCAGGGTCCCCCACGAGCCTCAGCCCCCCACCTCCACCTACTGACTCAGTTCTTCCGCACAGGGACTGCCACAGCATCGCATGCCTCCGCAGCACCCAGCGCATCCAGGATGTGGCCAGCGCTAAACATCCCAGGCGATATAACACGGAGGCTGAAGAAGTATCGGGTGTTTCTGGCTGTCAGCAAGCATCTGAGGCCTGAGCTGCCGGGTCACGACACTCCAAGCATCTACAGCGGGAAAGGTCAGCCTTGCTGCAAACCCTCCTGTCCCCCACTGGGCATGAAGCAACCCTGGCTGAAAGTCTGGCAACAGGCACCGGGAACAGATGAGAGTTACGGCTGCCGCCAAATGCTGGGGATGCTTTTTCTCCCCCACTCCCTCACTTCACTGGAGTCTTTAATTTTGAACTGTTTTCCATTTTATTTTAGAATTAGGATTTTCTGGTTTTGGGGGGCCATGGAGAGTGTTGTGGGTTTATTGGTTTGTGGGTTTTCTTGTTTGTTTTTTTTTTAAACTGACTTACCTAAGTGGCTTTTGAAGTGGTAATGAATTCAAGATGATCCCTTAACGTATTAAAACCAGCATCTAAATCACCGCCCAGTGTTTCAATCGATTTAACGACACCCGGACAAGTTTATTAAAGGGCGCCTCAGTATTCCCCAGAAAGGAAAAATTGCAGCGCATGGGCTGTAACCCCGGGATGGGACCCCCTCTCCCTTTTTATGCGTCACCCAGCCCGGCGCAGTGGTGCAGACAGGGGCAGAGGCAGCGGGGCAGGCAGCGGGGCAGGCAGCGGGGCAGGCAGACCCACCTTTGTTGCCTGCCGGAGCACAGCGAGGCCGCCCAGGGCACGAGAGGGGAGGCAAGGGGAAGGAAAGGCACAGTAAAGGCGCGCGGAAGGAGGAAGAACAATAAATAGAAGGAAGCAAAGGAAGGAAAGAAAACACTGGCAGGGAGGGGAAAAAAAAAGGAGATTCCCCATAGATAAGGCAGGGGAAAAAAGGCAATAACAGAGCGCTGACAGACTCTTTTTACTGGCGAGCACAGCTTCTCGGCAAGCTCACGAGTGGGACCATGCAAAGGCACAGCTACTCGTTTGCTTCTCCCACCAGGGCCAGCAGAGGAGGGAGTATTTTTCAGTCTTGGCAGAGTTTAACCATCCTCTTTGTAGGATGCAAAAGTGACTACTGGAGTCGGCAACTTTTTGAGATGGGAAAAAAAGATTCCTGGGAGTCCTCTCCTGGGCTGCTTTGCCCATATTATCTTTTCCGCCCCGAGCATCATGGAAATAAACGCTCTCTATCCCTAATGGTACAGTTAACGGTAGTACAGCTTGTTTCTAAAACAAACCCTTCGAAAGGCCCCAGAAGGATCTGGGGACATTCGAGAGCTGCAATATCCTACAGGAGACACACATCTCAACCCTCTCTTGTGTACTGTCGAATTCTTCCTACTATTTTTACTGCTACTAGAGTTAGGAAAACATTTCACTGGGGGTTTATCATTCCACCACCAAAATTATAAACTATTTAGACCAGTCCGGGTTTGCTCTCAGCCTTTCAGGCACCATCAGAATTTTCCTCGCTGCAATAAGAGGTCTCGTAACTCGCCGAGCAATACCATATCTTGGCATTTTATTTATACTTCCATCTACTCTATTATGCAACGCTGCCCCACAGAAGAGGCAAGGCACAAGTTGCAGGAGGGCAGCTACGCTGGCTGCCTCTTCTTTAACGCAATTAGCTGCTGGAGGGTATCGCTCTGCCAAGACCAGCTGAAAGGACACAGGAAGAGAGCCATCTTGGCATGGTCCTCCCAGGGAAAAAATAAAAAAGGCTGAGCTCATCAGCTGCCAGCGAGAAGGATAAAACAGAACTGGCTGTGGAGAGCGAATCTAGCGAGCAAACTCTGAAGCGATGGAGAGGCCTCACTAACAGGCAGGAGATGCCTATATTTTTGGCATGCGGCTTTGTTTTTAAAGCGGTGCCGGTTCAGCTAGGGCATGCTGCAGAGGTAAGAGGAGAAGAACAAGGAGAGAAGGCCAAATACACCAGCAACCATCCTTACTAATGTCAGGCACTGGTAGTTGAACGTCCCTTGTTGAGCTACTGCACTTACTGCGGTCCTGTCAGGGAAGGAAAGCGCTCACCTCTTAAGCACGGTCTATTATTATTTATAGGTAAGACGATTAAGAGCCTTTAGTGACTGTGGCACCTCTGAGACAGGTCTTAAAGATCTCACCCCGTTCTACAATAATCTTTGATTAGCCACTAATTCAGCAGCAGAGTGCTTGTGTATTCAGGGTCTGCAGGCGCTGCATTTGGAAAGCCACAATCAGCATAGAGTTTAAGGGGGAAAACATAGAAGACCACCGTATTTAGCCCGGCCAGATGTGCTGTCAATAGGGCAGATAGAGGGACATCCTGCACTGCAGGCAGCAGTAGGTGTTGCAGGCAAAGCCCCAGCGCTGAGCTGAGGGTGAAAGGAAGGACTGCACCACACCTACACCCCCCAAACGCCGTCAACTCCTTGCCCTGCCACTACAGTCTGATGCTTCGTTTGTTTTTGGCTTCACCAAGATTTCTGATAGTATCAGGAACCGGAGGCTGAAAGCCTACCTTATCTACTGAACTCACGACAGACAGACTGGCTGCGTAGGTACATAAAAGGCAACACTAAAGCAAGAGGCTCAGGTCTTTGCTTCACTTTCAAAATTAAACACACACATGCAAAACCACCACACCGATCAGAGCACCTGCAGCACTTCAGACAGGACTGAAAGGAGAGATGCACGGACTTTGCAGAACCTTCCTACATCCTTCACGTTCATATGGACATTTTGTTCAGACCGAAGCCATATCCTCACTTGTCACAACTTTTCAAAGAGCGTCCTCCAAAAAGCTGACTGCAGAGGCAGCACACAGCAAGTAACAGAGACCGAACCTTCAGGCAGCTGGGATCCAAGTGACACCCCAGGCTGCCACGCCAACAAATGCAGTGTATGCAGTTACATCGCTCCTCTATGCGGATTTACGTTAACTGGCTGAACAGAGCTAAACATCCACTCTTACTATCTGGAGACTTGAGAGCTTCCAGCACGACCAAAAATCTCTTTGGCTAGTGGGCTTGTGAGGTGGCGGAGGGGGCAGTAAGGCACATTCAGCATAGTTAAAGCAGGGGAGGGGGGGAAGTCTTTCATGGTGGATTTGTTTGGGGCTTTTTGGTTTTAAGATTTTAGTATCTTTCCAAGGGGTGAACGTGTTCAGGAATTTGAATTTAAAAAGCAACACAGTTGAGGAAGACTGACACTTCTTTCCTCCTAAAAGTTAAAGGAGAAAAACTTATTGAGGCTTCAAGAGAGAAATGGGATTTGTCCTATGAATGCCATGATTTATTCTACAGAGACACAGAAGTCTGGCCCTACCAAAAGGCAGTGGGTAACACCGACCAGAAGTTCCTTACAGAAGCTTCTGCTCTCTGTCCTGCCCAACTCAGGGCAGCTAGACCATCTTTCATCTGTATATTAGATGCGTTTTGGATTCACGCTGTCTGTTGGGCAGCTTTTCAAACAAAAAATAAGTCTGCCATCAGAAAAGAAAGGGAACCGCAAGCTGAGTTCTGACATTACCATCTATGATCAGATCATTAATATGTTGATTTCTAAAATGCATTTTCCCCAAAACAACTTTTCAGTGTACACAAGCCAAGTTTCTTTCTTGAAAATCAGCTCCATCTGTGAATCGAAATCAAAGGTGGACTCTGAACTGGCGGGTGATTAAGACTGGTCAGAAACTTTCTGGGGTTAATTTTCTATATAGGTTATTCCAACAAGTGAGACAAAAATAATTTAGGATTCTTTTTATGGCAACTCAGCGCTGTTGTATAGGTCACGTATTAAAGCTCGAGACAGCAGAAAATGCGGGGCTGTTTGTCAGCCTAGAGAGCTGAGACTTCTTACAAAGAAGTGGGAGATGGAGAAGGGATCTGACAATCCAGCCAGAGTTTCACTGTTTCTCCAGAAACGTCTCCTTTGGGCCGTGATGGGCCAGTAATGACTGACCATCATGAACTTCTAATGGACCATCCTAACCAGCCCTCTAGGGACTTTTGTTTTCCTGACTCCTCCCTTCCCAAGTTAATAAATAAAGAACTTAAAAACAAAAGAGGCAGACTCTTAGTTGTGCTAATTTTACCTCCCTGGCTATTTGGATGGTGATAGTGAATGCGATAAACCATTTAAGATAACAAGCTGCAGGAGCTTCGCAGAATACAAAGCGACCTGTCCCCAAAATGCATAGACTGGATAATGTTCTGCATATGCTGAGGACAAGCTACCCCAAGGTCAGCCCCGCAGAGGTCGTCAAAGAGGTACTTTAGGAGATGCACAAGAAGCTTAAAAAAGGTGTGGAGCAGCATTTCTATCTCCACAAAGCAAAAAAGAAAAGCTCACTATCTATTCTGCGAGCACAGGAACTAAGCACCCCTACTACTCTGTGAAGAAACTAAAAAAGGCTAATTCGGGACAAAAAAAAAAAAATCCAAAATATCAAATGAGCAGGCAGTTTAACAGTTCAGCAAAACAACATTTTTATATAGCATATATAGGACTCGCACACCCAATCGCCGCAAAAGCCTGACGTGCTCTTAAAAGTAACCCTGCTAACGAGGCAAAGCCCACTCTTTTGGCACAACTCAAAGGACCTGGAGCGCATACAAGCAAGGCTGCAGCTCAAGTATCACTCCTTCCTGCCCTGCAGCTGGCAATTTCACAAATTCTTTAAAAAAAATAAAGCACAACTTATTAAAATTCCCAGAAGAAAAAAAAATTACACTGAACTCGAGTCACAACAAAAGCGCGTCCCCACCACTTTATCAACCGGAGAGCGGAGGAGGTCACCGAGTCCTGCACGCTCCTGCCCAAGGACCAGCAATAAGGAGGACGCCGTGCCAGGAGGACCTTGGCAGCGTCACCTGCTTTGGGGATTTCACACAGGATGGAGACGAGGGGGACAAGGGGAGGATAAAGGAGAGGCATAAAGAGAGAGGGAAGGGGTGCTTCCTCCCACCATCGTGGCCAAAGAAACCACTGCCCGGCCGTGGTGACCACCCGATGCTGGGCCGGGGGTGCTGCTAACCTGGTTCCATCCTGAGCGCTGCAGTTGACGTCAGCCCCGTACTCGAGGAGATGCCGCACGATGCTCAGCCAGCCTCTGGCACAGGCCTCATGCAGGGCACAGTAACCCGCGTTGTCACGATGATTCACATCACACACCTTGTTTTCCAAACAATACAGAACCACTTCCTGGAAATAGGAGGAAAAACAGATACATCGAGTTATTTCTTGCTGCGGAGATGCACAGATTTCTCTTCTTGAAGGAAGGGGGGGGGGGGGCACATGGGCGGGGAAGGGCAAAACACAAAATCCCTACAATATGCCTAAGTTACCCTCTTTGAGACGGGTCAGTCAAAAGGAAAAGAAAATGGGGAGCCATTGAAAGTCACGTTTATTCAGGAGACATAGCAGAGACCACGACTTCCCATGAGCAGACTAGCTTGGGCAAAGAGCCACCAAGACCTCTGCGCCCTGCAGGGACCTTCCCGCAGCCCCCAACGTCAGGAATTGTCGCAGAGGGAGAATGTGCAAATTTCGCAGACAAAGCTCACAGCTTTCCACTTCTCAAAACTTCCATGCATAAAGCTAGCAGGAAGGTTTTTACTCTTACATCTGCATTTTTTAGCAGAAAATTCTGCAAGCACAACAGCAGCACAGGCCAACGTCAGTTTGATTTTAAAAAGAAAAAGCGCATGACCCGAAACAAAACACATTTAAGACACACAAAGGACGGTTTGCTATCGGCAAACAAAAAAAAGCCCGGCTCTATCAAGATCGGGGAAATCCCATTTTCACCCACCCTGGTTTTCTGCATGCAGAACTAAAGCCAGGCGCCAGGTTCCAATAACGAGCCCGGCACCGTGGGAAGCCATGTGAATTTAACACAATTCATCCTGCAGTCAAATATACCACGGTCGAGAGCCTAGGCCAGACTCAGCTCTACGCTGTCATGCAGCCTTGAAACAATGACTGCTCCATCACTCAACCAAAAATTTAGGATGGTGCGAGTCTTCCTCCATTTGTGTCAGATCCAAAAGTAAAAAAAACCCCGCATTTCTAAGTGACGCTGTGTATAAAATAGCCCCCGCGTTCCCAGATTAGTGGCAAGCCATTAATTTTGCATTTGCTTCTCTCAAAGGCTGAGCGACATCCTCGCAAAGCCAGATACGGCGTGGAGGGGGCGAGTGTTTGCTTTGCCAAAACAAGAGAATAAAACAACTGCCGGGTATGATGCATTTATTCTTCCCGTTTCAAAATCTACCGGAAAGCCCACAATAATCTGTGCTCTGGGTATACCTGACCCGAGAGCTGGTATCCAGGATACAGCATGAAGCTGCTCTTTTAGCAGGCCCTCACTAACAAGGCTAAAGCGGGGAGCTAATGAGCTGCCCGTCCCAGGTGCCAGAGCATCCCCCTCACCTACCGCCGGGACGGAGCGGTCCACCACCTATACCTGATGCACCCACCGGTTTAACCTGGGATCCCCACAGTCCCGCCTCTTGCCAAAGAGGGGCTCTTAATGTTCCTGCTCATCAGCCCAAAGGCCAAGAATCGGTCCAGAATGGATGCTCTTCACCCTGCACTCACTCAAGCCCGTAAGAAAGGGCTGTGCAAAATTATACCCCGGAGGTATGAATTTTCCTTCAAAACCAGACCACCCTGCCAAGCAAATTAGCAGATGGATATAGGTAGCAGAAACAGCTGCTGTATTCGGCTCCACTTTTAGCACGCAGTTACCATTTAAAATAGATTCTGCAACTCAAAATAAAAGACCTTTCATCTATTTTTGTAAAAAGGAAAGGCTCGTCCTAGGGCGGAATACCTACTACTGGACGAAAAGGCTAATTTTGTCGGGCAATTCTGTGTTAAGAGGCTATAAGAAGAATGTCATTAACCACAAAATGTAACCATAAAGACCATAAAACTCTACATTGTTAATTAATTAAATGCCTCATTAACTTTTTTTAACATGATTTATTCAATTTACAAAAAAATTAGCCATCACTGCCGAATACAGGAACATGTGGTGCCACAAACACACTTTTGGTTTCATAAGCATCTCTCGCTAATGTTAGAGAAAGGCTGTGAAAGTGCCACGGGGCAATTTAATGTCTGTTCAGGCACTCTATTTAAACCAGCAATCTGAAAATCACTCGCAGTTAATCCAAAGAGTCAAGCTAGCACGTCACAAGCTAGCAGATCTTTCTGATCTGTGCCACCGCCGCTCCTGCTGCCTGCAGTTTGTTAGCCAAATTGCAAACAGCAATGTTAAAAGGTGCATGCAAATATGCACGCTCCATCCTCGTCTACAAAAAGGTGCCCTTCCCTTTAGTCTCTCCCACCTTCTGCTGCTCTGCAGCAGCTCCTGCCCCCTTTCCAAGGGAAAGGGTCAGCATCCCCCTGTGCATCCCCCATGCCCGGGGCACGCATGCTGCCACCAAGAAGCACTATTCCCCTTCACCCAACCTCGAAACACGGCCCTTGGGTGAGGCATTATAAGCTGAGCCGTAATGCTTCCCTGCAGCGCCGTGCCAAACCCCAGAAGTGATGTTCGTCCCCTGGCGAGGTGCGGGAGCCCCAGGGGAGCTATGCAAGGGCAGGACGATGCTCAGGAGCTCCTGCTCCTGTGCCACTGGGGACCCAGGGCCGGACCCTCGTGTGAGGCATCCCCAGGGCAAACCCTCTCCCCCTGCCTGGATAAGCCCTGTCTGCATGAGTGTTTAAACCCCCTGGAAACAAACACCGTCTTTCCCCCACCCCTATCATGCACCACACATTCCTCTAATTTCACTGCCTTCCCAGGCAGGATTTAATCCCAAATTCACCAGAGAACTTTCCAAGTCCAGACACACACCAAAAAGCAACAAGCGGCACAAAGACAACCCGTGTTTCCTCTCCCATTGAATTCATTATGCAAGACTTTTGTAATTTTTTTCCCAAAAAGACTACGCTCCCTATAATTCCCCCTTCACAAAAAGTAAATTACAGTTTTAAGACTACTATTATCTCAAGTCATTTGTTTCAAATGCCGAAAACAGCATGGATTCAAGAGCGTCAATACACTGGGATGGGTTGCTAACATCCTGGTGAAGCAAGGCCTGGTACAGAAGCCTAGCAAAGAAAAGGCAAAGCTTCCCACCAGCTTCGGCAGGGTTTTGCTCAGACCGCATGGATTTCCAGAGCCGAAGACCATTTGCCGCACTGTCTTTAAGTAGCCTTGTTGGCTGCAGCCCTGCAATTTATCTGACCAGACACAAGCCGCATTTGTCCTTCGACATTTCACTCTCACGTCAGCTTTTACACACAAAATCATAACCATGTGTGTGTCCCCCTCCCCGCTACTACCTGGGGCACATCCATACTGTGCAATCGAGAGCAGGGCAGAGGCACCTGAGCTAGCAGCATTTGGGCTCTCCATGGGTCCAGGAGCGATATATACAGCTCGCCAGCATCTTTGCATGCCAAAGGTGCCAGCGCTGCCTCTGGGTTTGGAGTGGGATCTCTGCACAGCCGCAGGGCATCCCTGCTGCAAAGGCAGGCAGGCAGGCAGGCAGACTGCCAAGGGCAGGCACGAGCTTGCTCGGTCTCAGGGCAGAGCTGCTGGTGCTGCTCTGCCCCATACAGCATCCCTGCCGCCGTGAGGGCTCAGTGGTGCCCTGTGGTGCCAGCCACTTCCAGCTCCGAGTCCTGCACCAGCACTTGGCATCCCTTTGCAAGCCATGGCCCCAGCGGCGCAGACTCATTCGCCTCCTCTGCCATCGGGCTGGCAAGGGGCCACGGGGCTGCCTGCTGCCACCACAACAGCTATGAGAAGCCCCCGCGTGCCCATGAGCATCCAGCGCTCCCACTTCAGCCCCCGGCCATCACGTTGTAACCACCAAAGGTTGCTGCCCTGCTAACGGGGATGGCAGAAAACAGACACGTGCAGCTGCCACAGGTCACAGACCAGCAAATTACCATGACCCATCGACTTTTTTTTTTTTTTAATAGAGGAATTTGTGACTTCTTGACCATTCTAATTTTTCTGGAGACAGAGGAAATTCAGCTTTCTACTAACTGCAGTAGTCTGGTCGCTAGCAAGAAAAACACCACAGCTACAGAGCTTCCACGGCTGATCAAACTATCACAGCTCACCACAGGCCAAATGAAGCCCCGACAGGGCGGCGCAGCCACCCACCGCTCTGAGCCTTGAAAGACACAAACGATGCCAGATCCCAGCAGCAGCTCGGGCGCACAGACCAGGCTCTCCCCCCTGCCCTGCTTGGCTCTCCTGCCCCGTGCTCCACCAACAACAGGACCCGCTGCTGTGCTGTCAACACTGGCCGAACAACCAAGTCAAATGATCGGAATATTTAAGCCTATTAAAAATGTGGTGTTCACTTGAACTTTTGGGTGAATTCAGGTCAGAAAATCAAAATCCCCAATCAGCTGATGATGGGAAGGCATGGTGAGCACACAAGGTTGCCCCAGGACCCCCACCTTGGCGAGCCCGGGCATCCCCACTTTCTGCAACCAGCCTGCTAACAGCCAATGCTGCAAAGAGCTCCCGCTATCAGCAAAGCAAACACAGAGCCCTCGGCCCCTGCTTGAGCAAGGCCTCAGCGCATCACTAAGTTTCGGAGCTGCTCCCATTGAGCTGCGTTCAGCAGAGTGCGCCGGGCACAGTAAGCAAAGTGCCCAAGCGTACTCACCCCTACAGACACCGCGCAGGAAGAAAATACACACCGATAGCTTGGAGCACATGCTACAACACATTTTGATTTTGGATCCACAGGAAATTTTAGGTCTGTAGGAAATTAAATAATTTAAATTATGGAGATTACCATAGCAACATTGTAACAACCACTTCTCCTCCTAGCTAGAGCTGAAGTGCCCTGGGTTAGAAGAAGCCTTTGTCTAGGGTAAACAAAACCTTTCCAAAAAACCCTGCCTTCCAGAGCTGGAGAAGGCCTCTCTCCACACAAAGCTCTCCAGCTATACAAAGGGCATTTCGAGACTTCAATAAACCCGGGAGGCTGGGCAGGCCCCACCTGGCCCTGGGCTGATGCCACCTTCCAGCACAGGGCTCAAGCCCAGCTCTGAGGTCCAAGCAGTCCTCTCATCAAGGCGAACCCTGCAGCCGCACCTAAGGCAGCAATCACTCTCTGCAATGAAACACGTCTTCACAAGATCTGAAGTTGAGCAACAACGACGCTTATACCTACATGCCCATATTTCCCCAATAAAAGCATGCTTCAAAACAGCAGAGCTAGGGGATTCATCGGTTTCTGATTTTTGTAGCAACAGGGGGGCCATTTCATTAGACAACATTGTTCCAGCTATGCCAAGCAGCTCCAGACTCTGAGCATAAAGCATGCAGAGTGCTCCTACAATGCATCTGATCATGCAAGAGGACACTCCAAGTGCTTGTCGTGGTTTAACCCCAGCTGGCAACTAAGCACCACACAGCCACTCGCTCACTCCCACCCCGGTGGGATGGGGGAGAGAATCAGAAGAGTAAAAGCGAGAAAACTCGTGGGTTAAGATAAAGACGGTTTAATAGGTAAAGCAAAAGCTGCGCACTCAAGCAAACCAAAACAAGGAATTCATCCACCACTTCCCATCAGCAGGCAGGTGTTCAGCCATCTCCAGGAAAGCAGGGCTCCATCACCTGTAACAGGTACTTGGGAAGACAAGCACCATCACTCCGAATGTCCCCCCCTTCCTTCTTCTTCCCCCAGCTTCATATGCTCAGCATGACGTCTTATGGTATGGAATATCCCTTTGGTCAGTTGGGGTCAGCTGTCCTGGCTGTGTTCCCTCCCAGCTTCTTGTGCACCCCCAGCCTCCTTGCTGGTGGGGTGGTGTGAGAGGCAGAAAAGGCCTTGACTCTGTGCAAGCGCTGCTCAGCAATAACTAAAACATCCCTGAATTATCAACACTGTTTTCAGCACAAATCCAAAACATAGCCCCATACTAGCTACTACGAAGAAAAACTCTATCCCAGTCAAAACCAGCACAGCACTATATCCTGTGTCACATACCAGACACTCCTTGGAGAAAAGAACAAAAAATAAAACCGTTCTCCTAAACTACACGCTCTTCACAAATAACAAAAGCAAAACTCGTACAGCTCATTAAAGATCACCATAAAGACTACTTTAAAAAAAAAAAAAAAAAAAGGCATTCACTCTGTTTGCAGATGGTTTATATTTAAACGGAAGCGAGGGTTACCAATAAAACTTTACCCTTTGCTCGTTCACGCAGGATGCTGCTTACCCTGCGTCCCTGCCAGCTGACCCAACAGCAGTGGGGACTCGTTCCCGCAGAGACCTGCCCCCAGACCCTGCGCGCCGGGGAAGGGAATGCGGCAGGGGAGGGGGGGGCCTGCAAATTTCAACGACCAAACTCAAAGCTGCTGCTTCGCAAGATTTCCATCTATAAAACTGGAAAGAGGGTTTTAACTTTTGAAATTAAAAAACCCCATCATCCCGCAGGGTGTTGAGGGACCCTTACCTCGTACCCCAGGCGTGCCGCCCGCTGCAGCAGCGTTTCCCCCGCGTTCTTATTGACAATAAGCCTCCGCGCTTCGGGCGGCATGGGCCGGCTCGGGGTGGTCTCCTGAGGGGGGCTTGCGATCGGCAGCTGCGAGGGCTGTGAGACGGGTAGTAATGAGGGAGTCTGCTGCAGGCGATCGTACAGCTTCTGCTCATACGACTTGGCTGGCGAGGAGTCGCAGTCTGAAGTAGGCTCTGGTCGCTTTCTGACTTTCCTCGTTACCGTGACCTGTCAAAACCATTATTGTGGGGTTTTTTTAATCCTCGTTTTTACAATACAGCGATGGGATTATATTTTGCCAGCAAAGAATTACACTTCTCTACTCGTATTTAATTTTTTAAGAAAGACCTGCTACAGCTTTTAAATGCAAGATGCCTCACCCCCTGCAACAGTGCCTTTAACTCGGGTTAAGAAAAGCAAACACAAAATGTGCATAGCATCCACAGACAAATGTGAATGCAACCCCCGCTACCCTGCATGCATGACAGCGCATTAGTTTTAAGCGGGCTGGCTCTGCCTTCTGAGAGGCTGGTGGACAATTAAGTCTAAATAAAGATACCTTATCTTCAGCATTTTCGATATCTGTGGTGTCATCCCCTGTCAGAGATGACCTCCTTCTCCTCTCCTGCAGTGCCAAGTGTTTTGTTTTACACTGACGTTTCCCTGATGGCTTCTCACACTCGCTGTATTTCTGCAGCAGAGATGCATGTTGGAAATCCTCCTCTTCGTCTGTGTACAGCCCATCTGTCTTCCGGTTTTCTTTAATTTTCTGCTGTTTGGCAGCCAACCTCGAGGCTGGAGTACAGCTTGGCTGAGCCTGCCTTTTGCTGTTTGCATTGGTGGATGAAAGGCTCTTCATGTGCGGAGACACTGGGAATACGGGCAAGCCTAAATGGGAAGGAAAGGCATTACACGTTGCGTGGTGTGTTAAAAGGAAAACACATTGCTAGCACTTAACACAAGCTCCTCCACTGCTTAAGAGATCCACCATTTACATTTTCAAATCATTAATATTTTAAGCGTTCCACATTCAAACTGTAAATAGCATCTCGCCAGTTAGCGTTACGTTAACAGTTACAACGCTCCGATAAAAATCGCTAAATGAAATGCCCCGTGCCAGGTGCCGGGGCACCGCGAAGGCCGTACGGTGCCGTGCCGTGCCGTGCCACGCTGTGCCAGCTCAGCGCTGCCGCAGCCCAGCCGCCGCAGGCGGAGCGGAAAGCCGCCGCCGCACCGCCTCGCTGGGGGAAAAACTCGCCTCCTTACCTGGAACTGCTTTATCTGAAGGGGAACCAACTCCTCCGGCAGCCTGGGCCCGGCCGGGCTTGTCCGCCTTTGGCTAGGTGTGGTCGCAGGGCAGATACAGGGATGGCGGGGGAGGAGGGGAAAGCCAGAGAGGCGGGAGCATGGATGAGGTCTTAATGGGACAGCACGGGGAGGGGGGAACGTTGAGCTTCGCCCTAAGACGGCAATAAGACGGGGAACATCTCCTTGGCAGCGTTTTTACTTAAAAAACAAACCAAGAGAAGAAAGGCTACTCAAGGAGCCGTCCCTACAGAAGCCCTGTGCGATCTCTCTATCAAAAAGCGCAGGGATTTTGCAGGAAAAGCAACTGGCTGTGTTTTCCGGAGGACTCCATCCAGAAGCGAGTCTTTCTGCGAGACCAGAAAGCCCCGGGACATCGGGGAACTAAGGCCAGCGCTCTGCTGCCTGTGGCAGGATACTGGCAGGGCCGGGTTTTCTCCGGGGGTTAGCTCTAACAAGCTGGATCCCACAATCTGGGCCACATGCAAAAAGCATGGTTATTTTTTTTCCCCCCCCAGAGTGCAAGCAGGTTTACAACTAAACAAGGACAGGAAAGTTGACTTTTTATAGTCTGAATTTCCCTTGGGAAGAGAATTGAGGTGACCTCAGAACCAACTCCTCTGCAGAAAAATTAAAGGTTGCTGGAAAGGAAGGGACACTTCAGCCAAACAATACCGCACCACTGAGGGAAGGTGCGGAAAACACCCTGAGCACTTGAAAGAGGCTCCTTTGCTCCGAGAAGTCTCTGAAGTGATGCTACTCTCAGAACAGAAGAGATGGCAGGAGCAAATAAGGCAGCTGCTCAGAGAAGAGAGACCTTTAGTTAAAGAGACTCGATCCAGAGCCAGTCGGTAAAAAAGAAAATAAAATCTAGAATCCTCTTGGTGGGCAGCTTCACACTTTTGTCCTCCTTTAAATAGATCTGTGAAAGCAACTTGCAGAAGGCTTTCTAGATTAAAGATGAAAACAGAAATCCCTCAGTTCTTTCGAGCCACTTTCTAGAAAAAGATGCATACCGTGGCTTGCCAAGCAGATGTCAAGGAATTTACGGGACACATGATGTGCAGATTGTTCAGCAAAAATCCAGTAATTTTTTTAGGCTTTGCAATCCTGAAGGAAGGCGCCCAGTCGTAGGCTGAACCTATGGATGCAAGGCTGTCTTTCCAACTCTGCAGACAACTTGAAGTAGAGAGTGTTTAATTCTCCTGTTCCCAACTAACCTAATTGGAGTAGCACGTGAAAAGCCCAATTCCAATACAGAAGTATCATCATTATCTACTTAATCACTTACTAAAAAAATTGTGAAGATGGAAAGCAGCAGCGATGAGGTCTGGTGAGTGCAAAGGGAAGTAAGAAACTGCTGCATGTAGAAAAACTAGAATAGAAAGAAAAAAACCTCACAGGTCTGGAGAAGGACAGAAATACCGAAAGGATGGAAGAAAAAAACACAGGAAGAGAAGCCTATCTCAAAGAACTGCAGGCTTTCCTATGCAGGGATGCCGAGGCGTTAAAAGCAGAAATTTAATCACCACAAAAAATGCGTACTCCAGCCTGCAAGCTCCATGTAAACTCTGTGCTCCACTTTGACCCTCCACAGTGGTGACAGTAGGCACCAGGCTAAACGTGCATCGCAGCTAAGAGATGGAGAGTAGCAACGCTATGCCCAGGAGCTTCGGGATCAATAACGTTGCAAGAGGTCAGTGCTATCCAGAAAAAGCCTGGGAAATGCAAGACACACGGGCAGAAAAAAGGCAAGCAATTAATCCTGGAATCCCACCCCATCTTTCTGATCACTACATATATGAAGGGAGAAGAAAAACAAGAGTGAGCAGGAATATCCCCAAATATCCATGGAAAAAAAAAAAAAGCTCTAAACCAAAAACCCAAAAAAACCCAGGCCTCCGACTGATGTGGGTTGTGGCGAGTCTGACTCAGAGCAGGACCTGCCTCCCCTCCCGCAGGAGCAGGCTGCAGAGAGGTCCACGCGGAAAAGCAGCTGCTGCCGCGTCACCTGAATGCTCGCTTGTTCAGCTCCCACCCCGGCAGCTGCCTCCTCCTGCCTGCCAAGCCAGCGGCCGCCGCGCTGCCTGCAACCCGAGGCGGCTCCGAGGGGCAGGCAGCGGCTTTCCCGGTGGGCGAGATCCTCCCAGCTCCTCTCCTCAGGGCTTTTGTTTCTGTGCTGCTTGGGTTTTCTTCTTGCACCGGGTGAGCGGCTGCGGCTCCCTGAGGGACTGTTGGAAGAGCTGGCTACTGCACCGCCGGCAGCGCCAGTAGGTTATTGCTCAGCTGGGATCCCAGCAGAGACCGTGGCTCCCACCTCAGCCATGGGTCCGGGCGAGCAGCATGATGCCCTGAGGTTGCAGGCATCCCCACACTCACGGACATGCTGCACCCCGGAGAGCCAGCACGGGCAACATGACCTCGCGAGCGGGATGAGGCAGGGCCCTGAAATTATTTTGGGCAAGCCACATCCCGGCTGCTCTTGTGGTTCTGACCTGCAAGTGAGGCTGCAAGGAGGTGACAGCCAGAAGAATCACCGGGGGAACATTTCCAGCAGCCACCGCTCGGTCACCCAGCCAGCAAGCACTGACCGGGGGACAGAGGGGTGACAGCCCGGCGGCAGCTTGCAATGCAACGCATGACTCGTCCCACACTAAAATCCCGGGTTGAACACAACTGGAGCAACAAGCCCAGAAGTCAGCACCCTCCGTCTTCCCGGAGATTTGCAGGCACAGGCGGCAAATCATCCTGCTATTAGACTAAGGCTTCATGGGCATAGGGGCAGACCTCAATGCCTTGTTACAGCCCGCTTCTTGGGATACAACCAGCTTCCCAGCAGCAGAGACTGCCACGTTCGCAGGCAGTGCTTGGGCACTGGGAACAGCTGTTCCCAGTTCCAGAGGAAAAAAAAGCTGCAAGCGACAGGGTATATTCTCATATTCACAATATCTGCTTGATTAAGAAAAGTTTGAGGACTAGTCCTGGGCAAGAAAGACAAGCTGGAAGTCTCCATTCCCATGTGACTGTCACTCAGAGGATGCTCTGTTGCACAACAGGGAAAAATGTCCTCGTTCTAGTGAACTAAGAAAAAGGAGATTCAAAGGTTTACACTTCAATGGGGCTGGAGGAGCATCAGCAAAGTGATCTGAACGATCTCCAGTGCCTCTGCACAATGAATGGTGAGGCATAACTTAGTCAGGTTTATGGTTTTATAGCAGCTTCCAAAACCAAGAGGTTTTTCATAGCCATGGGACAACTGAATCTGAATGGCTTTGGGAACGGTGCATAAATCGGGAGCCACCTCTTTTTCTTTCCCAAGGTCATGCGTTAGAGAAGCCTGTCGCTGCCACAGGAGGCATTGCAGGGGAAAGCTAGAGCATCCTTACACAATGCGGCTTCTTGTTAGTGACCCTCGTTTAATCTCTACAAGGTATCTCTTTCTGAAAGTACAAAGGGGATCAGGTGATGGGCAGGGATGTTTGAGCCGATACCATGCTCGCCAAGGCAGCACATAAAGCAAGGGAGTAAGAGTCAAAGCTCCTTTTAAACTAAGTTTTGATCTCCTGCTCCACAAATCCTTTTGGAGAACCTTCCCCATCAATAAGCATCAAAGTTTGGGGTTTTCTGCCCTCAGATAATCCTACCGAGGGGAAAGATGGGTGAGGAGCTTTAGGACAGAAGGGAAGCCAATACTTTTGCCTGTGACCGTTTTGGAGATGCTACCCAGGAAAACTCCGACCACTGCAGGACAACCTGGACTCAGTCCTTTCCACCACATGGGACAAGAGGATCCACTCTCCTCATGCTTCTCTCTTTTGAGGGGATCTCAGCTAAACTACAGGTTAGGCCAGCTGGAGGGTGAATGTCTACCAGTCTGATGAAGCTCTCAGGTCTCTGAAGGAGGAAGGAGCCCAAACGTCCAACTCTGAGCTCCCTCTCCCAGAAACAGCCTTTCCTCAAAAGCAGGCAGGGGACTCGCAAGGGTAAGAGGAGGAGAAGAAGGAAGAAAAGTATTGGCAACCCTTTACCTGAAAAGCTGAAAGAGGAGACAAGGGCTCTCTGCTGTGCCCAGAGGAGATGGGGATTCACGACAAGGTGCAGGGGACGCGCGAGGGGGATCGGCCACGTGGGCTGCGTGCTGCCGCTCCCCCATCAGTCCTTCAACCAAGCTATGGCAGCAAACGTCGCAGGGAAGGGGAAAAGCAGCAGAGCAGACAACGCGTCCGGAGGCTGAGGACAGCGGGGACAGGAGAGTGACCTGTTCATTCAAAGGAAGATTTGGCAGATTGCCTCCATGGGCTCTCCCCCAGGACAGGGAATGGGCAGAAAAGGGGGAGAGGATGGGGAAAAGGAGGAAGCGGAGTGAAGGGGAAAGAAGCAGCCAGAAACAAGTCAAGGAAAGCTGATGTGCTTTGAGGAAGCGACCCCTTAGGAGAGAGCCGCTGGGAAGATCTCTGCCAAGGGGCTGGGGAGTGGGGCCACAGGGGTTTACAGGACATGCCCGGGATGAACCAGCAAGGCATCCTCTTCGGGAGGAGGATGAGCTTTGCTCTTGAGCATATGCCCTGAGAACGGCAGGGAAACCCAGCAGTGCTGAGGGTGCTGGAGGCGTTGGGTTCCCGAGATCAAGAGCTGCTAGCTGTGCTGACGCTGTTTCAGAGGGTCATAGCCCCTCAAATCCTACGTGTGGTTAAACGCTCTTACACCAACTAGCAGCCTGTTTGCTCCCTCCCTCGCCCAGAAGCATGCCTGCGTCATATGCCCCCCCAGCTCTCCTCTAGAGACATAAACTTCATCTTCACGTTATCTATGAAAGAGTATTTAAAGCCAAAACACACACACACACACACACACACACACAAACACATAGTTACACACACATACACAAACACATTTTCTTGTCTGCCAAGTATCAGCTACAGTGCAATTCTTAAAGAGGAGGTGTCAGTCCTTATACAAATGGACATCTACAGAAATATATATATAATTAAAAAAAAAAAAAAAAAGAAAAAAAAGCTCTCGACAGTTCCTTAACATCGGTGGCAGCATGCGTCACTGTAAATGCTAAAGCCGGCTGGTTTCCCTAGTAGTCTCTGCATACCTTGTTCATTGTCACTTGTTTTGAGGGACTCTTCAGACCAACTTCTATTGCTTTTGGCCTCTGACCTTTTCTTGGTGTGCCTTTCTTCTGTGAAGTCTTTGACCTTTGCAGTGGCCTCTGGCTGAACAGCCTCAGCTAAATCTTTCCTGCTTTGCCGGCCCAACTTGCCGGACGGGGATCTCTCTGGTGACACCTGCTGCTCCCATAGTTCCCTAAGATGCTGCAGGTGACGCTGCTTTTTGGGATGGAGCCCTGTTAATTCAATGCACACCTTCAGGTTGGTCACCTCATTACAATTGGGCTCTTCTAAGTGGTTAGAGGAATTGTTTGTCATTTCCCTCTCAGGCCAGTCATCTAATGGAAAAATAACTAAAAATTAATCAAAAAGCCCCCTCAACTTAAAACAAAAGCTACATTTCACTTTCGGGGCATATAGTCTCAGCTTTACCACCACACTATGCATTTTAAAGGTTCGCTCATTAAGGGTTACATGCACTACAGTAACTTGCACTGCTGTGGCTACAGTGTCCAACGACTAGTGCTTTACCCTTATATACCAAGTTTTTTATATATACATATATATATATACACATATATATACATACATATATATACATATATATAATTTTAAGTGAAATGACAGTGCTCACATTAGTAACTATCAAGTTCAAAAATGGAAACACATTAAGCCAAAGGGACGTTCCTTTCACAAGACATTCCTTGAGAGAGACCAAAGCAAAATGCTGTCTTACCTTTGGAGTTCTTCTTCTTTTTTGCTTTTGATATAAGTTCATCCTGCAGTTCATCCACAAAGTTTTCATTTTGGCTGCCATCATTTTGCACTCCGTCACCAGAGTGTTTACGCTTCCTGTCCAGACGTGGACATGGATGTTGGCCAATATCTTCTGTTGGCTGGTCTTCCACTTTTTCATATATAGAATGTCTCTCTAAATAACATTTCTCATTTGAGAGATCTTTTTCCTCTGGAGTTTCAAGAAAGTGACCTTGGTTGTTTTCTGTACTAGTAAAGTTACCTAAAAATGAAAAAAAATAAACACCACAAGACCTAATAAATACAAAACAATTCATTGTGAGAAAGCTATGCTCTCTGATCTCTTCAATGGCATCTCCATCATGACTTATGGCTCATGAGGCATGCAAATAAACACAAAATTGTACTTCGGAACAAGTCTCCTCTGGTCAGCCTAAGGCAGCAGTTTTTTCAACAGTTAAGTACAAAACCCCCAAAAGCGCGATACTTTGTGTTGTTTTTACATCAATTTAAGTAGTACAATATTCACAATACTTATATCCATAGAAACATCACAATACGCTTTTTTAAATAAAGAAACATCTTTAGACATTGAAAGCACAGACCCTTTTCAGAAAGCAACCTTGCCCCCCAAAACCGTGGTAAGTAATAATCCAAGCTCCACTTTGCAATGACTTTTTTTTCAAAAACACCTTCTGATGATAATAAAGTATTAGTCTCTCACTAATTCCTAATCCTTCCCTAACTTCTCACATCGAATTGCAGAGTCTGACTTAAAAGCGTTTGTCCCTTCTTCTGGAGATATAAATGGGATACAGAGCACGCGCGCACACACATACACGGGAATACCACTAAGAATAGCTGTGATATTTTGCAAAAAGCACTACTTGAATCCAAGGTTATAAAAAGGCTTCCTCACTTCAAGTAACCAGCCAGTCACTGTGCATTACATGATCTTTGTCACCTCCTTTTAAAAAAGGCCTCACTTTTTTCAGGGAATATTTCCAGCAGCAGAGAGCGGGTGATCTTTGAAAAGCTTACTAGAAACTAGTCTGACAAATTAGCCACAAAAACACCCACGTTGCCACACTTGCCCTAACTTCAGCTTTCCCTCTCCAATACCGTTCCCCCAAATTTAGAGACAGCTTAAGCAATTTTAAATGGATGCCTGACTTAAAATGACACTTAATCATCATCTTGAACAGGTATTTTTTCTTGGGTTTAACCAAACTAGCCGAGGCACAGTTAGGCAGACATGCGGCACAGACTGCAACACGGTTAATCAGCTTCCTATTTACAATTCTCACAAACAAGTTGGTTTTCCCATGTGTTTTAGCCCTCCTGGCTGACCAATACTCTTGCTGTATGTCTGCCCCTGTTTGGCAAACTGTCTGTATGCTCCATCCTACTTCCCCATGGCCCACTGTCCCTTTTCCTCTTCCTTCTCCTTGCCCTTCCTCCTTCTCCCACTTCCCTTCCTGCAAACACATCTGCTGATTTCCTACCCGGACTCCTGACAGCTCCATTTCCCTTCCCCCCCCCCGATCCTCCCCATCCTTACTCAGCCTCCTCCCCCGTACAGCCTGGCTTCAACTTCTGCTCTTCCCCCTCGCCAGGGCAGATGTGGCTCCCCTGCAGCCCCCTCTCCCCTCCTGTCCCCTCCGAGACCCACCACACCAGCATCCAGGCACCAGCAGCCCCTGGATGAAGCCCAACTCTGTCCCACCTTATCTTGAGAGCACCTTCCTGCAGCTCTGCCAACACCTTCTGGTTTCATGGCCGTCCTTGAAATACCTGTTGTCAGCAATGGAATGCTGGGGGGGCGGGACGGGGACGGGGACGGGGATGACTTCTCTGATGAGATTTTTCTTCACCACAACTTGGAAATGGCTCCAAGTAGCACCCAGGGTTCTGGAGATGTTTGCGGACACCAGAAGACACCCCAGCATCATTTTTACACTGCTTGGGAAGCTGCCTGCAGGGCTGCTTTATAAAACAGCAGAAGATATTTGGCCAAAAAAAATCAAAATGAAAATTGTATTTTTCCAGGCGAGCGGGACGCTTGGGCCATTCTGCTATTTGGCGATGCTCCTCTCCGCAAGGCCGTCTGGCCAACACCTGCTCCCTTCAAGACTTTAAAACACAGTTTGTCCCACTTCTTCCAGCCAGCAATGCTGACACATTCCAGAAAACAGGTGTTTTCTGGTATCTCAGAACTTACAGGTATCTCAGCTTACTATGACTGTGCCTCTAAATTGCCAGTGTCCCCCCAAACCAGAATGAATCTGGCAACACCCCGTGCTTGCACATCTGGCGTGAAGATGCTGCCCAACAGCTGTACCCTATAACCACACCAACAGCACCAGCAGTCCTGTTTCACACAGCATAAAAGAAGCTGGACCAGCCACATTGTAAGTATCACTTTAGAAATGCTTCTATCGGATTTCATTTTACATTTTTAATGCAATCTGCTATTCTTCCCCCTTTCATAAGGGAACATTATACTTATATGCTCAGTTTCAGATCAGGTAAGGGCTCCCTCCGCCACACTCCTCCTGTTTATAGCTTTTGCGTCTCCAGCAGTACCAGCAGCTACACGTCATGGTTCACGCCAAGAGTCACTAGATCGGGACAGCTTTCCTGCTCCTAGCACTGTCTGGCCTGAGAAAAGGCAGGCACATCCTGACCAATTCCCAAAGAAGCTTTTGCAGGGTCAGAGGAAGTAGCAGGCTGTAGGGGGGGGGTTGATGGTCTTAATCTTTGGGGCTTGCAGGAAACAGCAAGCTAATTCCAGCCTGCCACCACCGAAAGCGACCCGCTGCAGATTAATTCCTTCTCTATCTGCCACAGGACTCGGCACAAGGATGCCAAGCACCGCTCGCTCAAACCATCCGTGCTAAAAAATAAAAAGGAGGGGAGAGACATTTGCTGTAACCTTGCTAACAGCTCGTCACCATCGGCATTTCTCCGGGGCTCCACGTGCCAAGGACAACAGCACGCACCTATTGAAGTTTATCCAAAAAGCCCTCGCTGCCAGCAGCTCTGCGACACCTTTGCCTCCACTCTCCAGTCACATCTGAGGGGGAACCCTCAGGTGACCAGAGCTACGTCTCCTCGGCCGTCGAGCCAGAAATCCCTCTCGAGGACTGCCTGCTGCACGCGCATCTCTGAAATCCGTCTCGCTAGATGCGGTTAAGACCATTAGAGGAGCGACATCTCCGCACGTTAATCTGGGTTGTGTAATCATCCTGCATCGACATGGGAGGACAGCGACAGCGATGCCGGGGAGCCGCACGGGACGCGTCCTCGCCTATCTGCTCCACTGCCGATGCTCCCCGCCTCTTCTACAGCCAGATTTTCACCGTGAAAGAACAAAGGTCAGTCGCTGTTCGGGACACGGCATAACCCACAGGCTGGCAGGCTCTCTACGCAGCTCGCACGCACACGTCACACGCCCAGAGGTTTTTCCCCTTGGCACAGCAGCGACCGCCTCACGGAGCGCAGGCTCTATTAATATTTTACCACCGGATTCCACTCTGTCCTCAAACTGTTTTGCAAGCAACCCGGATCAGACGCGATGTCTCCCCAAATTAAGATATAAATGTCAACATGAAGCACAGCAACATAAGCATATCATGCACGCCCAACAAGGACAAGGAGAATTTATTTGCTTTTGATCCCCCCCGCCATGTATCTACAACATCCTTTTCTCCGCCCGAGGAAGAAAACAACAACAAAATACTTGGAGTTTTCATATCATCATTATTCAAACAGTGACGAGGTAGCCAGAAACACAGGATAAATGCGGAGTTCTCATAGCAACACACCTCTATGAGTAAGGAGATTAAAATCCTAAACGTGTTCCTTCCTTGAGCCTCCAGCATTTGCCAGTCTCACACCAGCTGTGAGAACCAGCACCAACAACTGAAACCATTTCTCACTGTCCTACCCAACTAGAAACAAGGAAGAATTAAGAAGACGCTTCTTCCCATATGGTCTCTGCCTGAAGCAGTATCTCCGTAGTGCAGGGGTTACAATCTCACGACAGTCAGTTACACGCACGCACAAACACACTACCCAAAAAAAACTTTCCTTCATTTTTCCATCTTCCTGTTGCTGTCAGCTGCTTGAGACCAGGCCCTCCCATGCAATGCAAACAAGGAAACACATCTTAGTGTTTAAGCTGCGATTCTTTTGTTCAAATAACATGGCAGCTAAAAACAGCCTTTCCTCTTCCCTGGAGCAACCTCTCATTGCATTCACTTATGCAAGGCACCCTTTATTCATCCCAGGACGGTAATGACTACCCAAATGCTAAAACCCAGTATTCAGCACGGAGATCACAACAACAGTAAGAAATTCCGTAAGTCACCTTCAGCATCCAATTCTGAGTATCCCATGGGGCAGAGGGAACCCAGCTGATTTCATTTTTCCCTCCAAGTACCTCTGCTTGGGAGCTTTCCACATTTGTTTCCTGCTGCCCAAGCCTACCGCACAGCACAAACAAGCAACCGCCATTCTCCCTGCACAGGCTTTTGTTTTTTCCCCTTTTTTTTTTGCACTATGTCCCATGGCAGAAAGGTAGTAACTGCCCAGGTCAAAGGACATGTTTACTGTCTCCATCTTTCATTTATTCAGGTATACACACAGCCCAGCGAGAAAAGAAAAGCAGGGGATTACCATGCAAAGGGACACCAGCACCTCGCTCTGACGCTGAAGATTGGCTCTAAAGGCTTTGGCACATTACACCATTTACTTTCACACATAGAAACTGCTTTAACTTTTTCCCCATGACCTCATGCCTCAAGATCAGGCTTTTAACATATCCAGTTTTATTCTTCCCAGCTAAGGCTTTTTTGGAAGCAAACGAAGGCACAATATCCGATGGGCAGTGTCTTCCTCCTAGAAAATTAGATAAACGGGTAAAATCACGCTCCCCGATCAAGAACTTCACAGCTTGTAGAATTTATTCAATCTTTCACACTCGGGTATGATTTTCAATACCACTAGAAGAGCTTTGTTATGAACCAACATGCGATCATCACATGCTCGTATTGATGCGCGTGTCCGTGCCAATAGCTTAAATCACTTGATCTCTGAACAATCCTATGACTCATGACATATGCATCCCATAATTTATCATGTTTGTGCTATGGAAATGCACCCGAGCAGCATCGCCTCAGCAACATTTACAAGTCACCTTGGCAACAAAGCAGCTTCGCGGCTGCTCTCAGAATGCCCGGCAAAACCTAAACGAGATGGGAGAGAATTAAAGCACTTCTACTTTACTCCTTGGCTTTAATTGCTCATTAATTAGCTAACACACGGCTACCTATCTTAATTTGGGCCTTTAAAAAAAAAAAAAAAAAAAAAACACAACCAACACACCACCTTTTTTACCCTTCTCCAGAAGGCACGATGAAGCTTAAGAAGACTCTCAGTACGGCAAAGCCATGCACCGCCACGGCAAAGCCATGCACCACCAAGTCAGAGGAAAAGTTTAAGGAATCGGACATTGTGCCTTTGCGTGCTTCCAAAAAAGTCTGTACACGTGCTATACAGCTAGGAAAATGAGCAAGTCCCAGGGCGAGCTAAAAAAAAGGGGCTTCCATCCCATCAGATGCCTCTGTAAGCATCACCTGCCTGTGTTATTTAGCCTTTTGCTAAATTGTTGTCATCATCACACTGGTAGATTTAGAGGAGCGGAGGGGGCGAGCAGCTGCTAGGGCCCCGATCGGCTCCTGTGCTCCAGGCCAGGCGCAGCCGCAGCTGCGTTGAGGCAGCAGCAGAGGAGCCCTGTGAGCCGGCTCTGTGCCACGATCACAGTTTCAGTTGCGGTTTTCCTCTTCCCCACCGACAGCAGGCAGGTAAAGTGCTCGCGGCGGGGGTCACACCTAAGAGCTCGCCGGTTTTGCTCCTAAATTCCCCGCTCACGCACGTAAAGGCACACCGCTTTGCTTTTAGCCAGCGCTGGACAAACGCTACGTAAAACGAGGCGAAACATCTTTTCAGCAGCAAGATTGCTTGCAGGAGGCAGAAAGGAAAACGGAAGAGGTTGCAAACCATCAGCTAGTTCCCGTTCGAGAGCTTTAAACCAAATGCACCAACGGCGTGGTTAGAAATTGGAGGGAAAGGGAAGGCAAGAGATAAGTAGCCCTGGCTCTCGCTGGTGATAAATGAAGGGGAAGAGCAGGCAGAGCACATCGCCCCTTTGCCAGTCACTCGGCGAGAGATGCATCAAGACCGCTGGCAGCTCAAGCCCCACCAGAGCCCAAGCCACTACACCAGAGGCATTCAAGAAGTGTGAAACTCGGCTTCCTGATTTATCAGCTGCTATCCCGAGGGGCAGGAGGTGAACCACCACGATAAAAAACTTTTACTGAGACCTCAATCTGTACCGGTAAGTATTTGCTGCTATACAGGCAGGCATACAGAAGAGGAGCTCCCTCAGCAGAACAGGTCTGCGCTTTTAGGAGTTTAGACATTCAGCCAAATTCTAAAATAGCCTGTTAAGTCAGAGCTAATTAGTAGAGGAGAGGAACGAACTAACATAAGACTGAACATACTTTCCCTGCTTCCAACAGTTACTTAATAGTCTCAAACACATTTTAGCCAGCAGATTCAAGTGCCGGAGACCTCACTAAATGATGAATTTAAGGACATACCGTATCATCAGCCTTTTGCAAGGATGGGGGGGGGGGTTCAGCAAACAACGCTCTTCCTCCCCGCAGCCCCCCAGCAGGCTCTCCCTCCCTCCCCTGTGTCCATCCCTCACCCCGCAGACCACCATCCCCCTCTCCTCTGCTGGACCCATCTTGCCCTGCAGCCAGAACAAGCTGGCAGGACCCCGCTGCTGCTGCTGCTCTTTACGCTTTCCAGCACACCCAGGGTGGGATTTAACAGAGCACATCACCAGGGCACCCTGAGCCCTCTGAAGAGCAAGGGAGGCTGCAAGGGGGAGAGCCGGGGCGGCAGCCTGCAGAGCTCTCAGCTTTGGCACACAGACCGCGAAGGCAGCAGTGCCTTCCTCCCCAAAGCTGCCTCGATACAGGTTGGAGAAGGGAAAGCCCGCCCAGCTTCCAGGGGCTCAGCCTGCCTCTCCCCACCCTGGTACCTTCTCCACTTCCACAATTAAAACTTTCCCTTGCTATTTTGCCAGGCCGATTTTGTTGAGGCTGTTATTTCAGTGACAGCAATACCACAGTAACTTGATTTAGGCGAGTAACTGAGCAAGTACGACTGACCAGCATGCTCTCTGCCAAAAGCATTAACCAAAGACCAGAACAATAATTCAAAGTTATTAAATTGCCTGAATTAAATTTTCTACTAGCCCTACTCATGAATCTCCACCTATGGAAGAGCACAGTTAACCACCGAGTTACACAGTGCATGCACACACACACGTATGATGCAGTCTGCAGTGTGTTTCCTCTTGTTCTGCAATGCTTTCAGCACAGATTTTTTTTTTTTTCTGAGTTGTGCAAAACGAAGTAGCAGCAGGAGGAACTGATCCATTCCTTAATTATACAGGTAAAAGAAAAAAAACTGGGAAATTGATGGAAGCCACATGCTTACCAAGAGTTCCCCAAAGAAGTGATTTTGCTTGCATACAGTAAAAAATCCCCTAATACCATTTATTGATTTATTTTTAAGTTTATCTTACTTTTAGGACAATGTTGCTAGCACGCATTTTCCACAGTCCTCTGACACCTTGCCACTGCCTAGAGGGAGCAGCCAGCCCCATGGGGAACTTCGCAGCCCCCCGCCTGCCCACGAGGACCTGCGCCAGCTGGCCACACACACACACACACCCACCCCCCAGCCACTGCAGCAAGAAGTCACCCAGACAAACTAGCTTCTCATCGTTCGGAGTTTTACGGCCAGCTTTTATGGATAAGCCAGCCTGGCAGATGACGTCCTTTCCCGCTCCCCATCACCCTTCTATCCTCCATCCTTGCTTTGCCTGAAAGCTGCAATCCTGGCATCTCCCAGCGCTACAGCAACTTCAGGAAGCTGAACTCCTTCTTGCCTCTCTCTCTTCTCCCACCTCCTTTCTGCATTTAAAATATAACCTTGGACCTTTGCTTTCACTAGTTGATGTGGTACCCCATCAATTAAAAGGACAATCTCTTTAAGACAGTAACTTCGGTGACAGTTAACTATTTCCTGAAAAGCAGGTACAGCTGTAACCAGTAACTTGCAGACCCCAAAACAAGCACAGAGAGCACCAGCCGCGGCAGCTCCGTACCTGCAGAGGCTGAGGTCAGTGACTTTAACCAGCAACACCGCGAGAACACGAAGATTACGCTGCCCGCGCAGCTCTGCTGCAAGCTGCCGCGGCACAGAGACACGCACGCGCTTCAGAAAGCCATCTAAATTCGCTTACATCTGTCATTGTCATTTTGGTCAGCAATGGCATCTTCCAGAGCGACAGACTTTGGCTTCTTTTCACTGTTTCCTTTCAAGTTTTCCCAGTCTGCCTGGCTGAATCTGCAGACCTCTGAGTCTTTGGTAGCTGTTTGGCCTTCTCTCTCTTTCATCTCCAACTCTGAGAAGCGCATCATTGCACGCTAGAAAGAGAATTGATATGAAAAAAAAAGTCTTGCGATAAAAGCTACTTCATTTACCTTACCTTATATGAAAGCATTTCCAAAGAAAAATCGGCTCAAAACCAAGGTTTCAGATAGATAGCTAGGGTAGGATTTTAACACACCTGACTTGTAAAACAGTGTTCTAGCATCTATATGCAAATAGCCACACAATTCTTTCATATATAAGTGCATATATATATAAAAGATATATATAAATGTATACTGTATATAAAACAAAAACATTCCGTTTTGGAGGTAAAAAGAGACAAAAACAAAAAGAAAAAAAAAACAACACAAAACCGTACAATGAATAAAGACGACCATGGCCCACAAACTTCCCTTTGTGTATTTGGAAATGAAATTTAACTCAAAGGTTTATGTAAGAGTCTAGTAATAAAAATTTGAAGAACTGACCTCACAGTAAGCAGCAGGTAGACATAAAATACTGTCCTCTTGTAATCCTTCCATCTATGTAATTAAAATGGGCACTCAATGGATCATTTAGATAATTTCATCCATTTTTATAAGCATAAACCAATTCTTTTCTTAACAATGCAAAACAATTTGGCTTAACTCATCCCTTCATTAAAAGTAAAATACCTTAAGGATATTCCTATACCATATCTGTCTCTCATCCCTCAGCATCAACCTCAATACCAGTCCTACTCTTTCCTACGCGTCCGCTTGGCGCAAACGTTGCCCGCTAATACATGGCTGCGACTCCTCGCCATCAAACGGCACGTTTGGCATACTAGTCACAACGTCTGGGTACGCTTTGCTAGCTGGCACTACAGGCCAGCTGAGAAATTACAGCCATCGCTAGCGCCAAGGTAACATGCATGCCTGTCCGACTCCCCTCCATAACTGCGCAAACATTTCATACGTACATTAACATTTTTATCAGATCTTAGTAAAAGCCCTTTAAAGCTTACTAGCGCGTACATACGTAAAAGCCATACATACTATTCTTTACATCGCCTCGCTCTCATTAACAAACTTACTTTGCTACTTAAAACCGTTCCTGGCGAGTACGCCCTAACAAAAAAATTTCTGGTTTCCCCACCTGCGTTGCTTCTCTCAACTTTAATACTTGACTGCGACTTGCAACAGAGAAATATCGACAAAAAGCGCGGCGGTCGTTGGACCGCGCGGACTCACCTGCAATGCCCGCTGTTCCCGGCTGAGCTGGCTGGAGTCTGCGTACAGTTCAGTCGTCACACACTTGAATCGATCACCTACGTAACCGGCAGAGTTTGCGATCCTCTTGGCCAACTTAGACGGCTTAGGTTTCAATATTTTGCCATCGGCAGATTCTGCGTCGTCGGCTCCGTCTTTGGTATAGGTCTGGTTGGTGTCGATGCTCGGCGGCGCGGTCCCCATGCAGAATGGCTTAGCGTCCTCCTGCACCTTGCCAAAAGCCAGAGCTGGAGCATCGTTCTCGTGAGCACTTTCCAAGAAAGCAGGCGAAGGCTGGACCGTCACTCTCTCTTTAGGCTGGCTCACAGATAAATCTTCTTTCCTTAAGCCGAAAACCGATGAACTCTGGGCTTGCTTGAAATTATAGGTTTCGTGAAGATCATTATTTCTTCCAAACTCCTCTCTCATTACAATAAAATCTCTGTGCTGCGACGCCTGCTCTACCTTGTGCTTTGTAGGGTCATTAGCCTGATTACTGCTTTCCGTAGCAAAGCTGGCTTTCGTTACGTTTGCTTCGCTTTTAGCCTCTTGCTCGTCTCGCAGAATATCCGGGAAGAGGTGTTTGTCGCTTTTGGCCGAGTTTTTACCGTGGCCAGAGCTCTGGTGCAATTTCATGCTCTTGTCGCCGGGTACTTCGAAATGCATCTTCCCGCTGCTCTCCAGGAGCTCCGGCAGCCGGCCCCGCAGAGCCGGGTCCTCGTAGCGGACCCTCTCGTGAGACCGTGACCTCCTTTCCGCCTTCTCCTCCTTATTGATCTCCAAAGCCGAATGCTGCAGTAGCATGGGGTGCACCATCCCCATCCCCAGCGCGTCCTGGTATGTCATGAACTCCCCCCGCCCCGCCGGCAGGCTGTAGGGGAGGCCGGGTTTGGGAGCCAGGTGGCCGGGATAGAGGCTGCCGTTGGGCAGCAAGACGGGGTGTGGATACACGTGTCCTTTCCCATGGAGGGAGAGAGGGCTGATGGCTATCCCCTCCGGCACTGGGTATGGGAGGTAACTCCTGGGGTAGGGCAGAGGCGGGGAGCGAAACGCCTCGTTGGGTGGCAGGAAGATGGGGCTGGAGGCCAGGGCGGTCTCGCTCGCCTTGAAGTTGGCTTCCTGGCCGCAGGATTTGGCCACCTTGTTGCTGTGTTTCGCAGGGGTGGCGACGGGCTGCCCGACGTGCTGTATGACCGAGGCGGTGCTCTCCGCAGAGCTCCTGGCCGTCTTGGCGCAATCCACGTTGGCGTTGGGAGCCGGCGACGCCGACGCCGGCCGCCCCCCCGCCGACACCGTCCCCGAAATGCTGCCGACGACCGCCTCCGTGCCGCCCATCCTGGGGCAGGAGGAGCTCCGCTGCTGAGGGATCACCCAGTCCAATGCCTTGTTTTTCAGCTGGATGCTCTTCCCGCTCTCCTCGCCGGGGCTGGGACCGGGAACGATCCAGGAGGATGGCGCCGTGCTGATAATTTCAGGCCTGTAGATGGGGCAGCCGTTCCCAGGAGAAATGGTTTCCTTCTGAACGATGTCGCTGCCGGGCAAGTGCGTCCCCCCTCCCGCCCTGCCGTGCACCAGCACCGTCGGTGTCATTTTCTTACCGTGGTCTGACTTGCCGGCGGTTTCCGCGTCGACAACTTTCGCCGACAAGTCCAGCGGTTTGTCGGTGACGTCTTTGGTCGGGGTCTGCTTTTCCAGGAGCGGGGGGGACCTGCCATCTTTCCGGTCGTGGCCAGCTTTCCGCGCGTGGGGGGCGGCCGGCAGGGGTGCCTCCCCGGCGTCGCTGCCTTTGGGAAGTTTCCCGTTGGAGAGGCGGGAGGGCGGAAATTCGCCGCCGACGTTCACGTAGGGCTTTGGGAGGGTAACGGCGGAGGAGGGAGAGGTGGTGATCCTGGGGAAGTGTTTGTGGAAATCGGTGTAAGCGTCCCCCACCTGGGCGGGCAGGGGGAGGCGGGGGGACGGCCGGGGCGAGTGCGGCAGCAGGAGCGCGGGGTCCGCCGGCATGTTGGCGGGGGCCGGCTTGGCGGCGGGGACCCGGGGCTGCTTGCTGCTCTGGATGTGGGGGTAGGCGTGCGCGTCGACGGGGTTGCCGGGGCTGACACCCATCTTCCACGACAAGCTCTTATCCGGACAGTGTACCAAAGGCGGGATGGCCGGGGAAGCTGAAGCAGTCGAGAGCCTCATGGGCGACGCCAGCGACGAAGGGATGTGGGGGGCAACGTAGTGGGAGGGAGGCAGGTATAAAAAACGTTCACCGTTCGTACATACGGGCGAGTAAGCCAGGTGCTGCGGTAAGCTGTAGGTGGACTGCTGAGGTAGCAATGCCTTGTACATGTTCAACGAATACTTATTTGGTGAGTCAAGGAAAGGGTATATGGTGGGCGTCGCGCCCTCCATATAGGGGTTTACCCAGGGGAGCCTTAGGTAACTAGCACCATTGACACCGAGGGGACTCTGCTTGTCACCCGCAGCTCGGTCCAAACCCAGCGTCTCCCCCGTCGGGACAGAGTTTTTTTGTATTCCAGGTGGCGTTTTGTATATAGCGCTGAAGCCATTCGGGGCTTTTCCAGAGACAGCTGCGTTTTCTACTGCTTCGGGGGGATTAGACTTAAACTGTATCTCTGGATTTCTTTCAGGAGTAAATCCGAGCCCGGCTATCGAACTCGTAGCATCCCGTGATTTTTCTGAGCCGAGTCCGCACAAGCTGGAATAGACAATGCTACTGGGGACTCTGAGTCCTTCTCGCATGAGTCCAGACCTGTCCATACTCAGAGCTGCGAGACTGTCAATGCGATGTGCTGTAGTTGCATCCACCTTTACAGAACAAGAGGTATGTTACTTTCACGTGTCATTAACATGACTACTGCTCAAGCTACAGATCCATCAGCATTTTGGAAGAGAAACAATACCAATGCAAACACACTGTTTGTCACGACAACGTACAGAGGCTGATCGCACTGGAAAATGGGAGAACGGGAACCTATGGAGCAATATATATCACCACAAATGTCAATATAAATCTCCCTGCATCCAAAATTCACCAGCTAGAAACAAAGGCATGAGGACCCATAGCCCAAGCAGCCAGAAGTGGCCCAGAGACGATGCTCGGTGGCACCGCTCCAGCACGGCAACCGGCTCCTCAGCCCCAGCCCTGCCAGAGCAAGAGGACGTGGGCTGTAGCATTGAGAGCAGGAAGAGAAGGATGGAGAGCCCCTCCTCCTCCTCCTTCTCCTTCTCCTCCAGGACCTCTCGCTCCGCTGCAGCTCTGCTCCGGGGCTCGCCACCGCCACGCGATACATGGGGCGAGGCGTCTGAGAACGCAGCACGAAGAAAGGTCCGCTGCCAAATTTCTTCCCCACTCACCGCTCCCCACGTACACTCAAAGGCAAAAACCACCAACTTTGCTGAAACGTTGATGTACTTAATGCTTACATGAACTATTTTTGTTACGCATGCCAGTATGCTGCGTGACATTATTCATAACAGAGCTAAAGTAAGAATATGATGTCATACGACGACACACACCACAAAGTCAGCGTCAAGAGATTAATGAGATAAATAAAAAAAGCCCCATTTCACTGTTTCACAGAAACAACTCGCATGTGCCCAAGCCCGGCTAGAGCTGCAACAGAAAGGTGTTTTAATCATTTCTCCAAATGGATCATGTGATAACACCCAGGGGCAGGAGTCGGAGTGTAGAGGACAGGCATGGATTCAGCTGCAGCATGAAGCTATTAACTTCTTACCACACTGTGGTTCAGGTGATTTTCTTCCCTCAACTCCAGTCTGCTTTTCGGTGCATCGCCATCGTTAACGGGAATTTTCCTATTAAAAAACAGCAGCTTACTATTTGAAAACATCCTGCGCATCTCAGATCAGGACAAGATTATATCACCTCTGTATTTTGATTCCCCTAGAGAAGTCCCATATGATACCGTATTTATCCTTCTGCGTACCCATGCACAGCAACTACTTTAGAAAGCAAGGACCGTTTGAAAATAAGCATAGAGGGTTTTGACACAAAGAACACACCGAGCACATCTCAGAGCAGCCTCTTCCAATGCAAGTGATTTTTGTCAAGGTCTTCTCTTTCGCCCCTTGCCCTTTTCTTTTTTCCAAGGAGAGAATATCCCATTTTAAACATACCCTGTTCATGTACCATCCATAAACACTGTCGAGGAGAAAATTAAAACACACACGCTAATATCATACGAACGTCAGCTGTCCCATGCTAAAGAGGGAGCTGCACATCTGTGCCATACCAGTGTTGCAGCACTGGGACTTGTTATCACAGAAAGCACCAATAAAGAATATACCTTAGTGCCAAATTTCAAATCCCAGGGATAAAAATCACTGACATGCAGCAGAAGGAAAGTTTCAGCATTACCCAAAAGAACTCCTTTCAATCAAAGTGCTTAAAGGCACATCATCACCTTAAAGTAGACATGCGATTTTAACGTATTTGTTTTTAAAAGAGTCACCTTTCCTGCAAGTAGCACGTAAAATTATTATCCCTAAATAACTGGGAGGAAAGTGGGGAGGGAGGGAGCGAGAGCAGAGTGAGACATTTGGCCGTTTTCCTTCAGCTTATGTTTGCAAATAGCATTCCCTACAAAGACCAAAAACTTTCCCCAGCTTCTCGGAGGCTTTTCACACAACAGTGAGAACACGGGCTCAAAGAGAAGACAGAAAAACACTAAAACCACACAAAATTGGCACAGAGAAGCACAGGCGTACCTGCAGCTTCTGTTCAGTGTCATTTTGCTTTTTAAAAAGCTGGGGTTTAAGGGAAGAGGACACTGGCCAGTACGTGCGTCACCCCATTGAAAATTATTAAAGACTGTAATTTTAATCATCAAATGAATGATATTGAGCAGGGGAAAAGGAGGGGAGGAAGAGAAATTCCACTTGTGGGAGACGGAAAGGCCGCTGTTCCTATCTCACAGGACAAGCTGTTGGTCCGAAGGCAGGGAACGCCACGTCGCAGGCAGGAGCCCCTCTGCTGTAGAGAGTCACCGCAAGAACACGTGCACTATTTGGTTTAATTCCCCTTCACAAATACGAAATAATAAATTAATTGTAAAAGCGCGTTTAAAGGCTGCTTTGGGGAGTAATCTCTTTAAAGGGCGTCCCCGCTTCACTGACCCAGCTTGCCTGTTAAATAGTAAATCAGCGGCTGCTCTACCGCTCTCAGGCACGTCTTGTTTCTCCCCCCCTGCCCTCCCTCCAAGCTGGGCTGATCTCGATGCAAGGCGGCAGCTATCTGCTCCAGTATTAGGGAAGCAAGCAAACTACGAGACCTCACGCTGTAGAATTACAGTGTGGTTTAACTTGCCAGAAGCTTAAATATTTACCTGTCTTCATTAATTCCACACATGCGGACCCTTTCATTGCTCATCCAGCTATGAACGTTGCCATACAGGGGAGTTGCAGAAAGCATGACGTCTTCTTAAAAATCGTCGCTTTTCTTCACGGTTTTATATTCTATTTTAAAAAAAAAAAAAGAGAAAAGAAAAAAAAAGTTGAGCGGATTTGTCTAGGAGGAAGTGCAAACATCACGGCGGAGCAGCCAGCCTCCCTCCGGGTAATTAATAATGAATGCAGGATTGGTGCGGGGAGTGAGCTGCCTACGTTAACCGCTAAGGGAGATACCCTGCAATAAAGGAGCAAATTGAGGGCATTTATAGGTCAGAGGAGATGGATCTTTTCCCCAGCGCACATCCAGAAAATTAAGAATCATTCCAGGCTATCAACAAATAAAAGTTTCTCCACTGCATTTCATTTCCACAAGAAATAACTCAGCCGGCCAAGTATACACCAGTCCCCAAACCTTCATCTCACATAGGCTGAACCAAGGAGGGAGACCCCACGGGCTGGGGGAACATGCGAAACTACCCACCGGCGCTCACAAAAGCCCTGCATTAGGAACACACAGGAGCAGGAGTGCATCGCAAGAACAGCCACATACCGTGTGTATTAGCTACGCTGATTGCTGATAAAGCTTTCACACGAGGACTTAAAACTGAAAAGACGCTGCTACAGAAGGGATCTAAATAAAAACCTCCCCTTTAGCGTCTGCACATGACTAACTTGGAGAAAGGGGTTAAAAATAGTAAGTGGGTTGGCGAGCTCCCCACCCCTTGATTTGATTAAGCACTGAGCCCTGGTGGCTTCTGCATCGGAGCTGCTGCTGCTGCTGCTGCTGCTGCTGCGAGTGCTTTCAGTAATTCAATGATGCCTGCTCACTCCAGGGAAAGAAATCATTAGCGGGCTCGCTGGAGAAGTATTAGCAGTCCAAGAGGATCGGCGCTGTGTGCAGCCAGAGAGGCAGGTGAAAGGTAACTGCATTTTCGCGTCCAGCGGCGGAGAGGGAAAGGCTTTTCCTCCCCTCTACCTTGCCTAACGCCACCTCCACTTGCATTAAATTCTAGTTTGCTGCATGAGCGAAGTGTCAGGACAAGCTGCGTTTTATTAACAGGATTATCGCGGCGCATGATTTATTCCAGTGCAAGATTTTAATTGCTCTTCGGAGGTTGAGTCGTTTCTTTTGACTGAGCTTCAGCCTGCATCCTGCTGCTAAATGCTGCGTTAATAAGTAGGGGGAGCCTTTAATGCACAGGATATCCCTCAGCTCTTCCTCTCTCACAAAAATAGAAGCCTTTAAGCGGGAGGCATGATACTCCTTTTACACACACCCACAAGCCAGTAACGGGCGATTGACCACTGGGAGTTTAATGCCTAACGTCTCCCAAAGCATCCATGCTTCCCCAGCAAACTCATTTCCTTTGTCAGGCTACAAAATATGCAAATGATCACTTTGGCATTTAATGGGGAAGCAGCCCAGATTGGGCCTTTAACACAATACTTCACACAGGTTCAGAGAGGTTTAAGAACTGAAACGGCAGGAAAGCCTTGTTCCCCAACACTTTTTTCTCCCCTCAGAGAGGCCTTTTGTGCAAAACTCCACGTCTGGAACAAATGTATATTAATGAAACGGCGTGTTGTCCCTCCTCTCTCCAGAACGGTTAGCTTTCCCTAATGAAGTCCACAAAAATCGCTGCGAGGAAACAAAAATCCGCGGAGATTAGATACCGTGCCATCATTCAAAAGGAGTTATTTCACTGGAAAGACGGTTTCTGGACAGATTTACTGGTTTCCAGATGCGCCGCTCGTAATGTTTTCAATAGAGGCAGCAGCAGCATGGAGAGAGTGATTTAGGGTTTTACATAAGGTTAGTAGCCGCCCCGCACGATGCCTCATCCGTGAGGGACGGACGCCGGCTCGGAGGAGACGGGCCTCAGCGGTGGACGGCCCCGCTCCCCGCGCCCCACTTTCCTTCGGGGGCGCGCAAGGCCAACCCACGCCGCTCCTCGGAGGGGCCGCCTGCGCCCGCCCGGCTTCCTCGGTGGAAGTGTATCGTGAAGATAAGGCGCGGTGCCTGAATTGGAGCCCGTCAATCCCCTGACGTGTGCAGATAGCGAAACGCTGAAGTTGCAGGGGTGGCCGAGAGCTTCCCCAGCCACGGCGGGCAACCCGGAGGCCCCACGTCCCACCACCGCCGCCAGAGCAGGGCAAAGCCCGCCAGGGCGCGGGGAAGCGGCGGGATGTCCCAGGGCCCACGCGGGGGGGGTCAGAGCCCGCGCCCCGACGGCTGCCGGCCCCTTCCCCAAAGCCGCCCCTCGGCGCTCACCGCCCCGGGTGCGCGCGTGTGTGCAGTTATAATCACCGCCCTGATGAACTTCTTGTGAACTGTTTAAAAGTGGAGGTCTGCTGAACGAGCAGCGGCGCCACTGCCAGCCATAATTTCATTGCAACAAGCAGCAGACTTTTAACTCTTCGCACGCCCCTTCCCTCCTCCTCCTCCTCCTCCTCTCTCTTCCCGCAAGCGGCCACCCGTCGGGGCCGACGGCTCGCAGGGGACTCCAGCGGCTCGGCCAAACGCCGGCACCTCCGCAACCCCTCAGCGCTGCGAAAACGGGGCGAGGGGCCGCGGGGGGGGGGGCACTGCTCCTATTTATACCCCGCTTCCGCGGGGGCGGGCGCAGCCGGCCCCGTTACGCAACCCCGACGGCGGGCTGAGCGTCCCAGCGCACGGGAGGAAACCGAGGACACGTCTCTCCCTCCCTCCTCCTCCTCCTCCCCGCCCGTCACCCGCCGCGCCACGGCGGCCCCCCCCCTCCCCGCCGCTGTCAGCGCGCTCCAGGGCGCCGCAGCGCCCCCCCCCCCCCCCGGCCGCCTCCGCTGCGTTGCGCGGCGGGGCGCGGAGCGGGGCTCGGCCGCCGGAGAGCGCACGGCATTTCCTCCGGGAGGTGTCTGGCCGACAAAGCCATTTGCGGCTAAATATAGACGGTGAGGCACGGAGGAAGGAGGGAGGGAGAGAGGGAGGCGGGGGGGGGGGCCCGAGACGCGCAACGCACACGCGGTTCCGCAGCGATGCCGCCGTGTGAAACCAGTTGTGAAAAGCGCCTGCAAGCACTAACCTGCTTCCCGGCGTGCTGCCGAGCGGGGCCCCGGCGTGCCGTGCCGTGCCGTGCCGCGCCGAGCCGCGCCGAGAACACCCACCGCCCGGCGCTGCCCGCGCCCCGCCGGCCCCGCGCCGCAGAGGCAGGCAGAGACACACACCGCGCTGTTCGGGCAGCTGATTAAAAAGGGAAACGTTTGGGTCTCCCTCGCAACGTCAACAGACTTTTGGCAGCCATTGACGCCAGCAGCAGCAAAGTTTTGTTAACACGCTCCTGGCGTGGAAACGAGAAAAACCCGATGCCCGCGGGGAGGGGGGGGGGAAGGAGGAGGAGGAGGAGAAGGAAGACGACGACGCTTCTCCGTGCCTCCGGGGGAAAAAGGAGGGCAGGGCAGGGCAGGGCAGCGCCGCCCGGGCCGGGGCAGCCTCCGATCGCCCTCCACCCCACCCCCCAGCCCCGGGGTGCCCGGCGGGAAGTGTGCGAGGTGAAAGTCTCGGCGGGGGGGGGGGGGGGGGGGGGGGGGGGGGGGGGGGGGGGGGGGATGATGATGATGGAGGAAGCCCGGCGGGGCCGGCGGCTGCAGCGAGCCAGGAAGCGGGGCGGGAGGAGAATTGCAGCGGCGCACGAGTTCCCTTTTGGCGCCTTTACTCTTTTCCACCTCCGAGCTCCGCCTGGCAGCCCGCCAGTTTCCACTGCACAAGCCACAGAGCCAGCAGCAGCAGCGCAACGGCAGCCGGCGGGGAGGGCTGCGCGGGGTGAAGAGGAAAAAAAAAAAAAAAAAGTCTGCGAGCGCCGGTGGCACCGACGGAGCGGCAGGCGCTTCGGCAAACAACTCGGCCTTTCGGAAATTAAAAACGATGCAATAAATTACCCGGCTCGTGATAGCCCTCCATCATCCTTCCCCCCCCCCCCCCGACCCCCCGTCACCGCTCGGTTCCAGGCCACTGAAAGGATCATTTCTAGATTTGTGAATATCCCTGCGAGAGGAGTGAAAAGCAATCGGGGACTCGTAGCGATCTCCTTCGATTAGCCCTCAACCCGTTCATCTGGAGCTTGATTTAAAGGGCAGCGCTCATACGGTATTTATAAGCTTAAATACGGGCAGCTGCTTATGAATGTGTTTAGGTACCTCGTTTATCTTGTACCTCCGACTTACATATTTACGAGTTATAAAAAACAACGACCTGTGCCACGACTAGAAAGGAGACTTTAAAGACACTGTATTGCTGCACCGTTTACAATGCGCCGTATAAAGCTCTGGCAGCAGCCAGCGATCTAATATTAGACAAGTGTTTAAAGAACAGGGGTGGCTGCGCTTTAAAAAAAAAAAAAAAAATTCCGTGGGTTATTTTTTGCAATCTCCACACGGCATCACCGCTAGTGACACGTTTTGTAAACCAGAGGAGGAAGCTGCAGACTAAGTAGCCGCTGCACGGATCCGCGGATTAGAGAAGTTTGACCTTTACCCGGGACGTGTGGCATTTCATTTAACCATAAAGCTAAGCACAATGCGCCAGCGAGATCGCTAAACCGATTTAAAATACATATTGAGTCATGCACGACAGCAGTGCATTTCGGTTTAAGCAGCGTGCAGGCAGCGCAAGGGGGTCGGCGTCTATTTTAAGGCTCCTGCCGCAGCCGCCCCGTCCCCCCGCGGCTCCCCACACCGTCACGTGTCGGACGGCGACCGGGACTTTCTGCCGTGTACACACGGCGCGGCGGAGCCGTCCGAGGGCAGCCGGGGCCGCCGAGCCAGCGCCAGCACCGGCACCGGCGGGGCATCCTCCCCGCCGCGGGGCACCGCTACCCCGGGCTGCTCGCCGCGGTGCGCCTGGCTCCGGCCCGGCGGAGACACCCCACCACCACCCCCCCTTCGTCCTCGTCCTCCTCCTCCTCCTCCGCCCGCAGCGGGGCTCCGGCGGGGGCAGCCCCCCCCCCCCCCCGGCACAGGCAGCCCGAGGGAGAGGCGGCCCCGGCCCCCGCGCCCCCCGCGCCGTCTGTCACGCCTTGGACCCTGCACAGACAGTCGATGCGCCGTAGCGGCAGTGGCGCTTTCCCCCTTTCCCATATGCTGCGAGGCGAATCATTGCATCGCGCTCAGCGCCGGCGGCAGCCAAAAAGGCGGAGAAGAAAAAAAAAAAAAAAAGTTTTCAATTAATAATAAGCCTAGGAACTGGGGAAGGGGGCGGGGGAGGAGGCCAATAAGGGAAAGTTAAAATGGCTGGCGATCCTTCAAGTAGCACTGGCCGCCTTCCCTCGGAGCCCACACGGCACTGCCTGCCGCGGAGCCCCGGGGGAAGCCCCGGACCCCCAGACACACGCCTCCTTGGGGCGGCCCGGGGGGCCAAGGCTGCCCCGGCACACGGCGATGCCCACACCTGAAGGTTACGGGACATCTGCAGGGCCGGGGCCCACGCTTCCATTCCCCCCCCCCCCCCCGGTTAAAACGCATCGAGGGGGTGCCATAAAGAGGCTGCAAAGGCTCCCACGAACAGACGGGGGGGAGGCGAAGCGAGGCGAGGCGAGGCGGCTGGTACCCAACTTCGAGGCATCGCTGCATGAAGGATTTCCCGGGGATTCGCGGGAAATACCGATCCCGTCCGCCGCACCGGCAGCCCCGTACCGCCGCTACGGCGCCCGCGCCCCCCCCCCCCCCGGCCCGGGCGACGCCTCCGTCCCCCAGCGCACGCCGCGGCGGCGGGCGGGCAGGCAGGCAGCTCTCTCCGGGGGGGCCGGGGGTTTCCCCCTCGGCACGCCGCGCCGGGCAGCCCGGCGGTTCAGCCTGCCGCCGCTCCGGCCGTGAGCAAGGCTGCCGGAGGAGGAGGCGGCGGCGGAGGGAGTCGCAAACCGGAGATGCCGCAGAAACCCCCGGGCCCCCGCGCAGACGGGGCCCCCCGGCGAGAGCCCGGCCTCCCTCCCTCGCCCACCCGCCGCGGCATCTCCCTACCCAGGCCGTCCGCGCCATTTTAGAGACACACACACACACGCACCCACACACACACTCGCACACACACGCACGGGAGCGAGGTTTCCGCTGCTGCTGCCAGAGACAACAGGCAGCAGCCGAGCCCGGGCTGCGAAGGAGGAGCAGCGGCAGCAGCGGGAGAGGGACACACAGACACCACACACACACACACGCACGCACACCCACGCACCGCGGGCCGAGCAGAAATGTGCATTTCAGGTAATTTAAGGCCGCCTTCCCGGCGCGGGGAAAGGAGAGCGCAGGCCTGCGCGCCCCCACCCCATTAACCCGCCGCGCACTCGGCATCCCGGGAGCCCTTCATTGTTGCCTTTATTCCGTATGGCTTTTGCTTTTCAGGAGGGGGACAGAAAGAAAAGAGAGAGGGGAGGAAAAAAAAGGGGGGAAAAAAAGAAAAATACCACCAAGCCAGCCCCTTCCCCCCGCCCGTCCCCCATTGTTCGGCCGCGGGAGGCTGGGCGAGCGCAGCGCCACGGGCTCGCCATTCACCGGGCTCCGCCGAGCCCCCCTCTCCCTCTGATAGCTCGGGAAACTTATGGGGCTGGGGGCGGGGGGGGGGCACGACACCCCCCCACATTGAATACAAAAGTCCCAGCGCTCCTGCGAGGGAGAGTTGGGCGAAAGCCTGGGCTCACTTCCGCAACGTTATCCGTGCAGAAATACCGGAGCACGGCCCCTGTTTCCTTCCCCCAGCCCCCGCCGCACCCCCGGGGGGTGGAGTGATTAATGGGACGTACGCCCTTGGTTTCCCTCCGGCCACCCCGGCGCACCGCTCCCCGGCGCGGAGCCGCCGCGGCACGCCGGGCGGGGGCGGCCCCCCCACGCATCCGTCGGGGACGTTGGGAGATATTGATCACGGACGACTTCATTTTGCATAATTGCGGCTGACAGGGCCTGTGGTTCCCTCATTTACGGAGCAACAGCTTCGAGGGGCTGATGGATGGAGAGCGGCTCCCTCCGCTCCCCCAACTCCCCCCCGCCGGCAGCCCCGCCGGGGGACGGCGGCTCCGCGCCTCATGCAGCAAATGGCCGGCGCACAACAGCGAAATATTAAACTTAGGTGCCTCCGTCTCTCGTTTCACCTAGCGCGGCCGGCCTGAAAGCCTCCCGCTCCCCGCAGGGCTTTGTCTGCACAGCCGCGGTGGGGCCGGGGCCGGCCCCCGGTGCACGGGGACCTTCGGCGACCGCATGTAAGAAAAAGTGCTTGGGAAGTTGGGACTTTTTCCTCCCCCCCCTCCCCCCCCCAACAACAAGCAAATAAACAGCTCGGTTTCTGCTAAACAATGCATAAAAATTAGCCTCGCCCCAAAGTTTATGTCGGGTTTACGGCGCTAACGTTTCTCCTTGATGGGAAACGCTTTCCCGAGCACTTCTGGAAAGCGCTGGCGAGCCCTCGGTTACGAAAGCAGCATTACAAGCACCTCGGCAAACGTCTCCGCAACTCTGTGTCCCAGCCTCACATCACCTTCTCCAGACCTTCAGAAGAAACGCACGTCCAGGGCGGGCACAGCCAGCGCCGCGCACCGCCCGTCTCGGCGTGCAGAAAACACCGGGGGGGGGAAAGAAACCCAACAACAACGCTCGGTTTTCCCATGAAAAAAATAAAATTAAAAAAAAAAGGGGGGGAAGAAAAAGGAAAAAAAAGGAAATAAAGTTGCCGGTGGCAGCGATGCCCCGCTGGAGAAGGCGGCAGCGCGGGGGCCGCCGCCGGCCCTGCCTTCCCATCCCGGCGCTCCGCACCGAAACAAAGCAGCGAATCAACTGCGATGCAGATGGGCGGCTATGAATTTTTTGCTGCTGCTTAGAGCTTTAATTACTCGTTCTTGATCCGTGGGACTACGACACGACACCGCCAAGGTTAAAATGCCCTGAACAGCTCTGAGCAGATGTGAACGAGTTGGCAGACGCGCAAATGAGGTCTGCCTCTAAGCATGATAACAAGTGACTAATACATTGCATATCGCTGAAAGAAAATTATTTTTCTCTAATTTGCATTAGCTTTTCTTTTTTTTTTTTTTTTTTTAACGCCATCGACATTCCTTCCTCAGAAGCAGCAGCATAATCCTGAAAATACTACTCCGTGACTTTAAAAGATTTGGAAGGAGGCAGAGATTGCCAGTGTTTTGGCTATGCAGGCTTGTTTATCTTTCCGCCTTTGCTCCAAGGCGAAACTAGTTTCGCAAGCAGTATTCTTGCAGAAAAATGGCACATGTCATATAAAACACCAGTTTATAGGAATTGATGCTAAAATTGTTGAATGACTCCTGGTGCACTTTCGCCACTAATAGCACAGCATAATCCATAAAGGACCGAGGGGACAGTCAAGGCCAAAAGAGAAAAAAAAAAAATAGATTCACTGGAGAGAAATAGATAAAGGCAACCCATCGACCAAAATTACAAAAAGCAGGGTGGAGGAGGAAATAAGCATCTCCCCTCCCTACCTGCTTTCCACCCCAGAGCCACCTCATCAAAAAGACAATAGTACTTGGAGGTCACTTACTATATAAAACATAGCGATTCTCGTAGGTAGCAAAACTATGTCAGGTACAAATATAGGCCGGAACCCAGTTCTCCAAGTTCCCTCGACTTTGCAGAGGCTCTTCTGAAAGGGCCAGGAGATCACTTTGGGTACCGGAGCAAACTTCAAGAACACGCATCGTTTTATATCCTACGCTCAAAAGGCGAACCGAGGGGGCTTAGACGCAGAGGCTTTGAGGAGAAAATAGCCGCTCGGGCTATTTACGCAGGAGGAATTTTTCACCGAGGACCTACTCCAGGGGTGCCTGCGCATCCAGGTTACCAGGGGTTGCGCGCTGCCATCTCAAGAGATAACAACTTCTCCTCCGCCAACACGTGCTCGGGAGGCAAACACGCACTGCCAGCCACCGCACCGCGCCGCGCCCTGCCCGAGGCCAGCAGCGGCTCGCAGCGGGGCTGCCCTCTCCTCCCCCGGGGCTCCCGGGACGCCTCGCCCGCCGCTCCCGCAAAGTCACCGGGGCCGGCGCAAACCCGCCGCCGGGAGGGATTTCCCAGCGCCGAAGCCGGCCGGGGTCGGGCGCGGAGCCGACCGCTCCTCCCGCAGCCTCCCTGCGCTTGTAAATCAAGCGGAGGAGGAGAGAAGCGGGGGGGGGGGTGGGGGGGGTGGCGGCTTCTCCCCGCCTACCGGCGTTGGCTTCAGCGACGCCGCCGCCGGCGGCAGGGGAGCGAGGCTCGGCGCCCTGCCGCCGCCCGGGATGCCCGCCGGGCCCCGCAGCGGCGGGCGGTGCCTCCGGGAGCGGCGGGGCGGCCCCGGGGCTGCTCCGGCCGCAGCGAGAGCTTTTGTGTGCGAGTGCCGGCGAGGCGCGGGCTCTTCGCGCTCCAACAGCTGTCACATTATTTGCACTGGCTGTAAACAGCCTTCGCCTTCCCCCCCCCCGCCGCAGAGTTAAATCCAGACTAACAATCCCCAGTTAGAGATCAAACCAACAACAGCAGCATTGTGTCTGCCTTCGTTGCTTTACCATCAACTACTGCAGCTGGTTTACTCGAAACAAGGAACACCCTCTACCCACCTCCCCCGCCCCGGGGCCAGAAACGTGCTTGTTCCCGGCGGTTGGTCAGGCGGAGCCGCGCTGCTCCGGGGGGCTTCTGCAGGCGGGGGGGGGGGGTGGTGTTTGCTCTGCCAGCCCGATGCCGGCGGGGTCCCGAGCGCTACGGGGCTCTCCCCCACAGCGGAGAGGGGTTTCCAGCCCGCACTCCCGCCCGACGAAAAGCCTTATCAGAAGTTGAGCTCCGCTCTCGGTTTGGCTTTTGGGAAGGGCGAGGGGGAGCCCCGCAGCCGCGGGGAAAGCCGCGCCTGCAGCTGCGCAGCGGCACACGGCGAGCTCGCCCCCGCGGTGCGGCGCGCCCCCGAGCAGCCCTTCCCCGAGAAGGCCGGGCTCCCCGCACCCCCTGCCCCGCCGCCTCGCACCGGGCCGGCGGCAGCAGCGCCCGACCCGTTACCGCAGCAAACCTCCCGCCGAGGGGCCCCTCCGCCACGGCCGGCCAGCCGCCCCCGCCGGCCTTGCCCCGGGCGATGACCCCGGCCCCGCCGTGCAGCCGGCCGGCAGAGACGCCTTTCCACCGTCAGCCCTTTCCCTCGTAAGGAAAAAGAGAAAGAAAAACCCCCAATAACCTAAAACAGGAGTCCAGCTTCGCTCGCGACACAACCACCTGGCAGCAAGGCAGTGTGCTGCACGCTCTCAGTGGGCCTTTTGTTGGGCACAGCTGGAATTTGAGTGTAAATCCCCGTACCTCCTTCCCTGCCCTTACGTATTTTTCTATCGGCGAAGTTAGAGAGGGGGAATTCACTGAACAGAAGCAAGGGAAAAATAAACCCACTCGAGGAAACCTTTCCTTGCCCAGTTTGACTCCTAGCGTTACCCAAATCGTGCATCTCTAAGGGAAAACCATGACACGGCAACTTTCTCTGAAATTTGTGTACCGCACAAACTCTTGAAGAGGCCACGGGAGCTGGAAGCGCACTTTCTAGGTGCTTTGGGAGCCAGCACCAGCAAGGGAGACTAGCTGATTTTATTGGAAGCACATCTCCATCTTGGCCTGACTCCTGCCAAAGGGCAGCGCTCCCCAGGCAGGTAAGGTGCTTCGCACCACCGTGATACGTCTCCAATCGACTTCCGAATCGGATTCACCGACAAATGATGCCAGTACATACTCGCAGGTCAGTATCATCAACTATTCATTGCCTATACGTAGCTAGAAATCTGCTGGCCTGGTAAAAACCACTGCTAACAAAACAATGTCAGCAAAGGCTGCAACACACTCTTGTGAGAGACCGGCGATTCGTGCCTACTGAGGCTCTTTCAGCACAAAGGCTTTTAGAGGAAGAAGAGAGAGAAGGGGGGAAAAAAGGAGGGAGGGCTCTCGTGTTTCAGGGCTGCTGTCCCCTGGGAACCAAGAACCAAGTGTAGCTTCAATCAAATGCTGACTTCTCCTCCGGGAGCTCAGTAGGAAACCTGATCTCACTAGCTCATGCCTGCCTCCATGCATATAGGCTGGGTTTTCTTTCGTACCAGCAATTTGTATAAAGAGGAGAGCCAATACAGTTTATTGCAAACGAGATCTCGCAGTAACGGATCTAGAGAGATATTTCTGTAGCTAAAATAAGACAACCTTCAGCCGCCTGCTCAGGGCAGGCCGCGCCGCAGCCGCCCCCAGCTCCACACACACGGCTCCGCCGTGGGCGCCCCTGGCGCGGCACGGCACGGCACAGCCTCCCACGCATCTCCCCGAGCCCTGCATCCTCCCCAGCTGGCAGCAGCCGCCCTGGGTTGGGTTTTTGCGCAATGCCAGGTTACACTTCCATTAAAACGTTTACCCCGGGAGATCACTTCCTGCTTGCAAGTATTGTTCCGGCTTCCCGTGCTGCTCGCAACTTTAGCCGGAGCTATTTCTCTCCTCGCCCACCATGGCACGGAGACTCCGGGAAGCATCCACCCCTGCCCGCTGGCCCGGGGCTGCCCTGGCACGGCAAAGCACGGCACGGCACGGGAGGTCTGCGGGGGGAAGGCAGGCGAGTCCTCCAGGCGGAGCTCGGCATAACTTCGCACCGGGCTGCTTAATTCTGCACGGGGCTTTGCTAATCCACTTTGTGCTTGACTACTGAAACGGGAGGAAAGGAAAAGACCGCGCGGGGAGCACGACCAGGCCAGAGCAAGGTGAGCCAGGGGGACCGCAGCCTGTGGGAAGGGCTTCCCCCAACGCCCAGCTCAGCCTCCTACTGCTGTGGGCAAGCCGCAGAGGCCTAGAGCACAAGCCAGCACGCCAGGGCTGGGGAGCAAAGGGGATTGCCCGGGGATCAGGGATCCCTGTAGGATCTCTGCATAGCCAGGAGCTTTCACATGGAGAAAGTTTGGCTCAGGGAGGGAGTTTACACTTAGAAAGAAGAGGAGCTCAGCCCATCCCTTCTCATGCCATTAGCGAGTTCTCTGTGAATTTCAAGGAGAGCTGAGAATACGCCCCTCCAGCTTTGACTTCACTTCTCTGTCCCTATCTGCCACCATGCGCAAATGCCATACTCAAGTCGTGGCTAAATGAGCCCCGCAAAGCTCTCTCACCCCTTCCAGGAGACCCCCGGCTGCAATGCCGCCCCACTCCTGGGGAGCGTGGGGGAAACACAGCAGTGGGTGAGGGACAGGCAGCCCCACAGCACCTGGTCCACGCAAGCACAAGGACAGCCATCAGTCTGCCCCAGACATGGGGTCTGCTGCCTGTGCAAGTACGGGCATACTTCTCTCTGCTATCAACTGTGCCAGGAGCCAGCTACTCCGATACTCCCGTGCAGGAGGAGATCTGACTTTCATAACTGAGGATACAGGCCCAAATGTTTTGTAATATGCAAATACTGAAAGACGTACAAGGCCCCTAGGTGAGGTATTCCCGAGCGTTAAATGAACACCTGGGGTAAGAGCAAGAGCTACTCCAGCTGAAAACGAAAAGCAAAACACGCTTTGAAAAAGAATGGGCTGGCTGGCAGTGCTGGCGTACTGCAACCCACCACGGGCCGTATGGAAATGCATGGGGAACGACCCCGCCGCAGAGCTGCACCGGTGCAGCTCCTGGCCGTGGGAGATTGCTTCGAGGGCAGCGGGAGCTGCAGAAAGGAGAGCACATTTGGCTGCGAGTGCTCTCGCCCCTCCTAGCCGAGGAACAGGCAGAGGAAGCACAATGCCAGGCTTTCCCGGTGCAGGCTCGGCCGCGGAGCGCAGCCCCGAGCCTCCCCCTTTCCCCAGCGCTCTATTGAACACACTCAGCTCTTTATACGAGCCATTCCCAGTGTGGCTGGTGGATTCTGCGCTTTCCACTTTAATTGTCTTATCCAAATAAAGCTTTGTTTTCCGTAGCACGACAATCCCAACATTCAGGCTGAGATTTTCATTGGACAGAGGAGATATTTTATTCTCCGATTGTTTAGAGAGTCAGGGCTTACACGGAACAGCCCCGGCTTGTGTGCCTCCGCTCACAATGGGGTCTTTGCAGCCCCGGTCTCCGTCATGTAGATTCATTTTCCGGAGCGATGGGGATGAGAATCATTTTTCTCTGAATTTCATAGCTTTCCAAGTCTACCCTAGACTTGAACAAGTCTTTCAGTTTGCACCTAGACAATAAATTTAGTTTAATTTAGCTTCCGGTCTTTAATTTTAGCAGGTCGTCTTTTTGCATGCAAATCAATATGGCAATTACCATCTAAAAGCTCGCCCAGCCCCAGGTCAATGTAAATTGATCATTGTCCGCCTTCTACAAAATAACACCGGGAGTCTGTGGTGCATAATGAGATTATACTGGAAACTGTCTTTCAGATCACAAATTATATTTCATGCTGTCAGGATCTTCTCCAAGCGGACTTCCTTGCATGTCTAATCACCCAGCACCAAATCTATTAGCTCACGAGGTAGGTTTGGGGTGCGAGGAGCGCTTGAGTGCAGAGGGAAGAGTCCCAAATAATTCAGACAACAGTTAAGGAAAACAGGCGGGCAGGTACTGAAGCGTGCTCTCACTCGCTAACTTTTCCAGCGGTGGAAAGGAGGAGGGGAAAAAAATCTCCGCTCGGCCAAGAACTGCTGTCCAGCAAACAAGGAAAAATGAATTCCCTGCTGGAAAGCAGCAGAACTTTCCTAAATCCACATTTGCAACGAGTTCTTGGCCTCCTCCTTTCCGTCCCCACCTCGTCTGCTCGGCCATTCAAAGGAGCGCTGGCTGCCCGCTCCGGAGAAACCCCCACGGGAGACGCACTCCCCCGGGACAGACGCCCCTGCCCACCGCAGCCTCAGGACCCGAGCGAGTCGGGTCGGAGGGAAAGGTCGCTCCGGAGCAGCGACTGCTGTAAGCCGGTTCCCTGAAAGGACACGAGGATTAACGGGAGCTGCTCACGGCCAGGGGAACTCCCCCTGCCTGCAGCCCAGGCCTCCGCGCTGCCTCCTGCACGCACACGCACACACACACATATACACAGCGAGAGCTGCTCGCCGTAGTTAAAAGGGGTGAGCCCAGCTCTCCCCAGCCAGCCGGCTCGACTCCGGCGCTCAGGTTATTGCAAAACCAAGAAAGAGGGGAGCAGGCCTGCTCCGGCCATCAATTATTTCTAAAGCGACACCAGCCTAAGGAGGAAGTATTAAACTCGGCTTCACGCTGCTCTTTCTAAGCCCGCACTAAAACGTGATCTATTGCAGTGTTCGGGGGAAAGATAGCGTATCGCATATCACCTGTGCAACCCAACTGCGCTGCAGAGTCCCACCAAGAGCCCACACCTTTGTCAAGACATGCAGAAATCAGAGCCCGCTTCTGCTCCCTGCCGAGCACAAATTTACTCCGAGCCACGTTTACTCCCAGGGCAACGTGGCTGCTAGAGCTACGACCTGAGCTGGAGTAGGCCTTTTGCACGTCTTTGCAGGGGCCACTCACCGGTCAAAGTTGAGAGACCTTTTAAACGACAGCCACAGATTGCTAAGACTACTTTGGTATGCACACCACTCATTATTTTGGGCTGTGGTGGCCTGGGTCCATTTTTGCCACAAACGGAGACCCGAAAGCATGTCAACAACTTTGTGCGGTCTCACAGCTGCACAGATCCACAAAGTTTGCTTGCGCGGACTGTACAGGAGCCCCTGGAGCTCAGTCGCCTTGCCTCTGGCATCCCTGTTAGGGGACCTTGGCTTCTTTATCAACCTTTAAAAAAGTGAATTATCATGGGCTATGGGAAGAGGAGGGAAAAGGGACGACAATTTCGAACTGCCTGAGAAGCTGCAGCTCTCGGCACATCTTGGTAAAGGCAGATACAGTGCGTGACACGGAGCCTGGATTGTCCACCAGCGCAGGAATAAAGCCAAGGCACCAGTATTGTTTCAAGACCCAGTCCATATTTGGGCATTCAGTTCACACATCCTAAGTATTGCTTTAAATATTAGAATAGAGACATTCGCCAATGTGGTTCGTAACGCAAATGGGAGAAGTCATTGCTGTTCGGTCTGAGATTACTAGCTTGGTCTTGCTGGTCTTTGGGGGGGGGGGGGAGAAGAGAGGGAAACCCTGCTGAGTCTGTTTGCACTGGTCTCTATTAGATATGCAACAAATCTGCCATTTCCGGCATTGCTTCTATCTAATTAGAGATGTATTTAGATGTGACGTGTAAATAAGTGCTGAGCTGCCTGCTGCCCTGGCTGCGCGGACTGCTCGGGAGCATTTCCAATAACGCTGTAGCGCCCGGAACCAGGGCTCAGACAAAGAGGAATGGGAATGGTCTGCGCTGCAGGCGAAGCCAACAAAACCAGCTTTTATCTATCGCTCTAAAGCCTTAACTGCTTTTAATCTGTACCGCCCAGGCTTGCACGCCACGATCGCATCTCATCCACCGAGGACGTCTCAGTACAAAAGGAAGCAACACACGCACGCAGGAGCTGCAAATAACCCCCGACCCACCCGAGCCCCAACGCAGACCTCGCTCTCCGCCTGCCCTTGCGCTCCACGAGGTGTGCGTGCCCCCCGTGGGCTTCCAAACACCCCGAGGCAGGTACGCCCGGCTCCTGCGTGCACAGACACGAGCCGAGGGCTGCCCCGCGCTGTGAGCACACACGCGGCCCCGTGGGGTGAAGGGCGCCGAGCTGCCGGGGGTGAAGTTGATGGGACCTGAAGGCGGCCGCGGAAACTCGCTCCCCCCCGCGGGGCCGGGAACCTCCGCCGCGGGGTTTCCACTGCAACCCGCGGGAAGGCCGGGGGGGGGGGGGGGGCACAGCAGGGCCGGGGCAGGCGAACAGCCGCCGCGGACGCTCCGCCGCCGGGGCTCGCCTGCCCGGCCACCCCCGGGGTCCCGCCGCCCCCGAGCCCGAGGGGCTGAGGCGGCTTCCCCGGCCCCGCGGGCGCCCGACCCCGGCTCCAAGCAGTCCTCGGAGTTTCCAGAGAGAGGGCACTCCTGGGAACGAAATAATCTGGCGCTCGCCTCGTGAACTCTTTTCCTGTTGTGGGAAACAGCCCTTATAAAACCATTAGATGGACCGGGGCAGCGCCGGGGGCCCGAGGCGCGCTGCCCTGTCCCCCCCGCTCCGGCAGCATCCCTGCAACCGCTGCTGCTCCCGCATCCTTCCAGGCCGGAGCAGCCGGCCCCGATCCCCTCTCGGCTTTAAGGGTTAACAACCATCGCTACCAAAAAAAAAAAAAAAAAAAAAAAAAGAAAAAAGAAAAAAATATCGCGGTGACCTTTTCCTCTCCGACTCCCCCACTCTCCCTTTCAGGCTCCGGTTCCTGAGCTCGCAGGGAGCCTGAGCGGCTGTCTAGACCGATCTATCACAGACGGACAAACAATACCAGGAGAAGCCCCTGCCCGGTCCCTCAGCCTCCGCCACTCACCTTAGAAATGGCGAAGAACAGAAAAGTGACCGCGATACAATCCTCCTCGGTATATTTATAGCCTTCCACACAGCCCACCTTCATGCCTGACAAATGAGATTTTGTCTGCTCTCTCAGCGTACGCTCCAATAAACACACACACACACACACACACACACACTTTTTTTTTTTTTTTTTTGGTGCCTGTTTGTTTTTGGTAACATTCCGGGCTCGTCCCTCCGATCTCGGGGCGGGCGAGGGCCCACCACGCCCGTACGGGGAGGAAGGTCTGATAGCCGGGGCGGGAGGGGCTGGGAGGGGGGGAGCGAGAGGGGACCGGGCCGGTCGTCCACGCGCAACCTCCCAACCTGGAAACTTCAATGTCCGTATTCATCACGCCCCTTCGCACCCAGCCCCCCTCACCCGAAGTGCTCCCTGGTCCCTGCCAGCCCTCCGGGTTGCGTATTAAAGCGGTATACGAGGCGAGGAGCCGGAGGTCCAACGCTGCAAAAGGCTGGGGAATAACTAATGAGCTGTGCAGCCCATTGATCCGGTGCATACTTCCTAATTAACTCTGAGTCACCTATTTGTGACAGCAATTCAAAGAACTGCACCAGGGATAAACTGCAACCCCGGCGCGCGAAGGCAACCCGGGGGGAGGGAGGCGGCGGGGGGGGGGGGGGGAGAGGAATTTGCTCCTAATCCTCCTAAAAGCAATTAGGGTGAGCGCTGCGCTGGCTACCTCTCGGGAAGAAAAAAAAAAAAAAAGGAAAGGAAAAAAAACCACCCAGCGGCTCCAACAGCAGAACCGAAAGGAAATGAATCGGTGTGTCGCAAGCGCGACGGCACCGGGCTCCAGACAGATAGGCAAGCACCAGCGTCTCGGGGACGAAAGTAGGCGAGAGCGGCGGCCGGAGGAAGCGGTACGCCGGGCTGGGCGGGCAGCGGCGCGCATAAAGCTGCGGGAGAAGCGCGGGCGGGGAGGGGGCAGCGCGGGCCGCGGCGACCCGGGCGCGGCGGGGGGGTGCGGGCGCTGCCCCGGGGGCCGAGACCCCGCACCGCCCGCCCGCTCTCGCCCCAGCTTTGTTCCCCAGCGGCCCTGGTGGGGCACGGCTCTCCCCGGCCGCCCCCCGCGGCAGGGCCACGGGGAGGGGGCGGGGGAAAAAAAAAAAGTTAATAGAAACCTTTGGAAAATCCGGGCTTTGCTACGGGGCTACGTGGTGCGGGCTGGGCTCCCCGCGCCCCCCCCCCCCCCCTTTTAATACAAACACGAATACAAAAGCTGCAGGCTCCAAAGAGCAGATGAAAGCAATGAACGGAGTTTCTGGAAAAGATTCATTAGTGGGAATTAATGCTGCGAGGAGCTCCGAGGCGATACCATTAAAGCCAGTCCCCACACTTTGTCAGTTTTACACCGCTCACTACGGTCGGGTCGCCTTTTTTTTTTTTTTTGTCAGGGGAGAGGGGAGGTGTTCTTCGCCTCCCCCTCGCCCGCTCCGCGATCACTAAACCCGAGATCCGACAGACATCGCGGAAACGAAAGAGAGGGAGGAAAGGGGGAAAGAAAAAAAAAAAAACACAACACACACACGCACATCGAGAAAGAAAGAGGAACGTGAACGCTCCGCAGCCCTCGCCCCCGGACTCGCTCCGCGAACATCAAATGCATGCCTCATATGCTGCGCAGAGCCGCCCCACTTGGCCCCGGCTTCACAAAGCAGCCTCCGCTGCCTCCCTGCCTGGCCGTCCCCCTCCGGCCGGCCCTTTGATGGCAAGCCCCGAGCCTCCCTCCGGCTCGCTCTCCAACTCCAAACTACATTTTAGGGCTGACTAAACTTCCGTGTCACGCCGGACCTCACGCCCGCACAGCTCCGCGCACGGGAAAGCCCCGGGCCGCCCTGCCCCACGTGCGCGGCGGCGACCGCCCCGCCGGGGCGGAGGGAAGGGGGGGGGGGGGGGGGAAGCGGCGCCCCGGGCTCTCCCGGCGAGGGGAAGGCAGCCCGCAGCGGGATCTCCCCGCCGCTCACCTGCCCGCCGCCCCCGGACCGCCCGCTGCTCTCGGCAGGGAGCGCGGAGCCCGGCCCGCCCGGCGCGGGAGCCGTCCCCGCCCCGCGGGTCGGCAGCGCCGCTCCTCGCTCGCCCCGTCATCCGGGAGCCCCGCACCGCCGCTGCCCCGGCGCCTTCCCGATCGCAAAGTGCGAGGCGACGGGAACACCACCACCCCCCCCATACACACACACACAGCGGCGCACCGGAGCCGACAGCCCGACCGGCAGCTTCGCCCCCTCCGCCGCCCCAAACAGGCATCTTTACAAGCAACTGCCTCCAAACTTCCCCTCCGTCGCCGCAGCCCCGGAGGCGCACCGGGAGACCCCTCTCCCCCCCCCCCCCCACCGCCGCCGCCTGCCCGCCACTCCCGCCCGAGCCCCGCTGCCCCGCGCCGTAACTTTCGGCCGCGGCGGCGCCGCCGCCGCTGCGCTGCCGTCCCCGCGGCGGGCCGAGGGGAGCCCCCGCGGCCGCCCCGTCACCGCGGGACCCGGCGGCGGCGGCGCTTCCGCACGGGAGCTGTTCGCGGAGCGGAGCACTGACCTTCCTGCCGCGCCGCGGGGCTGCGGCGTGCGCGGTCCGCGCCGCGCGTCCCCACACCGTCGCCTCGCCCTGCTGCTCTCCCGGGAAGGGCAGCCCCGTCGGGGGCGGGGGGGGAGAGGCGAGAAAAGTTTCCCGATCCCCCTCCCCCTCTCCGTGGGTGCGTGTGCCGCGGCTTGCCCCGGCGCGGGCGGGCCGGGGAAGGGGTGCGGGAAGGCAGGGAGCTGCAGGGCGCGGGGGGCAGGAGCGCGGCCGCCGCCTGCGCCGACGGGGCAGGTGCCCGCGGGAAGGGCTTTGCTTCTCGGCTCGGCTGGGCTCAGCGGCGGGAGCGGGAGCGGCAGCCCGCGATGCTCATTCCGGCTGCCGGCTCTGGTTTGGCAGCGCCATGTTGCTGGCTTGCTCCGGGCGAAGTTCCTGCGCTGGCGAGCGCGGCGCTCCCCACATCTCGCCCGCGCCGCCGTCTCCCGTGCCCTGGCCGCCGCGGCTTTGTGTGTGTGTGGCTGGGGATTTAATTCTCCTCCTCCTCCTCTTCTCCTCCTCTCTCTCTCTCTTTTTCTTCCTCCCGCCCCCCCCCCCTTTAGTCCGCCGGGAAAGCCGCTCTTCCTCACCTTGCCGCTGGGAGACCGGGCTCCGTCTGCTGCACGCTGCGCTCCCCTCGCATCCCCCCTCCCTCTCTCCCTCCTCCTCCTCCTCCTCCTCCTCCTCCAGCCGCCGCCTCCCCTCCCTTCCCCTCCCCCGGGCAGGCGCTGCACCGAGGGAGCCGCCGCCAGCAGCAGCGGCGGCAGCAGCAGCGCCGCCACCGCTTTTTCCCTCTGCAAGTTTCCCCCTCCCCTGGCTGCGTTTCCCTGCCCAGGCAGGGCTCGCCCGGCCGCTCGCCCGCTTCCCCCCCCCCCTTGCCCTGACTAATTGATTTGTGCCCCCCCGCCCCGCCGCCAGCCCCTCGCCTCGCCTCGCCCGCTCCCCCCGGCTGGCACAGGTCGCTGCCAAGCTGCGGCGCCCCGGGGGACTCCGCGCTCCCGCGCTCCCCGGCCGGCAGGGAGAGGAAAGCCGCCCCCCCGCCCCGCCGATACTCCCCTCGCTCGCTACCCAGAAGGCCAGTGGAGAACCGCAATTACCATAAAGCTCCGCTCACTCCGCTCCGCCAAGCTGTCAAAGCCCCGGCGGCGGCGGCGGCGGCAGCGGCGGCGGCGCTGCCAGACATCGCTGCGAGGCTCCGCGGCGGGTCGCGCCGCGCTGCCACCCCCCGCCGCCCCGCTCGCCCCCGGCCCCTCCGCCGGACGCCCCCGGCCCTCCCGACCCGCTCCACCGCGGCGCCCGGGATCCCCCCCCCCCACGGCGGTGCAGCCCGCGCCCCCACCCAGACCCGCCGGCTCCGGGTTCCCCCCGTCGCGCAAGGGCATCCCCGCCGCCCCAGGACCCGCCGAGGGCTCGCAGCCGTCCTAACCCTCCGCAGGGGTCACAGCGCGCACGGAACCTTTCGCCCGCAGCCTCTCACCCGTGGAGGGGTTCTCCCCCCCCCCCCCCTCCGGCCCCGGGGCCCCTCTCTGGTCCCACCCGCCGCCCCAACTTCGCGTGGTCCGCGGCTCGGCCGCGCTGATTTCCGCGCTTCCCCCCGGTCCGCTTCTCCGAGCTCTGAATCGGGATGGAAAAAAAGCCAGTCGTTTGTCAACGTCTGCATTGCGCGGGGCGGGGGGGCCGGGGGGGGACCTTATTAAAGCGCGTTTTCGCCTGATCCGGCTTTGGCAGCCCTTAACGCGCTTTTTACTGCGTGTGAGCGGTGTGGCAACCCGGGGTGGGGTGGCGACTGAAGCGCCGTTTCCCTCGCTGGCATTTCTACGGCTGCTTTAAGATTTCTGCCCGGGTTGTGGAGCCCTTTAATCTCCGGGTTGGTAGTTATCGGCTGCATCTATTTAGTTTGGCAAGGCAACTTTTGGCTCGGCGGGCTCGACTCGTGAATTTCACGTTCATAACGCCCATCCCCGCCGATACTCCCAGCTTCGGTCCCGCGGAGCCCGCGGCGCGGAGGCTCCCGGGGCGGCCCCGGCCTCAGGGCCAGGCGGGCCCTCGGTCCCGCAGCTCCCCCGCACCGCCCGGCGCCTTCCCGGGGAAGCGGGAGTTCTGCCACCTCAGCGCCGCCGGCGCCGCATCGAGCCCTTCTCGCCGCCGCTCCGTGTGGGAGCGACTGCCAGCCAAACGCCAGGCGATTAACGCGGACAGCTCGCCCGGGGGGGGGGGGGGGGGGGGGGATTTTTAATCGCCACGTCCGAGACCCTGCGCGAAAAGGCTGCGGAGACGCTGCGAGCTGCAAAAGCTTTTCTCGCCGAGAGCGCACAAGCAGCAAGCAGGGCGGTGAGTATTCAGCGCCAGAGCAGGACTGCCGGGGCTGCCTGCCTGCTCTCCGCTGCTCCTGCTTAACTCCGAAGATGGAAGAGCAGGAGTTCCCGAAAGTCGTCCCTACCAAAGCTGCCCCCCCCCCCCAAAATCCAAAAGTTTTTAATCGAGAATCTAAGCCACGTCTGGAAAAAATGCGGGGGTTGCCAGATGCTCGGGGAGGGGGACGCAGAGTGCACACACGCCCCACACACTCGCGCAGCCGGGTCACGGCCAGAGGGTTGGCATTTCATGAAACTGCCATCACGGAGCTTTGGGTTTTCGCTACGTCTCTCTTAAAAAACTCGCCTGTCTCAAAGCAGAAGTGAAATATCCACCGTCTGAAACCCGAAACTCCAGCCGCACCGCTCGGCTTCCTCGCAGCGGAGCCCGGGAAGCCGCCGAGTGCAGCGGCCGAGCTGCGGTCCCGCCGTCCCGGCCGGCGGGACAAACGGCCCCGGGCAGCGGCCGGGTTTGATCCCGGCGCGGTGGGCCACGCATCTGAAAAGGCTCCCACACGTTTTTTTAATCTCCGATAACAAGCAAAAGGACACCTGGCCTATTACGCTGTAAAGCTATTTTTTATAAAGATGTTTTAGGGCTAGACATTAAAAGTTATTAGACTGAACACACGTGAGTTACAGGCACACAGCTGGAGGAAAGGCCTCTGTTGGGTTTTGGGTTGGGGTTTTTTTCCCCTTTCCTAGGGAAAACCTCATTAAAATTGCTTCTTTCGGTAGGAAAGCAGAACTAGCGCGTCCCCCAGCGAGGTGGCCGCAGCCACGGCTTCCCGGCCGCATTGATCTGAGCTTTGTCTCTCCCCGCAGGTCTGGATCCGCGGTGCCATCGGCCCGCACTTGCATCACAAAAGTCGCCCGCTTCCCTTCCCCCGGGCTGCAAACTCCGGATCACATGTGTGCGCCTACAGCGTGGGGCTGGGTGGTTAGGGCTGGTTTTTTTTTTTTTTCCCTTTAACTAATGACTTCAAGTTATCTCGGGGTAAACTCGCTCCACTTTTATTTTTAACCGTAGTTAAACTTTCTTTCTTTGTGAACGCAGTTTCCTCCGTGGCGGGGAGGAACAGACCCGCGCTTGTTCGCCTCTGTGCCTTTTTTGTTCCCCGGGTCCCCGAGCTTTGCAGCGGGAGGCTGGCGGCTCCCGGCGAAGACATTGGGGCTTCAGTTCGCTCCTCCCGCGGCCTGGCTCGGCCCGGCTGCGCGCCGCGCCGCCTTCCCCTGCCGCGGGTGCGGCGGGCACCGCCGAGCTAACCCCGGAAAATTCAGAGCATGCTCTTGCCTTGCGGATTACCGGGCCGCCTCCCCCCCTCCCACACGCCCCGGAGGGAGCTGACCCCCGGGTCAGGCCGCTGCACACTGCTCTCTCCCCGGGAGCGGGAGCGGGGGGGGGGGGGGGGGGGCCTCCGCGCACAGATGCTCGGGGCTCCGCGCTGCTGCTGCTGCTGCTGCTGCTGCGGCGGCGGCTGATGCCGCCGCGGAGCCGGGCGAGGATGCGCTCGCAAAAACGGCTGCTCCGATAATGCTAAGTACTTAACCTCCTCGTAAAGACAAATCCATTGTTAATGGCAGAATGGGCTTCTCGCAGGAGGCTTCCAAGTGGGATGGCTTTACGCCGGCTCTCATTTACCTCCAGCGCCGCCTCTAATTGGAAGCCTCCCCCCCCACACACACACACACCTCCGGTCCCGGCCTGCGCACCTCAGAAAGTTGGGGGTTAAACGACGGGAGCGGCGAGGCCGGGCCCCCGGCCCCCTCCACGCCCCGTTCCCCTGCCCACCAAACGGCAACCGGAGCACGCGGGTCTCCCGGGCACGGGAAATGAGAGAGAGGGGAGATCGGCGCTGCGAAGGTAAAATGAATTAATGCGAGCGAGGTGCTCAGACAGCCTGGTGATGAGTGCTAGGAAAAGCCTATAAATAACAGATCACTGTCCTAAGCTCTGAATTGCCCTGCTTGAGTGTGTCTTAAATCAGACCTTTATCATTGCTTATTGTAAGGCTGTTTTTAATGGAAGTGTAGAAATCTGAATAACAAAACAAGACAAGCCTCAATTGGCGTTATACAGGGTCTGCAGCGCTTTCAGACCTGACACGGTGCCAGCATATTGTTACACCGCCATGCAAACTCCCCGTGCAATCAAGGGGGTTTTGCATAGCAGAAGTACTATAATTTTACTTCGTAGTTCAGGGCTACTCTGTTGACAGGAGATCCATTATTTTCTCTCCCTCTCCCCAGAAGAGCCCGAGACGCGCTCGGTTCACGGACTAAGCGCCGCTATCTTTCTTACAAAGGCGAATGACAAATCTCTCCGGTTGTGTTTGCTTTGCTCCGCACCCTTTCCCCGCTCCACAAAAGAGCGGAGGTGCCCGCGGTCCTCCGGGCCCCGTTTGCCGCTCGGAGCGGACAGCCCGGGAGGGACAGGCAGACAAACACACGCACGTCTCGGCTCAGCCCCCAGCCGGGAAGCTCGGCCTGCCGACCGCCGCCCGGGGCCGGCTGCCGCCCGCCGCGGCCGGGGGAAGCGCTCGCCGGGCCGGAGCAGAGCTCGGTGGGGAGGGCGCAGCGCCGAGCCCACCGGGGCGGCCGCGGGGGGACGGCCTGGAGTCACGGCCCCTGCCCCGGGCTGGGGAAGGGGGGCGGCAGCCCCGCTGCAGGAGAGGGGCAGGCTGGCTGCGAGCTGCCCCCTCCACCTCTCCCACTTGAATACCTCGGCCATTTTGTCTCCTTGCGGCGCGCCTGTGTGTCCCGTGCCCCCCCCCCCCGCCCCCGCACTGTCCCCTCGGGCAGAGGGCTGCTGCGGGGCGCTGCCCCCGGGGCGCAGGGACCGGGCCCTGCCGGTGGTGGGGCGGGCAGGCCTGCCGGGCAAGGGGAGGCGAAAGGAGGGCCGCCGGCAGCCCCGGCCGCTCCTGCCAGCGGGGAGATGCAGCCGCTCGGCAAGGCCCTGCAGGGGAGGGGGCGTGCGCCGCACAAGTCTGGAGAGGAGTAAAAATAGCGCCGGCGAGGTTGTCGCTCTCCTCGCCTCCCCCCAGCCCGGCGGGGGGCAGCGGGCGGCGCGGCGGGGCCCGGCGGGCAGGCGGCGGGGGAGGACGGGAGGCGAAGCCAGACAAAACCCCGGCCCCGGCCGGAGAGCGGTGCGGACGAGGCTGAGCCTTTGAAGGCGATGCGCGGGAGCCGGGGGCTGCACCCCCTTTTCCCGGTGGGGTCCCTCAGCCCCGGGGGGCGCGGGCTGCGCCCCGTCGCCGTCCCCGGGCGGCCTGGGAGGAGCGGCAGCGAGCGGCGGCTCGGCGGAGGCACGGCAGCCACCACGCTCCCGAGTTTAAATATAATACGGCGGCCGGGGGAACCGCCATGGTTTGAAGGTGTGTTTGTGCAGACTACAGCTTGTATGTTAATAATTGGATACAGTCGATGAATCACCTCCGTCCTCCTTCTGGTTTTGTTTTTGTGTTGTGTTTTGTTTCGGAGGGGGTGGGGAGAGAAAGCGAGGAGACGATGCCGTGGCTCGGCGCTGAATACCAATTCCGCGCCCGGGTTCATAAACACTGGGGTTATTCACTCCGCCCCAGAGGTGACAGCGGAGGCCTCCGCCGCCCTCCGCGCCCGCGCCCCGCGGCGCGGCCCCCGGGCTCGCCGGCGTGCGGCGCGGGATTTGCGCCCCGGCTGGAAGCCCGGCAGCGGCGGGTGGCTCGCCGGGGTGCATACATATGAAATGAGAGCCTGCAACATCAAAGCGGCAGCGGAGCGGGGGCAGGGAGGGGCTCTCGGTGTGTACACGTGTGTACTTTTCCAGAGAAAAGCCCCTAATTTTTCAAATCGCATCCTTTTTTTTTTTTTTCCACCCTTCACTCGCATGGCAGACACGCGGAGAGATTCTTTAGTCCTGTACTTAACACTTCACAGTGTTTTTAGCAATTAAGGCGAGAGGGGGGTGGGTATAAAGATAAGCCACTTTTTCGCCCTGCAAGTGTGAAAGATAAGATAACAGTAAGCTGGGGCAAAACGTCTGCTTACAACCTCCCCCCAGCGATTCTGATCGGTCACCTCTTATCGCAGAAAATGTTCATTTCGAAAGCAGCTTCAAAAAACCAAGGGAAAATAAAAGTATTTTCCGTTCAGAAATGCCATTTAAAACCCCGTCCTCACTTCATCTCCCCACGTCGTCGTCCCCCGCCGCCGCGGTACCCAAACCAGGGCAGCAGCCGCTTCCTAGCGCGCCTCTCGGAAGCCAAATCACGCAGGTAAGCAGAGGACTGAAACCAGCCAGGCGCCGAGATTAGCATCGCGCCCCGCTCCACGGCGCTCCACGGCCGTGCCCGCCCGCCGCCCCCGTCGCAGGCGGAGGACGCGGCCCGCCTTACCGGCCACTCGCTGCCCGTAAAGCGGGCCGGGAGCTGCGCTGGGGAGAGCCCCACGCCGGCACCGGGTGAGGCAGAGCGAGAGCCGGCCTGCCTTTTCCAGGTCGTTTCGCTGCAGCACCCCCGACGGCATCGGGGCGGCGGGGGGGCGATGCTCTCCCCCGGCCTGCCCCCAGCCGAGCTGCAGGATCCGCTGTCGGCAGCCGCGCTCGGCGTCGAGTCGCTTCTGCTTCCTTCCCCCCCGCCTCCAGCCCCCCCCGGCCGCTTCCTACCCCGCGGCCGCCCCCGCGCCCCGCCGCCCGGCAGGCACACGCGGAGGCCACGGGCGGGCACGGCGCCCGGCGCACACGGCGGTGGCCCTGCCCTCCGCGGCACCGGGCAAGGCCTCGCCGCGCCCGCCCCGGGGCCCGCGGGCAGGATGCGGGCGCCGCTCCTCCCCGGCCGCCGGGCAGCGGGGCTCGGCGCGCCCACGCCCGCCGCCGCCGCCGCCGCCACGGCCGGGGCTACGCGCTGCTTTCCCCGTCCCCGGGGGCCTCTCCCCAGGCCCGGAGTTTCCCCCTCCCGTCCTTGGGCCGTCGCCACCTGCGATAAGCCGAGATGCCGAGCAGAAAAGGTTTCCCGACACCTCCCCGGGGGCAAGGCGCGGCCGCGCCGTGTCCTCGCTGCCCTGGGAAACCTCCGCACGGGCCTCCACGCGAGGCAGCGGAGTGTGAGTGGCGTGGGCGGGCGGGCGTCCCCTCGTCCCCCGGCAAAGCCACATCCAGGGCTCCGCACGGGAGCCGGGATAGCGGGCAGCCCGCGCGGCCTCGACGTGCTCGGGGCCGGAGTGGGGCCGGAGTGGAGCCGGGGTGGCTCGGCGGGGAGCCGAGACGGTGGGGGGGCTTTCCCGGGCTCGCCGCATCCCCCGTCTCCTCCCGCCGCCCTTCTCAGAAACCCGTCGGTGCCGTGCTCTCGAAGTGAGTGGGTCAGCAGCTGATGACAAGGGGAAAAAAGAAGAAGAGAGCGAGCGAGCGAGCGAAAAAAAAAAAACCCACCCTCCCAAACCCTAGCCTGGCGCGATTACTCATCCCCAGAGTTCCCCTAAGTCAGAGAAACTTGGCGAAGTCCCAAGGCCGAGCCGTTAGCACGGTCTGAGGCTCCCCGGGCACCTTCCGCCGTGGGGCCGGGGCCGAGGGCGCGGGGCACGGCGGGGGCGGAGGGCCAGGGCCGGGGGTCGGGGACCGGGGCCGCGGCCAGCGGGGACTGCGCGTCCCCATCCCTGGCGCTCTTCGCGCTCGAGTTATTGTGGAGCGTTTTATCTTCACAGTCACATCGGCAGCTAACGAAGCTCGGCGGCTGCAGCCCACACGACTTTGGTTCTCTGCATTTATCCTTCAATAAAAGCCGATTCCTTTATTAGAAACAGGAGACGTGTCTCCTACCGCCCCTATCAAATCCCAACTGGCAAGGCACAGCCGACACCTCCCCCTCAGCCCCCCCCTGCCCGAGAGGGGCAGGCGGCACCACCCCACGGCCTACGCCCCCCCTCCCTCCGGACCCCCCACCGCGAGCATCCCGCTCTCCCCCTCTGCAGCTCCCCCACGAACAGGGGCAGCCCTCGCCCCCTTCCACCGGGGCGGCCAACGCCCCCTCCCCGAGATCCCCCCGGGGCAGGAGCAGCCGAGGCCAGCCGGCCCCTCGCCGCTGCGCGCCCCTCGCCCCAAACAACCCGCGCCGGCACGGCAGCCGCGTCCCCCCCCCCCCTCCGCCAAATCAATCGCCCCCACCAGGCGCACCCACACGACTTTCGTTCCCCTGCATTTATCGTTCAATAAAAGTCGTTTCCTTTATTAGAAACAGAGGAGACGCTTCTCCCACCGCCCTCACCTCATGCCCCCTCCGCGGGCGCAGCCGGCGGCCCCCCCCTTCCACATCGCCCCCCGCCGAGCGCGGCCCGCCCCACCCCCTCTCGCTCCCACCACCGCCGCCCCCTAAAAATAACAATAACAGTAATAACAATCATAACAGCCGCCGTCCCCAGCAGTCGCGGCAGCCAGCCCCCCCCCCCCTCCACCGAGCCCAGCCACCCCCTCCCCTTCCCTCTTAAATCCCCCATCGCTCGGCGCAGCCAACCACCCCCCCACACAGCCCCCGCCCGCCTTTCCCCAGGCGCAGGCAACGACCCAGCAAATCCCCTCGCCAGGCACGGCTCGGCCCCCGCCCGCCTCGCAGCACCCCCCTCCACCCCCCCCCCGGGCACCGAGCAGGTCTGCGCGGCGGCTGCTGGTGCGACTCCGATCGGAGCTGCTGCTGCCGCCGCCGCTACCGGGCGGGGAAGGTTTCCCCGGGCGCCGCCGGGAGAGCCGGTGCTCGGAGGATGCCAGCCCGCCTCGCCGTGCCGCGCCGTGCCGCTCCGTGCCCCGCCGTGCCCCTCCTCCGCGCCGCGGCTGCGGGGAGAGCGCCCGGCGGAGATCTCCCCGCCGAGGAGGGGCCGGGACGGAGCGCGCTCTGTATCGCATTAAATTAATCGCCCGGCTCCGGAGGAGGCAGGTGATTCTGCCAAACACAATGAGGGGTTTGAGCGCTGCGGAATAAAGCGCCGTTCATGGGGCCGTGGGCGGCGGTGCCCGGCTCCGCCGCGGGATCGCCGGGACCCGGGGGATCCCGGCGCTGCTCCCCGCCGCCGGCCCCAGAGCGGGGAGCTCCGGCTCGGCGCACCCCACCCTCGCCCTCGGAGTGGATAAAGGGGGGGGGGAGGAGGCAGCGAGCAGCCGCCCCGGCAGCGGGGGAACAGCACTCCCCCGGGGGGGGGGGGGGCTGCAGCCAGGCCCCCCCACCCCCCGCCGTGCGCCCCCCCGAAGGTGGCCCCCTGGGATGGGGGGGTGAGCATCAGCCTCCCGCGGGGAGGCAGGGGCCGAGCGGCGGGGACCGCGCAGCCCGCCGGCAGGGCCGGGTAGGGCGGCGGGGAGCGCGGGGCCCCCGGGCGGCCCCCGGGCGGGCGGTGCGGGGCGGGCGGCGCTGCCCGGGTTCAGGCGGTGGCAGGCGTTGTTTTCCTCGGAGAGCGGAGGAGGAGGAGGAAATCTCCGGGTTTTTAATGAGGGGGTGCAGCAGGGCTGAGCGCTGGGATTACACGGCGCGGAGACAGAGCTGCGGGCTGTGTGTGCGCGCAGGGCTGGTAGTCTCCGCCCGTCTGCCTGCTAATCGCACGTTTTCCGCTGTTAAAAAGAAACCGAGACGCTGTGGCCGAGCCCAGCGCTGTCTCTGTGACTGTGACATGAAAAGATGGCGCTCTCTCCCCTCCCCCAGCCTCCCTCTCGGCTTACACTTCCTCCCCAACAGCTTTTGCCTTCCAGTTTTTTAAAGCCCTCTTTTCTCCCTTCCTTCCCCCCCCCTCCCCCGGCCGGATACCACCAGCTTCCCAGCCGATCGGTGGGTCCCTCGGTTGCGACGATTTCTATTTTTTTTTTTTTTTATCTCTACCTCGCTATTTTCGCCTCTCCCTTTTCTCGGAAACCTCGTTCTCCCTCTCTTTATGTCTCGCTCTTTTGTGAACTTCTGCGGCTAATGGGAGGCAGTTTGCAGCAGGCGGGGGGGGGGGCCCGAGGAAAAGCGGGGAGGGGGTTACCCAGCCGCTTCTCCCCCCCCCCCCGTCTATTTCCTCCCTCTCCCCCGAGGCAGCGGGGGCAGGAAAGCGAGCCGGATCGGGGTGTGTGCGTGTCGGGGGGGGGCAGGAAGGAGGCTCCGGGAGGTGCCTGCCCGCGCTAACGACCTGGTCGCGCTGCGGCTGTCCCCGCCGCCGCGGGAGCGCCCGCCGGGGGGGGGGGGGAGGCCGGGGGGAGCCGCGCTGGGGCGGCGGGGCAGGAGGCATCCCCGTCGGAGGCGTTTACCTGTCTAGAAATGTTTTACGGTGCTGGGCGCACTACGGTGGTCCCGGCTCCCGGAGCGGGTCCGCGGGACTGGCCGCGGCCCCTCTCCGAGGCAGGAGGGAGGCTCCGCCACCTTCCACCTCGCTCCCCGCGTTCATCACCAGACCGCTCCAAGTGCTAAGTTTTTTTTTCCCTTTTTTTTTTTTAAGCCTGCAAATTAAATTCAGCGCCGCTCTCTCCTATTTTAGTGTCTGTTATGTTAATTGCACTTAGCGCTGGGGCGCTGCTCGCCAGGGATGCATGAAGGCCTCGGAGATTAACCGCAGGCTCCTGCTCGGACTTTTCTCAGCCAGCAGCGAGTTGCGAGGGGCTGCCGAGGAGTTTGCACGATCCCATGTGCTTTCCGGGCGTGCTGCTGCCGGCCGGCCGCTCTGAATCCAGGGCCAGTGACTCTCGGCTCCCTGTGCGCCCGCAGATCTATTTGCGTAAGGATTTGCATTGTGGGAGGACAGGTATTTTTCCTCCCCGTGGATGGTAAAAATGCAAAATTAGCGCGACGGTTTCTAGGCAGACACGCCGCGATTACGTGATCTCGCTGAACCTGTCGGTTGTGCTTTCTGGAGCAGCAGGGAAACCGGACACCTTTATCAATGGCTCCTGGAGCCGTTCTCCCGGGCGCTCGCCGTATTTATCGCCGCCTAACCCCAGGCAGCCCGCGAGTGCCAGGTTGCAGCCCATTGCCCTGCCCGGGGATGTCCGTGCGGCCGGCTGCGCCCCGCGGAATTACCCGACCTCGCCGCGAAGGAGTGGGCATGTGTGGCCTTCCCAGACGCGTCCTTTCTCCAGCGCCTACTTCATCTATTCGTTATCAGGGGACGGCGTGTGGAGTGACTGAGCCTAATAAGTTGTCCACTTGTTCATTTCAGGAGCATTGATTTCTGGTTCCAAGGCACTCTGTTCTAGCACTGGCTACAGCTGCGGGGCATTTCGCAGCTGGTCTTTCGCCTAGACAAATATCAGCGAGAATGTGAGCGTTATTAGCCACATAAATAAATCATTAACGTGCACACAAATGTTATTTTAGCGTAACTTCCAAGGAGAAAATATCCCGGCAGGGCAAGACGGAGAGGCGCGTTGCGTTGGACCGGCCTCCGCGCAGCCTGGCCGGCATCGGTGGGCGGGGGTCGGCGCCCCCCCTCCGGCGCAGAGCGGGGAGGAGAGGCACGGCTCCCCCGCTCCCGATTGAACATTAACAGGGCCGGCCCGCCGTGGCACGACCGCGGGGCCTTGCCTCGCAGACCTTTGTCTGCTCTCCCGAGGCCGGGCGGGGACGGCGGGCGCTTTTCTCCCCAAACGCGACGGCACTAATGAGATTACCGGCCGGCTGGCCGCAGCTGATGCCGCGAAGCGCCGAGCCCGCGGGCAGAGCCCAGCCCAGCCCCGCCGCCGCGCCTCGTTAACGCGGAGCCCACGGCAGAAACGACGTTTGCTTCTGGCGTCCCGCGAAGGGCTGCTGGCTCCCCCCGTGCCCGGGCGGCGGGGAGCGGGGAGCGGCAGCCGCCGCCGCCGCCCGGGCCGCGCTCGCCCTGCCCCGCGGAATCCCGCGGGTGCCAGTAAAGCCCTGCCTGGGAGCCCTGCCAAGGCGGTCTCGCTTTGATATTCCGCGCCACGGCCGCTCCTCCGCTTGCTCCTAATCACGCAAATGCGAGCTTGCTCCGGCGCTCTCCATAATAAACACTGAGCGCATTTCGCCGGGCTCCCGAAGTAAACACTGTGTCGGAGAAGCGGGGCTGCGCTGGAAAGCTGAAATCTTCCACTTTTTCGCACTTAGCAACCGACTGAAGCGTTGTGCGCTCCCTCCCCGAGCCAGGCTTGGTGTGATTTACTTTCTGGTTGCGATGCAGATATTCACTTGTCAGTTCAAGGGCAGGACAGAAACTGTGCAAGCGGAGTCTTGTGAATGGAAATCTCCCATTTACGAGGTTCTGCTCCACCACCAACAGCCACCCTCCAGCATCTTTGTTCTGCGTGCAGCTGCTTTTATACCCCCCCCCCCCCCGCCCCAGCCACATCTCCATCCGACCCTTCTTCCCACGTCTCACTCCTCAGATGGATTCCCAGTCTTTTCCCGACTGACCGTGGGGGAGGCGGCGGGGGGGGGAGGTGAGCAAGGGAGAGGGAGACCGGGAGAGGTTGATGATGAATGACAAGGCAAATGATAAGAGCCGAAGCGACAGCAAAAGCAAACAGAAGTGGTCTCTGCTCTCTCGCAGGGCCCAGCCCCGTCCGCAGCCACGGGAGTTGTGCCTGTGCCATGAAAGCAAGGTTGGCCTCCGCAGGCAACCCGGCTTCTCCGGGGCGAGATAAACACATTTCGGTCACGTGGCGAGCCTATACGGTGCCATGCTCCTATTTGCCTTCCCCGCTCGCTTCTCACAATAACATGCCATCCGCCAGCCAGCTCCGAGGCTAACCTCACCTCCCTGGCGCCCGGCCAGCCCGCCCGGGCCCGGCCATGCGGGGAGAAGCCGCGGCTCCCCCGGGAAGGCTGCACCCCGGCCTGGGGCTGCCTGCACCCCGAGCCGGGGCAGGGGCAGGGTCCGGCTGCATCCTGGCTTGCGGCTTGGGCGGGGACGGCCTGGACCGTGACTCGGGTCGAGTGACCGTCGGGTCGGGTGACCGTCGCCTCGAGCACCGAGGCCGCCTGCGGCTGCCGCGGCCGGTTACGGGAACAATGAACCACCGCGGGCGCGCCCGGTGCCTCCCCGCTGCCGGGGCCGGCGGGGGCAGCGCCGCGGGGCAGGGGGTGCAGGCGGCGGGGGAGGCGTGCGGGGGGAAGCGGGAGGCTGGAGGCGGCCGAGTGCCCCCCCCCCCCCCCCGGCGGAGCGAGCGTGCCGTTTAATCTCTTTATCCCCGCTCGCTGGTGGCGGTGCGAGCCGCCGGGCCCGGAGCCACCCGCCAGCCGCCCGGGAAGGCGACGTGCTGGCTCCGCGGCGCAGATGTCGCCGGGGGGGAGCAGGGAGCCGATCCCCACCGGCACCACCTTCACAAGGGCAGCAGCGGGGGGGGAGAGCGGCGGTCCCCGGGGACCCGGGCACTGCTTGGCCGCGCACCGGGGGGTTCTCGCTCTTCGGAGCCCCCGAGGAGCTCCCTGCCGTCGGGCACTGGAGCCGTGCCCCCGCACCCCGCCCGGGGCCCCGCGGCCTCCGTATCCCCGCTCCCGGGGCAGGCCTTGCTGTCTGCCCGCGGGGGCACGGTCTGCAGCCTCCCCTCTCTCCGGGTCTCCCCGGGGCCCCCGGGCGAGGCGAGGAGCAGCCCCCGGTGCGGTGCCCAGGTTGGGCAGCCGCCACTCGTCTGCCCGTGCTCCGAAATCCGGCAATTATGCAAATGCCCGGGATGCTCTCCCCTTTGATCTGAACTTCCTCGGAATGATCCCTTCTCATTACGGAGCATGAAAATGCCTCTCGGACGTGTAAAGTGAACTACAGAGCTCCTTTCATCCCCTTTTGTTACCCGCACGGGGCTCGTCTCCCCAGCCCCGCATTCCCCAAACGCCGGGAAAGGGGACGGAAAGGGGCTCCCGGGGGAGGCGGCGGGACGTGGGAGCAGCCCGGGCCGCCGGTTGTCATGGCGAGGCCGAGCGTCTTCCCAAGTTATGTGCGACTAATGGGTTTGTGCCCCGCTCGCCTCCGGGTTCACCTTTCCCCCCCGCTGCTCGGCTCCCCGCCGACCTCCCCGCCCGCGCCCCGGGAGGCAGCGGCGCCCCCCGCCCCGGCCGCCCCGGCCGCCCCGCCGAGCAGCTCGCCGGGCTCCGGTGCCTCGTCCTTCTGATTCACTGCCTGCATATCAAACGCTGCGGGGTTTAGAAGCGGAGGCGGAGGGAGGGGGTGAGGACTCCCGCCGACGGGAGCGCAGTCCCCGAGCGACTTTAAACTCCGTCTTTTGCTGCGCTCCTTACCACCTCTTGTTTCAGTTTTGATAACTGAGACTAACGAGGCACTGAATGTATCATAGATTTAGTATGTCCACGCAACCGTGGATATGATTTTCAAGACTCCCGAGAGCCATGGCTGGGATTTTTTGTTATCTTCTTTTTTTTTTTTTCCCCTTCTTAGAAATATTAAGAAAGTTTGTGCTGTCTTGAAAAGTACTCCTCCCGTGTAAGAAAAACATTCTGACCATTCGCTGGAGGACATTTTATGGAACCTCAAGGAGGTTAATAGCTTACATCATTTCAGGAATACCAGGTGTCTCTTTAATACCTTTTTCCCTTTCCCCGCCATTCATTCAGACAAGCCAGGAGCTCTGTAGGCCAAGCGCTCCTGTGACAGACAATGGATTCCCACCTATCTGAGGGGCCTGCACTAGAAAACAGATGGACTTCTTCCCTTCTCTGCTCATGCACGGTGCGGAGAGAAAGCCTGCAACGTGTCTGTGAGACGAAGGGATGCATGTGAAGGAGGGCATGGAGTAAGGGGGCTACCCTAAGTACGTAGGTTGCTTTTTTTATTTTGCTGGAATTTGCAATTTCGTCTAGAGAAGCATTGGTAGATGCGGCATTAATGAAATTGTGCCGCTGCAAAAAAAAGCTGAGCAAACAGGAGAAGGAGAATTATTTTAACTTTTTTTTAAATGTTGTCATGTTTGTTAATAGCTGCTTAACTCTGGTGCCTAACAAGCTCTTGGAAAAGAAGTTTTATTAATGAAAAAAAAAGGCAATCCCCCTGCTTGCTTACAATTAAATGATGACAGCTTATAATGCATTCCTTCAAGACCTCCAGTAATATCGGGGCTCAGGGGACCTGAAATACCTAATTCATAGATTTTTTTTAAACCAAGAACGGACCGTTATGATCAGCTGAACAGTCTGACCTGCTACATATCATGGGCCAGTGAATTTCAGCCAGACATTCTTGTATCAGACTCATAAATTCTGGCTGAGCTTTTAACCTGGCATCCAGTCTTGCTCTCAAGACTTTTAAGTAACAGAAAACCCACTGCTTGCCTCAGTTGTTCCCGTGGTTATGTCCCCTTACTGGTTTAAAAAAAAAAAGCACCTATTTCTGCTCAGAATTCATAGAGCTTCATTTTCCAACATAGGATCTCATTATGCCTTTGTCTGCCACATTAAAGAGATCTCTACTATCAGAAATCTCCCCATAGAGACACTTAGGGCACTTAAAGACTATGATCAAACCAAGTCATAGCCTCCTCTTGGATAAATTAATAGATGGGATTTCTTTAGTCTTTTGCAATAAGATGTGATTCCCAGACCTTGATTCACTTGTAGCTCTTTTCTGATCCCATATTAATTTGCCAATGCACTTTTAACATGCAAACACCACAACAGAGCTCGACACAGTATTCCAGCAACGGTCTCATTCATGTCGGAAGCATTAATGGCATCATTAAGTTTACTTATTTAAAACCCTATGCAGATTACCTTTATAGATAGCCTTAGCAATACTGACTTTATTAAAAACCCATTTAAAAAGTTGCCTGTCTTCATGCAGACTAGTGTTGTTCATCAAATTCACAACGCTGAGCATCGCTTGACCAAACTGCAGAGCTAGCTTAGTTTTTCTAGCTGGGGCTCTTTCAGTGCTCCATCAGCCCTAGCCTTCAGTAGGGCTTCATATTTTTTTTCTTTTGTCTGTAAGAAGCAACTGCTGCATATTCTCACAATGGCACTAGCCCTGGCTGTGCACTAAAAGAGAAGAGTATAGACAGAGCTCCACTACACCATTCCCTCTTCTCCCTCTTCCTCTCTTGCAATGCCGAAGCCCCAGTTAAGTTCCAGCAAGACTCAGGGTAGTTCAGTCCTTTCAGCGGCCATGGTGGGGCTCAGCTTCGAGACACTCCTCCCCAGATGGTTCACAGACAGCTTCCATAAGGGCTTCTTCCACCATGGCAAACGGTCTGCTTTCACACCCGAGCCCATTCCCCATCCACCTTCACACGAATGCCTGCTCCAAAAGACGGACATTAAGCGGGGTAGAGCTGTCCCACTAGATACTGGATGAAACATGTCCTCTGATAAAGAAATCGGAGCTGCCCTTACTCTGCCCATCCTGGTGATGCCCATCCATTTTTCAATCTATCTCAGCTTCTGAGATAGCCTTGCTGTGCAACGGCAGTGTGGAATGGCAGAATCTCGGAGGACCAAAGTCCATGTGTTACAGAAGCATTAACTGCACTGCTCCAGTACCTTCCCAATCTCTGATCTTCTCGAGCTACACCAGGAAACACTGCATGCAGTGAGTGCCATTGCACTGGGTGCTGCAAGCCTGGACTCTGTTCAGTGTGAGAGGTGGCCTGAGTCGTAGCCGAGATGCCCTGGATTATGTGGGGAGACTGGCTCCCAAAAGCCTCACCTGTAGCTAGGACTGCGTTGTGCTGGGCCTCATATAACGAGGGTGAAACAGTCTGTGCCCCAAAGATCTCTTTCCATATCATTTGTATCCTCAAAAGCAGAAAATCATATAGGACAGACATGGTCTTGGAAATGGCTGGGCCTCAGCTTCATACACGATCCCTGTGCTTCCTAGCAGGACTCATACCTGAGCAACGCTTTATTTATTTTACTCCCAAATGACAGGTCTTTTTCCATAGTCGTTGTTGGAGATTCACATTAATCATGATGTCATGGTCATGCATCAGACCAAAGGTGCTTTTCCCACCAAAGGCAATCAGGCTGGCCCACAGTGTCTTCTAGCTCACTCAGTTCCCCGGGCTGTTCCCACTAACATCTCTGCCCTAACAGAGGTCGTGGCACGTGCTGGAGATGGGGTGAGCATAGTGGGTCTGCACCATGGGCACCTTCTAGTGGGAAAGCAGCTACGACCTGCCCAGGAAAGCTGTTCCCCATATAGGAGTGATTCTCCATCTGCACAGAGCTGATTAAGGGACTCGTACACCACTTATTCTGCTACTGCCTCCAGGGACACGGTGCCAATACAGCGTAAAGCCTGTGTAGCTATGCTTTTACCCTGGGGTGAACTATGATGAAGTTCACGTTATGTTAGAGGACCTTGAAGCTGCTACTGCAACACCTGGAGAGGCCCAGCCTGCATAAACCAACACCAAGATGAGGGCAGCACAGGATAAAGGGTTAAGTTGCTTTTGTGTATATGCCCCACCTCATGTTCTGTGCCAGGCAGTTGCACCACAACTGCCCCTTTAAGCTTAAATTATCCACAATAAAATTATTTTTCCCATGACACATGGCACAGCCTTCATGTCCTACTAGTAGCAACCCTCCCTTCATTTATACTTTCCACATGCCCTCGTTTTACTATGAGTCAGACGCGCTTGCCCTCTCTTCCTATGACTTACACTTTCCTACCTCAGAGGACACGTATATCAGAAGATACATCTGATGGCCCAGTTTATGGATATCTTTTCGTACTATTGGCATCACTCCTTTCCAAAACCACTGCTAGATAGCCATCGGGTTCAAATCAAATTCTCCATTAGCCCTGACCATGAAAAAGTGAGCACAGAGAAGTCACCTTTGTTATAACAAAACACCCTTGAGTTGCACTTAATTCTAGTAAGCAGCACATTATCCTCACTCGCTGTACCAAAATGCAATTTATAATTTTAAAAAGCAATAATCATTCAAACCATCAGACCTGCAGCTTTGAGGCACTGCGTACCGCAGGATGGGATTGCTTCTCTTCTTTCTAATTTACCTGCAAGTGCACATTGCCCAGCCGCTCATGACAACCTGCTCTTTCTTCCTTCCAGGCTGCTGCAGCCAACAGTATTTGGGTCTGAGCGACTGTTTTGGGGTCTGCTCTCCTCTAACCCTCCAAGGGGTTTGTCATTAGTTTTCATGGAGAGCAGAACGAGGTTGTATGTGGAAAACCAATATTGACATTTCCTTGTTTAAATATCATACATCAGAGGGGGGTCACGGGAGCCAAGGCCACCAGAAAGGGTTCCCCCACAAGCTATTATTTCTTTTTAAAAAGCACCAGGGACCCAGCAGTCTCTGCTGGGCCTCACACCCGCATGTCTGCTCCTCTTTGCAAGTTGGCTGACTGCTGCCGGTACCACTTAGCAAATACAGATGTTCAGGTCTTTTTCTTTCACCACGGGTCTCACTCATCCCTGTGCGGAGGCCTGGTACTAACTGAATGCCTCGTTTAAGCCCTCTTTTCAAGGCTATGTGAACTGCACACCCCATCCGCGCCCACCTCGGTCTTTGCTTGCAAAAATCTACAGCACTTTCCTATCAAATTTGAAACAAATGGCATTCAAACTTATTTTAAAAATTAATTGAACCAATACATCAACAACTTTCATGTTTTCAGAGCCTGCATGGCCCTCGCCTGGGAAATTAGAACTGCGGGAGGGTAATTTTGCATTTAAATCAATGGAGCTCTCTTTCCCGACAAGGTTGCCTTCACACTTTGTAAAGCCAAGCAGTCCTACCGGGGTTCAGAAGAAGGGAGCCCATTAGGTGTCCTGCACCTACGGCACACCCGATCTCCCTGCCAGGGGGGGCTTCCTGGGGGCTGTGGAGGTGTAACCACCCAGTGCGACACTGTTGGGGGGCACTTCCACACCCTGCACCCCGATTCCCTTCTCCTCCCATTCATCCGAGCAGCACCTCGCCTGCTGTGCCTTATTCCTTGCATTTTCGCCCTGTTCCTGTGAGAGCGCTTCACCCTGAGAGCGGGCAGGCTCTCAAGGTGAGACTGGATGCCGAGCTAGGAAAAAGGGTGTTTGGGGACCACTCGGAAAAAGGAGCCGAGAAAGCGACAGAAGACATGCCCTTTCCCAGGGAGGGAACGGCTGCAGGATTTCTCTTTTTATCTAAACCCCTGAACAGATTTGCCACTAAAAGAAAGGTAATCCACATTATGTAGAAACAAAATTACATTCACATGAGCGTACAAACGCACACTGTTCTCTTCTAACTGCAGGACACGGGCTTTGGGATTGGTGGCCTCGGAGAGCCGCAGCAAAGGAGCCTGCGGCTGAAGCCGGGAGCTCGCCTGCCTCCCTGTACCACTGGCATCGCTCTCCTGGTCATCTGCCATTGTAGTTTTTACAGTTTTGCTTCCGTTTTTTGGGCAGACAGGAACAATCTGCCTTCTGTGCCTACAGAGTGCCCAGCACATTAAAGCTGCTGTCAGGTAACAGGATACTTGCAAACCTGGAAAGATAAAATACCACTGAAATTTAGCGAGTGTCGATCCCCCTATTTATCTCTACGCATCGTGAACCTTAACCTAGTCCAAAACTTCTCCCTGCTGTTTTGTATTTAGATGATAGCCACAGTACATTAGACGATGCAAGGCAGAGTTATACCCCAAAGAGCTTGCAAATCTAAACAGAGCCCAGACTGGCAGCACAAACAGAGGTTATAAGAATACGAAGACATCGTTTAGGTGGCCATGTAGAGGTCTTTAAGAGTTTTCGGTGACAGGACTTTTGAAATCGTTTTTCCCCTTCTCGGGAGCATTCTGGAGGTGGCGAGATGTTAGGAAGCAGTGAAAAAGAAAGACGTTGCGACTTGACAAATTGTTACTGGGCGAACACCAAAGGTGTAAGGCTGGCTGCAAGAAGGCCTGCAGGCTGGTGGGGATGGGGCGCCTGCAGCCTGCTGCTGCTGGCAGGAGAGGGCTGGGGCTATGAGAGGAGCCTGGGGTGCGCCTGTGCTCCAAACTGAAGCGGCTTTCATACCTTTCGGTGTCCCTGCCGACTGCTCTAAGCCATCGGGGTTTGCCCGTTCTGCTTTAGTAGTGTTCTCCACTGCTTTGTTTCTGAGGCTTAGCCATCGCCACATAAGAGCACTTCCAAGGAGATTTTAAAATGCCTTCGGGGCAGCGAGGGACAGCAGCAGGAGGACTATCTGAACCACTTTGGTCTGAGACACTTGGACTTAGATCCATCCAGGCGTTAATTCAGTGAAAGCCAGACAGGATCAGGCTGAAACTGGCATTATGCGCTGTTGGAAGCAAATCCAATTCACATAGTTTTAAGCACACGCAAACCATTTTCTATGGGGACCTGGAGTGCTTTACAAGAGCGCTCGAGGGACCAGGTGACTTGTAGCATGGTGAATTTCAGCAGCGTAACCAAGGCTTAATGTTGTGGCCATAGCCCTCCCTGAAGTAGGGATGACTGCAAAGGCCAAGCCAACAAGTTGGAAAGGGTTGTTTTCCTTTTCCGTTGCCACTGTCTTTTTTTCCGGCTTCTTGCTATGTATACTGCTTGAAGAGAAAAGTGCTGTATCTTATCATCATGACACAAGCCTGTGTTCTTCTCTCCCTGCTAAAATGCTGGAGGTACCTAGCGAGAGAACAGCTCTGTGCAGAACCTACAGGGAGGTGCGGAGACCCTGGGGCCATTTTCGCCTACTGGTCTTCAGGTTGCTCAAAAGTTTCGGTCCTACCTTCAGTCAGTGAACAACAAGGCCCAGGGCTAGAAACAGCGGTGGCGTATAATACCTATGCAATATCTCTCCTGTCACAAGGCAGGGACCCGTCAACTACACACAAACCCCATCAGGCCCCTGGGAAATGGGTTGCAGCATTGGTTTGCCACAAACCTTGCCCCAAATACAGAAAAAGGACCTCGTCTCAAGCCAACCTGAAACAGTTGCATAGACACACACATATCCGCTGTTGCCTCGTTCTTGCACTCTTCCTTCAGGTGCTTCCTTGCCACGAGAGAGAGTGTCCCCAAGCCCTCACTCACATGTACCTACAGGACTGCTTCCCAGCCACAGCTTATATTCAGCTTTCCCCAGACAAGAGTTACTCTGACATCTTCACACACGCACACACATAGGGATCTTTCTGAATGCCGTGTGCATGGTCTTTTGCTCTCCCGCTCCCCAGCAGACCGGGGCTTAGCCTGCCCAAACATGTGCCACTCCACACCTCGTCCCCATGCTCTGCCCAGAGTCTGTCCCCATCTCCCGCTCCTTCCACAGCTCCGACACCAGCTGCGTCTGCAGCACCAGAGCAACCGCTTGAGGTGCAACAAGGGCACGTGAGTCATTTACCTCCTGGCCAGCCCTGTCTGCTGTGCTCCAGCGGGAGTGACACAGTGCTCTTGCTCCCGGGTCTTAAGTGGCGCTCAGAGGTACGGGGCAGGTTATAGATTTTTGCCTCTCTCTGGCTTTTGGGCTTAGGAGCAGCACTTTGTACTCGGCAGGCCTCGCTGTCTGCTCGGCTGCACAGGCTGCTGGCTTGCTGCTTTCCCCCTTCGCTTCCTCTGCTGTCCCCGATGCATTAAAACCTCCTCCAAGGGCCAAGGCGGGGGAGGGAGTGGGGCGGGGAGGGAGAAGGGAGAAGACAGGCTCCGTGGGGCACTGGGGCTGGGAATTGCTCCAGGGTGCTGGTGACAAGCATGAAAGTAGCTGGCCTACTCTGCAAACACAGGGCAGCCGGGAGCAGGGGGTCGCGGGCAGGGAGGTGTCACTTGCACGACCCGGGGCTGGGGCCACCACCGGGTCGGGGGGGGCAAACCACCCTGGCTGGCTCTGGTCGGGCTCTCGCGGGGCCAGGGCACAGCTCACTGCGGAGCCAGACATTGCTCCCAGCCCCACGCCGTGCTTCACGGCCTCCTCGGGGACCCGGGCACGTCTCACCGGGACGTCTCCCAGCCCTGCAGTCCTCTCGGGGAGCTGGCCCCGTGGGACAGCCGGGGCAGCCCTGGCCCGCTGCTGCCGCCCCCAGCCCCAGCCCCGACGGCGCGGCACGGCACGGCCCGGCCTGCCTCTCCAAGGGCTGCGAGGTGGTGCTGGCCCCGGGCAGCGGGTGTTCCCTCGGCTGCGGGACGTGGCCTAAATCGGCCCGAGCCACAACCCTGACAGTCACTCTGTCGTGGGGAGAGCCCGCGATGTCCCGCCTGGCTGAGGGTACGGGGGACTCCACAAAATACCGAGTGCGTGCTTGGACTGCATCAAAGGTATTTATTTTGATTGTCCCTTGGCTATAACTTCCATCGTTCCCCTTTGTTTTATAGCTGCTCAAGTTTACTTGCAGAATTAAGACAGATTTGGGGGGGAGGGGGAGGAAGGGGGTAGGAAGCCTTTGTTCTCCGGAGTGTGCTTGTCTTACTTTTGCATCATGTGGCCTGAGCGGCACCCCCCCGCCCCCCCGCCCCGACCGTATTTACTCTATCTCGAGTGAGTCCTTTGAAGGAGAGGGCAGAGTCGTCGTTAACCCTCTGCGTGCCTGCTGGGCCCTCCGCCGGCAGAGCCCGCCTTCGGCGGGGACGCAGCGGTCCTGAATCCCAGAGCCGCGGGTGTCGCTTTGACGGACGGCATCGGTGTGTCGTGTCCCCGTCCCCCCACACCCCACAGCGCCCATCCCGCGGCCGGTCTCCGCGCCAGCCGTGCGCACAGGGAGCCGGCGGCGGTGGGCCTCTCGGAGAGAGCCCGGGGATACCCCCTTGATCACTAGCAGGCTAGCCTGCTTAACACGAGGTTGGAGATGCCTACAAACTCGAAACAGCTGCCGGGCTTTGCTCTGGCCTGCCTGCTAAAATACGCCGATCTCCTTTTAATCTGTTTCATATTCACAAATTAAGCACTTAGCCTAGGTAATAAATCATGAGGCAGTTTACGAGGCTAGCAGGAGACAAACAAGTGGAAAGGGAAAACAATCGCCTAAAAGTGCATTCAATGTAACTGGAAAGACGCACTCGGAAAACCCAGCCCGCGCTCCCCTGGGCGCCGGCAGCACCCCGCGGCCCCGGCCGAGCCCCGCCGCCGGCGGGGGGGCCGAGCCGAGCCCGGCCGAGCCGGCAGCGCCCGCACTTGTCCGCGCCGCGGGGCTCCGGACGCAGCCCGGGCTCCCGCCTTTGTCTCCCCGGGTACCGGCCGCCCGCACCGGCTCCACCTGGGAGAGACTCCCGCGGCAGCCGGCCTGGAAATAATGACTCGGGCTGGCGATAACCTCGCCTCGCACACAGGCACCGGCCCGGTCTCGGCTGGGCGGGGGGTGAGGAAAAGGATGCTGGCAAGAATAAAGTGCGGGCTCGCCTCACGCCGAGCCGCTGGCAAGGGCCCGTGGGGGGACGTGGCGCTTCCCGGTGTCCCGGGGGAAGGCAGCCCGGAGAGGTGCCGGGGGGCCCCGGAGCGCACATGCCTGGCCGCTTCGTCCCGGTGCTGCCGAGCGCGGGGGGGGGCAGCTGCAAAGTAGCGCTTTGCCTGCCGGAGTTGCCCCCCGGCCCCCTTTCCGGGATGGCCGGTGGAGGGGTGCACCACGGCTGGCGAGGGACCCCCCCCTTGGGCCACTGTCACGCTCACCACGCGAAGGGGCGGCGCGGGCAGGACGGGGCTCCGGAGGGCAGGGCTCAGCCCGAGCCCCTCGGCTCCTGCGGCGGGAGAGGGGAACCGGGAGGCGGGCGAGCCTGCAGAAGTGCCGGCCGGGCGCTGGCAGCGGGGGCCGGGGCGCTGCTGCCCGCGGCAGCAGCCCGGGACGCCCCGGCGCTTTCCCCGGAGGCTCTTCCCGGGAGAGCCGCCAGCCACCCCGGGGGACGCAGGCGAAGGCCCCGAGACAAAAGACCCGGCGCTAAGACCCCTCCTGGCAAAGGCGCAGCCTGCCGAAAGTATTTCAGCAGAGACTTTTCTCTTCCCCCCCCCGCCCCCCCGCCCCCCTCCGCGGGGCTCCGCGCCGGGCCGGTGGCTCTGCGCCGTGCCGAGCCGTGGGACCGAGCAGGGGAGGGCGTGCGGGGCCGGGGGGGTGGGGGGGCAAGGTCGGCAGCATCCCCCGGGGGGGAGCGGTGATTTAAAGGGACTCCCGCGAAAGGGAGCGACACAGACCTGAGGCCGTCCGCCGAGTGCAATCTGCCGAGCTGTGGGTGCGAAGAGGCGCTGTCAGGGGCTATTCATCTCTCGCCGGAGCGGCCGCTCCGGTCCCCGCATCGCCCGCCGGTAACAATGGCAGCGGCCGGCGGCTCTCCACGCGCCTGGGCGGCGGAATGGATGGCGGAAGATGCCGCCGCGCTCCGCTCAGACGGGCTCGCTCATGCATCCCTCTTGGCCAGAGCCTCTCGCTACTGCCGCTCCGCCGAGAGCTCTGGCCCGCTCCCCCCCCCTTCCCCCCCCACACCGCCCGCCCTTCCCCAATTTTCCATTTTCAGGACTTTGGCGCGGAGCCAGAAATGTCAGGAGGGGATGAAACTTGACACAGAGATCTCAACCCAGAGCGATTTCCTCCTCCCCCCCCCCCACCTCCCCCGCCTCCGTCCCCAGCCCCTAAGTTAACTTGAAGATAGTTTGGCCATATTTCAGTTTGAAAAGAAGGGGAAATTGCAGGTCACTGGTGCATGGTCGGGCCGGGTGCATTTTTTTAATTTAAAACGGTAGACAAGCGAGGCCTGAAAAGCATCTGCAGCCCGTGCACTTTAACTGCTCCTCCCGGCCGCGGCGCGGTTAACCCCTGTGTGCCTCGGCCGCCAGCCCAGCGCCGGCGGCATCCCCCGCCCGGGGGGACTTCGGCCCCGTCCGGGCGGCGAGCCGAGCGCCGCACCGACCCGGCTCCCCCCCGCCCCCCCCCCGCTTCGCCACCAAACTTCGGGGCTGGGTCGTGCCCGCCGGCAGGATGAGGCCCCCGGCGCGGAAGGGCGGCCAAGCGACAAGCAGCTCGTTGAGGGGAGCCCCCCCCCCGGCGCTCCCCGCTCCCGCCGTCTCGGTCCGGGGCAGCGCTCCCCGCGGAGCCCCCCGCAGCGCCGGCGGGGCAGCGCCGGGGACCCGGGCAGCGCCGGGGACCCGGGCACTGGGAGGGATGCTCGGCTGCTCCCTCCTCCCCCATCCCGGCCCCCTCTGTCCGGGACCCCCCGGAGAGCTCCCCTCGCCCCTGGCCAGCTGGGCCTGCTGATAAGGGCGGGCGATGGGCGGGGGGACAGGGGGACGGAGCCGGGGTGCGGGAGGGAAAGCTCCCGAAACGAGGAGCGCAGGGAGCGGAGCCCGAGCTAACTCCGGGGAGGATGCCTCAGCACTTTCTCTATTATGCGTTTCCAGCACAAGGAAAGCTAATTCCTCCGCTGAGGGCCTCAATCAGGCATTTATTTGACACTCATGATGCATGAACGGCTAAACACTAGTCTAAGCGGAGGATCAGCCGCTAGTTTATAGCTTGCGAGTTTTTTTTGATGCAGGTGAATTATGTTGATCTCTGAATGCCTCGTATTCGGGGGGGGGGGGGGAGAAGGGGGGGAGAGAGAAAGAAAACAAGAAGGCGGGGAGCGTGGGGGAGATGAACTTCTTCAAGTTCTTCTCCCGCACACCCGGGAAACTCTCTGGCCGGGAGTCTTGGCTGGCACCCCTCCCCACGGCCCTCTCCTGATCCCAAGTCTTCCCCTACTGTCGTCCGCCCCCTCGCCCCTCCGCGCTGCCTGCTGGCCCGGCTGAGCCCCTCAGGCATCCCGGCCGGGCCGGGCCGAGGTGCGGGGCCCCTCCACGCCGCGGCGGGGAAACGCTCCCCCGGGGGCCGGAGGCGTAACATGGAGCGGGGAGAGTCACGGAGACAACATGGAGGGGGGAGAAGAGGAGGAGGAGGAGGGGAGAAACCATATGGAGCAGGAGGGAGGGAGGCGACGTGGAGCGAGCGAGCCGGGGGAGCAGGGGAAGGAGCGGGGAGCCGGGCGGCCGCCGCGGCCCGGGGCGCTGGGCGGGCGGGGGTGGCCCCGGCGGGGCCTGCGGGGGCTGGGGGCACGGCGGGGGGGGCGGGGGGGGGCGGCTGAGCCCTGCTGCCGGCGGTTCCGAGGGGCTGCGCTTTCTCCCCATCTTCCCCCGTGCTTTCCCGGGCACTGCCCTTTATTCCCCCCGTGGAGGATTTATTTTTAATTTTTTTTTCCCCTCCTGCTGGCCTCTTTCCAACTGTTGTTCCAGGACCGAAAAAAATAACAATTAAGTAGGAGTCATGTCTTGTGACTTGCACAGTCTCTTCTAACGCCTGAGTTCAATTTTACACAACATTTAATACAAATATTAAAAATCAATATATCAAGGGGGTTGTTAATGAAATGTTACAGTGAGTGTGTGTCACCAGATAGAATTTCGGTGGGAAACGTGTCTGATTTAGCAAAAGCTGAATGCCGTTGTATTCCTTATCCTCCTGCTAAAAACAAAAGATAAAGGTGTTCATTAAATCATATAAAATCGAATTAAACTCTATTGGCGGGTCCCTCCAGCAGAACAGAAGTCTGAAAAGCAGGGGATGGAAAATGAATCTCAATGCATCTCTTGACAACGGAACAGGAATCAGAACGCATTAAAAATAAATCAGAGCGCTGCTGTAGGTCACCACACAAGGATTAGACTGTACTGGAATCATGGGACGGGAGACAGAAAGGCAGAGACTACCCTGCAGGTACACCCTGGCACTAGAAGGGGAAGCCAGATTTTTTAAGCGATAGGTCACGCCAAGTCTGTAACAGAGAGTCTTTGCCCCATTCAGGCTGCTTCTTCATCGCCCCTTTCCTGGCTTTCGGGACTGCAGTGCTCCCCAGCTTCTCGGCATGCTGCCAACTCAGCATTTTGCAGGCTGGTGCCTTTGCCTGTCGCCCCCCCGGCTTTTTGCACCTCTCCCTTTCCTCCAACCTGGCCGGTCCCCGCTCTCCCTGGCTCGGCTGAGCTGCCCTCCGTTAGCCCGGCCTCTCGCACTGTTCAGCTATTCCCCGTGACCCCTCTCAGCCCTTGCAGGAGTCCTTGGGAGACGTCTGCAGAGCGATCTGCCAAAAAGCTGGCAGCTGCCCGGGCGGCGAGGAGCGGGAGCGCCGCTGGCAGCCGCCGCCGCCGCCGCCCTGCCCGGCGCCCGTCCCGCTCGCAGCCCCCGTTGTCTCCGCGCCCAGCTGCGAGCCCTGCGCTGGGGGGAGCGGCGGGGCGGGGGGGGGGACGGGACCGGGGGGGCTCTGCCGCGGTGTGGCCGGGAGATGATGGTGACCGTGGGGCAACGCTGGGAGCCCAGGCCGCGGCCCCGGGGGAACCTGGGGTGCGCGGCTCGCCCCTGTGCCTCCTCCCGGCGTACCGGGGCCCCAGCCCGGGCCGTGCTCCGGTGGTAGCCGAGGGCAGCGGCGAAAGGTGCTCCCCTGCCACCGCCGCGCCGGGAAAGGGCTGTGACCGCCGGGGCGGGGGTTGCCGGCCTCTGCCCGAGCTCTCGTCCGGCTTCCCCAGGCTTGGACTTCGCTCTCGGCTATCCTGCCCCGGCTCCCTTCGTCCTCCTCTCCTGAGGGCACGCCGGGCCAGTCCGTCCCTCCCCCTGGGGGCAGCGGGGCTTCTCCGGCCCGGTTTGTCGGTGGGTGCTAAAGAGACGGCTGTGCCCGCCGAGTCGTCCTCGGGCAGAGGGGCTACACAGCCCCCGCTCAGGTGGGGGCCACCTCTCGCCCCGCGTGGGCCTGCAGGGACGGCGCTGCAAAGGGGCCAGTCCGCAGCTGGGGAAGGGAACTAGGGTGCTGGCGAGCGGGGGAACGGACCCCCCCCGTTCCCCCCACCCCCCCCGCCGACGCAAGGCGGCCAGTCGGCGGCCAGTGCCGCTGGGGAGACCGCGGGGTCCGCGCTGCCCTGCCGCCTGCAGAGCCGGGAGTGAGCGAGGCGGCGGCGGCGGCGGGAGGCAGCGGGGAGGCTGATGCGCGGCAGCCGGGAGTGCTCGGCACCGAGCCCGGAACGCGCGGCGAGAGCGGGAGCGCGGCGCCCCCGCGGTGCGGCCAGCGGGGCCGGCACCGCCGAGCCCTGCCGACCCGGCGGCGGAGCGGGGAGCCCCACCACGGCAGCGCTGGAAACCCTCCGGCAGGGTTCGCTTCGCGAACGGGTGGCTCCGCTCCCCCTCCCTCCGCCTCTCCCTCCCTGCCTCCCCGGGGCCGGCCGTGCCGCACGGCAGCGGTTACGCGTGCGGCAGCGATGAACAAGGGCGGCCAGCTGCCCTCCGCCCGCTGCCAGCCCGGCGGCACCGCGCCCGGCAGCGCAGGGCGGCATCTTACCCCGGCCCGCTCCTGTCCCGGGGCCGCGGGAAGCCGGCGCGCCGCCCCCGGAGCCGCGGAGCGGGGCGAGGTGGGGGGTCGGGGGTCGGGGGGGGGGGGGAGAGGGGGTCCGGAGATGCTCGCCGCCACGGCTCCGTGCGCGGCTGCATGCTCGCCCCGCGGACCGTGCCGCGGGCTCATCTCGCCGGGAGCGCAACTTCTGCTCCGACCCGAAGTCGCAGCTCCTCTGTTTGTTTATTTCCCCGGCCGCGGTGGCCGGCTGCCAAGCACGCCGACCTTGCCTATTAAAAACCCATTTTTCTTGCCCTGCGCGGAGCAGCAGTTTGCTCGCCGCGCTCCGTTGTTCCGTTAAAATAAAGCGCTGCAAAGTCTGCTCGGGGGTGCCGGGGGGGGGGGGCGGTGTGTGGGTGATGGGGGGGGGGGGGGCGATGGAGCTGTGCCCGCCTCACGCGTCCCGCCCGGGGCCGGCGCGGTCTCCCGGGGCGCCTCCCGGCGCAGCCCGCTCCCGCCCCGGCCGCCGCCGTGCCCCGGGGATCGCGGCGGGGCCGGGTGACCGCCCTGGCTCCCCGGCCAAGCCATTTCCTGCCCTCCGGAGCCGCGGCCCCTCGCCGGCGGCCAAGCGGTAGCTGGGTCTGGCTGGGGGACGGCGGGCAGCGGGGCCGGGCGGAGAGGCGGCGGCGGGCTGGAAAAATCATCTTCGCGGCGGCGGTGGCGGAGGGCAGCGGCTGATCCCATTAGCCGCGCCGAGCCGGAGCCGGGCTGAGCCGGAACAGCGGGGTCACCGCTGCCCGGGGCGCCCCGGGCCGCCGGCCGCAGCGGCGGGAGGGCGATGCTCGCCCGCCCCCCCCCCCCCCCCGCCGTGTCCGTCCCGGGGCCCCTCGCCCTTATCGGCCGCGTCAGCCGAGGAGGCGACGTCGCTGCCCACCCCCGGGGGCGGGAGCCCGACGGCTTTGTGCCGCCGGGCGCGGGGGGCCGTTTCGCCTCGCCGCTTTGTTCGGCGGCGGCGCTGCCCGCCGGGACGCGCTCCGGCCAGCCCGCCCCGGCCGGGCCCCGGCTCGCAGCTCCCTCACCCTTGGCACTGCCCCTCCGCTCCAGGCCTCCTCCGGCACCCGAGGGCGGCCTCTCTCCCCTTCTCCTCTAGGACGATCTAAAAATCCTCCGAAGCAAGCTGCTTTTAGTGCAGATAACAACAATAAAGTATATTGAAATAAGTCTGCGGTTGGTGAGTTTCCAGCGATACTTAATGGCACTCGCGGTAAACAGTCCCTCTCTGTGCTAGCGGGGAAAATCATCCAGACACAAGCACATTCCACCCTCTTTAGGGCTCCCTGGCTGTTATTATAGTTATTGCATTACTCTGGTGTAAGCCTTTTGTAACTAAGCTTCTATAAAGCCCCGCTTACAAGCACCCTGATTAGAATTTTCCTTGCCAGTAACCAAAGGCCACCCGCTTTCCAGTGCTATACAGAGGGAGCCGTCAACAGCCACCCCTCTGAATGTACGCTTTGTTCCTGGCAACAAGGAAACGAGTGGGCTTCTATTGGGGAGAATGCAACCCTTCTTTTAAATATCACACAGAGAGAGCTGATGGGGCACCGGGCTCCGGAGAGGCCGCGATGGAGGGAGACGCGGCGGGGTCACGGGAGCGCGGAGTGGCCGAGCCCTAATGCTACCCACGGAGCGGCTGCCACTCAGCCGACGGCCGGAGGATCATCTGGCTGATCCCGGCTCAGGGGCGGGCGGGGACGGAGCCGGGGCCTGGATGGAGAAGAAAAGGAGGACGCCGGATAATGGTTTCCCAGCGGCGCGCACCTCTCCGGCACCCTGGCTTCCAGCTCCCCAGGCGCGGGGCGGGCAGCGGTTCGCAGGCCCGGGGGGGACCCGGGTGCAGAGGACGGACGCGACCCTCCGGGGGACCCGCCCGCCACACCAGCATCCCCTCTTCCCCCCCCCGCCCCCGTCCCGCCGCCCTTCCGGGGACGCTCAGTGCCCTGGGAAAGCAAAGGCCGGGCGGGTTGGGACATCGCCGTTTCTGCAAACACGGCTTGGCTGCCGGGCACCCCCGTCTCCAGGGACGAGGAATCCCCCGGTGGCGGGGAAGGAGCCCGGCTCCCCCGGGGCGCTGCCCCCCGGGCAGCTGCAGCTCGGCCCACCGCGCCGGCAGCGAGCGGGCAGCCGGCCGGCCTCCCCCCGGCGGGCTCTGCAGCCGGGCCAGCTATTGTGAGCGCCCGAGAGCCCGTCTCGCCGGGTGTAAGTAATTGCTGTGATATGTCCAACATGTATGTTAGTGACATTACTAAGGAGGTGAGAGCTCGGCACTCAGAGGGCCGAAATGCTGGGCTTTCGCTTTCATTCAGGATGCGTGTAACGCAGTCTCTTTTCTCAGCTCGCCTGATTTTTAACTTCCTCTAAACCTCTCTTTTTTTTTTTTCTTTGCTCGGAGAGCAGCAACGAGAGACCGAGAGGAAACACGCTGCTGCTGTGCAAAATGTGGACCATGTGTGGGAACTATTTACTCAGAGTGCAACTGCAGGCACCAGGCGAGGGGCTGGCAGAGCCGGGGGGCGGTGGAGAGAGAGGCTACGTCTCTCTCTCGCTTCCCCCCCCCCCATCTTCCCTAAAGCCAAACCACGTCGCTGTGTGTGTAACGGTGCGTTTTACTGACTTCTCGCTGGGCGCGTGTTGGTTTTTTTTTTTTTGCAGTCCAAGGCTTTCGCGATCTGCTTTTGTGCTTACCCACCTCAAGCCTCCGCGGGCAAAGGGTTAAATCTTCAGAGCCCTGCAAGGAAGCAGCTGAGTTTCAACAAAAAAAAAAAAAGAAAGAAAAAGGGGGGGGAGAAAGGAGTGAGAGCGTGAAGAAGCGGGCGGAGAGGGCTGCACGGTCCCCTGATCGTCCCTTTGGCTGCTGTAGAATAATAAAAATAATTAATAACAATAATAATCCCCAGCCTTTCTTTTCTATTTGGCTGTATCAGGAAGTGCCTCCGGCCTTGAAGCTCCCTATTACCTCTCTTCCTCCCCCCCCCCCGTCCTTTCCCTGGGAAGTGAGAAGAAAAAGGTCTGCAGCTGACAAATATTATCCATCCTTTTCATCGATCGGAGCATATACAGATGTGATAGCTTGATGTACACTGCAAACCGGCTGATCCATCGCTTTCTCCCTCTCTCGCTGGCTCTGGTTCGGCCCCCTCCTCCTCCTCCCCCTTTGTTCTCCCCCCCCCCCCGCCTTCCCTCTCTTTAAATAGATTTCAAGGCGCTGCCTGTTGGAGAGCAGCTCTCCAGAGAGAGCGAGCTATTGCTTCCCTGCCGATAGCCTCCCCCCTTCTCCGGTTTCCAAACAGAAAACAATCCCCGGCCCGAGGAACCTGTGCTGGGGCTGCAGGAAGGAGTTAAACCGGCAGCGAAGAGCGAGATAAGGAGGCAGCTCCCTGCACCATCTCTTTCGAGCCCTGTGTTTAAAAAAAAAAAAAAAGAGAGAGAGAAAGAAAAGAAAGAAAAAATAAAAAGAAAAATAAAGAAAAATGCAAATCGGGGCTCCCTGTCGTGCACCATCACGTGGGGAAGGGGCAGTTTGTCCCGGGCCAGCGCCCGACCTGGCTCCTGGCCCCGGCGGGAGCTGCCCCGAGCCCCGGGCCGGCGCGGCGCGGCGCGGCTCGGAGCGGGCGGGTGGGCGGCTGGGAGGCGGCTGGCGGCGCGGAGCGAAAGGGTTAAGCCTCCCTCCACCGCCCTCCTCTCTCGCCAGAGAATAAGCGCTCGCACGAAGCGTTTCTGGGGAGGCAGGCTGCGAGCAGGCCTTTCGCCGTGGATCCATGGCTACCTCGCTGCCTGTCACTGCAGCGATGACCCTCCCCTGGTGCCCCGTGCGGTCAGTACGGGCTGTTAACAGGCACTTGCAATCAGTTTTTCGAAAGGTTAGCCAAGGTCCCCGGCTTTTGCAGACGGGAGGCATTACGAAACCGCCTTTGTATCCGCACGCACTTACGTTAAAAAAAAAAAAAGGCGAGGAGGAGGCGAGGGAGAGAGAGCAGCCCTCCCCGGGCGGGGAGCGAGCCGGGGCGGCGGGCTTGGGGGCTCTCCCCGGGCGGGCGTGGGGACCCCCACGGGCATCTCCCTCCGCGGAGGCACCGCGCCGCCCGGCAGGCAGCTCGCCCGCGGAAGAGCTGGGGTGGTCCTCGCCGCCAGCCCCCTCAGCTCTGCCCGGTGCCCGCCCGGTGCCGGGGAGAGCCAGCCGGCGGCGGGGCTGCCGAGGCGAAAACGGAGTGGGAGGAGGGAAAAGTGCTACCCGGAGAGCTGTTGTGACAGATGCTAAGCTTTGCCCTACGCGTGCTGGTGAGAGAAGGAGTTAAAAGCAAGCTGCTTTTTCGATCGAGCTGCTTCCCCGAGCGTCGGAAGGAGCGGCTTGCTAGAAAGCCGTCCATCAGCAACCAGTCCAACCTGCCCGTGATAATATGCGATCAACACCAAATCACCCCCGCTAGGCACGATCCATCATCGCTACGATGCAATGGGCCCTTGTATGGATGTGTCTACACGGGGGGCGGGCGGGGAGAGAAGGGGAGGGAGCGGAAAAAAGGGAGGGAGAGCGTGTGTGGATGTGTGTGCGGGGGGGGGGGGGGGGGGGCGCATCATCCACCGGAATGGGAATCGCCGCCTCCCCGGCTCTCGGCGAGCGGAGCTGCCCGAGCCAGCGGAGCCGAAAGTTGCTGGGCCGGGGCTGAGCGGGGAGCCTGGCACACGGCCCCGCCGCCGCCGCCTCTGACTGACATCAGCCTAGCCTCCCCTCCCCCCCCCCCCCCCCCCCCCCGCTTCCTCGCTCCTCCTGGGCAAGCTTGACTGGCGTAAAATTAATAATTAATAGGGTGAAATTGATTAAAGGGCTGGGCGCGCGACGGGGGCGCTCGGAGAGCCCTTCCCCTTCCCGGCCGCTCCGCATCCGCCTCCCCGCCGGCAGCGGCCCGGGAGCGGGGACTGGCCGCCGCCGCCGAGCCGGGGGGAGCTCCGGGGCAGCCCAGCCCGAGCAGGAAGGAAAAGGGCGGCGGGGACCGGGGAGGGGGAGGAAGGCGGCGGCTGCAGCAGCAAACCCCGCTGGGTGGCTGACAGTAACCGAGATCGGCCGCGCTAGCAGCAGCGGCGGCGGCGGCAGGCGGGGGCTGGCCCCGGGGCTGGCTCGCCTCGGCGCAGCTGGGGGGGTGTGCGTGTGTGTGTGCTTGTGTGTGTACAAAGCCGGGTCCCGGGAGCTGCCCGAGGGCGGTGCTCGGCACCACAAGGCCAGCCTCTCCCCCCACCCCCCCTTTTCCCCTACCGCGATCAGTCTCTGCCACGGAGGGAGTGGGGAACCGCAGGGGACGCGGCCGGGCCAGCGCACGCCTCAGCCTCCAGCCCCGCGGAGGTGGGAAAGGGTTAAACGTTGGAGGGGGACCGGGGGGGGGAACGGGGACGGGGGATGGGGAGCGAGGGGAGGGGGGCTGCCGAGCACAGCGCTGAGCGCAGGGAAACCACAGCGCACCTGGGCTCGGCTCGGAAGCCGGAACGAGCCGCCGCCTCCTCCTCCCTCTTTCCCTCCCTCCCGCCCGCCCGCCCTTCCTCCAGCTCGGTGCCTGCCTGGCCCGTATCGCGGCTCTATCTCTGCAGCAGCGGGAGCTCAGCTCCTCCGTTCCTATCAGCTGCTCCCTCTAACCCCAGTGACCCAGATAAGCGCGGCGGCCTCACCCCCCCCCCAGCCCCCCCCGCCCGCCAGCGTGCCGGGAGCCCCGGCCCGGCTTCCCACCAGCCTTCTCTGCCCGCCGCGCCGCCTCCCGCTGCCTCCCCGTGGGGCTGCGGGGCCGCCCCCGGCCCGGCCCGGCCCGCCGCCTGCAGCCCCAGTGGGCTCCTCCCGGCCCCGCGGCCCCGGCCCCGGCCTCCAGCGGGGGCAGCAAACCTGGCCCCGCACCCGCCCCCTCGCTGGGTCCTTTCCCCCCCGGCTGGGGCGGCGCTGCCCCCCCCGGTGCCCCTCTCGGACGGCTTGGGGTCATTGTTTGCCTGCGCTGCGCCAGCCCGCCGTCAAAATAATAATTAAAAGCAAAACAAACACCCCGATCCGGTCTTTCCTGGACACGCGGGTCGGAGCCACCGCAGCCCAAGTGTTGTTATTCCCGGGCTGGAAATAGCCCTGGCTCCGCCCTGGACAATCGCCTGTCAGAGGCCTCTTCTCTCCCCTCCCTGGAGGCCCTTCCCTGCCCTGCTTTATTTACTTTTGAAGTGTCTGGATTGATGGAGAACTGCGGACGGCACTTTCTTCCCCTGGCTCCCTCCTGCACCAGGGCTCCGCCGGAGCCTCTATACCGCACCCGGCGCTCCGCGCCAGCTCCGCATGACCCAAGATAACCCGGCCCCGGGGAGGCCGGGGCGAGCGGGGGAGGGAGCTTAACCAAACCAAACAGATCGATCCGTCCCCAGCCGGGGCCGCGGGAGCCCGGGGGGTGGGGGGTGGGGGCCGCCCCTCGCAGCGGTGCCCGGGCGGGGAGGGGGGCCGGAGGGAGCCGCGGTCCCCGCCGCCCCGGAGCGGCCCGTCCCCCCCCGCTCGCCCGCCGGGGAGGGGGGGCGGAAGGGAGATCGCGGCCGGGCCCGTAACGACACCAGGGATAAACAGCAAAGTTATCACCAGCCGTGACCAAAATAAATGCCTGTGATAAAAAAGCACTGACAGGATGATCCATTACGCGGGTGTCACTGCCTACAACGAGGTTCAATCAGATACGCCGGTTGCCGTGGACAACGGGGGAAGCGGCGGTACCGGGCTGACGACTTTTCTGGAGAGGCGGGTGGTGGTTGCCATCAGGGAGGTGACACGGCGCGATCTGCACGAGGGTGGCCCGGCGTCGCGGGAAGGGACAGACCGCGGCGGCCCCCCGCCCGCTTCTCCCGCGGCCGCCGCTCGCCCCGCGGCCCCTCCGACCGGCTGCCCGCCCGGGAGGCGGCCCCGAGTCACCGGCACATCTTTGGGGAGAGGAGCGTCCTCCCCACAGGCGGCCCCGGGGGCGTGCTGTGCGCGCCCGGGGGAGCGCACCCTCCCGTCTGGGATGCCGTCGGGTACCTCCCCGGTACGTGTCGTCCCCCCCCCGTCCCCCGCAGTGCGGGGCCGGGAGGGCGGCTCGGCTCGGCTCCCCGCGGCTGCCCGCTCCCCGGGCGCCCCGCGTCCCTCCGCAGCCCGGCGGTGGAAATCAATGAGCGTTTGTTCCGTGCGGCGCGACCGTCTTCTGAGCGATGCCCTGTTATTAGCGGGGAAAGGGGAAGGGGGAGGGAAAGAAAGGCTCTTTGCGGGCTCGGTGCTGCACGTCCTCGCCTCCGGCGGAGCCGCCTGCAGGTGCCGGAGCGGGGGCAGCGGGGGCCGGGCTGGCTGGCAGCGCCGCCGGGGAGAGGAGTACCCCGGGGCGTCGGGCTAATCGCATGGCAGGTCAGCTCGGCGGGACGCCCGGGCCCCAGGCGGTGCGATTAACGAAGGCTCGGAGGCAGCGGGGACGGGCTGCGGGCCGATCCCCCTTGTGCCACATTCCTCCGGATCGGGCCGGGCCGGGACTCGCCCCTCCCGGGGAGGGGGTGGGGGCGGCGGGGACAAGGTCCCCGAGCCAGACGGGGGACCAGCCTCTCTCCCCCGCCCGCCCCCCCCCCCCCTCCGGGAGCAAGCAGCCTTTGGGAACGGCCGTGCCCGAGGTGGGGGGCGGCGGGGCAGAAGGAACGGTGCCCCCTCCGCCCGCGGGAGGAGCGATGCCGGGGCCGTCCCCGGCGGTGCCCCGGTGCGTGACACGCCAGCCCCGTGCCTCTTCGGGGTGAGAAACTTCCCGGCTGCTAGCGACGGGTGGCTGCGCCGCCGCAACGCATCCTCCGGTCCCGAGCTTTCCCCCCCGAGCGTAAACGCATCCCGCCGCCGCCCCCTTCCCGTCACGATTTAATGCTTTTCATGTTCTTCGGCAACTGCGTTTCCGCAGAGAAACCCCGGCGCGCTCCCAGCTCGGCTGCTCAGCTGTATTGTGGCGAGCTCAGGCACAGCCGGAGTGAATCCATTACGCCTCTATCCTACAATACAGGTTTATGCGGATACCCTCTGATTTACATTTAAAACAGTGCACGGGCATTGTCTGCTAGCCTGAAAAGAAAACACAGCCCCGTAACTTCAAATGACCTTCAAAGCAATGCAATTAACTCTCGTAATTATCAGTACACGCCTTTTAGAAGAAGACACAGGTGCTCGCCTCGGTGCTGTTCCACCTGGTTAGGCAGCCTCGTCCTACCAGGGAACGAACCCTCCCCGCCTCACACACCTTTGCAGTCCCCAAACCCGGGGCTCGCTCCGCCGTTCCTACATTTCGAAATCTCCCTTCATCCTCCCCTTCCCCCGCCCGCCGCCCGGGCTGAGGGACAGCTTGCTCAGCGCGGCGAGGCTTTGTCACACCGCCGCACACACCGCCGCGTCGCTGGCTGGTGCCGGCGGCGGGCGGCGTGTTTGCTTTCCCGGCTCCCACAAAGCGCTCGCCTCCCGCCGGCCCCCGGACCGCAGGCCACGCAGAGCCGAAATTTAGGTTAATGGGATGGGCTTTGATCCGTGGTCCCCTTCGCCCTCCCCTCACCCCGAACGACATCGATCCGCTGCATTTACTCCCGCGCCGATCGGCCCCCGGCGCTCCCGCAGTCACGCTCTGCGCGACCGGGGAGAATAAATAAATATCCCCGAAATACCCGGCCGGTGGCGGCCCCCGGCCCTGCCGCCCCCGGCCCCGCGGCCGCGGAGGTGCGCACGAGTGGCCGGTCCCCGGCGGCTGAATGTGCAGTGTCATGATGGCTCCCGCGGCCCGTGGGCAGCACCGGGGGCGGCACCGGGGGCGGCGGGGCCGCGGGCAGCTCGGGGGGGGGGGGCTGCTGGCCCCGCAGGAACCGCTGCCCCCCCTCCCCTTCTCCCCGCTTTTGCACACACACACACACACACACGCACGCACGCACACACAAAATAAATAAATAACGAGGCGGCTGGAGCCATCTGGGGTTGGATGGCTTCTCATCTCATTACAGAGCATTAGGAGAAACAGGCAAATATACAGCTATTAAAATTAATCGCCTCGCGCTGTCAGCTGAACATAATGGAAATTATTTATAGGCTGCCTACGATGCCTTTCTCGTCACGGAGGCTTGGTGCGGAGAGGCGCACTCGCCGCTCCCAGCACGGAGAGGCGTGCGGGGGGCGCCGGGCTGGGCTGGGCTGGGCTCGGCACGGCACGGCCCCGGCCAGCGAAGTTTGGGAGCTCGGGGAGGCGAGGGAGGGGGAAAGGGAAAGGAAAAGCAAGCGGCAGAGGCGCCGCGTTTAGCGAGCTAGGCTGGCTGATTTTCAGGTGACTGGAGGGGAAGCGGCGGAGGCGCAAATAGGGCAAACCGCGATGCTGGGGGCCTCCCCGGGCTGCTCTGGCGGAGCGTCCCCGGGGTGGGGCGAGGCAGGGTCGGGGGCAGCGGGTGGGCTTCTCCAGAGAGAAACCCCCTCGGAAAACGGCGCTGAGTGCTTAGCAGCCACCGTGCGATGCGGAGAGGGCACGCCGCGGGAGGGGGGCGATGCGCTTCCCGAGCGATCTGCCTGCAGATCTCCGCTACCAGATGAAATGTTAATTGTCAGCCCTTCCGCTTCTGCCTCTGGAGCGGGCTTTCGGAGCTGTTTGCTTCTGCTCCGGGGGAGACGGGGGTCTCTTCCGCTTGGGGAAGAAAAACCTAAACCCAACCGGCTACGCCAAGCCGAGCTGGCCTGTTTTTCCGACCGAGAAAGAGAGCGCGTTTGGGACGCGGGGAAAGGCTGCCTGTGCATTTCCCCGCTCCGTCCGGGGCTGTTTTGGCCGAGAGAGCCGCTCCCGGCGAGCCGCCTTCCCCCCGCAGCTGTGGGGCTCACCCCGGTGCTTTGCTGGCGTGAGGACTGAGAGGCTCCTCCGCAGGGGCCGGAGCAGGCAAAGTACGGCTGCCAGAGGCAGCGGGAGCCGCCGGAGCCGCCCGGGTGGCACCGGCTGGGGTGGGGGGGAAGGTGCGAGAAAGCCCGAGCGAGAGGCTGGAAGCGCAGCTCCGCCAGGCTTGAGAGGTTAATAAATACACCCGTCCCCTCTCCCCAGCCCGCCTGAGGCTAAGACTCGCAGCTCAGCGGGTAATTGACAGTCTCAATCCAAAATTGAAACATGTGTTAACAACAACACCACGCATCCTAGGAGCTACCCGGGAGATCGCCACCTCACGGTCTTTATATATTATTTGAATCCACCGGAGGAAAGTGTCACGAGGTTTTCCGAGCACGTTTCACCCCTACCTGTAAATCAGCTCTTATCACTGCTGGCTGCTCAGACAGAGCCAGCCTCTGCTTTACAGCGCAGGAGGAGGAGAGCCATTGCTCCCTCGCAGCGCTGTTTCCGTGCCGCCTCCAGGCGAAGCCCGCCGGCACCCCCCGCCCGACCCGGCCGCTTCCCGAGGGCCCCCCAAGGCCCCCCAGGGGTGAGCCTAGCGGGAGCGGGCGAGGACGGGCGGATCCGAGACCCGGACGTCGCCGGGGCTGCCCGGCTCCTCGGCGCTCCCGCACGGCGCTGGCGGCGGGGACGTGGCTCTCGGGGGAACGCGGCCGCACCACGCCCCGGCCCGCATCCCGCATCTGCGCCCCCCCAGGCAGCCCCCCTCCCTGCCAGGGCAAGCAGGACCGGTGTCCGTGCCCCCCCGCCACTCCCCTCGGGCGAGGGTCACACAGCCGCAAGCGGGAACCGGGAACGACCTGAGGGCCTTTCTCCTGGCAATGCTCCAACAGCAGCAGCGGGGTCGCCTACTCCCTGCGGACCAAGGAAGCGAGGGATCCCCCCCGAAACCCCTTTAACCGAAACCCCTTTAAGGGCCTGTGCTGTCCTCGGCAGGAGGGATCGGGCCGGGGCAGGGAAAGAGCAAACTTGTGCCGAAGTAGTTGGACGTGCAGAGGCAGGACAACACTGGCAGGGTTCCCCGGGAAGGGCAGGTCTCCAGGGCCTCCCACTGCCAGCTCCATCCCTTCCCCCCGCCGTTGCCATCGCCCCCTTTTCACACCGGCAGCCTGTGCGAGGAGCAGCCTCCTCCGCGGGGGAGGCGGCAGCAGCTCCCGCTGCCCCTGCAGCCCGACCCCCGCTCAGGAGGGCTGGTGCCTGCGAGCCCTGCGCGGAGGTCACGACCAGCGGAGCGGGCAGATGGAAAATCCCAGTTCCTGCCGCACACAAACAAGGTGGGGACGGGCAGAGCGGCCCTCTGCGCTGCGCGGGAGGGGAAGGGCGTGGGGTCCCTCCTCCGTGGCCCGCTGCCCGCCCAGCCACGGCTCTTGCCCCGGGAGCTCCCTCCCCCGGCGGGCGCCGGTCGCGCTGCAGTGCGCGGAGGCGGATGGGCCCGGGGGCTCCGACCGGCGAAGGGACGGGGACGCCGGCGGGAAGCGGCCTCCGCGGGCGGTCCCGGGAGCGGCGGCCGCCGGGGCAGGGTGCCGGCACGGCAGCGGGACAGAGTTTCTGCCCGGCGTCCTCGGCCCCGCGGCGCGCCCGCCCCCCGCGCCGCTCGGCAGCTCTCGCCCACGCGTGCACTCACACGCACGCACGCTGAGTCACACGGGCACGCCGCCTCTCGCACACCGTGTCACGCACACGCTCCGTGTGGCACACACACTGCCTCGTCTCGATCGCGCCGTGTCACGCACACGTTCCGTGTCACACGCCCAGTGATTCCCACGCACACTCGCTCGCTGCCTCTGTCGCACGGGCGCTGCCTCCCGCGGGGAAGCACGCCGGCTCTCACGCACTCGCCGCCTCTCTCACCCGGAACACCCGCGGGGAGCTCGCACACAGCCGCGTTCCCCCTCTCGCACCCGGGCTCCGCCACGGAGCCACATGCACTGACCCGCACGCGCGATCGCACACGCCCAGGGTTTCCCACGCAGGCACACGCGCGCGCCGCCTCCCTCGCAGCACGCTCCCGGTCCCCCCACGCGCGTCGTCTCGCAGGCACTCGCCGCCGCAGACTTCCACACACGGAGCCGCACGCCGTCCCCGGCTGCTCCCCGGGCACGTCGCCACCCGCACACGCCCACACACACACACACACGCACACACACACACACACACAGAGCCTCCGCCGCACACGCCCGGGGCGGCGGGCGGCCCCGCGGGGGCGGCCCCAGCGCCCTGCCCGGTCGGCCGCTTGTGTGCGCTTGCGGGAAACCCGAGGACCTTGCCTGCGGCCCCTTTGGCAGCGCTCCGCCGTCCACCGCCGGGCCAGCTGCGCGGCCCCGGTCCGGAACAGCTTGTGTTTGTTCCCACCAGACGGCCGGGGGGGGGGAGGAAGGGTCAGCCGGCCCCGCGCCCACCAGCCCGGGGCAGGGGGCACCGCGGGGCGCGGAGCCCGAGGGGCGTCGGGCAGTGGCGGGGGCTCCACCTGACGCCGGGCGTCCCCACCCCGGGGGGACCCCCGTCCCGCTCCTCCTTCGCTGCCACGCTTTATCCTCCCCCCCCCCCCCCCCCGTCCCTGTCCCCGTCCCAGGCTGGTGCTGCGGCGGCGCTCCGGCCCCCGAGCGGGTGGCCCCGGCGGAGGCAGCGCCGTGCGCTCGGCGGCTGCGATGTGCGTGCTGCCAGAGCCAGCCGGGGAAAGGCCAACAGCACCCGAGGCGCGGGCAGAGGTAGCGGCTGATCTCTTGGCAGATCTGAGAGCGATTTGGCCGCCACAGCCGGGAGGCCGGCCCGGATTATTCATCACGGGCGGACGAACACAATCCCTCCCCCCCCTCCCCCTCCGCCAGCCCTGGTTATTTTGTCCCGGCCGTGCAAACAATATTCAACTTGTATCCTCTTCCGTGAAGGCACCGGGAAGCCGGCGGCTGCCAGGAACAGGCTCCCGTGCAGCGCACGGCAGCGGGATCCTGTTTCCCTCGCAGCCGGCGGAGAGCGGCGGCTCCGCGGGAAGCGGGCGCTTTCCGCCCCGGCCCGGCGGCGGCCCCCGGGCCCTGCCAGGCGGCCCCGGGCGGGGGTTGGCCGCCGCCCGCCGCCCGGCTCCCGGCTCCCGCCCGCAGGCGCGGGCCCCCGGCGTGCAGCCGCTGCTTTGCAAACCGCACGATCGCAGCTCTCGGAGGGCGGCGCGGCGCTGGCAGCCGGCGCTGCCTGCCCGTGCCAAGCCGCGGGCGCAGCGGGGCTCGGCGGCCCCGGGCGCAGCGCTCCGCTCGCCAGCCAAAGCCGAAATGAAAGCCAGCTCCGCAAAACGCCCCCGGGGCTTGCCGGGCGCCGGTTCCCCCTTTTCCTCCCCGCAGCCGCCGGGGAAGAGCGGGCCTCTCCCCAGCGGGAGCCGCCAGCGGCGCGGGGGGGGGGGGGGGGGAGGCCGCCCGGGGTGCGAGCTCCCCCCGGGCCCCCTCGCCAACCCCGCTCCCGCGGGGGGTCCCAGCGCGGCCGCGGAGCCGAGCAGCAGCCGGGCTTCCCTCGCCCCCTGTTGGAAACGGCCGCGCGGTGCGGGGCCGCGGCGGCGGGGGGGGGTCCCCTACCACCCCCCCCGCCTTGTCCGACCGACCGACCGACCGGGCGGCCGCCTCCGGGCGCAGGAAACGTCCCCGCCGCGCTCAGCGGCGAGCAGCGGGGGCGGCACAGCCCGAGCGGGGCCCGGGGCCGCGGGCGTCCTTCCCCTTCCCTTCCTCTTCCTTCCCCCTTTCCATCCCTTCCCTTTCCCCTTCCTTTCCCCGGCACCCCCTCGGGGGCCGCCCCGAGAAGCGCACTCAGCCGAGTGCATCTTGCTCTTAAATCAAGCCTGGATATTTAAAGCTTAACTCCCAGTTTATTTTCGTCGTAGACCAAAGGCGCTCGCTGCTTATTCGGGAAGCTATTTAAATACCTCCCCCGACCTCCCCTCGAGGTTATGAACGTGTGCTGCTGGAGAATTTCACAAGGGTGTTTGGTACCGTCGCCCCGGCTCACCAGGACACGCCGCGGGAGCCGGGGAGCATTGCCGAGGGCGAGGGGGGATGTGTTTTGGGGCGCTGAAGGGAAAAGACCTCTTTTCAGCCAGGGAATCGCGGTACTTCACACTCACTTCGTGGTTTATTACTACAGGAGGAATCTGTTTATAGTCAAACCGTATTACATTGGGCCGTATCGATTTTCCAGCAGTACTCCCCACCGCTTTGATTGTTTTTAGGAATGTCAATTGCAGCTCTCATGTTCCCTGAATTCATCAGTGTTCAAATGATAAACCTCATCACCGCTCTAAATCATGCGGCAATCTGCTCGTTACTTGCTGCGTGTGTCGTGTGTGTCCCCCCCGCCCCAGCCTCACACAGTGACCGGACTGTACGTGGCTCGGGGTGTATTAAACTTCATGCAGAGCCCCAGCGGTGTGCTCCCACCTCTTCTCCGATTCGTAGCCCCTCCACTCCAGCTTTTAAGTTTTACTGTCTTAAAATGAAGGCACTGAAGAAATACACCCCTAAATTAGTCACGGTTCCTGGTTTCGGGTTCTACAGCTCAAAATCCCCACTGCAGCGCAGAGCAGGACAAAACCAGAAAAAAAAAACCCCAACCAACCAATCAACAACAACAACAACAACAAAAAAACAACCCACAGAGAGAAGTCATCGAGTCTTTAAAAAATAATTAGGAAGAAAAACAAGCTGAAACTGCGGACAAGGCGCTGGAAACTCCACGCTGCTGCTGCACGTGGCTGCGCTAATCCCTGCAGGCAAGAGCAAATAAATGCCTTGCCCGCCGCCCTGCCTTCTGATTCCGCACCCGGCCGCCCCGCCTGACGGCGCGCACACGCGTGGGCAGCCGCGAGGGATCCCGCCAGCCCCCGGCCAAGGTCACCGGGCTCCAAGCGGCGCTGCGATTGCCCAAGGGACACCGGAGGGTGTGTGGGGGGGACACGCGGTGTGACCCTCCCGCGGCAGGGACGGGCCCCCGAGGGCCAGCGTGGGGACCGTCCCGGGAGGGCGAGCGCAGCCCGCGGTGCCCGCGGGAGGCGAGGGTCGCGGCCAGTCCCCGCGGGAGGGGACGGGTGTCGCCGAGCGCCGCTTCGCGCAGTTATTTCGGCAGCTTTTCCTCCTGCTGCTGCTGCTGCGACTGCTCGGGATCCACTTTTCTCCGTCACAACATGCCCCGCGGGCAAGCTCAGCCCCCACGGCGGTTTCCCTCCGTGGCAACCTTTAAGCGGGCTCCTTCCCTCATGCACTCGGCGCGTTAGTTCCCAGAAATACACCGAAGCGCCTTAATGGCGAGCAGTTTAGTTTGTGCTACAAAGTTAGCTGCTATCGCTTGGGGCGGCGGCGGGCGGGGGGGGGGGGAGGGTGTTGCATGGGTGGGAAATTAGGCGGAAGATGCGAGGCCGGCTGCTGCGCCCGTATTTAGAGTGGCTGGGGCTTAGCGGGCGACCCGCGGGCAGGAGGCAGCTTCTCCCCGCGGTGAGTTTGGGATCCCCTAGGACGTTTAAGGCGACGGCAGCGACGGCCCTGAAGGCGAGAGTTACCCTGCAAACTCAAGTAAGACCCCCTCCCACCCCACGACTAATAAGATGTGTGGGCAGCGCTGCCCGTTATCCCCCCCCCCCCCGGAGTTTCCGCGCAGCGAGGGGACCCAAGCACCCTAAAACATCACCCGCACGTAGCGCCGGGGGAAAGCCCAGGCTCTGACCCTTCGCTCCCCTCAGGAGCCCCAGGACTTGACTCGATCCCGCTTTTGCTTTCTGCCATCCCGTTTGCACGGCATCCCCCCGCTCCTCCTCCGGGAGAAGGGCAGGGAAAACCTTGCTACCGGCTCCGCACGGCTTCGCAGCCTTCCCGGCGGGCTTCAGCCGGGAGGGCTGCGAAGCCGTGCGGAGCCAGGAGCAAGTTGCGCCCCCGCGGTGTGCCAAGCGGCGGAGAAGCGGGGTACCGGGATGCACAGGGGCATTTCGCACATCGTTCCTCCCCCCCCCCCCCCCCCCGCCCCCGGGGCCGGAGAGTGGCGGCCGGGGAAAGTCGCGATGGGCTGCACGACGGGCATCCATCACCTTGCTCAGCCGTCTCCCGCGGGCAGCCCTCGGCTGCTGTTTATTTTGTTATCAAATCAATTAAGCTGCCGCTCTCCTATAAAGCGGGGGCGGGAGGGGGAGGAGGAGGAGGGGGTTTGGAGTAAGACTGTGGCCACTCCTTTGACATCGTCTCACCAAAGGAAAGAGCTCCTCCTGTTGGAGAAATGTCTTCCAGCCGGATGGGAAACCCTCCCAGCACGCAAACGATTTCATTTTATTATTTCATTTTGTGTTACGTAGCTTTATGTTATCCTATGTTATTGCTTTATTTTACTTGACTTTATTTTACATTGTCTGTCGGTGGTCCCTGCACCAGCAACCACGCCAGGCACCTGGTTCAAGTGCTCTCGTGTGGTCTACTTCTTGATCTCCCTCATGTCTAGCCACCGATGCAACTGGGAGGCCTGGTCAAACACTGACCCCAAAACGGTGGACCTTTCCTGTGCCGTGCGTAGGGGCCCAGCCATGGTAACACCAACGGTGCCCTGACAATACCTGGCGCCTTGTAAGTCACATTTAGCAGATGCAGGATTTCTTGGCTTGATCCAAAGTCTCTTGCAATCTGCAGAAATCAGTGTCCTGGTCACCGGAAAGATTCGCATTGGCTCTCAGAGGCTATCAAATCAGCTCTTACACAGGGCAACTTCTAACCTGTCCGCTAAGTTCATGTCCAGGATTACCTTAAAGTTTTTTTAAACTTACAGTTTCTGTTAAATGAGCTAAGCTGAACTGGATAGCCAGTATAATCACAACTGGTATCTTTTGGGGAAACCTTGGCAGAAAAGCCAAGTATTTGATGAGCAAAGAGATTCTCTTGGAGCCTTGTGACTTGCTGGGAAGCGCTCTTCTGAACGCCGTGTCTGGCTGGAAGCATTGATCTGGCTGCCAGAGGAGAGCGCCTGGCCAGCCCGCCCTGCAAAGAGCAGGGCTGCTGGATTTCAAGCAGGGGCTTTTGCTCCTGTTTAAATGAGCTCTGCTCTTTACCTCTGTAGTTGCTGCCAATGATTTAAGAATGTACCCTACTAAATAGTGATATATCATATTTAATTCTTTTATAGTAGTGCGAAGAGGATCACAGTCTCCCCAGTCACAGAATGCTATGGGTGGAAGAGGAGGTACTTATCCATTTCGCTCTCTCCTAGCTGATGTGATCTCACCAGGGGGCCCAAGCCCTGTAACTGGGCTACTTTAATCCCAAGGTATAATGCAAGATGGACCCTGGCTTCTCTTCCTACCCTGCTTTTCCCCAAGGTATAGGACTGCTTACCCCAACAACCTTCCCCCCTTCTTTCACTCATTCGCTTCCTGGGAGCCACAGACACTGAGTTTCTTGGGGATCCCTCCTGCTTTGGCATGCCACTGGGGGAAGGAAGAGTTGTATGCAGGGTGCAGAGCTCCTGCAGCTCCCTGTTACTTAGATGGGGAAGGTATCCTGCAGCTCTGACGAAAATAGTGGGATAGCGGTGGGGGGAGTTTGGGGAGGGCGGAGAGGAGGTGGAGGTGCAGCAAGGCTGGGCATTGCAGAGCAAGGCGAGGCGATGGGGCAGCTCCCAGCAGGCGTAAGATGGGTGTTGCTCATGCCTGTATCGCACCAGCGGGCACCTAGTCATCAGGGGTCGTGCACGTTTTGAACTGTGATACCACTGGGATAGCAACACTCGTTACAGATACTGACATCAGGAGAAAAATGGTGCCCTTGCTCCCTCCCCATGTTGTGGGTACTCTGAAGACAGAGTCCAGTGCCCTGGATAGGTATCTTATGGGAGACGCTTTCAGAAATAGCTACTGGTTATGAAAGCCTTAATTTCTGGGCCCTCAGCTACACCCCATACGCAGAAGCGGGTGCACTTGCAATCAGCAGCTATTAAAAAAAAAATACCCTAGCTTAATGCTGGTTGGCCAAAAATGGATAAAAATGCTAAGACATGCAGGCTAGGTGCAGTAGTGTTGGAGGATGGTGAAAACTGTGAGCAGAGAGTGCACTTTAAGAGATTTTCTACTGCTTCTGCATGATGAGTTTACCCATTTTAGAATAATTTACTTTGCTACCTTTGCTAAGTACAGTCGATTTCTGTTTAACCAACGACTGCACTCTCTCAGGCCATCTGCTCCTCCTACCCAATCCTGCAGCAGCCTGGAGCTTCGTGAGGTGCTAGGGCCATGTCCTAGCCAACACACAACGTAATGGCAAAAAAGCACTCCTATGTATTCACACCAACATGGGGAGAGAAGTGGGAGGGGGAAAAACTTAGCGAAGCCAATAGTTGCGACCTTAAGGTGTCAACAAAACAACAATTTGGAAAGAATGACAACAGAATATTATTTTGTTATGTTTTTGTGGTCATTCCTTACTGCCTCTCTTGTCTTCCCTCAAAATTTACTGAAAAGAGAAAAAAAAAGTGTCTCACCTATACCAGGCACTACCAGAGCCGTATAAATAATCAGTGACGTTGCCAGGGTAGTCCTCAGCCAGCTCTCGCAATCTGCGAGCATGATTTCACCTTCTCCACATTACGTCAGCCACATTCACCACCCACAACCCACACGCCTCCTCCCTCTGTCCCCACACAAGCTGCGTAACCGTAAGCTCAGACCGTGCGGCGTGGTTTGCAAGAGGAGCAATTGTGTGGATCGGCAGTGTCCTGTGAAGCAGCTGGGGTTCGGGGTGTATGGTCTTAGCAGCTGGTGGAAGGGCGCTATGCAAGAGGACTGTGGATGATGCAAATCATTCGTTTGCTTGCAAGCGGGAATCGATTGTAGGAGAGTTCATGGTTTTGAGAAGTTCTCACCTGCTTCCTGTGCTAGCGTGTGAGTTAGGTGGTGCACCGAGGAAGTACGGTGTTGCATTTTGTTTTCTTGGCAGGAGAGGTTTGCGTGCAGGGTTCAGGTTAAAGGTTTCGAGTGGGAAGGGAGGGAGGAAGCCTGTGGGTTCTAGAAGTCGGTGGGGTGACATGCTGAAGGTGAAACTGCGGTTAAGGGCTTCAAAACCCGAGCGAAGGCTTGGCTAGGGACTTCATGGCTTTCTAATGTTTTTGTTGGTGGGATGTGCCATGAGCAACTTTAACGGATTTTTAACAATATTTTTGGTTTGGTGGGATTTCTATGCAAACATTGACAGATGGCATGGGTAGCTCATGTATTTTCATCTCTGTTCCTCCCGTAGTGTCTTGCAAAGCCCTAAATCTTCACGTATCACCTCGCTTTTTGTATGACCTCTTTACTTGAGTCCCCTTCTCTGTCTCCTTTTCCAGACCATGTCCTAGATTAATTCTATATTCTGTTGTTCCTAGAGCCCAGACTAACCCTTTTCTCCTGTTTTCTTACTCTTCGGTCAGCTCTTTCACTGCTCGTTTATACAGTCACTGGAGATAGCCGTGTGAGTTGATATATTATGGGAACCAAGAAAAAAGTAAAGGTGGCAAGGGAGCAGGGAAGGAGAAAGGGAATATGTATGGGATAGTAAGGAGGGCAGCATGAGGAGGGGTGGTAAAGATACTGAAGTGTAGATGGGGGCTTGTCTGTAACGTGCTCTGTGGGTTTGCAGGACTGACAAGCTCCAAGGGGGAGGGGGACGTAAGAAAACTGGCTCTGTAGCCAATCTGGACCTGAGCAGGGAGAAACAGAGGAACTGCGTGCTGACAAAGCCTGGGCAGCCCCTCTACCCTGAACATCTCTCATGTGAGCTCTCCCTCCCCTTCCATGCTGCCCCACACAACCCTACTGCTGCAGCTGCGCTGCATCCCCTCTGCCCCTGCCAGCCGAGCTGACCGTGGTGCAGCTAACCAATATGCTGGGGGGAGAGACTGAGGGAGCAGAAACAGGGCTGGGTTCCCGGGGGGGGGGTAAAAGCCCTGGAGCCTGTACCCCCGTGGGGGCAGCCCTCAGAGGGAGCCCCTCGCTCTTGCCTCAGCTTTGTGGTGCAGTCAGGGCTGGCACGCACCGGCACAGAGGTGCAGCTCCTTTGGCACGAGCTGAGCGCAGAAGAGTGGAAGGTGACACGGGCGAGACATCCGCAAGGAGAGCTGCTCAAGCGCTGCTGATCTGGTGCAGTACCTCAGGGCCTGGGGCCAGGCTTAGTCCTTTCCTCCTCTACTGCAGAGACACTGGAGCACTTGGGGCTTAGCAGGGCTTAACCACTTACATCCAGTGCTCAGCCACTTGCTCATCACATCATGTGCGCATGCATGCACGCACGCATATCCCACTCATCTCACTCCCCTGTTACCTTGAAAATCCACCTCCGTAATTTCTATTATCAGATGAGCAATGCAAGAGGCGGAAGGCTTTTAAACTCGCATTGCTGGCAAACCCAACCAGTCCTGTTGGCTAAACTCAGCATAACTCGGATCTGCCACCCGGAGCAGGAGGAACGATTTGTGGTGCCTGAAATTTCCAAGGTACAAAGCTACAGAAGCCTTGAGGTGCCATCAGATCTTCCATCCGTAAAGTTTGGTATTTACAATTATTTAGAAATAAAAGTGTAAGAAAATGAGCATCATTTAGAAATTAGTAGATATGCCAGAAAACAATGTGTTAACCCCTCCCTGCCTTATGCAAGAGCTAGTCTCTAAAATCTGGAGATTAAACTCAATCAGGAAAGTTTGATACAGAGGGATCTGATTCCTGTTTTGGCTGCAAATTCCAAACCAGCTTTAACCATGGCCTCAATACTGACAACCTCCCTTTTACTTGATTGAGCACAGTTTATTTTAGCTAGTATGCACGCCAGCTTCCCCTAATGTGAATCCCTGCCATAAGAAATCACTGACATCCCTTCAAAATGCCACGGAAAGCATGGTCACCGCTTGAGAGCAGAGAAGGTATTTCAAATAGAGAACACAACTGAAAACAGGATGTGGAAAAGGAAGGATTTAATATTTAAAGGAGGCTCTGAATTCCCCCCATTACAGAGGCACCGGGAGTGAGATTCAGCCTTTGCTTTGCACTGTCACACGCACCTCTGCAATAGTCACCGTGCCTTTTTTGTGGTGCAAGCCAGAAGAGGAACTGATCCAAGCTTTCGAGCAACAGGCTGTACGTTATCAGCATCACAGGGTGGCTGGTTTGTTTATACAGCTCCTAATGGAGGTGATGGATTAGCCACTCTTTTTGCACCCTACTGACGCTAAAAATGTTTCTGGCCTCACCTTAAAGGAAGAAACTGTGTATTTGCCTCCATCTTCAGTGTTTTGAACCACATGGCCAGAGCCAGACAAAACACAGGTGTAAGCCGAATTACAAGAATGTAAACATTTATGACAAATCATTCCAGTAACCTTTTTTCCTCTCTCTTGACAGCTTAATGTTGCTGTAGACCTTAGCCTGTACAGGACAGGTAAGAAGGCTGGCAGGGCTTAGTTAAGCATTGTTTCAAATGCCAGATTAAAAAAAATGTGAAATTTCACCAGGTTGTGGAAGATTGGGCTCTCCTTTGTCAGCAATTCTTACTGAAGACAAACTTTAATGGTATTCATGTCTAAAAATACTTTAAAACCTGCTTCTTGGGGAAGAATATAGACTCCAGGCGCCTGGCCACAACAGTAAATTGCTGTCAGTGACACAGCCTATGCATATTTAGGGGACCCAGCTTTGCCCTCTCCTTGACAGGATAGTGGGTTGCCTTGGGGTTCATCTGCTCGTGTCACTGTCATCTGTCATGACATATTCATATGGGACCCAGCTGCTGAAGCTTACACTAAGAAAGAAAAAATGTAAAAATAATTGGTTGATGTTTATGTCGTTCCTTAGGCTGCACCTGCACAGTCCTTTTCAGGGCTTGCTATTTGAAGAATCATTAACCTTACATACATATACTGTCCTATATCTTAAGTAATATGCCCTTCTACTGTTAACCTTTAAATAATGCAAGTGCAGAAAAAGCCTCGTCACTGCTGAGCACCTCCCAGTAAAATTTGGCTGCAGTTTAATGTCAATACTAAAAGCATCATAACATTTTAGTAAACTCGTTTCTGAGGTGAGATTGATTCTCTTAGACTCGCTGGGAGATTAGACATCTTTTCAACTCAAGCGTTTTAGGAATGCTCATCATTGGATCCAGCAGTCTGAAGGTGATGAAAGCTTTCGTACCAGGGCCGAGCTTGTTCTGGGCCTGCCGCAAACTACCCAAGACAAAATTGTGTCCACCACAGGCATCTGCCTCAGACTCACTCCCTGCAACAGAGGCATTTGGGATCTCCTGGCAATGCAGCCGTTGTCACACTGGGCCCTGCCTCCTCCCGTTCTGAGGCAGCAGATGACACCCTGGTCCTGCCCTAGCAGGAGTCTAAGGGCTCAGACCTCAGCAAGGAGCAGTGAGGATGTTGGTACTATACTGTGTATAGGAGTCATCCTGGAGAAGAGAGGGGAGCACAGACTAGGTAAAGCATACGGCAGTGGCCGCTTCCCTCTGAAGTGGTCTCCCAAAAGGATTCGGGCTGAATGATGCCGGATCGTTGCAGTAACAGCAATAACAAAGCAATGATCATTGATTTCAGTATCCCCAACACAGTGCTGGGTCTTAAATATTATCATTAATCTGGCTGATACAGTTATAGGGAAAATGAAGTGTGTACCCACTGTCTTTCATTTAAGAGATTGATTAAACTGAAATGGGTAGCTATGGAAATAGGTAGAAGAGGATGCCTGTATGTATGATAGGCAAGAGAAACCATGTGGACAGCTTCAGGAAAGTCAGCAAGCAAGCAGTAAGCATAGCACCACTTGTAGCAGGACTGAGAAAATGCTCAGAGAAAGTGCTCTGGGGTTAAAGTGCTTCCAGAAAAAAGTTGAAGCTGTAGGCAAAGAAATTGTCTCCTCTTGCTTGATTCCTCCTGCATTCTAGGAATCAAGCGTTTGCAAATAAACAGGGTTGCAGCAAAGAAATAACTCAGTTTCCGATTTCTGATAGAAATGAATGCTACATTTTAGCCAAGCCGCCCATCAAAAAGGGCAACTATGCATTGAAAAAGATGCAAAAATATAAACACATTTTCAAGGAATGAAAGCCGTCCATGTTCCTTTTTGATAACTCCCAAGTTGTGTTTTTTATGATACCTCGCTCCTGGTTCTGTGACGAAAGAGGGGGAAAAAATCTTGCAGGTTAGTGATGTAGCAAAATGCCCTTATTTATGGTCTTTGAGGCTTGCAAATGATGAGCCCGTGTCTATTCTAGAGAAGTGGCCTCAGAGTACTGCTGCCGCTGGGTCACTCTGAGCCGGCATAAGCTCCTGTGCACGCAGGGCTTTGGCTGCTGCTGGCTGTGCTCAGCACTGCCTTGGCTCCCTTTGCTCCCAGTGGAGTTAGCACTGTCAGCAGTGTTGGCAGCACCTCAGCTTGGGTTATGTGCTTAGGCGATATGCTCTGTATATAGCAATATGCTATATGTGTATGGTATTTGCTTAGGCAGTACGTTACTAGTATTGGGAAAGGTTTAAGGGAGGGGGAGGGAAAAAGCACGGCCCCTTAACACAGACTCACACAGCAGAGGCTCTATAAAGGAAAGCCCCATATCCCCGAAACACAATTTCAGATCTATTGTTAGAGAGTAAAAAGGCAGTAATTACGATTGGAGACCAATTGTGCGCTATTGCCACGGAAGATAATTCTCACCACAGATACACAGCTAGCTCTATTTTTATTGTATCATTTCTTTTTTCAGCATGCTGAAAAACTCAGAGAAGAACAAGTGACAAACAGAATTCAGAGGTGTCCAAGTAAAGTTACTTTTGAGCAAAACATAAGCCATCAGGATAGCATTTACAGTGTCTATTTTAGTAAAAGTCCCTGCACTACAGTTTTTTGGAATTAAAATAAACATTGATATAATGCATAATATAGGCAGCTGGTTCCTGGATTGTACCACATTCTGCTGCAGCTGCTTATGTTTTGTACCAGGTTGTTTGTTTTGTTTTTAACCATATCGTGTTAGATGGGGAACACGAATTGACTGTCAAAGGGCGATGTCGTATAGATGTCTTTTACTACTGCAAGCCTGAACGACTTCTTGTGTGAAATTGTATTAGATCAGACCGTATTGTGCTTGGCGCATGTCATCAGCGCCTACAAAACCAAGGCAGGCCATGGCTGGGCACCAGGACTTGCTGAAGTGTGGTGCCAGAGCCCGCAGGGGTGACATGGCCATTCAGGAGTCCTGACCCATTTGTTGCTGTACATTGACCAGGCAGCTCCAGTCCAGCGCCTGCCTGGCTCCCACACGAGTTCAGCAACATGCTCAAGTTTCGCTGCGCTCGTTACCCCAGCTCATGCATTAGTAGGCTCTTTGGACTTGCCTCGGCGTACCTAGATGTGCTCTCCTTGAAACAAAATGCAGAATAGGGTCACCCTAAACACATGCAAACATTATTTTTGGCCCAAGTGAAAATTCTCAGTGTACAAAAAAGAAGCATCACAATGCAGAAAGGCTTAGGAAAAGAGATGAACTAGAAATATACTTGGTAGGTGAGCTGAAACATGTGGTTGTGTCATCTGAGCTATCGTTTGTTTTAGAATACTATAACCCATGATCCTAGTCCAGAAATAAAGAACATTAAAGTTTGTGCTCTCCACAAGTATATTTCTGTATATCCTGGCTGCTATCTGTAGCTTCCTGTGGTGGAGCAGAGAAGACAAAAGACCTGTTTAGAGGGAGGCCTGGTTTCCCCCAGCGTCAGCATCTGGAGGGTGCAATGAGAGCAAGCCACATCAGGACCAGCACTGGTGAGGCTCAGTGACATCTTCAGAGAGATGGGGAGCAGCTTCAGAGAGCTGCACAATCAGCAGGACACCTACAGAAAACTTTCCAAAACTGCAGGTGAGAGACACCGGAGGCAGGTTTAGGTAGCTGGGGATACCCAGGAGCTGACAAGCATCCTGAAGGAGTCATCTGTGCCACCCTGCACATTCGGGAAACAAGCTTTCTTCAGTGGTTAGGACAATAACTGCAAGGGCACCTTCACAAGCCTTCACAGACCCCTGAAGACTGCTTTGCTTCTCTGGGTTAGAAAAATAACATCACTCTTATTTCACTGGATTTTTTTTTTAAGAGAAGTGGAACATGTTTCTTCCTTTCCTGACTGGTACAGAAAGACCATTTTCTCTTCTAATCACCATTTGACAAAAAAATGGAAGAGCAAACAACCTACGTTTTTCCACTGTGATGTTCTTTGCTTCCTTTTATACCTTTCTCTCAGAAAAGTGTCCATATCCCCCTGCCCCCTATTTCCAAAGGTTTTCCTGGTGATTTTGTGTTATTGTGGGGATTAATGCAGGGGAAACTTGAAAGCAGCAAGAGAAGCCTGCAGGCTCTGTCGGGGTATGAGGGATGGGCTGTTATCCCTCTCACCTCCTTGTTGCAAATCCTATTTGGTGGTGTGCTAGTGAAAAGAAAACCTGCCCTTTCCAAGTGTTTGGATCAGTCAGGGGAGAAAAGAGCCTGTGTCAGGGTTGATTTTAGCAATAGAAGGGACAGCCCGCTCCTCCAGCTGGTGAGAGCCTTCTTGAGAGCCCTCGCTGCTGTCTTGCCTTACTCTGGGCTTGGCTTTCCTATCCACAGCATCTTCTGTGCCAGGAACAGGGCTTGGGCTGGGCACCCTGCTCCCACCCCCTGGTCCTGCTGCCTGGTGAGGTGGGAGCTGTGGGAGCGCAAGGTCTCAGCAGAGGCAGCTGGACCCAGGCTGAAAACCTGAGTGCTGCAGAGAAGGAAATGGGCAGCTGTCCTCTACTGTGAAAAATCTGCCCGTTGGGTCCCATCCTGCCTCTGCCAGCATCGGCAGGAGCTTGGCCTTTGATTTGGACAAGTCTACTATTTTCTGAGCTCCTTCTATTAAGTTCATACTAGTTAGGAATAGTCCGATCCATCGTAATAGTCCGTCCCTGCTCAGAGACTAGGCAGGAGCAGGTTTCCCTTTGTACAGGCTTGTGATTTACAACTGTTCAAGGCGACTTAGTACCAATGCTCTTTAGCAAATTAATTTTTTTCCACAAGCCAGTCGCTAAGGGCATTTACTACTTGCTATTCACGCTGTATGATTGGGCGCTATATCCCAAGGTATTGTCCCTGTTCCAGGACCGGCCCCACCTCAGCTCTATAAACCAGAACCCCCTGTCTGCTCGCAGGTTGTTCACAAACATATTGAATTGTTCCTTGGATCCATTGTGCTCACCAGGACAAAAAAAAAAAGGGAGATTTCCAAAACAGCTGCAGAGCTGCTTCTGATACAAAGGCTCTCATGGGCATAGGGTCATGCCGGTGCCTTTTATTTCCTACAAGCACTCTGGGGAATAAAAAACTGATGTACCTGGGCACTGGTGAATAGTATCTATAAATCACTAATAAACATAATAATAAAAAAATTAAATAAATATAGAATAAAATAGATGGCAAATAGCGGCAAAACTAATGAGGAGGCTGATTCCTAGGACTGAAGTGAAAGCTTTTCTGCAGCATTCACCTTGCTGACATAGACAGGACTGGAGAGTAACGCTAGAAACCAAACCTCCTTCCCAGCCAGCACAAACAGTTTAATAGTACGTTACGTAGACTTCCTGAAATAGCTGCCCCCTGATTCCTCAGCTGCACTCGGGGAGGAGGTGGGAGGGAGTATATATGGATGGTAAATGCCACCGCAGGCTCCCCTACGCAGGCACCCCCATCGATGCCAATTTTTGATCCAGCAGCACAGGGCGGATTAGCAGCGGAAGATTAATTCCTTCCTGTCATCTCCCCGGGGAGGTTAAATGATCTCAGGAGCAATTTCTCTTGCTAGGAACACTGTAATCCCGAAGCAGACTGCTAACTGCTACAGTTTATGTGGGGCTCTAATGATGGCAAGGAGGTTCCAAGTTTGGAGAAGGGTCATCGGCCAAAGAGATGTTTATTTAATTAAATGGTGATTTCTTGTAACCCTTCTCTCATGTGAAACCTGTAGCTCGGAGGAACCGTTTGAGTAATTTTTAAAATGTCTGAAGGAAAAAACCCTTAATTAATTAAAAAGGGAGTCCTACCGAGTATGAGCAGTTGAACATGGTCCACGGACTTGGCCTTAGCCATGCATGCTACCCGTCTGTGTCCTTGCCCCACTTACCCACGCAGCTACTTGAAAACGAAACTGGTTTAAACTTTTTGGCTCGGTAGTACAGTTTCTCTGCACCCACAGCTTCCCGTCAATATGCTCCTCTGTAGCCTGCCACACCAAACTGCTCTGAGTCTGCTCTCCGACCCGTGCTAGAAGATGGCCCCGAGGAGAGCGGATCAGCTGAGACTTGCAGGCAGCTGTGTGACACCTCTGCTCCTCTTCTCCCTTGCTCTTGACGCAGGAGGCTGCCTCAGCGGCGGGAAGAAGACATGGGAGTATTCCCGACCGCAGAACCAGGGATAATAGTTAAAAATTCGTCACGGCGCTGTCCTGTCTGCCTTCAGACGACGAGGCGCCCTTTTCTCCAGACCACTTCTGCGCACCGAGGAGCACGCTGTCACATCATTTCTGCAGCGCAATGAGTACACGTGGGGCTTCCCCGCCCCAGAGCATGCACTCGCAGACAAAAATAAAATGCGGACCAAGAAGCGAATAGTAAGGAAGAGCTGAAGAGAGATGAGATGAGAGGAAGGCTTCTGGTAATCATGGGTTTGAAAGGGAGTCTCAAATAGAGAAGGTTCTTGGCAGCAGGAAACAGAAGACAGCTCTAAGTGGGGAGAGCTGCGTGAGTGACATACAAATGGGAGCGTGGGAGCAGCCAGCCCCTGTGGCTGGAGCAGCAGCGGGAAGGGGGGGGGAGCCGCAGGAAGGGTGAGCGGAGCCATTGATGGACTTCGTATACGCCTGGTGCTGGAGGAAAGAAAGAAGGCGGTGAACTGGTGTCTGTGGGCACTTTTATCACGAGATGTACCGGCGTGTGGCTCTACAGCACGTCAGCCAGTCTAGTACAATGCCTGTATGCCTGCTCTCGCCTTGGAGATGTGTGAAGCAGGCCTGGCAGAGACACGGGGTGCATCGCGTTCACTGCAGGCACCACTGGCTAAGGGCATTTGCAACCAGGCAAATTACTCCAACGCAGCTGATGCTTGGTAGCTCCTTACCCCCAGCAACCTGCTCCTCTGTTGGACTTCTTATTTGAGGGCTCAGCTTCGATTTAAACCTGGCTTGTAGGGGTTTAATGTGCACTTGCAAATTACTGGCTATTTAAGACTTGTCCCTACACAGAATTTGTATCGTTTTAATTTAAATCAGATGAAAAAAACAGTGGAGACCTCTCTGTAGGTACAGCATTTGAGTAGATCCCAGGAGTTTATTTTGCCCTGTATGTTTTCAGGTGTAGCATAAACTTGTACACATACTTCAACCTGTATGTGCCTATTTGTGGAAATGGACTCTTCTTACTGAACCACCTCGCCATCCTGCCTTTGGAGAAATCGTGGCAGGGAACGTCAGAAGAATAAGGATGGAGGAGGGGGAGGCAGGCAAGGATATTTTGAAGTGAAAAGCAGAATGAGAGATGGGATGGGGATTACAGAGATGAAAAGCAGACCGTTGAAACCAGGGGTCTGATCCTGTCCCCTGCTAGGAATTAATAGCAGTAGTTATATGTGTGTGAGGGTCTGGAATTGCATCTGCATTGCAAAGGATGAATTTGGGGAAGATAACCAGCAGCAAAGGCAATAGCTCAGAGGGCTTCTTTGCTGACCATGTCTTCAGTTCCAGTCATTTTATGCACTAATCCAGTCAAATATATGCTTAGCTGTAAGCACGTGAACAGTTTCACTGATTGCAAAGGCACTACTCAGTTGTTTTAAAGGTAAAGCGTAAGCCTGAGTGCTTTGCTTGCTTCATCAGTCTTTCTAAGAGCTGGGTACACAGCCTCTAAATCAGCACCTTAAACGATACCCCGACACTGAAATACAGTCACTGAGAATTAGAATAGAGGGAAATCAGAGACATACAGGATGGAATCTTTTTAAATAAATTGAATAGGCTGAAGGTGAACTCCCTATATATTAACAGTTTATTGCAATGGTTTACGTGTGGATTGCTCCTGTAAAGTTGTAAGATTGCTGCTCTTCTGTTACGGTAACAAATCACTAGTGGCACCCAGTGGCTAGAAGGGTTAATAAAAAATTTACCTTTGTCCCTCATGATTCCCCTCACACAAAAATTAGCGTTTAAATGCAAACACCACTGTCTTGGTATTACATGTATTAAATCCAGACATAGCTATTCTTGAGTGAGGTTTCAGCTGGAAGGTATCTGCTGAGTAATGATTGCAATTTTTGCTCACAGAGGCATTTAGCCTGCAAGGTAAAATGCTTAGGCTTCTAGTACAGCACACAGCAGGCTACAAACCCACTGCATTTTGGCGCGGTTGTGGGATAGTTAATGCTTATTTATTCTGTGAGAGCACTAAACCTGCACAAATGAAAATTATGCCTGTTGTAAGAGTTCCAGGACTTTCCTCCAGAGAACACTTTCCAAAATTTGCTGACTTTCAGTACTTATGGAATTTCAAGAGCCAAGTGATCCATAGGAAATTTAAAACCCAGCTAGTAAATGAAACGAGCAATTAACCAAACTGATGAGAGGGAACGCCAAAACTCCATAGCCATAGTTTCTGGATCTTTAGCCTCTACTTGGTGCATATATAATGAAAAAATGTGTCTTCTAAAAGACAAGTAAAAATGACCTGGTTTATTACTGAATGATACATTAAATGAGCTTAAAGTACATGCCTGATCCTGCAGGCTGTGGTAGTGATTTCAGTAGGATGAATCGTGTGACTTGAGTTTGTAGGGTTTTATGCGTTACGAGGTTAGGGTGCAGGCAGAGGCAGAGGTTTGTTATCCCCATTCTCTCTGCGGGCTGTGCCGAAGTAAAGCCCCTTCACACCGTGTTGTGCTCCTCTGCCACCCTCTCCTCCAGCCGGTGGCTCACAGCAGGTCAGAGCCACCTTGTCCCCACCTGATGCTTCTGCTATCAAGCTGGTGACAATTTCTGTCAAAACTCACGGCTCTATCCGTACACCATTTTCTACTCCTCCATCTCCCTGTCTGTCAAAAGCTGGCGTAGCTAGAGAGGGAGAAGATGCTAATCTCATCCCTGCTCTGTTTTAGAGACAGGAATCCTGTGTGTTGTAGGAGGATAATGCCAGCGGCCTCCATTATTGGGTTTGCTGCGGCTCCCCGCAGTGCTGCAGGAGCAGAGAGGGGCAGCGAAGCCATTTCGCCGGTGTCTTGAGGAATGGAGCGCCTGAGCAGGAATCACATGCTCATACTCTGCCAAGACCCCTCAAGGTGTCTGAACAAGGGCCATGGTGGGGAATAACGGGCCACGGCCAGGACATTGCTGTAGCCTTTTGGGGCCGAGGGATGCTCGCACCCAAGCCCGAGCAGTCCTGCAGCAGCCACTTTTCAGAAGTCAACTACCAAACACGAGGTGGAGAGCAATGCTCCCTTTCTTCTGACACCGGACAACTGGTTTCTGCTGGGGTCTCCTGGGCCAGTAACAGCTGGTTTTGCCTGTGGTGTGATGTTGTGTGAGCTGCTATGGCTTCGGGGAAGCACGGATTTAATTCCCCATGCTCTCCATGCAGGACACCTCTGGAAAGCTTTACTTGCAGCATTCAGACCTCACTGGACCACAAGTAATAGACTAGTAGGAGTCTTCATTTCTGTTTCAGCCATTTTGTACATTCCCTGCCATCACAAGGACCCAGACCACCAGTCATGCCCTTTTCAGCTCCTTTTTATGGAATATAACATGTACGGCTGCAGGTCATTTACTACAGTTTGCAATGGGTTGCAGGGAAGTGTTGGTGACCCTGGTGTGTGGGGTGGATATTTTGCAGATCCTTTGTATGTCTCTATTCTTGGCTTTTCCAACACTGTAATAATAAGTAGAAATGTAAGTCTTTGGGCAAGAACCTCCTGACCATCAAGGTCAGATCTCTGCAATCACAGGTTATCTATCTTTCCCTAATGTAAGTTGATTTCTCCTTGCAGAAACTGGATAACCTCTCTGTGCCTCAGTGTCCCTGCCCGTAAAATGGGTACATCATCAGACAGGAGTTTGGTAATGGGAGGGCAGTGCTGTGGGATTACATTGCTTGCCCAGCACTTCACGATTCTCCACCGGGATGTACCAGGAAAGTGCACATCAGCTTTTAAAACTTACATACCCTTCCAAATGGTCTCCTTGAAAAGTTTTTATGTTACCTTCATCGCTCTCGTCTCTCAGCACATTCCTTAACTGAACTGTGTGGTGTTGCCTTCATTCATCCCCCCGTCCCCCTGCCCTTCCCTGCCTTCTCCCAAGGCAGGTGTGAAGTGTGTGCACAGCAGAGTGCTCTGCCATGGTTCATTGATTTCTCTTGTTTGTTGTTTTCTTTTCTTTGGTTGCTTTCTTTTCTTTCTCCCCAAAGAAAGAAGCGAGTGGAAATGCAATAGGTGATGCAAAATTTGCAAGCCGAAGAGAGCATACATTCATTCTCATGCGTGCTGCTTAACAGAAGGCTGAAAACTGTTCACTGGCTCTTCTTGTCCGTGCAAGAAGAGCTCCTCGCCCAGCTGGTGAGTACAGATTTTAACCCATGTGGGCATACTGGTATAACAGGGTTCAAATGTCCTTTCTGGCATGTCAGCATGTCCTACCTCAGCCTCAATTATATACTTTCCAGCTTTTCATTAAGAAGTCACAGTTCTGTGTGATGTCTCGTGTTTGGAGGTGGATACAAAAACCTGTTGGGCGCTGGCTGCTTTCTTAATACAGTAATCAAATGCAGAAGTGCTAAACCATTAATTCTAGAGAGAATAGTTTTTTTTTTTTTAAACCCCAAGAGTATAAAATCCAAAGACTTAATACAATTATTCCTAGGGGATGGTGTTCATAAGTGTTGTGACCATCTGGGCATACAGCTGGCTAAACATAGCCTCTACTACATCTCCTCCAGGAGGGATCCTTAGAAGGGGCAGAAAAGGGCTAAAACATTACAAAAGCCGACCTCTTTTCAGTAAGAGCATCCTCCCTGTTTTGGAAGTGTTGATCGTTTGGCCTCCCCCAGCCACTGAGGCTGCTTTATTGTGTATTTATTACTCAGATGAAGGCTGGAGCCAGAGTTCCTTGGCCCATTTATAAAGCAATTTAAATGAAATGGCTGCTCTGGGCGGCAGTGCTTGGGACCAGGCTGAGCCACCGCAGCAGGCGTGCCAGCGGGAACTGCCCTCAGCCTTAGGAGTGGGGATTTACGGTTCATGTGCAGTTCAAGCACGGCTCCCACCCTGGGATTATGTACGTGGCCAGCGCCGGGGCATGCAAGACGGGCGGCTGGGCAGTCCTGAATCCTGCAGCCAGGGAGGGGGGCTGCTGGCACCAGGCTCCTGCGTGCCCGTACACCAGGGAGCCCCGGGACCCAGGAGGTACCGCTTCATGTCCCCAGCCCTCGGCTCTCCCCACTCCATCCCCGGCGGCTGTTGGCCCTCAGGAGCCGCCGCTGCATGCTGCCCAGGCTGGCAGGGCTGACCAGCCCCCTGCAGCCCCGGCGGGGAGGGAGTGCCGTTTCGGAAGAGGGCCGTGGTTCGGTAGCCAAGTGGCGTGAAGGGACTTGCACCCTCCTCGACGATGCTGCTCTTGTGCCAGGCGATGCCAGCTTTTCGGGCAGCTGCCTCTAACCCCGGGGTTTCACTGCTGCAGCACGCAGCGCTGCAGGTGGGGCAGAAGCCCCAACGGGACCGATGCTGGCCCTCCTCCCTGCTGTCCCAGCCTGTCCCAGCCCCAGGACCAGGCAGCCGCTCCATCCCATCCACCCATGCCAAACTGTGCGATTGCCGCACCTCGGCTGCAGTATTTTGGCGCGGGGCCTTCGGCCTCCAGCTGTGGCTGCATGAGAAATGGCTGTATTCCAGCAAATCCCACAGCCTGCCGGGCCTCACCACAAGCTCGACACAGCCCTGGGGGAAGTATAACTCGAGCCATAAACAAGTTAGTAAGGAACAAAAGGATATGTGAACGGACCATCAGTGGGTCTAAATCATCAGCTGAGACTAATTTACACCACAGAAAGATTGACATATATGTTCAAGCCAGGAAAGCCCAATTATCTAAAAAAAAAAAAATCCAATCTGTTCCTGCTTACAGAAATACCTTTCTTATCAGGGCAATCCTTCAAAATCTAGCAATTGCCAGCAAAGCCCAAATTTGCTATCGATCCACCTTCAGCTCTCACATACCTTCTACGCTGATATCACGCTGCCTTCAAAGCCCCCAGACCTCCTCTTCCTTCCAGTATCTGCAGCCTGGCATGAAGTCCAACCTCCTGGTCACTCTGATCTCCACCGGCATGGGCATGCAGGCAGCCTCCTGGCACATGGGGCTGCAGCGGTACCATCACCATGTTTTTTCCAGGCAGGAGTTTAGGAAATTTTACAGCTTTCCAATGTAATTAAAAAGCACTGGGCAGGCACCTTGTGTGTCGTGACATGCCTAAATAGAGAGGGACTGGGTTTTACAGGTAACGTGTCAGAAAATAAGACCCACTGTGTCAGGTCAGATCAAAGATCCATCTGAATTGGTCAGGCAGTTGGACTAGATGATCATTGTAGGTACCTTCCAACTGAAATATTCCATTCCATTCCATTCCATTCCATTCCATTCCATTCCATTCCATCCCATCCCATCATCTTGTCTCCATCAGCAGCTGGCCACAGCTGCACAGGGAGGAGTATAAGCCCAGGACACGCACACAGTGGTCCCACTCTCAGAAATATCTGCTCAGTCTCAGCAAACTTTGGCTCAACAGGTCCTGCCTTACAGGTATTGTCTTGGCATATCTGGCTTTCGGCTACAGAAGAGAGGGCTGTTGTGCCAAATGGAAGATGAGGGTCAGGGACTGTTACAGAACAAAAAGGTCAGATTTGTCTTAAACAAAAGAGCCCAATGGTAGCCAACCTCACCTGCACTGCAGAGGCCACTGCTAAAGACGCCAGCCTCGTGACGCTGCCAGAGGACGGTGGGCCATGGTTACACATCAGAGGAGTCCTGCTTTTCTGGGCGTGCTGCCACACCCCCAGGGTTTTGGGGCATTTAGGCCAAGATTGGTTTCAGAAGCACTCCATACCTTGGCTCCATGTGCAGAAGGTGGCTTTCATCTCCTTTTGTAATAAAGCCTAGTTACTCTCACCATTCATTAGAGCCCTCTTTCCTCCTTCTTCTGCCTTTTCCCTTCTTCTTCCTTTTTCCTTCCCTTCCCTTCCCTGCCCTGCCCTGCCCTGCCCTGCCAAACACTATGTCAATAGAGTCATTAGGCCCACACAATTCACTTGCAAACTTTAAGCCAGGAAATGCAAGAGTTAAGGCTCTAGGACAATGTTATCTTGGCCTCGGGCACATCTGTAGTGCTTTCCCATTTACACCTTTTGGATCTGAAGCTCTCCAGACCAGCCAGGCTGCCTGAGCATCCCTCTGAGCTCCTGCACAAGGCAGGGCAGAGAGCAGCACCCCACAGGTGCTGTTTGCCTTTAAGAGCACCCCTACTTCCACGTATTTCTGTTGATATCGGTAACAGAAAAGAAATACAACACCCAAATCAATGTTTCTTTCGTTTTATATATAGCCTGACCTTTTAAAACTATGCCACCTCAAAATTTCAGTTTAGGGCCTTTATTTTGTTGCTTGCTTGTTTGTGCCAGAGGGGGAGAAGGGGGGCAAAAATCCCCTTTATTTCTTGAGAAGAGTTACTGGGGGAGCAGCTAAATGCTACTGTGTGGGTCCTACCTGTCAGGCAGTGGCCTGGGGAAGTGTTGCCATCCCCTCACACCCCTCACAGCTCTCCTGTTTGTTTGGCAACACCTCTCAGCAGCACTGGGTTAGCAGGGCAATGGCATCTCCGCCTGCAGTGAAGCAGCTCAATTCTTCTCGTGGAACAAGACAAAACCCCTCCCCACATTTTTTCTTATTAAAAAGAAGGAAGAAAAAAGCTTCAAGTTTGGAGAATATTTACAAATAGTGCTGACAGACCCTAACATAAAGGGGTTTTTATTTTTCTTCTGCATATATGTTTTTTTTCCTTCCCTGGGAAGGAAATAGTCTTATTTGCTTTTTTCCCCTTCCCTTCCCCTGAGGCAGCGAGGACCAGGGAGAATTACAGAAGTTTCTTGCTTTGTTTTGCTGAGAGACTTGCAATGCCTCCCAGGTAAACTGTCTCATCATCAGTCAGGCTGAGCAGAGGAGTTTGTTATTAACACAAAAATGTGGGGAAAGTAATTTTTCATTTTTACTGAATCTAGAAGTGGTTGAACAAGATCTCTTCATATTTTTCCTTTCAAACTTTGCTGAAACACAATGTTTAAACGCCAGCATAAAAATGCCATGCTGAAGAAAGTTAGGCACGCTGGAAAAGAATAGCTATAATGGAAATGGCAGCCTGAACAGTCGTGACAAGTAGGATAAATCTTCCAGTCCGTGGATGATTTGTTAAGTGTTTTGCAAATATATATACATATTGCAGATATATGCTATGTGTGCGTGTGTGTGTATAATCAATAAAGTATGTGTACAACAGATGGACGGATTAGACAGATAATTATATGATTGCGGGTCTCCCGTTATATTTATGTTCACCCATTAAAGCCACTTGTGAGTTATCCCTCCTCTCCTTGCTCCTGGAGATAAAGGTCATTAATGCCATCAGCCGTCAGGTATGCTTCACACCCAGCACAGCCACAGAGGCAGCAAGCCGGAGATCCTGACGCCTGCTTCGGCAGCACGGCGCAGCTCAGCCTCCTTCATTTTTGAGGAAAACGTAAGCTGGAAAAAAAAGCTCAAGTTTTTCACTGCCCGCTGCAGCGGGCTGAGGTGGGATAGTTGTTAGTTGTGCTATCTGAGGAAGCAGAAAGGTGTCTGCATCAACCAGAGGGTGACCTTGCGTAGAAGGACGGGATGCACGCCCGCTCCGGGCGGGTTAAAGGCACGGCTGGGCTGTGCCAGCGGGCACGGAGCCGCGGCTCCCAGGGCCCCACCGCCTGCGAGCCCGCAGCCCGGGGCGAAGCCAGAAGCCGCTCTGCCTCTGCCGGTGGCCTCAGCCCAGCAAAGGGTCCTTGCTGGACTCGGCCGGAGAGCCCGACCTCTGCGTGCTGCGGGGTGACAGGAGGAGAGCCGGGATGGAGCAGGCACAAGAAACCCCCCGCGATGTGTCAGCCGGCCGCCCGCCGCCTGGCAGGGGACCAGCTGCCTTACCCCGTCCCGGCTGCACGCCAGCCTCCTTGGAGCCCGGCCGACTCACTGGGAAGAGGATTTTGGTCCACACCCATTTAGTCACTGGCGTCTGACTTGGAAGTCTCTGACTGTAATTAGGGGTTGGATGTAATGTAACCCAGATAGGTTGCATTCCAGCCACCCCAGCCTTCCCCGCACAAATACCTCGAGTCCACGCCGCAGGCTGAGGGTCCAGCAGCGATGAGGACAACCCACTGCTGCGTCTAAGCTAGGACTGCAGATAATATCCTGGCCCCTACCTACACCAGTTGGCCACGTTGCTCCAGCTGGCTTCCCCTACATGGCTCACCTGGGACAGAGGGGATGGAGGGGAAGCCCTCCCTGTCTCCAGGGCCAGTGCCACCAGCTCCCTGCCACCAGCCCCCTGTCCCTGGCAGCGCAGGCCTTTCTGGGCAGGCACAGGGCACTAAGAAAGAGTGGGAAGGGACCAGCAAGCCTCAGCGGTGCACTGATCCCTTGGGGTCACTCTGAACAGCCCCATCTAACACTTCATTTTGACCCTTTTAAGCCATTTCTGGATCTGGTTCAGCCCCTGCCTGACCTCAGCTTAAGGGAAGCAGAAATGGGGCACAGAGCAATGTTTTCTGAATTCTAGAGGGGACCTTACTTCTGAAAAAAAAATCATGGACCATCTTGTTTCCTATTTTGCCAACCGAGACAGTGAGGAGGGTAACTCCAGTACTCAGCACTGCGGTAAATAAACTGGTGAGGTGGGTCCTGGCCCCCTACCTCCAACCCAAAGTCTCCAGTGGACTTGCCTTGCTGGAATGGAAGTCTACATTTTAGATGTACACTAGACATTAGATTTCTAATTAATGGGTTTTGAGTTCAAATATTGAAAATAAAATATGTGACCTCGGGCTCACATCCTGCTACACCACCAGCGGGAAGAGATGGATTTGGGAACCAGCGGCTGCTTTGCTGGCTGCGGTCTTATGAATCCCTGTGCAACAGACGAAACAACGTCGGCCAAAGTCATTTTACCTCCTGCCTCTCTGCAAGCTGCAGCTCAGCTGGGCCCATGGGTATACCCCCCTGCAACCCGCCCCCCAAAGAAAATACAAAGATTGGTGATCTCTCTGCCCCTGGTCTATTGATGGACACAAATGACCAGTTTAGCACTTTTATTTCCACTCTGGGAATAGAGGGATTAAAATGCCACTATCTCCTGGTTGTAATGCTTTTTATGCGGGCCCTAGGTAAACACTACACTAGTCAGCAAACCACTGTTAATAAAAATTACTAATTAAATGAGGGCCAGTGGCTTGCTTTATTGACATAAGTATTTATAGGCTTTTTCTGCTTTCTTGTGTTTTCCACGGCTCTGTATGGTTTGCATTTGCTTTTGCTCTCTGCTCCTGCTTGTCCTTCTAATTATTGCTTTATAGGGGTTTTTTGTTGTTGTTGTAACCACCCTGAGTCAGACATAAGGATCTGCCTTATATCAAGCCCGTTCTTTTCTCGAAAGAACTTCTCTAACACAACACAACACAATATTTTGGAGTTTGTAAGGAATATCATACATTTCTTAAATCTAGCTTTTGCAGTGTGTTACTAGCCAAGATGGCTTATACTTTGGGATAAGCTTTCTTTGGGATAACTTTGGCTTTTTAGTACACATTTGTCTATCTCCTCAAGAAACGGGGCCTTAAACCCTGAGTGAAAGGAATTTTTATTCAGATAAGCTTATCTGTGTTAATTCAGGATGTGCAGTTGACTACCAGATAAAGAAAGGCACCCAAACTGCAGCTCAGTAAGGGACTCCAATGTACTCAGTCATCCTTCTGCAGAACATGCGGACCATCATCCGTTAATTATTAGCGTGTACTATTAATTCTGTGCAGACCCAGACTGGACACGGCACACAGGACTGAAATGGCACACAAAAGCAGAAGGATGACGATGTCAACTGAGTGCCACACTGCTTTATCCCTCAGGAGACCCCTGTGTGATAGTGAGGTCTGAGCATCACGTCAGCAGAAGAAGATTCCTTGGCAGAATATACCCCAAGGACGTGACACTGCTGCTGGTTGCCGTGGAAGCTAGACTTGCACTAAATCAACTTCTCCAGGTCTCCCATATGCTATGTGCTATCCAGCCTGCCTTTCTGCTCAGATACGCTGAGGGGCTGACACGTCCCGTGGCTTCCGCCTGTGCAAGGTTTTATTCTAGAAGGCACCAAAGCCAGTTACCACCTTCACATCATGGCCCTTTGTGGACTACAAATGGGAAACCCAAGTTGTCATCGGAAGATGTGCTTTGCAGACTGATCTTGAGTAAGCACTGGATGGGAATATAGGGATATCGTTGAGCCAACGCTGTTGAGAATGTAAACAAAATTGAATGGAAGTGAATATGATGTAGAGCTTGTGTCCTTGAAAGCTAGTTTAAGCTCTCTCGGTTCTGGTTAAGTTTTAAACATTTCTGGTGGGATGAGGGAGACAAGCAGCTGCAATACAAAAGATAAGGGCTGGAGCCTGATTAATATTGGTGTTTTGAAGGAAGAGTTTTCACAGCCCGTCTGGAAGTGATTTATCCCCACTCAGAGATACCACCAAACACAGAGCCATTCCAGAAATGAGCGGCCCCAAAAACGATAGTCCTCAAACTGGAGTGAAGAAAGGGGCAAGCACTAAGGATATTCTGAAATAATCACTCCAGTCAGCAGGTGAATAACAAGAAATGCCAGTTAATAAAAAATAGCAGGAACTGCAATTCTGACCGTATTAGTAAAAATAAATAACAATAAAAGGGCATTAAAAAGAGGTGAACAGCATCTGAGTGCTAGGCAGAAAGCCTGGCACACTCCAAAACACTGCAGAATACCTTTCAGTCCCAAGGGAGATCGCGGGTTTGAACACATGAAGAACTTACTGTTGGGTAACAAATTATCAGGTGTCTGTTCATCCATGGCAACTGTCCCTGCCGATTCGCATAGTGGCATATGTGGGATAATTTGAGATCTCTGCACCCTCCGTGGAAGATGAGAGAAGTCTGTGCTAATAAGAACGACCTCACATTTGCTGCAGCCTAGGAGTAGTCATGTAGACAGTTGTCTTCTACCAGTTGACTGGTGGCAACTGGTTCTCCTGTCATTTCTTGTTTCTGTGGCTGAGCCTGGGTGAGTGTGTCATTGCCTGTATTTTGGCCATATAGGCTTTTCTTACTGCGATGCAATTCTTTCCTCCCTCCTCAGGTAACAAAGTTGGTGAGCCCAGTGTTGCTCCCCAATGATGGGACTGTTCCTGTACAGAGGGTAAAGGGATAAGCAGACCGTCCTGTGGTGAAAAGTGATTTGGGGACCTTCTGATAAATAATCACCATGGTTTTGACATCACTATGGCATCCTTCTAAAATGTAGGTCCCGTGTGGCCACTGATTTACCTTCTGTCTAAGGCTCTACTTGGTCTGTAGGGCCTGAGCACATCTCTTTATTGGAAACAAGGAGGTGAAGAACCGTTTGTTATAAAAACGGGAACTGCACAAAACTAACATGAATTTAGATTTGATTACAAACATGGAACCTGGCAAAGATTAATTGAAACATTTGCCAAGGGCCAATCTAAAGTTCGATGAAATCAAAGGGGGACTTTAAAGTTACTTTAATGGTCTTGGGGTCAGGTTGTAAGGCAAATTGGACAAGTTTCAAGGTCCCTAGGTCAATGGATTTTTATTTTTCTTTTTTAAATCAAAACTATGCCACGATATTAGTTTAAAAGACAGTTCAGCCATCAGCCATAGAAATCACTTGGTACCAGTCCAACAGGAACTGGATCAGCTCCCACAGACCATGGAGTACAGTCTGCAATGCCTGGCTCCTTGGGCGTTATATCGCCCTGGTGCAAAATGCCTGTCTCTCTGGCAAGGGGGTAAGGGAGAAGCCAGGCATCAGGTACTGCTGGGTCTGAGAGTTCCAGATCTCACCTGGGGTTACCCATGGCAGGGCACTCTCAAGAGACAGCCCTCACCAATGGAGCTCTCCACCGCAGAAGGTGGCAGCCTGAAGACCTACAAGGCACAAAGCCGGTCATCTCTTCCCCTATGTCTTTGCTTAAGGGAATGGGTGGGTGGGTTGTTTATCTTGTGGGGAGGAGCCTTTTCCTTTTGACTCTTGGGAAAAAAGGAACTGCGTTGTATATGTTTACTGAGAGTCCAATGTGTTCCCCGAGACATGAAGATAGGGCACATCCTTATAAATCAGGGTGGAGACAAAATAAGAACAGAAAGAAATGGGCTGGGAGAGCTGCAGAGACAGTGTGTGTGCGTGTGTGCGCTCAGCCAGCAAGGGGAATGACACTGACACTGTTTCAAAGGAAGGTCATCGCATAGACCATAAATCTCAAACACTTAGGATTTGCTTCATTTGTCTTCGTTAACTCTTTTTTATAAGAAGTTCAGCAACTATCGGAAAATTTTGAAATGATTATTTATTTATGTGGCCCTGCAGCTGTTCATGGCTAGTGATTTAAAGTTTGATGCAGCCAAACACAGCATGACTGGCCTGAGCCTGCCCATGAGGGACCTGTCCTTACCAGGGTTGCCAGTGCCTACAACAGTCGCGTAAGGGCCAGGGTGCCCAGGTGAATGGTATGGGCACGTTCAACAGGAATGCCCAGGGGCAGCACTGGTGTGAGCGTTCCCTTTGCCTGGGCATAGCCAGGCGCCAGTGGCAGGCAGAGAAGGAGGAGATCGTTCTGGGAGGGAGCAGACCTTTGCCATGGACTTACACCCACCCCCAGGCCTCCGCTTTTGGGCGCTCTGGGGGAAACGGACTTCTGCTTTGAGGTGGTGGAGCCATTCTTACGTCTGCTGCTGGTCTAGTTTTGCTGCTTTGACTCTTCCAGTTAGCTTTGGGCCCATGAGGTTTTGCTGAGCACCAGACACGGTTCGTGAGTCAAGTTCTCCAAAACTCTTTTGCTCAGAGAAGAGGAGGAGGGGAGAGTGTTCTCTAATTGATCACAATTAATGTAATTAGTACTTTGCAGTTTTTCCTATCCATGTCTCTTTACCTTCGAGACCTTCATTCATCTTAACACCTATTGCAATTCTTAATTACTTTCAGTGAGCCCACAGCAAAGAACACATATATCATTCTCTTCTGTGATCGGCTGCATGAAAATATTAGAAAGAGACAAACTGACCAGACCGAGCATTTAGTCAAATTCCAGCTCTGCCATTAACTTGCATGGTGGCCGTGGCAAGTCATTTCACTTTGCTCTGGGCTGTTTTATTCATATAGAAAATGGAAATAGCAGACTGATCCATATTAAAGGTCTACTCCAGCCCCAACTAAGATAATAGAAGCTTGGCATTGCTTAGCTTTGCTTGGCTTGGTAAGTCTTTTTGGAAATGTAAGCTTTATTGTTTTGAAAAATCCCTGTTAATCACACAGGGAAAATCTATTGTGTTGTTCAAATAAGCAAACTAAACTGAAGAAAATAACTGCAGCATCCTCAACAATTGAGAAGCAAATTCTGTAGGCCCCTGTTTAGAACATGCAGAGCATCCTAATCTCAGCATGCTTTCCACCACTACCCGTTTGCACTGGAGCACTAGACTGCTTCCTTCAGAAAGTCCAGGTCCACCACAGGTCAGAGAGGACCTTGATTTATAAGAAGTTTAGTTTGCCGTCCAAGAGCTCCTTCCCAAGCAGTTGGATGCTTTATATCAGCCCTTGCTTGCTAACTAGGAGGATTAATGACCAGTTCCATCTTCTGCTGCCAACCACCGACTGTCATGCTTGACTGCCTCCGTTTCCAAGACCAAGGGGCTGGAGACATCTAATGGCAACTGCACGCATAGCAGAGCATCTTCTCCCACTGTAGCAGGCTGTCCTGTAAGATAAGGGTTCCGATATTTAACTACTTCAGTACCTCAGAAGCGTATGTGCTCAAGAGCAATGAAATGACAACGGCTGTGTGGGTGTATGACATCATGGCATCCCAGTAGAAGGAAAAATAAGTGATGCAGATGACTCCAGGGCAGAAAAAGGACAGTAGTCAGTGAACTCATTCAAAATTCGTTTAGGTGCCTCTGTGTTGCTGGGCTCCATCTTGGCTCTGTTCTTCTCTTCCTTGAAGGGCTGAAGAAGGATTGAAGACAGGAGAGGTGCATGAATGAGTTACTATAGTATTCTTGATGGTATCCTCACGCTGGAAAAACACCACACTGAACAAAACATACGGTCTTCAATGGAAGAGACGGGGAATAAAAGAACAAAGCCCTGGAGATTAAGGAAGGGAAAATAGACTAGGTTGAATGGACAAATGCCCTTTGTTCTGCCTTCAGGGTACCCTGTGCCCTGAGTGAAATGGGCACATGACAATGAAAGCTGCAAATTCCTGAGCGTATGCTCAGGAAATGTAATATTTCCTAACTGTCTTTGCTGAACAGAGAGAAATAGATGCTGTTGAGCAATTCAGGTAAAATGCACAATAACAAGTACCTTCAAGAAGATGCTTAGTAGCTGGGTGGTTTACTGCCCTGCCTGGGAGGATCCCTCAGGAATGACACAGTTGATGACTCAGGCAGCATGAGAGATTCAGCACGGGATTTAGAGGAGAGCCTTTGCTTAGCAAAGCCAGTGATTTATATACTGGCACAATGTATATGTCCAGAAGCCTCATTTTTGTGCAAAAAACCCTCAAACAACTTCAAAACAGGCTAGATAAATAAACAGAGATCAAACAGGGACACGATTCTGAAGTACTGAAGGCCCCTACGTTTTACAAAGAAATCCCCTTATTTGTATAGACCTAAATCTTGATGTGCAGTGAGCGTGTGAAATGCCTGGGGATTTCCAGGCATGCTGTAAGTGCTCAGCTCTTCTCTGGAGATGGCCCTTTGCTAGCACAGGTGGGACAGGAGCTGGAACAGGGCACTGCAGAGTCTGGCCCTGATCGCGACACTGGCCCCTTTCACTGCAACATTCCTGTTCATAAGACCAGAACAGCAACACCCCGTGTAGTCCCCAAGGGTGCTGTGAGACTCACCGCGGCCATGGACAGGCGAGTCGTGGAGAATCTCGCTCAGCACTGGAAACTACTCCGGTCAGTCCCTTCCCCTCCCAGGGTCGCTCTCATCTCAGAGACTTAAACGTGGGCAGAGACAACTCAACTCCTTCCATGAAAGATCCAAAGACTTAAACTGATTGCCACAGTGGAAAGCTGTGGGCAGTTACTTCGTAAACCACTGCAGCAGGAGTCACCGAGGATTGCCTGTCAGCCCCAAGTAATTAGTGTCCTAGGGCAGTATACGATATGTGGCTGAAAGGCAGAGGAGCAAAGTCCGGGAGCAGCTGTAGAGTACACTACAATTAAAAAAACACAACCCCCAAACTACCCTAACCCCTGAAGTTTTTAAACTACAACTAGGGCCACCATAATCCCAGTCTGGCAGAAGCATCCAGCCATCCATTCCACCAAGGGTGGCTAAGGGGGGTCCCAGGGAGCAGAGTGGAAGGGCAGCCTCCCTGCTTGGCAGAAGGTCACCCTCAGCCCTTCCTCACCAGCTGTGCTCCTCTGACTCCTGTGAGGCACTGTCCTTCCCCTCCCTATGTGTCTAGTGGTGGTGTCCTTGCTTGCTGAGAACACGAGGACTGTATGCGTGGTTTCCTCCAGAGAAAGTACTTAAGAAAGTTGTAACTGTCACAGCTAGCCATGACAGTTAAATAACTACTGCCCAGCACATCTGGATTAGCAGTGGAGTTACGGCCCAGCTCTTCCTGACACCTAACACAGAGTCTGTTCCTCTAAAGCTGGTCAGAATCTCAGTGGCAAAACAGTAGTGTAACAAAACACAAGAACATATTTGGTTTTGATTTGCAATGACTTACCATTGGTTACATTTTATTTCTGATATCCAGTTATATGCTATCTGCAGGGAGTTTCATGGCTTGTCCAAGGCCCATTTAATCCAGTGGCTTTGTGTCAACTTCATTGAGTGCTGGATCCTACTTGGGCTATGAATGGGTCCTTTAATAGGTACAGCTGTAAAAACATATTAGCTATTTCTCTGTAGGCCTGTTTTTTGTGTTAAAAAAATAGTGTATTTGCAGAAGAATGGAGTTTCAGATCAAAGGAAGCCATTTTCCATTTCAAGTTGAATTTGAGAAATAGTTATGACCTAATTAAAAAGAAGAAGAGACAATGTTGACATTTTGGCATATCCGAGCCATCTTGTTATTTTTTGGGGAGTGGCCTTCAGTCCCTGGTGGCTCAAGGGATAAAGCACAATCCAGTGTGGGACACTTAGGTATACAAGCCTTATGTGCTTATTTTGGAATAAAAATTATAACCAGGCTCTTCTCTCTGCCAAGCGCAGCTCCCAGCCACCAAGCGGTCCAGAGGGATGTGCTCTCCATGTCCTGGCAGAGCTATTGCACTCAGCAGAAAGAGACACTTGAACATCCATTTTAACTGGAGAAAGAAAAGGACTTTAGAAGTCAGTAATTAAGACACTCATTTGTTGGTCCAAGTGCTGGAGAGCTCAAACATCGACTCAGTACTCTGTAGGCTACTGTGGATGGTGCTCATGGGGTTTGAATCAGGAGACAGTCAGACAAATGGCTTTCTGCAGTGCGGATGATCAGACTAAGGTGAAGAGAGAAGGACAGGTTTTCCTCTATAGTTTTATGAGCAGTGTCTAAGCTAATGTCTAAGACTTGTGATCTAGTCTTTTGTTTCTAATCTCCTCCATTCTTATTTAAAACACCCCAAAAGAATCTTTTGTTCTCTAAAAAAATGACTAGGTCAATCTCAAGTATTTTTCCTTCAATTTTTGAGCTCTAACACTGCACTGAAAAAGTGACTTTTATTGCAAGCCGAGTCCCACATTTTCCTGCTAAGAGGTGTGCACCGTGCTTCAATACTAAGCTGTCAAATTCCGTGGGACCCTACCACTGTCTGCTTACCTCCTATTGATTTTGAAGCTGGGAACTGCTGTATGAAACTGATAGGCTGACTGAGTGTTAGCTTAGGTCTTGAGGCAATTCAAGGGTAAAATGATCTAATGCGACAATATGTGAGAACTCAGCAGTCAGAGTATTACCATTCTTGACTAATTGCCAGTGCCATGAAACTGGCCTTCTGTCAATCACAGCCAAGGAGAAGGCTGACATGGTATCTCAATACACACACAACTACCTAATCTGTAGCTTGCAGTAGACTTAATGACCATAAAGAAGATTTCAGAAAGAAAAAAAAAGGCAGCATCTATGAAAAAGGATAGATAATAGCTGATTCAACCAGTCTTCATTAGTGGAGAAATATGGCTAGCCGTAGGATGAAAAGAGGCTCTGATATTTTCTTGAGCTGGAGTCCTTTTGATCTTAAGCATGTCTTGAGATTTTGGGTCGCTTCCTTAATCTTAAAATGATTTTTAAAAAAATCCTTTTTAGAAACAGGCTGCCCCAGTCGGCACCTTACTTCCTGCACCTGGACACCGGACAAAGATGTTGCGGCTTTCAGGAAACAGCACATTTGTCAGCGTGCAGCCCCCAGGCGAACAAAGGGCTGGATTCATGAATGCAATATCAACCATGGAAATGTTCCACCCCTGCCCCTCCCCGGCTTCCGACTCAATCTGTTGAAACAAAAAATGAATTGTCATTGGATTTTGCAGCCTTTGAGGTTCCTCAGCAGATCAATACATCTTGGACATGTTGATGGACCCTAATTTGAACGAAACTGCACAAGAATCGCAAGAATTTGAGCTTAGATTGTGAGCTACTTTTTTGGGTTTTGTTTCCAATGAGGAGAAGTAATACAAAGCTGGTACCAAAGAAGAGATGAGAGGCAGTCTCTGCAGCAAGGAAAGGTAAGTGTGCAGTGAATTACAGTCAGATCTGACTTTGCTCCCACACAGCAGCACCACTTCAAAATTTCCCTCACCCTGGAGAAGCAGAGTACCCTTTTGACAGGAACTTGGTGTTCGTTAACGGTGTTTGCTCTGCCTGACATGACATTTAAAAGCTCTAGAGCTGTACCACATTTATTCAATGTTGTCACATTCAGCAAAACATTTAAGCAGTTATTCAGCTTGAAGCACCTAAGTAGTCCCTCTGTCAACAACAGGACTTCTCAAATGCTTAAATTTATGTGTATGTTGAAGTACCTTGCTGAATCAGGGCTTCAAACCCTAATAGCCTGCTGAACCAGAGTGATCATTCCAGTCTTTACCCCTAGAGCCTTACAAACACCCCGGCATGCAACGTACAAAACTAGTTTTAGTTAATCGGATAAAATTGTGTACGTACACTCAGTGACCTCTGAGAGTTTTGAAAACTAATTATGCCGGTGTCACCCTGCATACCTATTTCTATGATTAGTCACATCCACCTATAGGAAACGTGACACTGTCAGCAGATATGCTCTGTGATCTGTCCTAAAGGCTGGCACATCTCCAGCTCCGGGTGGGTTTCCTCCACAGTTGTCACACAGTGTGGTGTAGCTACCTGTGATAACTGATGAGCAGACAGACATCTTTTGCACTGCCATTTTTAATGTGTTTCACTACATACCCTTTTCAAAGACTAATAATTTCCGCCGGGCAAGAATACTGTCAGCCTGGCATCAGATAAGTTCTCAGGCAGAGAGCTGTACCCTGCATTGCCTATTTTATGTAATAAAGACTTTTCCATCTCTGGTCTACTGCTTATAATTTAGGCTTTATAAATTGACTTGCCAACACAGTTGGTTGGACAGAAAAAAAGTAAGATGCTGACATATCTTCAGACTCCTTTCAGCTGACATAAACCACCCATTGTCAAAACAGGGTAAATAGAGGGGAAAACATTTTGGCAATTAGAAACTGAATTTCAATTTACTGTCCTCCTGCCCTTCTTGTACTGTGACAAGAAGTAATGCTTTGGTCATTCACATGGTGACACAAGATAACATTTTGAGGCTGGAGCTGAAATGAAGTTTGAGATTAACCTTTTTTTTTTCAGGAGGGGAGTAACTGCTCAACCTACCTAACCGAAAACTTTACATGAAAACAGGGCTGTGAACAGCACAGGTAGCATCAGAAGTATCATCATCTGTTTCCTCACATGTAAGAACAGCTTTTCAAAGGTGTTTATTCCCCCTTCCCTTTGCTCCTTTCTTCAGCTAAGTTTGGTGCCACATGGCTTGGCCCCTACTCTTGACGGAGCCACCAGCGCCTTCCCAGGCAGGCTGCAGCAGCCTCTGTGCATGCTACATCCATGGACATGCACGGAGGCCTCCCAGTGCACAGCTGGAGGGGTAAAATGGTCCCCAGATGTTTGAGGAGTACACAGCGAACATCCTCTGCAGATGATAGCGGCAGCCAATATCAGGAGGTAACTGGGCTGAGTTCTGAAAGTCCCAGGGGCCCAGGTCCGCTGTGGGCTGTGTGCAGGCAGGGAGGGCAGGAGCAGACCTTTCATCTGCGCGTTTGGCAGCCTGGTGCCCACATGCAGTTTGCATTTTCCACGTTGTCTTAGTTCAAAGGAGCATTAATAAGTGTGTTGCTAATGAGATAAAGCAGCCAACTGCCTGCTGTGCTGGCTTAGGGAATAAGCACGGTTTTTACCACTCCGGCTCTCCTACTGCTGAGCTACGGGGACGTCTGCCTCGGCACACACAGCCCCGTGGAGAGGTTTGCTCCTCTTCTGCCCGTTGCCCTCACCTGCCGGTGCACCTGAGGCAAGTGGTGCTTTCCCTCTGTCAGATCATTACGTACCACAGCCCAAATTCTGCAGACACTTAGGCACACACAAGAGACCCCACAGAGGAAAGCCAGCAGGTTCCTGGGAACAAAGGTGTTCATGGACATGTCTGCATGACTGGTACCCAGAGTTCTTGTAATTTGGCAAAAATAAGCACTGGCTCCTAGCTGTGCAATAGAAGTGCACTATACCCTCATCCTGCTATATGTATTAATCATGCTTTGATAATTGTCTCTAAAATTAAGTTTAATAACAACTAAAATGTTTCAAGAGTTTCCTTCGCAGCAGAGTTTATAAAAGGTGCTACCTAGGCATGATGGAAAAGAAAATAAAATTATACCATCAAACCACTGGGAGAAATAACAGCTTGGATTTGTTAATTTTGGACAAAGTCTAAATTCTTCTGCTGGCACAGTTTTAAACTATAGTCCTATAATGAATCTCCTCATACTTTTACGGCAGCGATAAGAAAATTGGCTAAAAAACAGTAATGCCCCTTTTGGATCCTAATGAATCTTTTGAGTCTCACTTGTTTAGTTTAATTAAAAAATAAAGTTAGCATGGCCATATTGCAGTCCCAGTAACAATATCCTGTGTTGTGATAATGAACGACTCAGGGCAGGGGCAGGCGGAATGCCTCCTTGGCCGGGCAGAACCAGCAGCCGCTCAACAGCCCTCACCAACGTGCGACTCTTCCCAGCTTCTCCACGCTTAGGATAAAACAAACATGCAAACAAGGCAGAGCCCAGTCCTGAGGACCTCCCCAGGTGGCCTGAGGGGTGCTGTGGGACATGGGCCATGGGCCATGCACGGATCACCAGGACAGGAGTGCAGGCCAGTACCTGAGAGACCAGCGCATCCACAGGTGGCTGTTCCCACCTCCTTAACTCTTGCCACTGGAAAGCCAAAGGCTGAATAAAGATCGTTTTACAGAAGCTTGTAGCCACCGGAAAACAGCTTTTAACCCTAAAATCTGAGGGGCTAAACTGATAGCTGAGTTGGAATTTCTTCAGCACTTAACACAGGCAGCAGAGAAAGTAGAGGTGTTCAGATGAAAGTAAACAAATATACTTTTTATTTCTTAATCAGCATGTTTGCCAGGTATTTGACAACTGGATTGAGCCTTTAAAGTCATAACATGTTACCTGAAGATGTGGCTTGATTACAGCCTAGACACAAATGTATAATACTGGTTTTCAAGGGGCCAATTAGACTCGGCATTTCATGTAGCTGTTCCACGAAGAGTGAAATTATGCCAGTGTATATAGTATATTCAGCATTTTGGTTTTTAGAAGCTATTTCTTAGTCCAATGACAGTGGCTTTCAGAGGTAAGAATGCTATCTGCAGAGACTGCCCCCTGTCTTGGGGTACAGCTAAAATCCTGAAAGCTATAGTGATTTAATTACAACTATTCAAAGAGAGTGAAAGATTTTATTCAGACTTTCCTGAGATGGAAAAGAAGGGGGTAATGGAAATTCTTTTATCATCCCAACTGCAGGGGTTGTGACCGAGAGCACGCTTTCATTTACTGTCTATACAGCTGTAATTAAATCACTCCAGCTTTCAGAATTTTAGCCATACCCCAAGTTGGGATAAAAATTCGCAGTGAAAGAGATGAGATAACGCCACATGAAAGCAGTCAATACAATAACTAGATGCAGTGGTAAGAGAGTTTACTTTCTTCCAGAGAATTAAAGAACAAAGCAGGACACAAGGCATGCCGTGCCCCGCTGGTGCTGTCGGCACAGATCCAGTCGCACCTTACAGCCACCCACAGCAACGCTATCTAGAGGATCACGGCGCTACTGCTGTGTCCCACCGGCCACGTCTGCTGGTTAATAAAATAGAAGCCCAATCCCATCCGTGACCAAAACTTGAGAAAAGAGTTTGGAAAAGGTTCATTCTCCCAAGGAATCTAGAAATCTTTCTTGCCGAGTGCCTCGAAGAACCTAAGTTCATTTTAATTGAGAAAAACCACCCCACAATGGCAGGAAATCAGCAAACTTGAACTGATCAGATACTGCTAGTTATGGAAATAAAAAAAAAAGTGAAGCTACACCTTAGAGCAGGGCTTTGCTATAAATGGATGCACTGATCAAGTCCCGTACGTGTTTGGAGACAGATTCATTGCAGGTGTTACCTGCTGTGCTCCTGGGCAAGAAAGCAGCCAGGCTGCTGGGGAATTTAGTGAGGTTTTGGGCAGGATGGCAGTGATAGTGGCAGCATGAGAAGTGGCTGTCTCCTAATTCAGCAGCACTTGGTCAAGCAGGCTCTCTGCACCACGAGGAGTGGTGACCTACTCAGGCTTGCATCTCCTGTTGTCAGAATGGGCAAGCGCAGGATCCTGGCCCCACCATGATGAACCAGTAGCCCAACTCCTGCCTCACCAGGTGGGCTCAGCTTTGGGTGTGAGTACAGCTTTTTTCCCAGCTCGTGAATCTGGGACACCCCCAGCTCCCCAACCTCATATAGTGGCAGGGTGTTGCAGCGCTGGTCCTTAGTGGATGTTCAAGGCTTGGGGGCAGAGAATGCTGTTCTTGCGGCCACCATCCCTATAAAAGACACCAAACATGATGCCTCAGCATGTGGGAGAACAGAGTGAAGAGGTGATGCAGGTGTTCAGAGAGGGGGAGCATCCTTGGGGATACAGAGTTTGGCTAGCAGCGAAATTGGCTCTGTGGGCCAAGGAAAGTGGAAGATGAGAGGAGTTAGCCAGGAAAAGGATCTGACTCAGGGTACTGACACATTTTGCCTTGCTTGAGGCTAACCAGTGTTTGGTAAATATGTTGAACCCCAGCCTCCCACCCCATACTGTGCACCTCCATAATGTCAGGTACCACGCAATCCTGCACATGTCCTGTTACTGCTTCGCAACAAACACATCAATACACTTAGGCAAGGAGAAAAGCACCTAAACACAATCTGTGATAATGACAGAGAGAGTAAATGCTCCTAGCATTATCGCATCTGTAAAGCCCCACTTGGGGAGTTCCTCCCTGGGCATTCATGTTTACCGTAAATTGCTGGGGGCTGACTCTTTCAACACAAGGAGAAACACCATATAGACAAGCTACTGCATAGTGTATAGGATATAGGATATGGCAGGGTTCTGAAGCATAGGTATATGAGAATAAAAGAAAATATCTGCAGCATGTGGCCTCCAGGGTAAAGGTAGCCCTACATATGTCTCTTTAGAGGGTGGCATCTTAACCATAGTATCTGGCCCCTGTTAGAGCCGGACATACCTCTGAATCACAGGGCCTGCATCATTTCAGATGCTTGATCGTGCCGTTCATACTTGAGCAAAACTCCCATTCAACTGCATGGCATTTTGCCCAATTTACAGCCACTTGGTCAGAGCTTTTGGAGGCCGAGTTGAGAAACAGTGGGGAAGAAAGCAAGTGTAGCACTCTGTACCTGCTAACGCACCAGACCCTCTCAGTTCTACAGCCTGGCAGAGCTTAATATCTCCTTTGTCAAAGCGACAGTCAAATCTGTGATAGATCATGTAATTATTAATTCTGTTCTCAGGTGATAGGCACAATTTGGAAGTTTTCTGAATGCAAGGTAGTAAGATAACACTTCAGGGAAAAAAAACCCCCAAACTCCCAACTTTCCAGTTCACTAAAATTTCAGAGGTAAACAATAAAAGTTACAGTAAAAAGATTCATGTCACTGCAAAGACATAAAGATTCCTCACTGCAGGTGAGATGATGGCCTGTTGTACAGACACCAAACACAAACTGACCCAGACAAAGACTAATTAAAAAGTGTTGCATCTGTTTGTATCCTCTGTAACTAGTTTGGCTTGTAAATGTTGGAGTTTAAACTGCAAATAGTTTAATTTCTCTCTCTGTACAAAAAGCTCCCAGCTTTTCAGAGGTTCAGCTTTCTGGCTGAGATTAGCCATGCTCAGAAGGTAAGTGATTTTAGGGAGTTCTCCAGAGAAATGTCACTCAGATGACTTTCTCCTGGTTAACAATTCTTCAGCTAAACCAAAAAGCATGACACTTTTCTCACCGTTATAAAAGTGGTCTAATGACCTGTTTCCAACCTGGTTTCTGAAGGCTGGGTGAACTTTAGCAGAAACTTGGCACGAAGGTGTAGGACTAGTCATATGCTGCAGCTTGGGAGGTGGTGAGAATTCAGAGGTATGTGACAGGAAGAAATCCCCTGCTGAGCATGTTCGCCGAGGATCATTTTCTACCCTTTCTATGGCAAAACCAGCAAAAGCGATTAGGGGAAGGAAAAAACCTCCTCTGTGAACTTGCATGCAGACACTTTCACATGAGCCCTTGCAAGGCTTGTGTTTTCCACCAACGTTCTGGCAAATGCAGTTATATCACTTGTGCAAATGCTGGTGAAAAACAACTACAGTCAAATCTTCAGGTTTTCTCTGAATGAATGTTCACAAATAATGTTTTGGAGAGCTCTTGGCTGGAACAAAACCTATCTAGTCAGAATTTCCAGCACAGCTAGGGACACTACACTAAAACAGCAGATGAGTTGGAAAAAAACACACCCTACGTACAGAAATGTCATGGGGACCTTCCATGACCCTCCCAGTGATAACGTAGCAGAAATAACTAAGCACATAAACCCGTAAACTTACGTACTGGGAATTCTCTCTCCTTGAGCTCTTCCTTAAAAGCGTAGGATATTGCTGTAAACTGGGCACAGCTCTAATGCATTCATTGATCAGACAGGATGTATCCACTTAATACTGCAGTGCAGGCTTTCCATTTGTGTACTCTTTCCTATGTTTCAGTGGCATTTTCATTTTAAGCAAATTTTAGCATAATCACCGTATTTGCTTAAACCTGCGCATGTGCAGCAAAGCCGTTCCTAGCCCATCTGCTCTGGCAGCCTCTGTCATGTAAAATGGACACTCGTCCGAGGTGTTGGAAGCAGAAGGAGGGATCCCCCGTCACACGTGCAACCGAGGACAGAGGGTCAGAGGCACTGGGGAATTGTTATCACCAGACACTAAGAGGCACGTGGTTCAGAGCCAAGGTTTTACACCCCTCACACATGCATATGTATTTTACCTCATTATTGGCTTCAGCTGTACTTATTGTTACCAGTTTGTGTCCCGATGTTATTTTTCTAGGCAGCCTCGGTGGGAGAGACTTGTGTGCAGAGCAATATTTGCATTTCTGCAAGCATTTATGGGTATACATATTGTTAATACGCACATAAACAGGATGCCATTCATATTTAAACAGTGCTTTTGGAGTTGGATGGCATCACAGCTGAGGGAATGGAAATGTTCTGATTTGTGTCGCTTATCTCAGTGGAGGTTGCTTCCTTCACATATTCTGACTTCTGCAGAGCCGCTGTAATAAGGTAGTTATATTCACATAGGATGAGACACTAGGCATTTAATAACCCCTGCTTCCTCCCCAAAAAGCCTAATAAGCTTGCTTTGCCAGTTGATCTTTACAGTCACTCGCCTCTCCGTTTTTTCCAGACTACTGTGCTTCCTTTATACTTCAGTTCTTGTCTCTCATTTTCATTTGCATATATTCAAGGCCCTAAAGAAAAACAGCTCTGCATTAAAAGGCTATTACAGAAATATATGCTATTTAAGTAACAATAGAACATGTTTTTCATTGGGAGGAAAAAAAAAAAGAGGATATTTTAGTTCCAAATAAGATTTAAAAGGATGTCACATGATGTTCAGTGTACTTTGGCTCACAGAATTTGTCCTGCAGTTTGTTGCAGCTTCTGCTTTAGTCAGTTCGTCTCTTTTGCAGAAAGAGGACTGTAACAAGACTGTGTGTGTTCAGACATGCCACCTCCCTCTTCATCTGAGGCTCTCCCCAAGCGCAGAGGACCCAATGCTTCACTGCACTGCACCCTCTACCGCGATTTGCTAAGGGGGTGTAAAGCAGTGCCGCTCGCGCTGGGCAGCATTTCACGCTGCTTTCAGCAGGCTGCAGGGAGCCCGGCTCAGCAGGGCTCATCCAGGCATCAGTTCCAAAAGCTTTTCATTCCTAGAAGTCACGGCTGTGTCAGGCGGGATGCTTCTCCCCTGCCTTTACGAGATAAAGTGCCAAAAGGGTAAGCATTTGCAAAAACATACGGTGGAAAAATTCCAGTTACACAAACAACCCCCAACCATGTGCATGCCTGGGGGTCTGTCTCATCGCCCCCGATGGGTTTAATGGCCAGGACTGAGGCAGTTCTTGCCCCAGCTGTCTGCCATGGCCTTTGGCTGGCAGTCACCGTCACTCAGGGGAACTCGACGAGTGGGCTGGGTCTCCTCTCCACAACTTTCTCAAGGTGCAGCCCCGCAATTGGATTAAACCGACCTAAAACCACATTCCCTCCCAAAGGGATGATCCTGCCTTCCTCCAGCCCAGCGGCGTGTTCCCAGTGCCCCCCCTCGCCGGTGCTGCTGACCCTGCAGTCGCACAGGGAGTGGGAGCCAGGCGCTGATGGAGCTGAAAGCTCACCCGGCAAAAGGAGAAAAAGATCCTTTTTCACCAGGTCAGCAAGGCGACCTGTCCCACGCTGCGATGAGGTGGCAGGAGCACATGGCTGGGAGAAGTGGGCACTCTCCCTTTCATCAGTCCATTAGTCATTACTTCAGCTAAGCTGACGGCAAAGTCGCATTTTGAGTTTACAGCTCGAGCGCTAATTTAAGCTGCCGTCAATTTTCGGTTTGCCTTAGCACCCGGGGCTGGCAGGGCCGTGGCCGCAGAGACTTGCCAGTGCCTCTGCTAGGGGACAAGACGCTCCACCAGAGAGAGAGAAGGGCAGAGGATGGCAGCAGTATCTGCACCTGCTGCAAATCCATCTTCTCACCTCTTTCTTTGGGAGGGCTATTTTTAACTGGATCATCTCGGTGACCCAAGATGTCGAAGTGCAGCTTCACAAACAGTTGCATCAGTGCAAACAAGGTGGAGGCAAGCTGTGAGGACACAGGGACAGGGGAGTCCCTTAGGTCAGCCTCGCCACAGGAGCCACCACACCGTGAGGGCCACCACCGACAACACCAGGGCTCTGGAGAGGTTCAGGAGGGAAAAGGCTTCCCTCTCGCATTTGGGTGGATGAATGTGGTGTTACCCGTTCCCTTCAAGACTCAAGCTGGCTTTCAGGCAGGAGCTTTGCCTTTGCCTAGGCTCTGTGAAGGATCGAGCAGGATACATGAAAAATCCTAATGTTTTCCCCAGTGATAGAAGAACTAATGCTCTAAGAGGAAGGACAGTTTGGCTGTATTTTCAGCATGTATTTTTTTGCCAGTGAGTGAAGAGGTGGCTGCTTTATAGGTGTGAAAACGAGAGGCAAAGGACAACAAACTATTGCTTCCATCCCTGTATTTTAGAAAGCAGTAGACAAACCAGACAGTTTTTGAATGCAGGACAAAAGGTCCACCAAACAGAAATGCGCAGGGTCATGACTCTTCAGTGTTGTTCTCATGAGGGAACAGAGAGGATTAAAAAAAGAAACCCTAAAACCCCAGTGACATATTTACTAATTTTGTGTGCGAAATATAGCAGAAACAACTAATTTCTCCACCTTTATTCAAGGATTTCCATAGCCTATTTTTACCGGGTATCCAGGGCAGACTCATGGATAACCACACTTCATCATTCCACCAGGAAGCTCATTCAGACTGAAACTTGGACTATTGGTTTTTAATTTTAAAGCAGTTTTTCATTTTGATAGCCCTTCCACCTGACACGAAATTGCCACACTGCAAATTCAATACAATAAAATTGCTAATCAGCCCATTAGAATATGTTGATGGTATAACATCTATTAGTTGTTGAATAATGTCTTCCTCTGATGTATTTTGAATTAAGTCTGCATGATAACAAAATTAATTCAGATAAGTGTACCTACCCATAAACACAACGTGCACATGCACGCGTAGCCTTCTCTTGGAAATCCATACAACTTTTTAACACGGTGACAATCCCATACAAATACCAGGGAAATAAAATGTGTCTTCAAGTAGTGAAATAAGTAATTAAATACAAAGAAATTATTCATGAAGTAAGACAGGCTACTGTATTATGTATCTTTCATGGGAACACAAAACTTATTACAGGCTCCAATCTCACATCATAGTGAATTTCTCTGACTTCAAGTGCTTCTTATCCCAGGAATACTTCCCACATTTTACTTCCCCAACAGTTAAACCAAACCACTCTCCTGCATTGACATCATCTTACCTCATTTTCTCCTGCTTTTTCCAAGCTCTTGCCTGACAGTTTCTTAGGTCCTTAATTCTGATATGCAGAGGCTACAAATTTTCTCAGCACCCCGAGAAGAAGAGCCCTTAGCCTGTTTCTTTTAAGGTCTCATTGAATTTCTCTACCCCAGTGCAAGTCTTCCCTTGCTCTACTATTGCAAAGACCCAAAACATGAACTTCTTTTCTTGGCTTCCCCTCCTTGGGAAAGATAATTTCCTACACTGGCAATTTCACCTGTCAGCATCCTCTGGTGCTACATCCCGTGTGGCTGAAAGCTGCCATGCTAAGAATGCCTTTGTCTGAAGCTGAAAATAGATAGAAAGTGGCAGCGAATCCAAATTTCCATATTTGTTTAATATGCTCTGTTAAAAGCTCCTAATCATTATAAAATAAGAATTGTTGAAGTTGTTAAGGGGAAATTTGTCCCTGTCTACAAACACAGCTTCTTAGATTCAGCGGAATCAACCTTTATGGTAATCTTCTAAAAGAAACGTAGCGGTCCTATTGTAAAGCCCTATAATTTGGAGCTTATTTTCTGATAGGAACCTTGGGATTTTAAATGGGTCAAAATCCAGACTTATCCAGTAACATATAATAAGAATATAATATTATAGAAAATTTCTCATAAAATGATACAGCCCACTATGAGAGCAACTGTGGTCAGAATCTTACTGACAGTTTGATTTTCATATATTGGAAATGATAGTCCAGGAGGATTTGTAATCTTGGGGATTTGAGAAAAATGTCACTAGGCATCTCTGCATCTTTATGCTTCTGAATACCTTCAAGGATCAGGTTCTCAATGCACCTAAAGCTTGTACAAACCAGCATCTGTGTCACTTAAGGCACGGGTTTGAGAGTAATCTACTTGCAAGAAACGTTAGGAGTCTACCATGCGCAGATAAGAAAAGGAACAATACAATTGAAATGGGCAAAGATGATTCAGTTCAATCTGAGGAAAGTTGCTTTGTATTCCCAGCCAGTTTAACAATCCTTTCATCTTCCATGGAAATTATAACTGTGATTCACTGGGACAAAGTTAGCAACTTCTCTTTTTATCTAAGTCCTATTATTGGTGCTTGTCACAGCCATTCAAGGACCTCCTGGGAACCAAAATGGACAATTGCATCCTCCTCTCTCTGCCAGCAAGAGGCTGGGTATCATTAACAATGCTTAAATTAATAGCGAATTTTGGAGGGAGTAAATGTACACCTGCAGGAAACCATGGATGAAGAGACAGGATATACATTTCAGTTCAAAGTCCTGCCTGTGAGTGGAGGTCTGTGACATTTTCCCGTTCAAAATTAGACATTCATAAGTTCACTGCAGCAAGGTGCACATTATTGTTTTGGTCTATGGAATCAATAGCTGTGAGGGAGGGGGTGGAAGGTGGCTTTTTGAAAAAGGGAGTATTTTTCATAATGGAAAGAAATCCATAATGTGTCATAAGTGGCTGTAGGTGGTTCCCTGCCCTTGCTCTTTTTTGTGCAATATAGGTCTCAGGGCTCTGAAAGGAACTGGAACACAGGGTGAGGTCTTTTATCAAACTTTGTATTACTGTGGATAACATAGCATCCAAATTTTGCCATATTATGTGAGCAGAGGAGACACGTAGAAGCAAAATAGCATGAGCTTAGTCTAGGTGAGGTCAAAGTGGGGCTGGTAAGCAGAGGGGAAGCCTGGCTTGTGGCCAGCTGCAGCCCACCAAACCTTTGTGTGCAGCCAGGCAGAGGGATTTCATATCTGCGGCCGAGAGCCAGCTGATCTTGGAGGCTGCAGTGATTCTGCCTGGCAGCAGTGGATGAGGGGCTACACTGGGATGAGTGTCCTGGCACTCCAGGATTGGAGCAATAAGCCAGTTCGAGCTGAATGCAGCCTGCACTCCAGGAGTTACCAGAGCTCAGAACATCCTGCAGCAGTGTCTTCCTGCTCCTCGCTGCTCCTCCGTCATCCTGGGTAGATTTTATCTGAGAGTGAGAAACTATTGCAGGGCTTCCTTCATGGGTGCCACACCACTGAGGCTTAGAGGACTCTGTGCTTTCATGGGGGACAGGAGGAGTGGGAGACATACAGCCTGACAGCCCCTTCTCAGGGGCCCAGGAGGCTGAATTTTCCTGAGGGCCGGGGCATCTGGTGGTCAGGGCTTTTCCTGCAAGTTGCAGCATATATCAGACTGAGTGCTCACCCCCAGGCTGAACTCTGATCCAGAATAAACAGAGAAAGTTTCTGAATTTGTGCTGTTGGCACTGCATCAGATAGATAGACACAAAAGTACTTACTGCGCTGCAAATGACTTTTGTTACATGATCCCCCACTGCGATGCTCCATCTACTAAATAAACAAACCTCTGGGAACCATTGGTCTTGGGGCAAATGCCAGGGTTATCCCTGCACCTCTTAGAAAGGATGTACATCCAGTCTGGGGTACAATGGTGGCATCAAACAAAACCCACCACCGCTATGAGACTGAATGCAGCAGTAGCAGTATTTAATGCCTTATCTCACTTAAGGGTGGTCAAAGTTGCTATATTCATTCCTTTCTAAAGTGGACCAGACGATATAATGTACATCTTTGTAATTTAGAGGCTATGCAACTGTAATACAGTTTGTCTACTTTCAAGATCATAAACTGAGATAAAAGAGAGCATTAGATAATCTACTCCATCTTCCATCTCTTGCAGCATCTTTCCCTCTTAAGTCCCACTAGTGCTTTGTTGTATATGTTTTAAGTGTCCAAAATGACAGAATTTCTACTCTTCAGAGACTATCTTGAAACTCAGCAGGACTCTCCAGAGGGAATTTTTTTGTTGTTGCTAGTTAGTCTTACATTTTGTCTCCTTAGAATTAACTCCAAGTTCCTGTTTCACCCTAAAAATGTTACTTTTTGACCTTGGTTCCTTTCACAAAAAACAATTAATTCTTATTAGCATCTTCAGAAGAAGCTGAGAGTAACCTCAGCCAGGATGAGTCTAAGAAAGGAGTGTAGGAATGTGCATTGCTATAAGTACCTGCCCCGTCCCTTATTGGCGGTCAGGAAAAATGCAGCACAGCCCGCTACTGCTGCCAGCAAGCAAGGTGGCTGAACATTAAGAATACTGGTGAAATGGCGGCGCATTATGTCAGGTTCTCTTTTAAGTAAACTCACAATGAATGCTTTGAGCACGTACCTGAATAAAACTGGTTGCCAGGCTTCAGAATCTGGAATGGCAACGATCCATCCTGTTTGTGACTACCCGAGCAGCAGCGAATGCCTTCCTGCCCAGTCCCACTCATCGGTCGCCTCAGTGGCACCAGCAGGAAGCACCTGGTAGTAAGCACCGGTGCTTTTCTAGTTCCTCCCGTTATCCTTCACTAGAGCATCTTGCACCATGATTCACCGGATCGTGAACCGGATTCACCTCTTTCCAGTGGTATTTACATATTTCAGAAGCATGTTGTTCGTTATTTTGTCACCCTCCTAGCTGTCACTTTGTTGAAATTTACATTTTTCTATCGTCTCCTAAGTCAGTTCCTCCAGTCCCAGCTGAACCGAGCTCAATTTGAGTGTCCTTCAGCAGATATCATTGTAATTATAGCCTTCTCCTCCTGACCCGCTTTTCACACATTTTATCACAGACTAACAACATTTACCCTTTCTTTAACAGCTGAACAAGCTGATGAGCTCAAAGTGTAAAAACAGGGGGTCTTCAGCGAGAGGGGGTCTTGGAGGTAATAAGAAGGATGTAGTGTATGGCTTTGCCCCCTCTCTGAAGAAAAAGCTAATTGAAAACCAGTTATTTTCATGCTGTCAAAGAAACTCAATTAGTAACAGGCAAGAAATAATCCTCTTACATAACAGGTCAAATAATAATATGTCATCAAGGTGCTTTTAACTTCATTAAAATTTGTCCCTTGATAAGTGACATTTTAATTATGTGATCAGGTAATAAAATAATACATGCCTGAAAACTTATGTCCAACCCACACATCATTAATGGTCCTAAATTAACCCTGGATGATAGGGTAGAAGTTAATCTTAGATAGCAAATACTCTACTGGACATTTTTCACATGCCTGTTTTGGAGTTTTGAACTGACTGTTCAATTTGGCAAAATAACTCACATAGTGACATTAATCTAGCCCATAAAATAAACAATAAAGGTAACAAACGCTTTTTAATCTACACTGTAATGATGCCATAATCCAACAAAATGTCGGGAATTTGAGGATTAGACTTTTATATTGCTTTAGCACAAGTATTTCCCCAGGTCTTGGCAGTTCATCTAGACCTCTAGCTGGGAGGTGGGTCCCAAAATGGTGTATGGAGTGAAGCCTGGGTGTTGGTTGGAGAGGGCTTTGTTTCATCTCCACCAAGCCTGCCACATCACTGACTGGACAGCTTTTCAGCCTCATGGGAGAAAAGGTACAAGGCATCCTCAGGGAGGTAGCAAACATCATTTTAATCTTGGGTACAGTTGGATGAAAGTTGGCCTGGAGAGCAAATCTGGAGTGTTTTTTTTAAGCATTGCTATGAAACAGAGAGGTAGATTATATAGGTTTAGGCATGAAGAGGCTGATCCAAAGACAGTGCTTGTGTACTTTAACTTGCGTACCAAATATTTGAATATGCCTGTCCAATAGGAAAGTGATCGTAGATGATCTGAATTTTTGTTTAGTGACCTTTAGAAATAAAAAAAAGGATTTAAGAAATAAAACCAATCTGTGCAACAAAATCTTAATCTGCGAACTTTTAAGACTGCTTGATTTTAGAGCTATTTGTTGGAGCAAAATCCCTGAAAAAAAAGAATAAACCATGCTGGTCAGAAAACTCAGTACAAGTCATAAATTCCAAAGGCATAGCTCCAGAATTCAACCACTGTGTCCTAAACAACATGAGTCTCATCTAATGTACAAATGTCTCCAAAGCATTGGAGATACTGTAGTATCTGGGCCATGCACATAGATTTTGGGATACAGTGGGATCTGTCCAGAAAAGATGATCAATTTCCCATTCATCTGCTGTGCTGCCCTTTGGCTTCACCATTACATTTAAAATAATGGAAGTTACTCTGTGATCACAAGCATGTAATTCACACATGTGGTGTCCTGACGTGACTTTGATGCCAGCATTGAGGTAAGATTTACCAGGGTTTAGATTTGCTTTTCTGCAGCTCCCTAAACATTTCCCAAGAGTAGAACCTCTGGCTACGTTGCTCCATTCACATCCTGCTGTTCCCAAACATTAAATTTGGGTATCAGCAACCCCAGGAGTAAAAATGAACTGGGAAGACAAAGGTGTGCTGTTTCAAAGATGTCCATGTGCATCTGTCACCTCTTTTATCCTGGAGAATGAGAAGCTATTGGGGAGCTTTGATGTTCTGTGGGGAGATGTAGACCAGACAGGGATGGAACTGGCCTAGCCTGGCCTGGGGTTTGTTCTGTCTCATGCCTAAAGGGCGTATAAAAATCCCCATACCACCCAGAATCCAGCAGAATCTGCACCTTCCAGCTTCCTCACCCCCTAGTATTTCCTCTAATGGCCTGTCTCTGCTGCTGGGTGTAAGCAAATGCAATGTTCAAATGCTGGAAGATACGGAAGTTAGTTACCCCCAAAATGTACTGTCCACCCCCAACTGGCAACCCGCAGGTACAAGAAGACAAGGGTAAATTTATGCATTAGAAAGACAAGCGCCCAAGTGCCCAGGTACCACTCTTGTGGCAGTGTTCCTTCAAAAATAAAGCAAGCAAGCAGTGAGAATCAGAATGGTTCTGAAGCACAAAGCATATAATAAAAATTGTTATTTATTAGTAGTGCTGCTGGAAACTCCTTGGGAACCATATCTGCCAGCAGTGATATCTGCATGTCAATTTAGCTCCCTCTTTTTACTCTGTAGCAAAAAAGCTGCATTATTGCTCTTGCCGCTGCGATCCCCTCTCAGGCTGCTCTAATACGTCCCTCCTTCTGGGATAAATCCCCTCCCATGCCATCTGTCTTACGTTCCAGTTCCTCCTCAGCCCCACCCACTGCTTCCCACACACAGCCTGAACCAGAGGCTCCTTAGCACCCTACCCGAGCCTGCGGCGATAAACTCTGTGCTGAGGGAGGTTTTGGAGGTCACCGACACTTCTGTTGTCCCAGAGGACCTAAGTGATGCGGCTGAGATAGCGAGGGACACTGATGAAGCATGTCCTCGTCATCCCTGTGGGCTCAGGCTTTGCCAAACGTAAGAGTACACCACGGGTTTCCTCTCCCCCGTGCAGAGCTTGCCCGGCCAGGACAGTGCACTCATGAACACTGGCATGGGATGCATCAGGAGGGTGTCAGGCAATGACAGGGCCTGGTGTTTACTTCACACCGTACTCTGTGCGTGCCCTCTGCTTGTTTTGAGGGTGCTGCCCACTGGTGAGCTAATGAGACCACTCTGACCTCAGAGGACTGGCAGAAAAAGGTGTCTTTACCGAGAGTGGCTGCAGAGCAGTGGCATGTTTGGCAGGACGAAGGAACATGGTACCGTCTCCTAAACCATTTGGATGCCCACACAGCTGAAGCAAGCAAGGTTATGGGGTAGCATCTTGTCAAAACCTTTACAGGAGGGCAGATAGAGTAGGATTTGGCATATTTCCAGTCGGCGTCATCTAGCTGGTGGTAGGCCAGCTTGGTGTCCAGCTTATTCCCTGTGCTTGAGGTTTTTTACTAGACAGCCTCTTCCAGGTGCTCTGATCCAGACACTGGTTTTGGACGCATTTCCCCAAATCAAGTTTCACACTCGGCTCTCCCCAGCTATTAACTAGCAATCTGGTGTGCTCCCGCGGCCAACGGGCAGAGCAGGGGAAAAGGAGCTTCTATCAGAGCCTGTGTGATGAGAGCTGGGTGCTGTGGAAAAGGAGCAGGCCTCATGGAAAGCAGGCTCAGGGCATCTCCAGTGTACAAAAGCCAGCAGGTAGCTCCCAGCACACTGGATGCAAGTAAGGAACGGAGAGGAGTAGGAAGTCTGAGCCTGGGCCAGTGCGGTATGACACCAGAGAACAGTGATAACTGCTAACGCTGCCCAGGTTAGGGTAGCAGGATCCTGTGGGTGAGGGGCACAACACAAATGAAAGTGTGTTTGATCTGGTTTCCTTTCAGACTGCAGCTCTTTGTAAAAGCCTGCCTACACTCGGGCTGTGTTTGGCAGGGTGTCCTGCGGGGATCCAGCGCCGTGTCACACTCTGCATTGGCAGGATGTAGCCGGGCAGACGGCACAGTCACCAATTAATAGCAGACAGCAATATTTAAACTAATCATTATGGGGATCAGCATAAAACAAAACTCTTATTAAAATTAACAACATAGTCACTAAAACTGATGCTGTTTCAAGCTATTCATTAGAGCTAACAACCAAATCTAGCCAAAAGCACTTGATCAGGGCTGGTGTTGTTTTCAGTTTTGTGTCTTCTGGAGACAAGGCTTACTGGATTTCAAATGCTCTGCGGACACATTGACATAACCAACTGGAGTCATGCTAAGCAGGAAGGACTCTAGTTCATTTTGCTGCCTCCCGTTATGGTTCCAAAACCACACGTTCACATCACATCTTTACCAGCCATGAAGTCTGTGCCAGGGCAGTCTGTGGTGCAATGCACCACACAAATTCAGAGCGCTAACAGCTGGCAGACCTCCTGCCTGCTCTGCAAGTGGAGCGCCCTGGGTGGCACGTCAGTGCATGACTCCAACCTGGGGTCCAACAGGTGGGAAACGGCCCTGAGCTGGCCATTGCTGTGATCAGATGGATGCCTGAGTGCAACTGCAAGACTCAAAGTAAGGACACAAGGAGAATTTATACCAAGAATCTCTCCAGCACACTAAATTGCTAAGGTAGACACCTGTTCCTAATAACTTTTGAGCACTTTGACAGGGCATGAAAGGCTTCAAAGTTAATCAGACTCCAAAATGTGTATGCAAAGGGGCAGATAGACAGAGCCTTATTAATGTCCCCACTGAAGGAAAGGCTGCAGTATGAACTCACACCTCCTCTGGGAGGAGGGAATCCACACGAGAGCACCCTCAAAACAAAGCTGTCCTGAGTGATCAAATTAGCACAGCATAAGAAATATTTGACCCCTAAAAGAGGAGATTCCTGCCCCTCAGCTGATGTGATACAAACCTGTGATGCATCCTCTACCGATCCACTGCAAATACACAGTGAAACATTTGCTTGAAATGCTTTTATACTTTACCTTGCATTTGCAATGGTCTAGAAGTGCATGCGCCATCGTTTACCATTTCTCTTAAGGGGAAAAACTGCTCAAATGTGATTTCCAAGAGATTGAGTTGGTACAACAGCAGATGCTAAACTGGCAAAGAAAACTGCCATCAGATTTTTTTTTAACCTTTGTATCTGTCTATCTATATCCTTCATTTGACCTCCCACTCTCCCTCCTGTACCCCCTTGAACTCTCCGCTTTTTAATCCTAACAAGGTCGCACTTTTGCTTGGTAGCTTCAGATCCAGCACTCTCCCTGCCGACCTCCAGCCAGCTAATTGTTCGACTCCTTAATGATCCCAAGGTCACAGGATGTGCCACCTCCCCCTTGACCTCCAGGGCCCTTTCAATCTCTTATGAGTTGAAGCTAGCAGCCGTCTCGGTCTAAAACCTCCTCATCAGCTGTACTGCAGTAGCATCAGAAGGACGCAGGGAGGATCAAGGCCCCATTGTGCTCAGATCTGCATAAACACCCAGTGAGAGACAGCTCCTGCCCTCCTGAGGTTATGGGCTGAAAGGGAAAGCAGGCAGAGTGAAGGCGAGTGGGAGACATGTAAGCGGAGTATTCATGGTGATGCTAGTCACATTGCTTGTTAGTCTCTTCTTTTTTTTTTTCTTCTCCCTCCTGAAATGAAAATAAAATAAGTTGTTGACTTTTTTGGGGGAGTGTTGTAAATTACTATTTGCAAAAGCGATCATCTGTTTCCATCCACCTTGGTTCTGTGCCAGCGCTGCTCCGGGCTGCGCTTCCTGAGGAGGTCCTGTGGCTCTGCAGGAATAGCGCAGCATGGAAGCACCAGAAGACGAACGAAAAACACTTGGTTGCCCACCCGCCCCATCAGAGATGGCTGCAGGCTAACAACAAGCCCACCAACAGCAAGCTGAATGCAATGTAGCCCAACGTGTCCTGTCAGCCACCAGCCTAGGGCTGGAGAGGAGGGAGGGACTACATCCCTTCACTTACCCTCATTACAACCCAAAAGGGAGGCAGCATCCCAGACAGTTCACAGGACATAAACCTGCCAGGGGAGAAGGAAAGTCTTGAGAACGGGAAAAATTGCTCTGAAGTAGGGTACAATATCACTTCAGTCTAACCGTAAGGTGAATAATTTATTCTCCTCTTTCCTAGGCAGCGGAAGTGTACCAGCATCACAGAACTGCAAGGACGAAGGACAGCCTGTCCTGTCCTGATGCAAAAAAGTCCTACCTTTAAAGTGAGGTTTCAGAATGGTGTGTGAGAGTTTGATTTGCATCAGAGTGGAAACATGCTTGCCAGCCATCAGGCTGATGTGATTTGAAGCAGCTGAGATATTAAATGCACTAAACCAGAATGTATAATAGCCACGCTGGCAGACCTTTAATTATTGTCGTGCTTGTGGGCACTGATATCATTCAAATTAAAAGCTTTCCCTACTACTTGCATTTTTTTAATACGTTGATGTACTCTGCACTGATGGATTGTCCTCTCTTGTCCTTCTCTCACAAAATGCTTGGCACAATTTGCTTCAGTGCAGAAATAAAAATTATTTGCACTCACTTGCCGTATTTTTGGTGCTCTTTTTGTTTGTTTTAAAGCATGGACCCTCTAACTAGAAGAAAAGTTTGGCGAGTTTGGAGGGGCAGTGTTAATTCCTCAGTCACCAATCCTCCTTCTCAGAAAAAGCAGGAATGCTCATTATTAATTGCAAGACCGAAGTGCCCGTGCAAGCTTCCCTAGTGCAGTGCCTTTGATAGTGCTGGCTGATGACATAGCAAAGTTTCCTTGTTGTGTGCTGCACAGATGCTCTAATTTTCCTCTCTCAGCTGGTCCAGAGACAGGTATTTTCAGCCAGTCCAGTGCTCAGATACAGCAGCAGAAAGCTCGAGCAGCTCCTCTGAAGTTGAAGCAGCTTCTTTGTTTGTACTGTTGTCACTAATACCAGAATCTGGCTCCTTGTCTAGTACCGTGATAAGGCTGCTCGCTTGCTCAGTGTAATTCTGGAACAAGTGGAACTGTTTTAAGCAGAATGAACACAGTACCAGCACAAAATATTTATCAGAAAAGTTCCCCACACCCTCTCCTGAGATGGAAAACCTATAAGATAGGCAGAGGAACATTCTTATTCATTCCCCTGGATGACAGACGTAGCACATCATATTTCCGTTGTATGGAGACTCATTTGCAGGAGATGCAGCACTCATGTCTTCCACACACTGCTTCCAAATTACAGCCCCTGATTTGCCACAGCTGCCACAAAATTCCTTTCAACTCTTGCTACATTCTGCAGCTCTGCTTGCTGTACATGTTATGCAGCTCGTTTTGTCTTTGGGCAGTGATGGAGCACAGTTAGAAAGGGACCGGGCCTCAAACCAGGCCAGTGCTTGCCCCTACCTCACCTCTCCCTAGCTCTGAGCCTCAGCCTCTCTGCAGACCCCAGAGCCACGCTATTGCTTCAAGGGGAAGGTCATGCCTTGTAGCCTATTTTATCCATTGGAGACTTGGTCTAATTGCCTGCAAGCAGAACCAGGAGCCAGAAAACTCCTGTGTTTATAAACCTGACTGCAGCACTAAATCTTTCACTGGCTTTGAGCAATTCACTTCACATTTCTGCCTTAGTTTCCCCATGTGTAAAAGTGAGATAACGTTTACTTTCCTCCCAGGGATATTGCAAGGATTAATTAGTTAACCGAGTTTGCTTGAAAGGTGAAAAGCATTTTACATGTGTTAAGTATTGTTGTTTCTTTGGGACAAAAAAAACCTCCCTCCACTTTACGGAAGTGATTTTAAAAGCTCAAAACCAAAGAAAAGAAAAGCTGAGGATACTGGCTAACTCAAAACCAGCAGGATGTGGGAATGCTGAGGAAGGGAGATCACTGTAACACGGAAAGGTTTGCAAACACAAAACCTTCCAGCCCTTCGGAAGCCAGATAAGTGAAAATGAGCAGCATGTAGTGGATAAGTAGGATCTCTTCCTCGGTTCCTGGCTCAAGCCCAACAGAGTCAGCAGCCAGCTATCTTGACTGTCTGGTGGCCTCTGAATCTAGTCAGTCTGGCAGCAGGCATAGCATGTACCTTGCTGGAAAACATACTATCCCACTTGGGCTTCCAGAAGAGCAAACAAGTTCAGTGTTGCCTCAGGTGTGCTTCTGAGAGAGACCAAGGAAAGGCAAGGAAATTTGCACTTTCTCTGCCCAGACTAGATCCAGCCTTTGGGATTAAAGGCAGGATCACACAGCTACTTCTCCTGCTTCTCACCAGCATTAAATTAAATCAAAAGAATTCAAAAGTAAATGCCCAGGACACAAAAGGAGCTGCTGTCACAGAGAAGATGAGGATCTGCTCAGGAGATTAAGAGGAGCAGCAGCGCTAGCTCCTGACAAAAAAAAAGGGAGGGAGGAAGTAAATGAAAAAACAACAGCTCTCCTAAGGTGCCATTTAAAGAGGTAAACTCAGCAGGGCAAAACCAATTACACTAGTTACCCTTGGAAGTGCTGTTCTGCAACTTCTCAAGATTCTATAGCTGTTTGGGCATAAAGGCAGCATTAACGGGGTGTCTACAGCGACAACCAGCCAGTCTCTTCTGCATGTAACAATGTCTCTGGGAGGCATCCTTACCCTCAGACCCCACCGGAGTGTAGTCTTTCCAGATGTGCTGAAGGAGCAGCCCATGTGTACACTTTCTATCCCACAGCAGGAGAGGTCAGGCGTAAATAGGCTAAGCTGCCTACTTATTTTGCCTAAAGTAAAACGGGGGAAGTTTATGCAAGCTGTTTTCCTGGCAGACCTGTCAAGGAAGGATTTAAAGTCTATCAGCGAGGTGCTAAGGAGAACTTGCTCACTGACACAACTGGATCCAAAAGATGGTGTCTGCGTATAGCCTGAGTGATGTGAGAGCTAGCAAAGGTAAGGCCATATAATCAACAACTGGCGAAAGAGGAGATGCGGGTGTTGCAGTGCTTCTACTGTTTTCTAAATGGCATAGCCACTTGCATAGCTGCCACTCAGCTTGCTCACATCTGCCCTATCCCCCTTCTCTCCTTTCCTATATTTGTACCCACTGTGCCAAGATGTATTTGCACCTAAATTGCTACACACATTTTGGCTTTAAATGCACTTAGTGGTCCTGTATCTTCTTGTTTTTATATCAATGTAAGTCAGGAGTAATCCTAAAGGAGATTCACAAGGGCAAAACCAGTGAAAAACGAGTGGAATCGAAAGGAGGTCCAATTTATAGAGGTTGAAAGCTGATTTTCTTTAAAATGGAGGCTAAGGCAATCAAAAGTAAGAAGCTTCCAGATTTCAGGACTTCTAAGAAAGAAAGTTTTTAGATATAAAGAACCGATCATTCCCGGCTGTCACAGGCAGTGTAGATGATGAAAGCAATGGATGTATTGACTGGCTCCAGCTGAGGATCTGGCCAGGTGGAATTAACGCTGTTCTAAAGAACAACACTGCGTGAGTTTACAGGCAGACAAAAGTCCACGTGACAGGCCTTGGTGTAACCTTCCAGGGGAAGCGTGGGCCTGAGATGTGCTCCATATTCACAGATAAGAAGGGCAGGTGGGAACTGGCTGTGAGGCATCTGCACGATGTTCTCCCCATTCTGGTTTAGCCTAACAAACCTAAGTGTTTGTGGCCTCCTGTCTCACTGATATTAGCAAACAGTTCTTACTATTGCTCAGCATGAGAGAAGGGGGAGAAGTTAAGGAAAAAAAAAAAAGAATATACATAGTATTAAGACACTGCTGGAGCCTGAAGTCAATATTGCCTGCTGTTCACAGAGTTGCTGCTTCTGTTTGAAGGACCCTGCGCCTCTCTTCCTTTATCACATCTGCGATTAGCTTTCCATACACATCTGCTCCTGACCTTAAAATAATTTCCCCTCCACCTCCAAAAGAAAATGATTTTGTAAAGAAATTGCTTCCAGAATCACAGTTCTTTTCTCATCCTTCAGTGGCTTTGGCAGGCAGTCTCATACATCCCAGCTTACTCCAGAAAGCATCTGTGCCTTGTCCAGCATCACATTTTGTGGCCAAGATTTTGAAGAAAGCAAACGGGACCAAAACTTCAAGAACCAAGCCCATATTTAGGCACTTGTGTAAATGCCCTTTTTTCAGCAGTGCATAGTGCGTAGTAGCTCCAGCTGACTTCTTTTCATTCTGCTCCTCTTTTTCACACCAAGTTCCAACATAACCACAGTGTTTTGATACGATGACAGGAGTATATGCTGCCTGGTAGACTCGGATCTGTATTTCTGCATCCTGTGATGGTACTTCTCCAGAAAGGCTGAAAGGCAGAAAAGTGAATATCCCTGGATCTCATGGCCATTTAACACAAACAGAAAGCCAGAGCCGAACCAGAATATTTCCATGGCATTGAATAATTTGCTCTGCTCCCTACAGATGTGTTTTCATTCACTCCTGTTTTCGGCCTATGCGCTAATTACATTCCTCTGAAATTCTCAAAAATGGGCTGTAAAGGGGACTCTTCTAATGCAAAGGGCTCTTGCTGGCATAGAGAAGTATTTTGCCAAGTAACAGCTGGGTCTTGGTTAGTCCTAGCGTGAATAGTTGAGCTTTTAGTCTTGTTTACTGGATTTTTTTCACCCTGGTTTGTTCATCACCTGCCCTGGTGTCCAGATGCCCTTGGTGGCCGCAGGGAAACTCCTGCTACCCCTGCAGTGTCCCTCCAAGAAAGCCAGAGCTGCTGGAGGCAGCAAGGAACGTGCAGCCATGAGGGAGCCCCTCAATATGGGCACAGAGGGAGAGGACTCAGGAAAAAAGCCTGGGAAGATGGAAAATATGGATTTAGGTTATCTAAAGGAAAGAGAAACTACAAAACACTGATAGCAGAAGACACACTGGGCTACAGAAATTCATCCCCGATGTAACTTCAACTTCAATTGGTTACCCAAGAGCTGGATTTGACCTGCCTGGCAGAAATTGTTTGGTTCAGCCAGTAACGTTAATTGGAAAAAGTGAGCAGTATTACTTTAATTGCACAAAAGAGAGGGAGGACAGATCCCATTTCAAATTTCAGAGTAAGGCTTTTTTTAAGGGGGGGGATAAATATTAATACCGAGGCTGTGTTGATGAGCTTTAGGGGGGTTGCTAAGCAACACGGCCCTTTGTCTATAGCCCAGGCGATGCTTGGGAGGGGACCATGTAGGAATAAAATTCATATGGCTTCTATAGAAACATATTTTTGTAGCTTTTTTTAAATAAACAGAAACCCAAATCTGTCTCCTTGGCTTTATTTTTTTTTTCCACATGAAAGACTATCTGCTGAAAATGTAGTTATGGCTGCTATCTGAGAGCACGTATTTGGAGGGTGTTGTGAGCCCGACAGCAAAGTCGGGGCAATGTGCACATGTTTTTAACACAACATCAATATTCACTCAATGTATCTCTGAATAGCATGGGTTTTTTTAAACTCTCAAATTCAGATCTGTGTACTAATTTACTGTTTATGGCACCAATCATTACATTTTAGTCCATTATGTTTTGTTTTTTCCAGGTCACCTTAAGGAATTTCATAAATGTATCCCAGTCTAGCACAGAAATGGAATAGCTAATAACATACTGTTAGGTAACTGATAAAATAAAACCACACACTTCCAGATATTAAAATCAGGTATGTGTTGGTCTAAGTCTCGTAGTAAAATTCGGCTCCACAATCCTTCAAATTCAATACGTTCATTTTTATTTAAAACTTAGAGCTCAGGAGTACAGGGCAAAGGAACAGCTTTTGATTTGAGAGAGAAATATATATTTTATTAAGTTACTGAAAATGCTGACTGCAGAGAAATTTTAAATAATTTATTTAAAAAAAATGAAAGTAGTCACGCTCTGATATGAAAGAAAAGCTAAAGCTTTGCTGTTTCTATAAGGGAGCAGAGGTGAAAAGTGGTAAACTCAGTGAACTGCTAACAGTCAGTGCCTTTCTTCTATGACTTGTCCTGAAATTGCCTCCTCAAAAGACAAACACCACACATTTTTAACTACTGAAGCCATATTATTGCAGAAAAATATAAGGTGGACTGGAAGAGCCCACTGTGCCGGCAGAGAGGCTGTGGATTTGATATTTACTCCATAAAGCATATGCCGTTGTGAGATCCTCTACACATGGACAGAAGGTCTGGAGCAAGAAGATGTCCCTACCCAGAGCAATGGGCTTGGGAAAACAATACTGCACTACTTTTACCTGCACATTGTGAAGAAATGATGGTTTTGAAAGAAAGGGAGCATGCACCATTGCTTACTATTGCCTGTCCTAAGGGCAGGGGGACCTTGCCAAAGGCCTGACGGGAGCCAGCTACGGATCCCAGCTTCTTCCCTTACATCCTGGGTCCCCAAAATCACAGGCATCAGTGCTGCCTTGCAAGAGACAGGGGCCAAGGAAAAAACTTGGAGCTGTTACTTTGCTGGCCATGGAGTGCTCCAGCTCCTTCCCTATTTACAGGTCAAGTTCTGGCCTGTATCACAGCCATACATTTGCCCCTAAGGATTCTCCTGTGGTATAGGCAGAGCAAGCAGCTCACCTAAGCTTATTAGGATAGCATGCAAAGAATATTCTTGCTTTCGAAAACCACGGAAATTTATAAGAGCTTGGTGCATTTACAAGTGGAAGATGACAGCAACAGAGCAAGAGGTGCAAACCTCAAAAGAAAAAGGTAAAGAAAGAGGAATTATTACCTCTTAGACAGTTGCTAAAACACATAGTGAAATACAGAAAAAGAAACCGTTTCTGTTGATGTGCGTTTTGCCATTGAATCTACGTGAGATCCAAAGGCAACCATAAGGAGGTTCTTCAGAGGATCATTGCCCATGTTGCCAGCACAACAGCTAATTTCACAAAACTCAAGATGAGTCCAGCATTGAGCATGTGGAAACCGCTGGGGATATTAGTGCTGGTCGTTTTGGTCTTTGTTTTTAAAATGAAAAGTTTTCCTTTACAACAAGATGATCTCCTCTGGGTATGGGCCCACTGTGAAAGTGTGATATCAAAAAGTTAAACAAGGTACTACTGGACTCCCAACAGGGTGATGGAAAGGATATCCCTGTGCTTGCAGAAAATTTTGACTACAGACCAGTACCAAATGTCTGACTTCCTCAGAGTCCACCAGACATTGCTTTTTATGAACACTCTATGTAAACAGGGGTGTGGTTGTGCATGGCCTCATAAACAGCAATAGTCTGTCTACCTCAGTTTGGGGGACCATGGACTTCTATCAAAGCTGCTGGTATCTGAGACAAATTCTCATAAGATATATGTCCAATATCTCCTTCATGAAAATTCAGCTTCCTCCCTGCATATGTAAATTCTCTGGCTTCACTTTCCTCCTTTCCCAGCTCCCTCATCTGCTGTAGGCTGTAGCAGTATCAGAGAAGTCGTACGAGGCTTTTGAAACCCACAAGAGTGTTTTTAAATGCATTGGGCTGGTGGACGTGGGAGACTCGATCATGATGTAGGTAATAATGTGCAGACAGCTCCTGAAGAACAGCATTCCCGGAGGCCTGATGGCCTGCAGCCCCTCCACAGAAGCGGCACAAGGCACTGGACAGGGAACACTTTGTCTTAGGATCTATCATCTGCAGCATACAGCACTCAACAGTGAGCCAGACCCAGGCTGTCAGAGCCTGGTTTGAAACCTCTGCCAAAAAAAGACAGTGAGCCATGCTGTTCTCCCAGATCAGCCTACAAACTGAAAAAAAAAATAATGATTTGATCTGAGGATTGTCTGCTCAGATAGGCAAGCAATTGGCCTGGAGAGAACAACACTGTGCAACCATTCCCAGTGTGCTGGGAACAAGAAAGAACACATTTTCTGAGTCCTTTTCAAAAGGAGGTAGACCTGGCATCTGCTTTTCACTTCTACTTAGCAGGTATCTGCATCGCTCAGTCTTGTACCCCAGCATGGGACTTTGGAGGTGGTTCAGAGCATGTCTGCGAACACTTTTTCCAGCACCCTTCTGTGCGTAACTAGCCTCCTCTGAATTCTTTTTGACATGCACTCAGATCAAGCCAGTCTGTCTCTGGTCTGGGAGTGAGTCAGCTCTGCTGTTTTGTTCCTGTGAGGTGTACTGCTATTCAGCTCAGGGATGAGGGGGATGCCTGCAGACGCCACACCTAAGATGAAATAAGCAGTCTCTGAGCAAACCCACAGAACTTATTAGGACCCATCCACCCAAGGATGGGTACAGATCCAGCTAGAACCTATCTCCTTATAATTAAGAGCGATGGGGAAAAAAATTTTGATTTTTGCAGTGTGTGTGGCTAATATAAAATCAGAGCTCTTCCATAGCAACGTTATGGAATTTCATATCATGGTAAGTTATATGCAGAATCTGTGCATGCCAAAATTAGAACATGCACATATAAGGTTTTGAATTCAGCTTACCTCAGGCAGAAGGGACTGCATTTTACAGTGGAGCTCAGGGTGTGTTGTGTCTATCACCTGCAATGCACAGCTCAAAGTTGTGATAAATAAATGACAGGTGAAGAGCCAAAATATAAAGTGTTTTTCCCAATGAAGATGTATCATGTCCTTTTCTTCTACCTGTATATTACCTGCTATACAAACAACTCAGAGTCTTGATTATATCTATTCAGATCACTTCCTTTCTTGCAGCAAAGACACTTGTTCAGAGAGGCACATCACTCCTCATCTTCCTTTTGACTTGTCTCAAAGGAGTTTTCTGCTAATGTTGTAATACTTCCGGGCCCATCCAACAGCAAAGCAGACAGATAGTGTAAGTGGGACTCTTGCTCAGCAACCCGTCTAGAACATAATACTCAGCTACCTGCTAAGTGACTTCCTACTAGTTAACGTGAAGAACTGTCCATGTTCTAAAATCCACTCAGGCGAAGGTATAAAACAGCCTGCAAATGGGCTGCTGGGGATGGAAAAGCTGAAGCAAAAAGCCCTTGGAGTGAAGAGGTGGGTGAGCCATTTCATCTGTATCCTGCTAGCCTCTGACATCACTTTACTGATGAGGAATCCTTTTTCAATACATTTGATCAATGTTAAGAGGGAGAACTAAAGGTTTCTGGATGCAAATACAGCAGATTTTCATAATAAAAGCACATTTATTATCTTCCATTCTTGTCTTAAATACCTCGAGCAGATGCAGAATATTGTTGATTCATACTACCTGCTTAAGCAATAACAACTGAGTCACAGGGCATTTCCTAGGGATTAATGAGTAGCTGGAAGAGTTGATGGCCCAAAGCAAACTGGAGGGCCATTAACCCCAGCCAGCCATTAATTCCCTGGGAAATGCCCTATGCCTCAACTGTTATTTGCCGCTATGACCTCCATCCCCTTCTTTATACTGCTATACAGAGGAAAAAAAATGATCTTGAGCAGGGATGATGCTAGATGTTGCTCCTGCTGGAGGCAGATATTTCTCAGCCTGGGGAACTCCTTGCTAGGCCAGGAGATACTAGCACCACATCGTGCTCAGTTGTGGTCATGTGCTGCAGCTGCCAATCAAGAAATATTTCTCTAGATCTTTGCTGAAAAAGTGCTTCTCTGTCCAAAATGCACAGATAGCAATGAAGTAAATTCTTCTGTTTTGAAAGATAAGCTTATGAGCCACAAGGAGTGCAATGGTCAGTGCTCTAAGAGCTGGGCAAGGACCACAGAGCCCACCACATCAAAGTGCAACAACAAGCTTTACAGAAGAATGCCCTTAGAATTAGTTCTTGTTTCTCCTTTTTGGAGGTGCTGTGTATGCATCCTACATTTGGATTCTCAGAAAGAGCAAGGAGATGGGGACATCTTCCTGCTCCAAAGCCGAATGCAGCTGCAACAGTAGTAGAAGAGATACATAGCATTTTCTCTGCTGCATGACACAGAATACACGCCACGCTAGGTAATACTAGCTGGAAGACAACTGCTCCTGTAGGGCATGTAATGCTATGGATCACACGGTAACCTGCTGCACATAGTGTCCCTTTAAGCCCCATCCTCGTCCTGGGACACCACCCTGGAACAGCAAAATCCTTAGGTCGAAAATCTCTCAGAGCAGCTGTGGCTGGTTCCCTTCCCCTGTAAGTGCTGGAGCTCAAAATACCCTACTCCACCTGGAGAATGAGGTTTCCAGGTCATTTTAATGCAGTTTGCTGTTTTTGAGAGTGCAAACTTTGTGCCAATTCACAACCTGCATAACTTGAATTAAATTAGTGGGGCTATGCAGAACACAAGCCACTGCCTTTTCTACTCTCCCTGGTAGCTGACATAGCAGACAAAAAACACCCAGTCACTTAAAAACATGTATTGGATTTGCGTGACAAGGCTGTGGTAGCAGGGTGGCTATAGGGGTGGCTTCTGTGAGAATCTGGTAGAAGCTTCCCCTATGTCCGACAGAGCCAATGCCAGCTGGCTCCAAGACGGACCCGCTGCTGGCCAAGGCCAAGCACATCAGCGATGGTGGTAGCGCCTCTGGGATAGCATATTTAGGAAGGGGGGAAAAAACCCCAAAACGGTGCAATTGCAGCCAGAGAGAGGAGTGAGAATATGTGAGAGGAACAACTCTGCAGACACCAAGGTCAGTGAAGAAGGAGGGGGAGGAGGTGCTCCAGGCGCCGGAGCAGAGATTCCCCTGCAGCCCGTGGCGAAGACCATGGTGAGGCAGGCCGTCCCCCTGCAGCCCATGGAGGTCCACGGTGGAGCAGATATCCACCTGCAGCCCCTGGAGGACCCCACGCCGGAGCAGGTGGATGCCCGAAGGAGGCTGTGACCCCATGGGAAGCAGGCTCCTGGCAGGACCTGTGGACCTGTGGAGAGAGGAGCCCACGCTGGAGCAGGTTTGCTGGCAGGACTTGTGACCCTGTGGGGGACCCACGCTGGACCAGTCTGTTCTTGAAGGACTGCACCCCGTGGAAGGGAGCCACGCTGGAGCAGGGGAAGAGTGTGAGGAGTCCTCCCCAAGAGGAGGAAGGAGCAGCAGAGACAACGTGTGATGAACTGACCTCAACCCCCATTCCCATCCCCCTGCGCCACTGCAGGGGAGGAGGTAGAGAAAATTAGGAGTAAAGTTAAGCCCGGGAAGAAGGGAGGGGTGGGGGGAAGGTGTTTTTAAGATACGGTTTTCTTTCTCATTATCCTACTCTGATTTGATTGGTAATAAATTAAGCTAATTTCCCCAAGTCGAGTCTGTTTTGCCCGTGACAGTAATTGGTGAGTGATCTCCCTGTCCTTATCTCGACCCATGAGCCTTTCGTTATATTTTCTCTCCCCTGTCCAGCTGCGGAGGGGAGTGATAGAGCGGCTTTGGTGGGCACCTGGCGTCCAGCCAGGGTCAACCCACCACAAAACTAAACAACATTACATGAAATAAACACTTGAAAAAATAAACTTATTTGAATGAAATGTGAAATTAAAACAATTAATATCAAGGCCTAAAATTATATAATTTATTAAAATAACATTCAGCAACATATTGTTACTGCTGAAGTTGTCAGGTGAACTAGGTGGGTCCCCTGGGACAAGCATTTGCTGAAGTAGAAAACCAGATTCGGAAGCAGTAGCCTCTTTGCACATACAGAATATTTAATCACTTCATTTTATTCAGTTAGTTCTATTCAACAAGTTCATTTCAAGTTGAGAAACCACAGAGAAGTTAAAAAAAATGGGGAGGACTTGTTTTGCCTTCTCCAATCTATGAATAAAAATGGGTACAATGAGTTCCGCAATTTCTTGGCTATGACTTACTTCAGTGGCTGATAACTTAATTATTAATAGTAACAAACCAGTTAGCTACTTTTAAACTTAGAAAAGCATGTCTGTTTTTTTTATTTTCTTATGAGATAACACTTAAGGTAGTTTATTTAAGTAACAAAGAGAATATTAGGCTATTTTGGGAAATTTTGATTGAATTCTAGTTTTCACTCAGACATAGATTCATAAAAACAAGAAAAAAAATCTGGAAATAAATGAACCATCCTTCATTTTCCAATTAAAAATATCACAAAATTAAGAATCTGATAAAGTGATTCTTAATATTATCATCATAATAAATGTACATAGATAAATACTTTTGGTTAACAAGAAGAAAGATCCCACTAAGTACTACCTCTTGTTATAAATCAAGGTGTTCTAATGGTTACCAACCCATGAAAGCTAACTTTTCGTTCAAAAAATAACCAGCTAAAACTGCAAAAAGAGATAAAAATCTATTATTTAAACCAAGATTTTCTGCTTGGTGATTTAAAGCAGTTCACTGTGGGTGTTGGAGTTGGCTTACAGCCTTCAAATAACTGTCGGGAAGAAAGGAAACTCTGCTGAGACACATGCTATAAATGTAATATTTGCTGGTATCTGAGACTGCAGTGACGTCTTTACACTCAGAACCTCTGGGTTATTGGCATTAGAAGACTGGGTAGTGCCTCTGAATTGCACTAAAATAAGTGACTGAGGCTAAGGAAAGCCACAGCAATCGGTACTTGACTTTTTTAACATTGACCTAAAATGGTGTGTATAGCTTTTGAACACCGTTTAACAACCAATCTGTTGGCCAGCTACCTTCCAAATTCATCTTTCAGTATAGGACAGATCCTGTGATCCCAAAGTTTCACAGGCAGCAGATGTAACCTCCAAATCATGGGACCAGCACACATTAGAATTGCTGCAGGACAGCAGGAAGAAAAGAAGAGAAGCAGAACCATACCCCATAAAAGAAAAGTATGGCTACAGGCACAGACAGCTAGAGAAACCTGCAAAATGACAGTTCATAAAGCATATATATAAAGACTGAAAACTGGCACTGGTAAAGTAAGGTATTGTAATCTGTGCCTTCCCATTTTCTTCAATTCCTGGTGAGCTGACTCCAAAGAACAGTATTTTGTTCTCTCTTGGCTATGTCAGCAGTCTCCAAATCCACACCGACAGCAACATGCCTACAGCTGGTGTATATCCTCAGAAATACCTTCTCAGTTTATCCAGTAGCTTGAGTGCTTAGCCTGAATGCTTTGGATGGTTGGTGCTGCATCCTACATCTGTATTTGTCTGTTTTTTAAAAGCATCATGTCTTACTGTGGTTCCCAAACAAATCTTCGTCAATGGTCTAAAAAAGCCAAACGTTGGCATTTCTATTCAGTACAAGCACTTTCAAATCCAATCCAAGAATAGCTGGTATCCATTTAACTTAAGCCAGCAATCAGTTAGATTAAAAGATTTATTACTATGAATTGTTTTAAAAACAATTTAAGGGTTCATCTGCACTTACTTTCAAGTGATATAAGATCAGCTGTGATTTACTAGTTGCATGGGTTTAAAAGGGATATAACATCAATACTACCCGGTGTAGTGCTTAATCTCAGTCTTGTGATGGCGAAAAGCTTCACCACTGCACAATGCTTCCCCTCGCTTCCCAGTTCCCCCCAGTTAATGTAAGAGACCTGCAAAGCAGTACATTCTCCTTATCGGAGATATGGTTGTGTTGTTATTCAGACGGGGTTTGTTCTGGTAGAGATGTTCCCTTAGGGGACAAGGAACAACTGTGCCACTTATTATTTACATATAACTACATCTACAATGGTATTTTTTACAGATATGACAACGCTGGTGAAGTGTCACCCTCACCACTGACACAGTTACTTGTGTGCAGCTTTTCAGCTCTGATGAGGGCGGAGAATGACCACATCCAGTCAAGTACTAATTTAAACTAAAAAGTTAAATCAAGAATTTCGGGAGAAGGGGAGAGAAAGATTTGGGCACTTTTGAGCAAAGTCCTTCCAATGAAGCAACCCTTTCCTCCTCTGATAGTCTTCTGATCATTTATGAAAAAAACTAGTTGTGTATGATGCCTGAAGTGCAGTTTGTGAGCAAGCGGTCAGTAACAGCTAGGGAATATGGTATCTGCCAGAGAGCACTCTGTCTCACAAAACTAAATCTGCTTTTCTCAAAAGTAGGTGGCAATCTGACTGTGGCGTGGCTAGACTGAATGCCAGGTATATAGCAACGTTCATATTACTCCATTCACCATGGAAGGAGAGATAAACTCTTTCCGCCTTGCCTTTACATTGAAGCTTTGACAACTGTGGTACAGAAGTAATAGCTTTTTTTGTGTAAAGAACTGGAATAATTGTCGAGACACAGCTTAATCAAGAAAAGAGCAATCTTTCTTTTTAAAGATTCTGCACTGCTTGCAGTCATTTTATCAGTCCCACAAAATCATTCTCTGATGTAGCTAAATATTATCCGTTTTACAAATGGGCATGCTGTGATACAGGAAGAGACTCAGTCGCACAGTCACTGGTGATAGACGACCTATAAAACCCTTCAGTTTTGACACACGGGTATTATTATAACCATTAGACAAGGCTACCATCTTAGGAATGCAGAGGTACATTTGCAAAGGGTTTTGAAAATACAGCACTCGACATCACAGCTGAGTCAGTGGGATTTCTTTAAGGTCAATAAACCCCAGAGCATCGCACAGGCTGCAGCCCGTATTCATTGCTCCAGAGCTCCTCAGAAAGGCAGATGGACTGTGCATGAGAAACAGATCTTCTCACTTTTCAGGTTTGCAGGAGGACTCAGTGGAATGGCCAAACACGTTACTATTTGATGGGATCCATTTGGCTGGAAGAGACTTCCTTTTCCCAAAGGCTTCTCTTTATAGCAATCTGCCTCAGCTGTGAAGGTCTGGAGGAAGCTCCCTGTGGAGCTTATCTATGCTGCTTCTCGACTGCTGCACAGTGAAGTAGGCTTTCCAAGCCTTAGAGAAACATGCTGGGCAAAAGTCCTTTACCAGACACTCAGAGCCCAGGCGACAGTGCTAACCGTCTGGGCCAGCTCTACAGCTTATCCATTATTAAATTTCAATCCTTCATCGCTTGTGATAAAATAGAAGCCAGAGGGTGGATGCACAATGAGCATTTTTGAGAGCCGTACTTGTGTGATAGTTTACTCTGTGGTGGCTTAAATACAGACCAGAATGAATGCTTAAATCAAAGCACAAACTTCTTTGGCCTCAGGGTAAGTAAAGCATTTTAAACATTGCTGGCCTCAAGGTACAAAACCAAATATTTGCTAAACTTCCAGACTTCAAAGAGTTGGCTTTTCTAAGGCAATTCCTTACTGCTGCTTCTCTGGGAGGCTTTTCCTTTTCTCTGCTTCCCACCCTTCAGGAAGAATATAGGCAAGGACTAGGAGCACAGCCTCTATCTCCAGTTCCCTCTGCTCCTGTGGGATGATCATCTCGGCTCCACAGGTGTCAGCCAACACTGAGAAGCAAAAGGAAAGCAAGATGAGAGAAATACCATCCTCTGCAGATCGTTTAGAGATGGCTTGCGTTGTTCTCAGGCACTTAGTTCACCACACAGACCTCAAGGAAACACTGATCTCATCACATCTACCACAGGATCAGGAAGCTTGCTGGTACTATGTGTACGCTTTTCTGTGCCTGGCACAGGACACCCTCTTGGTGAGAGGGAATGTGTCTTGCAAGGTGTCGAGAATGTAAAAATGTGATTAAACAAAGACCACCACCTCTCTTAGCTCCTAGGTGCAGTCAAGACGCAGGATGGGATTAGGCATGACACAGAAGTTGTCATTTATTTATTTTTTGTCATCTTTTAGAACTTACTCTAGCCTTTGTTCAAGTTCAGGTTAACCTCCCTCCATCCCCCTACATAGTACACAAACAACCTGCTGGGAACTTACCCTGCCAGTGCAGTGTCAGCTCTTGGCACCTGGGCATGGTTTTAGGCATAAGCTTAGCAGCAGACTGCCCATTAACTCACCATTCTACCCAGTTCCCTCACGGCTGGCAGCAAAGTCAGGGAGAAAAGGAAACCCTTGTCATAGTCTGATGAGCATTTCCTTCAGCCTCGGTGCCAACGCAGGCAGCCCCCGCACCATGCTGCTTGCTCCTCCACCATGCCACGTCTTGACTGTGCTAGAACAGCTGCTCAAGGGGCTATGCTGTGAACCAGACTGAAGAACTGGTATGAGTTAAAAATAACCAAGGCAACAAAAAAATAGTGATTTTTAACATAGATTGGTTCCCTGACCCAGCCGGGCCACCACGTGTCAAACTGTTACGGGTTGGCCAGGCTACACCTTCCACATGGTAACGTGAGATGTGACGTTGATTTTGCACTACATCAGACACCGAGGCACTGCAAGGAGGTACAGGCTGTCCCTCCAAGAGCCAAGCAGTTAACACAGAATTTGAGCATCTGATACCTGATACATGTCCCATGGGGCACCACAGCTTGCCAGACAGACTGAGACTAATGTCACAGCGAACTAAGCGGCAATGGATCCTCTTCCTTCAGCAAGTGCAAACCAAGCATTTCAGACCAGGAATATAAAAACTTTTTGAGAGGACTTTTTGAAATGAAACACTTCAAATTTAAATATTTTAGGACATTCCGTCCCACTGAGAAATTCAGTTCAGTTCAGTTTTCATCCTGAGTCCAAATGAAAACAGATTTTAAACATCTGAATAAAACTGAGCAAAAATTCTTATTTTCAGTGAAGTAAGGATTATATTCAATACCAACTACAAGTGACAACAGGGACAAGTAGGGTTTGCACAATATATGATGCACAAAGAGGATGAAAATCCAAGGATCAAATAGGTATTATTACCTTTACATGAATCCTCTGTAACTGCAATGAAACAACATAGCAAAATATAATACATTTAACAATTGTCATACAATATTATGCATCATCATACCATATTGTCATACAATGTTGTCATATAATACTGCCATATAATGTACAAGTAACAATTTAAAAATTGCACATATGTATATAAAATATTCACTACTTACTCCTCTGATAATTCAGTATAATTCTAGTATTATTTTCATCATAAACACTCTGAAGTAGCTTTAGGGGAAGACTCCAGAATATGAGAAATGTTGAAGCAATAACTTAATTTCAAGAAAAGTGTATGTAAAGGAATTGGTTCTGTCAGTGGAAGATAAAAAAGGATTTTGTTAATTTGGTCTTTTTAAAATGCTTTTTTAACAGACAAGTAAATTAGAATTTTATTGCCAGTGATGGAAAGTCTCAAATATTTTATAAAAAAACAGAAATATCTCCACCAAAAGAAAGACTTTCTTCTTTCTGTAACATATCTTGTCATTGTCTCAATCAATCAAAGATCTACTTAATACTCACAGATATAAATGCTTTGTATCGGAAGTATTAGTGCTGTACAAGGATTTCTAATAATCGATCCATATGACTATATAGATACAGTTACTATGCCACAAACATATACTGAACAGTCAACAAGGTATTGGGGAAAAGCTAGGAAAAAAGAAGTTACAGCAGATGAGAAGAAGCTGAGAAGAATTTCTGGATGAATTATGGATTTACAGAAAAGAGGAAAAGACCACAAGAGATCTATACTTGGACCAGGAGGCAAAATCACAAACATTTCTGACATGTTTGTTTCTTCTCTCTTTAAGACCTACTGTCGTGGTTTAACCCCAGCCGACAGCTAAGCACCACGCAGCCGCTTGCTCACTGCCCCCCCACCCCTGGGATGGGGGAGAGAATCAGGAAAAAAAACTCGTGAGTTGAGATAAAGACAGTTTAATAGGACAGAAAGGAATGAAAAACAATGATAATGATAATAATAATAATATGACAATAGCAATACTAAAAGAATTAAACTATACAAAGTAAGTGGTGCACAATGCAATTGCTCACCACTCGTTGACCGATGCCCAGTTAGTTCCCGAGCAGCGATCCCCCCTCCCAGTTAACTCCCCCCAGTTTATATACTGGGCATGATGTCATATGGTATGGAATAGCTCTTTGGCCAGTTTGGGTCAGCTGTCCTGGCTGTGTCCCCTCCCAGCTTCTTGTGCCCCTCCAGCCTTCTTGCTGGCTGGGCATGAGAAGCTGAAAAATCCTTGACTTAGTATAAACACTACTTAGCAACAACTAAAAACATCGGTGTGTTATCAACATTCTTTTCCTACTAAATCCAAAACACAGCACTATACCAGCTACTAGGAAGAAAATTAACTCTGTCCTAGCCGAAACCAGGACACCTACCTCCCTAAGTAATCTACTGTAATGCTTGCTATTCTGACCTCTTACCATGAGGCTGGGAGGAAGTCTCTGCTGCTACAATTTAAAACCCTTACATCCTGCCCACCCCAGCCCAGATTTGGTGAACAAACTATTCCTTTTTCTCTTTGCAACAGACTTTTCCACAGGATTCAGGGAGTGATTTAAAGCTGAAAAGAAGGAAGTAAGTTATCATGGAGAGAAAAAAGGTTAAATAGGACAGAGCTTTGGGGACAGAATAGCTGAATGTTATTTATCCAAAATAAACAAACTGACCTTGGAGGAAAAACACTGTGAGTTACTGAAGGAATGAGTGGGGGAAATAGCAAAGAATCAGAAAGAAATAAGATCCAAGATTTCATGAAACAGCTTAAAAATGGATTATGTAAGGGCAGGTGAAGCAAGTACTTCCTGAGCAAGAACAGAGACATGATGGCATGCTGAAGCCTTTGCTGGAAGTGAGCTGTCCTTCTTAACATTAATGATTTTTTTTTCTCCTTGGTGTGCCTGGAATAAAAAGACCTCGGATACATGCACAGTGTCTGCTTCCCCCCATTATGCTCAGATGCAAAGGGAGAGTAAACATTAGCCAAACTTGATGCAAATGAGAGGCAAACATTTACCTTAAAAAACCTCTGTCCGCAGGCCTGGGTTTGGAAATCTCTGCACTTACTAGATCTGTGGGAATGACTCATTTTTATGGTAACTACTCAGTGATGTTCTGGACATTTTCTTACTGGACAGTTTCTTACCTAAAACACACGTGTCCAGAAAAATGCTTTTTAATCAAAAAAACTGCTTTAGCAGAGCGTGCAATAGGTAGGACTGCAATAAACTAAGTTAATTGTATACAGTCCCAGTAATAAATACTGGCTTATGAAGAAGATGCCACACATCTTATCTCTCAAGCTCTCTGAATTATGGATTTCTTTATACCGTTCAGGGAACTCCTGGAAACCGATCCTTGCACAGGAAGGACAATGTGAGGAACCCACACGGCACAGCTTTTTCACTCAGAGCCTTTTGCACTGGGAGGATAATCCTTGCAAACCCTGAAGCTCAGAGCCTATAATCAATGGCTTGCCACTGTTATTACCACCTTTTTGTGATCTGCTCTGGGAAAACAGTGGTTCCTGCAGCACAACTCCAGTGGTGCCCAAGTTCACCTATATACAGGACTGTGGAGTCAAATGCAGAGACCAAACCCTGCTCAGGGCTCAGGACCGATATTTTGAGTTGTCCGTTCTTCTCTTCACAGCAGTGTTTAATTCTCACAGAAGCTACATAAACTGAACTTGAGGAAACTACACCTCCACGTTTGCCTGGATTTCCTCCTCTCTTCCTCCCTGTGGGTGTCACAAAAGGCTTAAAATAGCTTGTGACTTGCGGCACTTTTCCTGTACTATCTATTGCAGATATTTGAAAAGGGTAGAGGGAGGGAGGTTAAGATCTGAGGTAGTATTTATGAGCCTAGGGAAATCATTATAATGGTGCTAACCCAGCTCAGGACCAGCTGCCTCTTGGACCCAGAGGTCAGAGTTTTAATTCCGCAGTGTCTCCTGATTTTGCTGTTTCAGAAATGCGCATCGTGTTAAGAAATTAGGAAGCTGTGTCTCCTTTTGTCTCAAGGGATTTGGCTTTGTTCACCATTCTGGCAGTCCTCTGTGTCCTTCGAAGAAAAAAACCTTCTTGTACCTGCCACTATTTTTAGTGTGTGTTTTTGAAGGAAGAACTCTGTCTACATCGAACAGATCCCCGAAGACAATCTGCAGTGCAGACCCATAGTGACGTATGAAAATGAATGTTATGCTCTGAACGTTGTGCCTCTGCTTCATAGGCCAATTCTGCCAATCTACCACAATTTGTGATTCAGGAAAGTAGACCTTGTCCTTAGACACAGAACTCTAATTCCCCCCTTTCCCGCACCAACCCACTGAAACACTAATTCTTAAGGAACGTAATTTTGTCCATTTGCTGATGTGAAAGGCTCCTGGTATGAAAAAAGCAGCTTTTTCTCTATCACCCTGCAGTGGGAAGCAGACTTTGCACAGCAAGGTGATGTATTATTAGAACCAGCGAAATCCATGAAATTCCTTCATGAGATTGAAGTAAATTCTGTTTCATTTGTAACTGTGTTTGCCATTATTGTTGAACTGCCCCCTCTCAGGTCCTATCCCAAGAAGAAATCCTGTCAAGAAGGATTATTTTTGGCCAATTCTCCTTCAGAGAGTCACAATCAATAATCTGTCTTGTAGAAGGCAACCTTTGGGAACACAGTAAAGGATGTTAGTGGTAGCTCCTATGGACATCTCACTTTCTCTAAAGGCAACAAATGAAATATTAAAAACTAAGTAGCATTTAAACAAGTCACTCACCATGAAGTCTGTCTCAAAGCACACAGACTAATCAAAACCAAAGCAACACAAGGGACCCTGGCTTTATAAAAACAATCTTTTCTCCTATATCATCAATTTCATAAAAGGCCTTCAAAATCCACAAGAGTAAAACTGTTTCTCACTTAGAGAGCAAAAAAATAGTGTGTGAGCATTTCAGGCTTTTTAAAGGAAGTAATGTAGCAAATTGTAGCCTTGTGTAATTCCATTTAAGTAAGCCAAGTTAAATACATATGGCCTACAAGGTTGTGGGGTGGGAATTTGGTAGGCTTTAGAAATTCAGAAACATTATAATCTCCTTACTATCACCTATAAGTGGGCTATCACTCCATATTTTTTCAGCACTAAGTGGCTTATCAATACAGACTGTCAAAGAAGAGCTTCAGATTTTGTTACATACCCTGAAAACCTTCACTTTGAAACAATGCACACTGTTTATCAGTCAGCACCATGACTATATATACAAATATATATATGTTTTTGTCGAGAAAGCATAAACTGAAATATCCCATAATACCTTTCCTGCCAATATCTGCCTACAAAATTATTATGAACCTTGTGCAAATTTGGGTAGGTCAGTGAACTGTCAAGTATTAGAAGTAATAGTTGGGGTTGTTTGCCCCTGCATCCATAGGTGCTGGTGATGCTGGTTCTCAATAGTTAGGCCATACCTGAGACATGCTGTGGCAAACTGCCTTTTGCTCTCCTCATTCCCTCCTCACTCCAGAGAGAAAATACTGAGCTTCACTGAATCAGGAGCCGGCCTGCCTCTTCATTGCAGGAGTGAAGGCAAGATCTTTCCCATTACAGTTGGTGCAGCATTGGCAGCCACACAACGAAGATCAACCAGAGCCAAATCTTGTCTCTTACTAGACAGTGAGGTACCACAGATCCTCCTCTCTTTTACCTCAAACAGATGGTAACGACTTCTCCTTTTCTCTGTTCCCCTTTGCTTCTGGCTGCCCTGCACAGGTTTCTCTGCATATGACCTCTGTATTGTCCACGCTGTGTTGAGCTCACTAAAACTGCAGGCAGAAAAGCAAAGAACTACCCAAACAACCAAAAGGGATAGCAGCCTCCAGCGAGAGTCCTTCCCATGCAGCACATCAAGTGCATCAAGTGCTGGAGAGCTGGTGTTGCACTGTGTTTGTCAGCCAGAACAGGACTTTAAATACTCCAGACAGCTTAACTGAGACTGCAGCTAGCTACAATTTCACTATAATGAGGGTTATATATATATATGTATATTCTGCAGTCCCATAGTTGTGAAAATCGTTCCTATGCAACTGTGCTCTGGCATCTCCATTTAGCTTTTAATTGTGCTTCTAGCCTTTTCATTGTGAGGACAACCTAAAACCTATAAGCTGAATGCAAACTGAGACAGCATCACTGCCAGAACCTGCAGGAAACCATCGGTCTGCAACACCTGACCTGTCCCGCTCCCCTCCCTAGGGACTGTAGGACTGTAGCCGCTGGTGGCTGCCCTCAAGTGCAGCCATGAGCACGGCGTGCTCTCCCAGCCTCTAGCTCTCCCTGCGCGCGGCTGCTTCACAGGCAAACCACAGAAGATGTGCAGAGTGCTGCGGGCAGCCCAAAGGCAGCCTGTTCAGGTGTGTCCACCGGGGTAACAGGCCTCCAACACCTGGCAACACAGTGCTGCAGGGCATCCTCCCACCCCACCGGAGGCTACGCTTCCAGCTTCACCCTCAGTGCTAACAGGTAAATCTGACCACGTGAGTCTGCACAGGGTCCCTTTCAAGAGGCAGCAAAGATATACCCAGTGAGTCCAGAGGCCATGCAGTGTGCACCTTCCCAGTTTTGCACAGAGCTTGCCACCATGCTGGAGCTCATTGCTGGGAAGTGCTGGGGCTCTCTCTTTCCCTGGCCTGCTAGGTCCTTCCCACAGCTCCCTCTCCTTCTCTATTTGTAGGCATTAACTCTTTTGCAGCATGTGCACTGCAAGGCTGTGCGGCCTCAAGCAAGACAGCTGGAGTCCACTTTGCCACAAAGATCAAGAGCAGCCAAAAGCACGGGATGGCAAACTTTCTTGCCTTGAGGTTAGTGCAGCAGCTCTCTGCCACCTGGAGAGCAGGGGAAATGATTTCCTAAAGATGGCTATGAGCTTCCGACTTTCCCAGTGTATGTGAGGAACATGTGGAGAACATTGATGAGCCCAAACCTGAAAGTCAGGGAGATGCACTGCTGAGAACAGGTACACATTCTCCCTTTTCAAGGCTTGGGGCTTTTCAGATGGGCGTAGAGAATGAGTCCTCATCCTCCCTACTGTTCCTGAAGGAGGGAAAGGGAAGCTTCCCCCCACTCCAGCAAACAAATTAATTTAGTGGACTCCTATGTCACCTGTTGGAATTAGGAAAGAATTATTTGCCTAGGAGACTTGACTGCAGAACTTATATCCCTTTTAAGCCTAAGCATGAAAAAGTCATCTTAATGTTCAAAGCAAAACTAACCAGCAGCAAGTTCTTTGATGTCAGCTCCTCACTGACAAACTGTGGACCAAGAATTATTCACGGGAATCCTTCTGTTGGAACATTTTCAACAGAAACACTTTGCATTTGACTATTTGACTTGAATGGAAGCAGACCTCATCCTTTCCATCCAACTAATTAAACAGGCCAAGAATATATCAATTATATCAAAAGCACGGGCACAAGGTTGGGGTTTTTTTTAATTATTTTAAATAAACTCATCACTAGTAAGGTTGTGGAAACGAAATGTTCTATTATCACAAACATCAGAACATCAGAAGGAAATACAAAATTATTTCCAAATATTCTAGTATAGCTTTCCAGGTCCAGTTTGAATGAGGTTGGAGACGATAACCAAATGGGCTGTGTCCCCCAAGTATTTCTACATGCATTCAAACGGTAAAGAAAGCAAGCAATCTAACTATATATTCTTTGCTGATACTAGACAAACTGATCAATCATGGTGAAAACTCATTCATAGTCAGATATTTGAGTTGGTCTCAAGTCACTGCATGCTGCAGAGATGTGCATGGCTCTTGAAGCATGTGTTAACCTTACCGCATACCTAACATTATGCACATTCTTAACTTTAAGCATGGGAATAATCCATTAATATGAAGTATTTCTGTGAGTATTTGCAGGACTGGATCCTAACTCTGAGCTGGTCTTCACAAAGATATTCAGGAAAATTAATCCAAATTAACTAAAGACTTAATTTAAAGCAGATTAGTTAAAGTGCATTTAACCCTGTAAAGACTTTTCAAAATTAAAGGAGTCTTAATTCAGCTTTGTATAAAGCTTAATCCATTTTCAATTTATCCTTTAAGTGAATTTGGACTAATTAAGTTGAATGTCCTATGTAAATGAGCCTGAGGCCCTAATTCAGAACTGTGTCCAAGCACAGGTATAAAACTATCCCTATTCAGAAAAGCATATCCTTGAAATCAGCTGTTTTCAATAAGATGCATACAGGTACTTAAATATTCGTCCGAATCACACTCTTAACTATTTTATATTTTTAAACCATTTGAGAATTATAGTTTGACAGTAAGGAAAAATCGTAGCCCAAATGGCTGAAAGGCAGGTAAATATATTTCATTTACTGTCCTCCAGATGATACCAGTTTCTCCAGTGTGTGTACAAGAAATCTTCAGTCATTGTTTTCTGTAGGAAATCTCTGATTGACATAGAATTAAAAACTGGTTCTTCAGGCTGGAATTATTTTTTCCTTAGAAGGGGAAAAGAAGATTAATCCTTCATTTTCTGGGAAGACTTCATAATGGGGTGTTGTTTTATCAACCCAAACTGGTAAAGCACCCTATCCATTCCCAATGGAAAAGATGAATTTCAGCAACTGTATTTATCTAGGATTTTACATCTCAGATTTTGCAACTCTTCTTTCAAAGCTTCGTTCCATGGAACTGTACTGAAAGTGTTTGAATCTAGATTATTTTCTTGCTGGATATGCAGCAAGAAACTGAGAAAAAAACAAGCTTTATAACAAGGTCTGAATAAGTACCCTACTTCATATGTAAGTTTAAATATTCAATATGTTAGTTACATATGTGCTTAACTACTTCACTGAAGAGAGGTAAAACTGTGCAATAGTATTATCACGAGCAATGTGGCATCAAAAGCATATTAAGTAGCAAGTTGTCTGCTGGCTACCTAAAGTGAACTAAGAAAAAAACACTACCTCCAGAATAAAATTTGCCAACTAAATTAGGCATGGAGCCAGAAAGGCTATTTACAGAGTCATGGAGCCTAGGCAGGCATCCCACGTCTGCTTATTCAGAGTGGGCTGGAGAAGTCAGCTCACACGTGATACAGCTCAGCTCCTGATCCATCCAACTTATTGCCCAAATACAAATTCCTTCAGCTCCCCCTGGTACTTGAATAGTCATATTCATACAGCACAAGAGAGCATAGGACAGCAATCTCCAAGATGCTAAAGACCTAAGATGTTATGATGTATATATGATGTACTGTATCTTAACATAGAGAACGAGTACAGTTGTATTTTCATGGCATAGAGCCCAAGCAAATACTCTTCACCTCTCAGCAAGACAGTACAGCTTCTGGACACAAGCTGGCACAGATACGGCTGAATCATGCATCTTCACCTGATCTTCTTCTACTAGAATGGGTATGGGTGGAAGTAGTTTGAGTATCTCTGCACCATCATGTACCCACAGTCCACCCAATGCAATGATGCAGTTATGAGTGAGGCCCACCTGATGGCCACAACAAAACTGAGATTTGACAGCTCTGTACATCAAATTCACCAAGCGTCTGTATTTTGGTTAGTCTTCCCCAAAGAGAAGAGTTCAAAGAGATGACTTCATCTTTTTCTCACTCATGCAGTGAAAGAGAGAGAATTTTATCCTATGTAGGTTCTTGAAATATACTTATCATTATGTCAGCTGAGCACTGTCCAGAAAGAGGAAGAGGAGGTATTGCAAAGAGATCCAAGGGCAATTACTACCATCCTGCTCAATGACTACCTAATTCCTGCTGCCAGGAACAGCAACTTGTTTGGCCCTCCTTTCTTTTACTGCCTTTCCTTACATTATTTTTCTACTGTCTGGTGAAGTTACTACTACCACCTTTCCCACTTTGATTAAAAAACTGAAGAGAAAAGGTATTCACAAGAATATAGATATGGTTGCCTTCAATAGTGCTTTGTGGAATGGCTGTGTTGTGAACATGGCAGTCAGTAGCATAATGTGCAGGGGGCACTGCTTGTAAATGGGGCTTCTTTTTAATTTCACTATCATCGTTTCCAGAATTTCCATGGCTCATTTTTAGTTGAAGAGATGTTTCTGCCACACTGAGCTAAAAGAGCCCTTTAGATGTGTTTGAAGGCTGTTAGCCACCATCACATGCCAGCCATTCTCTCCTTGTGTTCTGTAGCTGCTTCACATCAAGCACCCAGTGGTCTCTGCACTTGCTGCTATCTCGTCTTGAACCAAAAGCTTTTACTGTTCTTCAGTTTGCAGATGTGGTCTGGATGAGGACCAGTGCCTAGCTGAGGTGCGTACAGTAAAATAATCACTCCAGACACAGAAAAGCAACTTCTCCCATGCACACATTAAGCTGGCAGCATTTAACTGGCACCTAGATAATAAGGACATCTACTTCACTGCAAAACATGGTCAGCATTCGCAGCCATGAAATGGACTTGATAGCCTTTAAATTCTGTTTTACTGTGCTGGCTTACAGAGATGGCTTGGAGCCGATGTGGCAGCTCATTAACACTCAGTTAACACTTCTCTATATAGCACAGCATTGACTTTTACATTTTCTTATTTTCAGGGGAGCAATGCATGTGGAATTAAAGGGAGGGGTAATAGCTTAAGACATACAAAATATTATGAACAAATCAGTTTTAAAAACATTGAAATAAAAAAGCTACAATGTACTGAAAGTACCATTTGTGAATATAGAGTCCAGGAGAAGCATTACTTTTACCTTGCCAAGTTTCCAATGCACGTGATTTCTGAGAGTCCCAGCTTCAGGTACTGGAGACAGACATCTACAGAGGAGCAGTTTGTTGTCTGAGGAAGCATGCATCTAGATCAGCTCCTGTTTTCCACCTTATAGCAGCATCTGTTTTATTTAAAAAACTTCTAACTCACTTTTAACTGTTAGGCTGCAAAACTGGGGAGAGTGCAACTCACTTTCTCTGACACTGTAGCCTTCAGCTCTGAAAGCCAGAATGATCTCTTCTTGCAAATAAAGCAGTAAAAGAGGAAGTGAAAATGTCAGACTGCGTTTGATTGCCAGAAAACTGACTGTTTCCCATAATAAACGAGAGAAACGGGGATCTTGTCTACTAGTTGTCTCGGACCTCAGACAGCACAGTGAGAGCGTGCAGGAGATCAATAGGCAGATTATCTTCCAGCCCTCCCCACTGCAACGTCTGTCTGTGTTAACGAGTGGCCTTGCACAGAATGTGCTGAAATCCCACTCAGATTGCTCTCCATCAGCACGAACCCCGGTCTAGCAGCCACCCAGAGTCTAACAAACGATCGGCAAGCAACAACCTGCAAAGCGACTAATGCTAGCCAAGGAGGAGGAGGGCACGCCGAAGGTGGCCAGTAGATACACTGACAGCCTACACAGCCCCCCAGGGAAACCCCCCTCTCCCTGCCTCAATGGCTTTTATCAGACCGGCCTCTCCTGGAGTGCTCAGCAGAAACAAAAGCTGCTTCTCTCTGCACAGGACCTTGGCAGGCAGCATTTCCACTCTTCCCCCCAGGTCAAGCCTGCTAGGAGAGAACCTTTTCTGACAGAAGGAGGTACCCCTCACACTCCCCACCACCTGCAGAAGGTCATGAGTCTTTTAAAGGTCCCTTTCTTGCTAATCCAGGCACTCTGTGGACACCGGGGGCCTGAGTGTGCTGCACAACACGGTGTCGTGCAGAGCTACCAAACTAGTTTTGAGAGAGCTAGGGTGGTAGTAGGGACAGTATAGCTGCATTACGGCAAAGCTCCACCTGGCCCAATTAGCCCCACTGGAAACCACTTTGGGTGTCTCTGTGTGGCCTTGTGTTGTGCCAAGTAAACAAATACATACAGCACATTTGCAAAGACAGCCTTTACAACTACGCCAGAAACGTTCATGCACAGATTGAGTCATTAAGCAGATTTCAGCTGGATGGCCGTGCATGAACTCTGGCGTTTTGCACATGGAAGATGGCAGGCAACAACTGAAGAAGCAGCTCCTGGCCTCTGACGGGGGCTCGTCTCACAATGGAGTCCTAGCTGTGGAAGCTAAAAGGCACTGAGCTTTCTTGTGGAAATGTGATTGTCAATGGAGATGGAAAGCAGTAGAAGAAGCAGTGAGAGGTGATATATTCAGACAGAAATCTCTTTTTGGCTACAATGCCTGAGAGGAGTGCCTCCATGTAATGCAACAAATTCCTCTTTGGTGAGGGGGCAGATGGGACAAAGGCAAGCTTGACGCAACCTAGGGTTTTGCTCGTATTTGCAAACAAAGCAACTACAGAGTAAAGAGGACTTTTAATGACCTCTGCTTTTCCCTTTTCCTTTCCCCCCAGACAGCCCTAAAAACATTCAGCTGCAGTCATCTTTCTAGTTGATCAGTCAATGCTGGGTCTCCTGAACATTTTCTTCCCAGGTATTTGATAAACTGTAATTCATCATAATACCATCTTTGGTTTTATTTTTTCAGATCTACCACTAGTTCAGTGGGGTACATTCCATCCTTGAAAAGCAGTAAAATCCTTCATATTTTTAATCACTAAATATTAAATGACACCTTATTTTCAAATATTACAGCACTTATATTCAAACACTGATTTCAAGTATTGATCCTGATGTAAGTTAAAAATTTTACATCTCCATATTCTACATTCTCCTCTAATTCTCATCTACCTTATCTTCTGGACATCGGAGGCCCAGAGTTTCCAGCAGGAAGAAAAAACATTTTACTTGCCCCAACCATAGAAAAAGCAAAGTAATTTCACAGAACATTTTACATGAAAAATTCAGCTTTGCATCTCCTTTCACACTCCAGAACACCCCAGATCAGAAATACAAAATATTTAGGGGCTCATAAGTTGGCCAAATATGACTCTCTGTTACAGCAAAATAAAAAAGTGCACCTTTCCACAGGAAGGATCTCCCCCATTTAATACTGTGTCCCTGCTATGGATGCATGGATGCACTGAATTTCTTATATAAACTGAACTTAAGCTGTTTGACATGGAAAAAACAAAGTTTTATAGCCGGCCTCATTTTGAAAAATGGCTAAATTATCTTATATGAAACCTCATCATCCCTGTCTCCCTCCCACAAAAAATTATAATCAACTTAGGGTATGTGGAATGGAAAATTGCAACCCCAACAGTTAAAGTTTGGTAAAAGGTCTGAAAAAAGAGTTACAGTGGGAAGTGTCAGGTGAGCTTAAGTGAAAGAGTTACTACCTGCTTCACCTGTAATGTCTTCATTATTGGGGCCTTGGATATTATGGTGATAGCTCCTACTAAAACACCTCAGACTAATATCCCTACATTAATCTCTTTTGGTGATATTGGAAAAATGCCTGTAAGCTAATAAGTGCTCAGCACATGGGAGGGTCAGATTTGATATAAGTGAACTATTTTTTCTGGGGCTTTGGCACTTAGCTACTTACATAAGAAGCAGAAAATAGGACAAAACCAGCAAAGTAATATGAAAGCACGTGATGGCGGTTTATTAAAAGACTTACAGCTGAAGAATATGAATGCCCCCTTTTTGTCTCTATATGTGATGTACCAGCCCCTCTCCCATAGCTCTTTGAAGGCAGAGACTCCAGAAGTAACAGCTGAATTCTCAAATCAAAAAGCCAATGAGCTGGAATATTCCCCTCGAAAGAGATGATGGTGGCCTTATTGAAATGACTCTCCAAGAAGTGGCTGGCTCCCAGAGTGTGGTGGGCGAGCCAGCCATCTCTTGGAACAGGCTCGGCATAAATGAGGAATAATCCAAGGCAGCGTCCATGCCAGGCCTCTTGTCATCAGCCGATGGCGCTGCTGGGATGTTTAGTCTCAGGACCCCTGACTCCAGGAACACCGGCTTCCCCTCGGCCAGCAGCCTCACTTGGTCTCATTCAGAATAAGGAATCATCAGTAGCACAACCAGGATTTTTAAGAAGGTACTTGGTGGGGCATAATGAAAGGGAGCCTGAGCCTCAGGCAAGAGACTGCAAGGCAGCATTGCCAACTAACGCTGCTAGAAACAAAGCTCTTGCGATAGCATCTCCTCTGCCCCCGAAGAGCACGAATACCAGCCAAATTTACATTCCAGTAGACTGCAGGGGTATTTGAGCAAAAAAGCCATCAGACACCCTGAATGGAAGATCGTCTCGCTCTTGCCAGTCTGCCCAAGGCAGGTGAGCTGCTATATTTACAGATGCCTTGGTTTACAGAAAAATGAAGTAACTACAAGTTACTGCAAAAGCACCACCACATTTACCCAGTATAAATAAACTTGTAACAAACACAACTTGCACACAAACTGTTGGCGTTCCTTAGCATGCAGTACTGTGGCTCAAGACCTTAGAGAACAAAAGAAAACAGAGCACTTGAAGAACCATATGTTTGTTTCACTATACAGTACCTACAACACAAACTTTGCATCCAAGTTTAGCAATAAGTCTTTATTGCTTTCCATCGTGCTAATTGCCAAGTTGCACATCAACAATTGTTTTAGTTTCAGAGAAAGTTGCACATAAGAGGTGGAATTATTTGCAAAATAAGATGAGGTGTTGATGATCGTGTCCTCACCATACGATAAAAGGATATTTCACTGAGCTTCAGGATGCAGAGTAACAGCATGGTCCCTCCTGTGATCTTGCTCAGGGAAAGGTCAGCTAGCTAGAGAAATTATATTTACTTTTGGAGCATTCAGCTACATAAGCTACCAGCTGGCAAAAAAGTGTCGAGTGACTCAGAGGGAGATGCTTCTACACCCCCAACATGAATTGAAGTTATGAAGGGTTAACAATGAGAAATGGTGGAAGATGGTTCAATCAACTGATCTGTGCCCACTGTTCCAAAAAGAAAGCCCAAACGTTCCCAAAGTAGGGAGGATTCTCCAAAGCATTTAAAGTCATTCTCTATTTCACAGATGAAAAGGTGCATACACATCCATGTTACCATGGAGAAAACTACATCTTTGCTCTCCCCTACCTGCGGATTTCAGGCTTTGAACTTTAGATTAATACAGGTCATATTTTACCTTCACCTACCCTTCACCACAACACAGATGGTCCTGAAACTGAAAAGTAAAACCACTTACTAATGGACCCATAAGGTTAGATTCAAACCCCAAACATTACACTAAAAATCTCAAACCTTTGGCATATTTAAACCTAGGACTACGTTTGGCATGGTACCTATTTTTCTAACGCGTTGGATCGAATTCTGAAGCCTGACCACTCAGGCCAGATTCCGATACCTTTCACAATGAGTAGCATCTTTTCAGCCCCAAACTAATGGAATTTGTACAAAGAGAGATAGGAATGTGACACTTTCTAGCATTCAAAATCTGGATTCAAATTCATATTTTACAGGTTGGGTCTAGCCCACAATCCAACTCATTTGGCAACACTTTTTCTTCTAATTGAGATATATAGTTCAGCACGAATGAAATACTTCCACAGTTAAAGAAGACACTAAAAAGCCTTTTTCCAACAGTTAATTGAAATTAATTTTAAAGTAGTAAAAGTCTGATTATAGAATGATGTCATTTGCATGGACTAACTTCATTCTAACATTAGGCTAAGTCAAACGAACAAAGCTAATGAAGGTGAGAAGAGTAGCAGTATTTTTAGCTGAAATTAATGCTTTCAGCACTGTATGTTAAAACAGGTAATAATCTCCTAGTCTTTGCTTTGATATGTGCTTTTTTTCCATATACACATTAGTGGCAGGACATCAATTAATTAGTAAAATGAAAAGAAAGATCTCTAAGGCAATATTAATATTTAAAAATTCAAACATCATTGTTCCTTACGCTGTTCTCTTTAATCTTAAGTTTTGCTCTTGGAAACTGAACCTAACTTCTCCAATGCATATATTGCTCAGGGCCCCCTGATGCTAATCTGACTGCTGTTCTATATGGGTTTCAAAAAAGTGAGAATACTTCAAATTTAAAAGCAGTACAGAAAAGAGACTATGCAAAAATGGTACTTTCTCATTCCTCATGCACCAAAACAGCAGGGCAAGGGAGATTCATGGCTGAAGTGCACACTGCGATTCCCCAGCTGCTCCCAAGGGACTTCTTGGAGAGCACCATGAATGCGTCCCTGCCCTGTTGCCCATGGAAGCCAGGGATCATGCAGGGCTCGGGCAGGGAGGTGAGCTTCCATATCTCCCCTCCACACATAGTCAAGGCATCGCCAGCGTGCTCCTTCAGAGCCAGAATTTAGGTCTCGCCCTTGGATCCCATGGTTTAGATGTAGCCTGTATCTATTCACTTTATAGACAAGAGCAGCTGCTCACCACTGCACCCCCAACCCACTTGAGAAAACTCTGATCTGAGAAAATGAGCTAACTTCTATCCCAAGTCCTGCTTTAGCAATAACATTTTCTGTTAATAACATTGGAACAGAAAAGATCTCATGGGTCATTGAATTTGAGGTCCTTTATCATAGAAACTACATCACAAAATCTCTTTCATAAAATTACCAAGCATAGTCTAATAAATAATAAGCTCAATTGTTTGTCACTGCCACTCTTCCTGGGACAGTTTTCCAGAACCTCACTATTTGGATGACTGGAAACCTACTTCTATTTTCTAGATTTAATTTATATACCCCTGGAGATTTTACTATGAGCAATGATAAGCAAGCCAAAAAAAAGCTTAGTTTGATTCTCGAAACCAGCATGAGCAAAGAAGGAAAGTCATTAGGAGAAGGCAGCTCTTGGGAAGTAAGCAAGTTAGAATTCGAAGGTGTAGGAGAAAATAAGCATCTGCTGTTCTCATATTCACCACTGACAGCTCTTAATTGAATTTTCTGGACCTACATAAACTTTTATCTGGTTTGGTTTTATTACCAGGAGCGTGGTCCTATTATTTAGAACTGGAGGAAGTTGTACCTCCAACTCTACTCTCAGCACCTAGCCAAGAACACCACACTCCAGTTTTATGGATACCAAAGAACTAAATGATGTTTAGGAGAACTATTACAGAAAATTTTAGATATAATCCAGCCTAGAAAATGTTCTGATTAAAAATGTTTATTATTTATTTACAATAGAAAGGGGCACATGCTTTCACAGATGAAAACCATCATTTTCTAGCCAATTCTAGTTGCAAGCAGGAAAGGATACAAAATCTTGAATTTAAGTTTAATTTCTGAGTTTACAAGTTGACTCAGCCTGCGTTCTCACACCAGTCCCTTATCCTCTTTCTGTCTCCATTTCCTCATCTTTAAAATATGGGTAATAATACTTCTGTATCCCTTGAGTGTTTCTTAAGCTTAATTAATTCAATGCTTTACAAAGTGCTTTCTGATCCAGAGATGGGAGTGCTACACATATCCAAAGGATTCTATTTTAGACCATTTGTAAATAAATAAAACTGTACTTTCTAGCTCTTATTTTTAATACAGAATAGGAATGACCTGGCCTCAAGTGATCTTCTGTCATGGAAAAGGCATTGGAAGCCAGGTCTGCAGCCAGCGTTTTCTCCCAGGTCAGTAGTCCTCCCTTGCCTGGGGAATGTGAGAATGTGGCTGCAGGCCAGGCCTCTCGTGCACAGAGGGAGGGAATTGGAGCACCAGGCCTCTGGCCAGCACTTGCCAACCAAAGCTGCACTTTTCTCATAGAAAGCTAATGGGAAAATGCATGTGCACGCCAACGGGTCTTGCTCAACTGAGAGCTCTGCAGCTGTCCTGCTAAGAAACGAACGTGACACAGGGGCAGCGAATTGTACAAGAGCTCAGGGGCCCCTTGTACCTCGAAGGAAGGGGAAGCAGAGGTCAAAAACTCTGGCCGGTCTTGTACTTCATTAGGACTACAGCTCCGCAAATCAGATTGCTTAAGGTAGAACACGATTTTTGGAGCTGACGCTCCACTGCAAGGCCGAAGATGGGAAGCCCAAGATGGGACCAACGTTTTTCAACTAGGGTTAAAGTGTTTATATGTATTCAGCTGCAAATGTGTGTGGAGTAGGGAAGTGTCATGGTTTAACCCCAGCCGGCAACTAAGCACCACGCAGCCGCTCACTGACTCCCCCCCACCCAGTGGGATGGGGGAGAGAATCGAAAAAAGAAAAAGTAAAACTTGTGGGTTGAGATAAAGACAGTTTAATATGACAGAAAAGGAAGGGATAATAATAATAATAATAATAATAATGGAATATACAAAACAAGTGATGCACAATACAATTGCTTACCACCCGCTGACCAATGCCCAGCCAATCCCCGAACTGTAGTGTGCCCCCGCCAACTTCTCCAGTTTATATACTGGGCATGAAGTCATATGGTATGGAATACCCCTTTGGCTCGTTTGGGTCAGCTGTCCTTCCTGTGTCCCCTCCCAGCTTCTTGTGCACTCCCAGCTTCTGCTGGTATAAGAAGCTGAAAAGTCCTTGGCTTGGTATAAACACTGCTTAGTAACAACTAAAACATCAGTGTGTTATCAACATTATTCTCATCCTAAATCCAAAACACAGCACTATATCAGCTACTAGGAAGAAAATTAACTTTATTCCAGCCAAAATCAGGACAGGAAGGAACAAGAATTATTGTCCTATTACTTCTTAGTCAGGAAGGGTCTATTACTCTCTAAACTGAAAGTAACCAGGGCAACTAGGATGCTTTTCCTGCAGTACATCTGTTAAAGTTGATTTTGCTCCTACACATTACGGTGAAAATTAATCAGAAGGCAGCTTCTGGCTAGCCATGATACTTCTTTAAAATGAAAGAATGGTTTGTCATGGAAAAAGTGTGGTCAAGCAGTTAAGCAGCAAGTTCAGACTCAGGAAGCCCAGGGTCCATTCCTTATCCTACCAGAGGCACAAGAGCGGTACTTGTATTTTCTGCAGAACTCCTCACTGGGAATGCAAAGTGCCTTGCACTATTTTAAGTCACCCCATCTCTGTGTCTGTCCCCGATGTGTAAAATGGGAGACAATAGCAAAGAAGTCTCACAGGGACTGTGAGATGCTCAGATGCTAAAGAAAGAGAGGCCATATGTGTTCCTAAAATAAGTAACAGCATGGATAGGGCTATTTTGGGACAATAGAGCTGTACTAGCTTTGCATGCAACTGCCTCCACCACAGCAGAAACGAAATCTATAGGAGTTTAAAGAAACATGTATACACATATACACACTCCCGTATGTTACGTTTCTAAGGTAAATGCTTTTGGGTTTTAGACTGCTCAGGTGATAGCATTCAGAAATTCTGGCAGCTACTGAACTCCACTTTTAAGTGGCACAGACAATGCTGTGAGCTCGTGTCAGGTAGCTCAAGAGTTACAGCATTACCGGTCGGTAGTTTTAAGGGTGAAGTCCAGGGAAGGGGACAGTGGTTTGGTTACTGCCTGGGGTGCCTGGTGTACCCTGGCTGCCCACACAGGCAGGGAGAGTGAGGTGAACACCAGTGCCATGTGCAGGACCAGAGTGGTGTGGTGAAGAAGCAGTGATGGTGGTAACGCTGTCTCATTTCAGGAAGTTTCTGGCTGAGGCTCTAAATATCGGACTTAATCACCTAATGTGCCTAGTGGCAGCTTATGTCCTCCTGCAGGTCTAACTTTTTATACCTACCTCTGAACGATAAAAGATGAAAGCTTTGAAATACATAGCTATAAAATAAAGAGCATGTGGGGCACATATATAGCTTATGGCTGTTTGCCATAATTAAGGTCTGCACAAACTCGCTTTTCCTTGTCAGGTACAGCCATGCCCCAGACTGTGCCATAATCCACGTAGCAGGGAGAAAAGAGGACACCAGACAGGATCACTTGAACTTGTAAACAGACTTTCAGCAACTGGAGAAGAGAGCAGGTCACAAGGGTTGCTGAATGTATGTCTGGCACCCAGGTACCTCATTACCCAGAAATAGTTTAGGTATTTATTTAGATATGGACCTAGCAATTTGGCTTGTGTTCAACACACAGATTCAAGTCTGATTTGATCAAATATCCCAGACTTTCACCTTACAAACTGGTCTTTTATGTGTGTATTAACACAGATAGCCATATGATACATTTCTCGTTGTTTAAATTAGAAATGTCACAGTGATGTTCACTGCCTTTTAAATCCATGAACAGATGCGAAAACTAAAGGATTGTGAAAAATTAATGTTGAAAATTAGCCACGTTTCCCCAGTTTGCAAAAATAGTCACATTTGTGTCAAACTGCTTTACATATTCTAATTTATTTGCTCTTATTTATGGGTAGTTCCCAGGCTTCTTTGCCAGCAAATAAAGTGTATAGGTATGTGTACATGCAAGGTAAATTATTAGACCGAGTTGCTACAATCATCATAATTTTCACTCAGGGCTCAGCTCTGAAAGGTGCTGAGCACTATAGCCAGATGCACTTGAAGTCAAGAGCATGAATTTGCTCACAGAGATCAGTGTAATATATATTAAAGATAGAGATAACTGGAATGACTCGCTATATTGGGCATAATTGCAAGGTTTTGGTAGGAGAAGGGGCTGCAGGGGTGACCTGTGTAGGAGGAGGTAAGGGGCTGCCCTGTGCTGGTCACAGCTGTTTCCAGCTGGCTCCGCAACAGACAACACTGACCCACTTGTGCACCAAGACTGAACCAATGCGAGGAGCATAAGGTGCCTCTGCAAAACATGTTTAAGAAAGGCGGTAACCACTAAGCAAGAAGAGATGCCAGAGAAGGAGGCATGCCAGAGCAGGCACAGAACAAGAAGAGGTGCCCAAGCAGGGGAAAGAGAGACACCAGAGCAGGGCAGATGCTGGACAAAAAGGAGGGACAAGAGGAGCCCGATCCAGGGCAAAGCAGGGGCAGAGCAAGAGGAGAGGCTCGAGCAGGGGTCAGGAGTCTCCAGAGCAGGTACACCTCTGAAGGGACTGTGGCCCGTGGAGGAGTCTCATCAGAGCATTTGAGTAAGAAACAAGGAGCAGTGAAAGAAAAGGAAAAACCACACACTGACCACCTTCTCCTGTGATGCCCATTGTCTCATCAAAGGGATGGAGCATGACATGCAGTGAGGGGACTGGGGATGGGGAAGGGGAGGAGAGGTTTCGCAGAGGGAAGTGGTATTTTCCCTAAGTGTTTGTCTTCTTTATTTCTCAATACTGGTATCAAGAATTAAAAGTTTACATTAATTGCAATAAACTAAATTCTGTGAAATTCACCAACTCAAGACTGCTTTTTTGTCCGCGACACTTTGATAACAAAAGAATCAACCGAAACCTTTATTCCAAACCTGAAACAAGTACCTACAGTTTAGCAAAAATGAGAACCTTTCCCCTCTGCTGTCTTTCTTCATGTTTTCACCATACTTACTCCAGATCCAAACAGGACTGCATTTTATGAATTGGACAATGCCCAATAACTATGGGAATTAAAAGATAATAACGTGCTAAAACACTGACTGCCAGAGCTAGACAGACACAAGGGACAAGAAGAAATGTTTTTTCCTGACTATCCAGCTGCTTTGAATTCAGCTGAAATACAGACTCTCTCTGAGAAACCAAGTGAAAATGGCTCGCACTGTGTGAAGCCGACCCGCCTGCTCACTCGGGAGGGACTCAGCCAACCCAGGACATGGAAGAAGTGACATGAGCTTTCTGAGGAGGGGGCCAGATTGCTCCCCATGCCAAGATATGTTGAGCCCAGGAGAAGGGACGGGATGCTAGGGAGACCGTGCTGATTCTCAGATGATGCTGGCCCTCGCCCAGGCTCTCTCATCATGGGGCACTTGAACTTGCGAGAACTGGACAGGGTCCCTGCAGGGCTGGAGCCAGATAAGCACCAAGGGAGTGGAGTTTCTCCCCCTCTCCAGCTTCATTTCCCTTGGTGTGTTGAGAATTCCCCATTGCCAGACTGACCAGCCCAAAAGCGATGAGGAGTTTGAGAACGAGCCCTGATTGTTGTTTAGCACTCACAACAGCTAGATAGACCTTGGAGTTTCCCACCTTTTTCATCCTAAACGCAGGAGTACTGCAAATGCTAAAGTAAATTCATATTTTAATCGCAGCCCCTGCAATTCTTCCCCACATACCCCATTTCTACCAAACAGGCTCAAACTTAAGTATTTTGTGGACAGAAGCTGGAAAGGGCCAGGAACTTTGCAGAAAGCTCCTATGGATGATTTATGAGCAAACCATTGCTAATTCACAAAGGGTGTCCAATTTTTAAGTGTGATTGCCTTTTCAGTCACTCCACACAGCTCCAGAGAGAACAAGGGCTGGGATTAGCACTTTAGGGGATGTATAATCAACAATCAGCAAGGCTGAGGTATGCAGACACTATTTATCTCAATGAAACTCTTTTTACATTATGATGACCTGAATTTAATTACATCAGCTTCATCCATCAGCTGACATACAGTCTCTCCAGTTAGATTGTCTCTCAGAGCATTGAACTTGCAGCATAACCAAGAAGACATCAGCCCTTAAATCATCTTCTCTAAAGCATGGAAACACACAAGTTCTTTTAGGTAACAAAATATTTTTTTTCTTTAGTAGGGCCTCTTTGTTAGGCATGTTGAGTCTAGTATACCCATGTCCTGTAAAACTTTACCGGCTTATTTGTTTTGTGTAAAGTAGCACAACACAGCTGCTCTTTATGGACTGAAACTTTTACCTGGCACTGAAACGATCCTTGGCTTCATTTTATAAAGCTGTGGAAAACCTCAACTTGTGATTATTTTGTTAGCTTTAAAAATGACTTTTGTTTTCACATGCCTTTAGTACTCTCTAATTGTGCTAGGGAGTTAGCTGCATAATTTCCCTGTGTTGATTTGGAAACTGTTCTTTCTGCCATAAGATCCATGTGTGTGTTTGTAGCATGGAAAGTTCCAGTTTGTGATTCAAAAGCTGCCATTCAATTAGATATGGACATTTCAACTTCAGTCTGGCAAAAACACTACAGTGATTTCCCAACATCACAGATGCTTTATCTGCACACAAACCCTCCAGATGCTCATGCTGTCACATACATACTGTTGAAGGCTGTCCAACAATGCTCCAAGATCCTAAAAGCATTTACAAAATCAAGCTCAACTGCACTCATCAACAGAGAAATCACATTGAAATATGATGAGAATGAGGACATTGCAATGAAAGCAATGATCGCAATGGGCAGGCACCAGCAGGAGCTGAGCACCTCTGGACAATTAGCTCAGGGTAGAAAGGAACCTCCAAAAGTCCCAGTTGTTTTGTTCTTCATTTTGACAACCAATCCATCATTTGATTTTAAAGACAGGCAAGAACAGGTTCAAAGCATTTAGGGCCTGACTCAAAGCCCCCCTGTAATCAGAAAGAAAATGCCATTGCTGTAGGGGTTGGTGGTGTAGGTCTGTGATGTGTCTTTGAGAAAACATTGGTTAAAAGATTATAAAACACAATAAATTGCCAAATTTCATGTGGAAAACTGTTTTCTAATGCTTTATTTTTCATATTAGTTTTAATTTTGCTTGTAGCCCTTTCTATTTGTTTGAAATTTTGCAGCTTGTATCCATGACCTAGACCTTACAGAATGGAGCATCATTACGCTCAGCTGCAAGGAACATCCATCACAGACAAGCCCCCAGCCTTGCCCAAATCCAACTCTATGTTTCTTAGGCCCCTCAGAGAAAGATCGCAGCCTCACCCTCATAAGTAAAGAGGAAAAATGTGCTCACCATCATGATGACAGTTCAGAGCAAGACACAAGGAAGAAAAAAAATTGTTGCCTGAATCCATGGGGAACAGGCAGTTTCTACTTGGGCTTCTCTGCAACAAAAGTCACCGCCACCACAGGGATTTCCCCTGCAGCAAGAGAAATAACCCCCAAACTCTCCCCATTGAGACTGCACTTCTGTTAAAGTCATCTCCCAGTGGAGGAATGGAGCAGCCCATTGCCCCACTCAATACCAGCTAGAGGGAGAGAAGAATTTTCACTCATTATTTTCTAAGTTCTGTTTCTGTCAGGGGAAAGAGCTTTGGAGCATTCTCCGGGCCATCAGTAAAGGAGGGTGGGGTTTGCTGTGAAAAGGAAGTGATGAGCGATCAAAATCAGTCAAATCACGTAAGAGCAGTGTTTGGAGGAGTTTGGGGAATTATGAGGCGTTTGTCTCAAAATTCCTTTCAATGCAATGTGTTGAGAGAGAAATAATATCTGATGGAAACATCAGTTCAGCAAAACATTAGGCGCGTACTTAATGTAAAGTTAAGTACAAAATAAAAATCAACTGAAGGTAAGTATAATCCACAAACTTCCCATAAGTCTTTTCAGCTACTTCTTTGCATGGATTTATTGCTTACTTGACCCCAGAAACCACCATACCCAATCTATTCTCATTTTTCTCTTCTAGGAATGGCCCAAAATCCTTTTTTTTGTCCTTCCCCAGAAAATTACTTCAGTAAAAAAAGAAATATTCCCCACCCTCCTGCATATGGAGAAGATGTTGTGGGGTTATACCATGGACTTCAACAGATGCTCATAATTACACAAGTGTTTTCCTGAATCAGAGTTTGGAAGAGAAAACAGTATATAGCAGTAGAATGCTAATTATAACCTACTGAAGTCACTGGAGAAGGCCTGGCACTACCATGGCTGAATTTGGTTTGGGCATGCGCATATGTCAAGGGTTTGTTTTAAAAGCACAAGATTACAGAATGTCAAAAGGACAGAATTAGTATACTTAGATATATTCTCGTCTCAGCACGCTGTGCTCAGGTTCTGCAGTAATGAGTTTGATAAAATCCCTCAGGTTCATCTGTGCCATTCTGTACTCTTTAGAGGCACAGGGAAAAATGTCTTCCAAAGCAAGAGTAATAAATTTTAGATCTGAAAAATATTTCACTCCCAGGACAGTAGCTATGCATGAAGATACGAAGTAGAATTGAGAAGCGTGTTAATCTGACCAACTTCATGTTAGCCCAAGGGTGGGAAACCTTTTCCTTGTTGAGGGTCAAAGAGATCCAGCTAGCCCCATTACCACTCACCTTATCTAAAAATGAAAAGAATCCCACAACATGAAATGAAGTCACAGGTCACAGCCAGCCAACAGCCAATATTTCCCATCCTTGCCCTAGATGAAGTTTTGTGGAGCACGAACCTTATCTTCTTGTCTGTAACTGTAAAGTCTAATGCACATATATATCACATTGTAAAAATTGCACTTTCCATGGTGGAACACTATAGGTTCTGAAATGGCCCACACTTTCACAAGTACTGTTCTGTTCATAGCCTTGTTTATGGAATGTAATGTGTACAGACTCTCTGCAGACTCAGGAAAAAAAGAAAAAGCATGACTTAAAGATTTAACTACCATACAGATTTCAGAATGAGGCAAGAATTTTTCCAGTCTTCCTGATGAAATTCCTTTATTTGCCTGATTTACAAACTAAGAAAAATAATGCTCACTCTTCCTTTCTACTTCACTAGGCTGCTATGAAGACCATACAAAAAGTACACTGAATATGCAAAATCTGTGATATTTGATCTCGCATTCAGTAATCAGAAAAATATGTTCCTTTAAATTCCATCTAGTTTTATTGGAAAATTATTTGCTTCAGAAAATTTGTTTCTGGCACTTTCAAAAACTGTATTGTGTGATAACTTTGTTTTATTCTCATCATTTATTGGCTTGTTAAGCCATTTCATTGAGTGTTAATGATGCAAACCATCTTGTTTAATGCTTTGATGCTGCCCAACATATTATTGTTTTGGTCTGCAGAATCGGGCACTTTTAATACCTCTCTTTTAAAAAACATTATCATTATTTAATTTTTATTACATAAGTTTTACAAAAATGCCATCTCAGAACAAGTAATTTATAGATTAACTAATACCACAACAGCTTTTAAAAATCACTGCAGTGTTCCAGAGCATTGGCCTAAGACATCATAGCAAGAATTTTATGAGCTCTTGTGTTTGGGACAACTATTGTGATTTATCCACACTACAATGTCCCTTTTTAACAGCCAAATGCAGTACAGTGCAATGCAGTGTCACCGCAGCATCACTATGCTTGGCATGCTGTGTTTATTGACACGAGAATGTTCTAGGCAGAAGTTTTCCAATGAAAGAGACAGCATAGCTTTGGGGGCAACCTTTACTTGAACAAAGTTCCTTGTTCAATGTCAAGAGAAAGTGACTTTTCTGATTCTTAAGAGACTGTTGACAGTAAAAACACAGGCTGGAGCAAGCAGCAGTGGCAAGCTGAGCTGCCTCAGGGAAACACTGCAAAGCTCTTTTATGACTACTACCAACCTGCTGGTGGGGCATCAGAGGGACTACACTGAGATCTCAGCAACAGAATCGCCAAAGAATACAGCCCTCTATTTGTTACTAGAGGTAAGACCAAGCCCTTGCAACCTTACATGGGAGAAAGAAAAGGGAATAGGTGGAAAATCCAGAATTCTTGCGTGGTGGCATAGAAACATAGCAGAGGTACTTTACTTTACTCTATGTACTCAGGCTGCAGTCCCCCAGCCACCCCTCACACCACCACCACCTATACGTTAACTCCAACTAGAAATTTCTTGTTACTTGAGTATTTCTTCAACTTCAGCAGGTAATTATAAAACCTCTTCGGCACCAGAATTGCTGTGACGTGCTTCAGACCCATTGTTCTGACTTCACTTATTCCTTTCAGGCAGGTGTCTATGGCATCATAGACTGTCAGCCCTGGCTTAACATTGCTGCTGACATTTCTACCCTGTTCCTAATGGATGTAGCAGTTCTTTGGGCTTCACTTATGTTTTGAATGGTTTATAAGAAGGTAAATATTTTTAATGTGCTCCAAGAACAGACAGTATAGAGATTCAAGAAAAAAAAGACACTGAATTCTGCAAATGTACAGCAGACATTCTCTGTTACATGATTAGTATACATAAAAATAGTATACAGTGCCTATGTACTAGGGTCCCCGAAAAAGTAACTTTCTATCAATCAGCAAGATCCTTGTTTTTATAGGTCCTATTGTGTTATTTTTTTTTTAAGAAATAGAATAAGCTAAATTTAATCAGAGGAGTCAGTCCAAAGCATCTTTTACCCACTCCAGAAGCAGGTCGCATGGTTTTTTAGTGGGTTTTTTTGTTTGTTTGTTTTTTTAAATCCCTTCCCCGACTATTCCAGGTTACAAATTTTTCTTTTCCATTCCAATAGTTCCAGTAACTGAATTGTTTACTTCAAGGCTCTGTTTCTTCCTGCATGATTCTCAGCTTCTGTTGCACCATTATATGAAAGATATTTTTGTTTGACATTTCATAGAGGCTTATGAGAATAATACACTTCATGCATCACCTTTGTATTTCATTTCAAGCCACTAAAAGGTAAACTTCGTTCAACCCCGTTGAGCTTATCTGTCTTATCCCAAGTCCACAGTGGCTAGGAGAGCTCTTTCACACAACTGCTCAGGCAAAGCCCTGCATATTCCATTGCTAAGGCTGCTTCCTCACCCACAGCTCAGAGCCCTTTTGACCAGTTTCTCTCTTTCACTTTATGAACAGATATTTTTTTCTTTTTTAAACACAGGGGACCCCCACAATGGTTATTTTAAATCTGACAACAGCTCTCCGATAACCCAATGACAGACAGAAAACCATGAGATGGAAATCAGCTGAACAAGTCTATAATCAGCTTGGGAGAGCACGAGGGAAAGTACCCAAAGCAAGAACCAAAACTTACTTATAGAAATTGTTAAATGAGACAAAGATATTGCAAATTTCTGTGGCTTACAGTTGAAATGCCGAATCCTTCTTTAGCCTCCCACAGGTGTATGTAGCTACACTGTGGTTTCAAATCCCATGAGGTAAGATGAAACGGGAAAAGGGTCATTTTCTCATATGGTATATTAACGAAAACATTCTCATTATCTCCCTTAAGTTCACTGTTTGGCCTTACAGATGTTAACTATTATACTGCCATTCCTTTAGCTCTCAAGCATGCTATCTCCTCCCACAACATCTATCAGTAACAAACAAGACCCAGGACGCAGCGCAACGGTGTATGAGTAGAACTGGCCTGATTTTCCCAAACATTAAGTCACTACTAAAGAAAGTGTGATTAACAGGAGAATAGTCAGCATGTTTGTATTTAGGTGTCTCATTTGGAAACCCGATTTGAAGGGCACAGAAAAGAAAAATCTGGCTTAAAGCCATGGGTACATAGTCACTTAATTCAGGTATGAATCCGCGCTGGTGCTGAGACGGTCCCACCTCCAGCCAGTGGCTCCTGCCTCACTACTTGCAGCAATGTCGACGTTCGTATGGCCACACCACGACCTAGCTCACAGAGCTGATCTCACTGAGGGGTGACCCACCCCAGAGGAAGAAAAGCTCCCTCGACTTGAGCTTTAGCAAGAGGGAGACAGCAGAAACAAGGGGAGGGAACCGGGAATTTTTCTGGCAACAGCAGCAACTGGATTAAAATGACTGTTTAATCATGGCCTCTGACTTTAGACGTAAGGCCAAGAGGCGCAATGCAGCCTGCACTAATTAAATGCTATCAGGGCACTGAAACAGGGAGGACCCCACTTCCCCCGCTCCCATCCACGCACTCCTGCCTCTTCCCTTGCCCTAGCTTTGATACTCATCTCGCCTCTCAACAAGTCAGTTCAGCTTCCTAAAGTTTAAGAAAACCAACTCCACAAAAGAGCTGGGTCAGAATAACCACAGAGTAAACTGAGAGGAGACACACAGCCAATGCGATACGGAGGGGCAGATAATCAAATTTGGTGGAGAATAGAAACATCTTCACCCCTTTCAAAAGCAAGAAGCTATAAGCCTAGCTCAGCAATCTTCACACTAATGGTTGCAATGATTACCTTCAAAATATAGGACATATCTAAAGCACCTGGACTCTTCAACAGGAGCTTCTATTGAGCTCAGGATGGAGATAACATAAAAGCTTAATGACAACAAATTATATTTTAAGTCTTAACTACTCCATTGTTAACCATTTTAGTAGAAATAGCAAGCTAAGGTGTTTATCTGCTGGTAGTGACTTCTCCCCTGGGTGAACTTCAATTAAATCTCTTCAAGCATAGGGGGAAGAATGTCAAATTTAACTCTCTCTCTCTCACCACATCCTAAATCTTCTCAAACTGGAAGAAGAGGTGCATTTCCAGAAAGGCTGAGTAGTCACAACAGGATATTAGGTTTGTGGGGCTGCAAAACACAAGAGGTCAAAGCAGAGAGGCCTCATTAACCAAAAGTATAAAAGGCCACGTTTGTCCCTCTCAGTTGGAGGAGTGATAAAGGGAGATTTCAGAAGCCAACTCTTAAATCTGCTAGCTGTGGAGAAAGCACAAATTAGCTTTACCTTTCACCGAAATGGAGCCAAAGCACCCTGCCCTGCTGTCACAGCTGTGTACGAGTATGCATGCAGGTAGTTACTGCTGAGCTGCTGACCTGCTGGAGAGTCACTCCCCAACTTAGTGTGTGGCAGGTGGCTGACATGCCTACACCTACAAGCTCAGGTTGGGTTTTGATGTTAATATTAGGCAGTTGTGCCAGAGAAGGGATAATGCTGTTGGTACATTGCGTATATTCTGCATTTAGGACAGGATGGAGGAATGCCATTTCGTAGCACCTAAGCCAGTCAGCCAACGCCCCAATGTCTCCTCTCTAGCTGGTTAGCCTCTAGGGTTTCTTGGAAGTTGGGGGAAAATTGTAGAAACAAAACCAAATCTCGAAGTTGCAGGTGGGAGACCAGGTAGAGAAAGAACTGGAGTAGGACAGAGGCTTTTGGGGAGAAGAGGATTAGCAGTGTGTCCTTATTGCATATGACCAAGGCCTCTCTCCTGCTTTATGGCTTTTCCTCTCCAGAGCTCAAAGCCATGATTGAAAGGATGTAGGAAGGATTTAAGGCCTTTCTAAAAGGTGCTCAGAACCTCTGAGAATGGCTGTATGTCAAATAAAAACACAGTCTAACTTGTTCTTTTAGCTTTTGGATGACTAAGGTACCAGCTTCGATCTTTAACAAGAATTAGGAACAGAGATGCTGTAAGTGTTGTCAGCTAAAATGTGCTAAGCTCCCCACGGTGCAGCTTATGAGATTTTGCAGATTGTCTGTAAAATTTAGCCTAGCACTACTGAAGGCAAGTTCCCTCTAATAAGCTAATAAATTGTTGTGAATGACCTTCTTACCTCTTATGAAACCATGTAAGCTCAAACAAGTGGGATAGAATAACTTAAATTCTCCACTGACCTGGAAGGAAGGAAAGAGTGAATGCCGATTTCACCCCAATTCCCACCAAATGTTTGTGTTTCCTTGTTCTGACTCAATTTCTGTCATCCACTTCAGTAATAATCTTAGCCACTGTTTACTAGAAAGGCTGGGTAGTGGGACAGAACGGAAACCTATAGAGGGGACACCAAATGAAGTGCCCCCGAGAGGCTGCGTGTCATTTAACTTTCGGTATGAGCATGAGAACACAAACCCAGGGAGGCTGTAGCCGTATTTTCGACCACCAGATGGTGCCAAAAGTGCTCACGATCTAGGGATGCTTATTCAAAATACCTACCCAAGGCCGCTGGCTAATCTTTGCTTCGCCGAAGTCCTTACTGGTAAAATTATTAAGAAACGTGGAACGAAAATGTAATGAACGAATCAACTGCAATTCATATGCATCACACACACACACCTTAATTTCTCTGCACAATTTCAGGAAAAGACTGGGTTTCTTTCTCCTGGGTTTCCCTCCTCATTAGTGCTACAACCTCAACATAGAGAAGCTGTGTACCTTTAATTATATCAAATATCCTTAAAACCATACTCTCCCCCTACCTTCAATGCCATTAAAATAGCACATTAAAAATGTGTTTTGATTAAGCTGACTTAATTAAAAGATAGTGATTAATGTGACTTTGAAACTACTAAAATTAAGTCATCTCTTCTGTGTGGATTGACATGATTGAAGATGACCATCTTCCTCAGAACTGCTACATCAAAATTATGTTCTTACTGGACTGCAGTGCTGTGTACAGGAACAAAATGTTTGTAAAATACATTTCTAAAAATCAGCTATGTTCACTGAAAGCACAGAGATCCCTCAGGGGCTGAGAAGGCAGCATAGGCTGAAGTACAGACAAGAGAGGCAAGGTCCTCCTTGTCCTTCCACTGATCTGCTGTAGGAGCTCAGGCGAGTCAGTCACCTCATCGATACTCTGTTCCAGCCACTACCGCTACTCAGACTGCAAACTCTGCAGGATGGGGGCTGCCTTCAGCAAAACACGTGTACGGTGGCACTCTCACCTCCAGTGAGCCCGTAGGTGCTGGCAAAGTCATAAACAAGGCCATGGAGAGAACTGTTAGAAAATGCCAAGAGTCTACAGGAGCTGCATCGCAAGATCACAATTTTGACATTGCGACGTTTATACTGATACACAAAAAAGATGTATAGTTCTCTTTATATGATGTGCATATAGAACCTGGCAAAAAGAACCCTAAAATGGGCTTCTCATGCATATTTGGAGGCTTTAACTGTAGCTTAGTCCCACAGATGAGAAAGCCAGCAATCCTCTATAAGACCACAAAGGCAGCTATTGACTGACAGAAGTAAAAGAGAAAAGCACTTTTCCTTCCTTTCACAAAGAAGTACAGAAGACATCTCCACCTTTTAGAGAGGGCAGCACTTACATTTTGCTTATGATTTGAGTCTTCATGAAATCAGCTCTGACGCAGCCTAAGATTTAGCTCAGTAACAATGTGTTTGGGATTTTTAAAAATTGTTTTCAGGGTTTTTTTGAGTCCTTTAGAAATTATTTCAGCTGCCTTTGATTTACTTAGCCTTGGTGTCCACATTTGCAGGAACAACAACTGTTTCTGCTTACATAGATGGAGCCTGCAAATGGGGACAGGAGAGCTGAGACCACAAAGCAATTCAGCGGCAAGGACTAACAACTTTTCACGTGAGACCTGTTTGTCAGTTGCAACCAGTATAAATCGCCAAGCCAGGCACAATCGTCTCATCTCTCACCTCCCAGTCTCCCAGTATGTCATCAGCCCCAAAACTAACTGCCCAACAGAGTCTTTCAAACTTGTCCCGTTCCCCCACCACACCAGGACAGGGGGTGTCCAACTAACCATACTGTGTTAAGCACATGTTCCATTAGCATGTCAAGGTCAGAAAGCATCACAGAAAACAGTGTTTTATCTTCTCAATTTTATTTTAAAAGCTTACGCTTAGCTTCTGTGCATAAATTTTGTGTGAGACTGTAAAGCCTAGTACCAAAGGGGATATTGCTCACCCTATGTGCTTCTGGACCTGGTAACTCCAAATGGCACTTGGCATTGGGAATTCATTCTTTCCTGTAGGATACGACTGGCCTGGTGTTTGCAGCAGCTAGACAAATATTCTCCAGTTAAAGCACCATTTTGGAAATAATGGTTGAGACAATTATTTCTGCTAGCAACTACACTAGATTTAGTAGTGATACAATGAAACCAAATGACAACACAGTAGTCCAGTACAGACAAACGGCTGGCTCTTTGACTTAGCATTTTCCTCATATTCCCTCTTCCACCATCATTTCATCCACAACGCTGTTAGTACAGACAGGGCTTTAGGCAAAGGCAGCATCCAAACACCACATGAGCAATTCCTGCCGAAGACATTTTTGCACAGCACACTACTAAAAGAGCCAGTGAATACTGGTATTTTGCCTACAGCTGGCACTTTGATTTTGTGACTGCTACTAGCAGTGTATGGCTTTATAAAAATTATTTCTGACCTAATGTGCATGTTGTCTCATTTTTTAACTTGCCCTGAGCAGAAGCTCAGAATGAAATCAGTTTAATAGAATAATTTTACTGCATGTAGATTTTGTCACAAGTATTGCTTACAGGATTACAAAACTCACTCTCTTCAAAGCACAGCTGGGATCTAAATTAAGCCTAGAGAAAATAGCTAGAACTCTGCCAGCCTGTAAAGTGACGGTATTATTCTCTTATACTGGGCTTCATTGACATACAGATATATCCAGTGGGCACTGAAAACCAGTGTACAGAGTCAGTGAGACTTGACTGTTTCATAATAAAATTTATTCCTTCTATTTATTATTTACCCAAAGAGGAAACCAAGATGAGAACAGGAAAACATAAGATACAAGAGAGAATTCTTCACAAGCCATGTTTCTATTGTGATTTCAAGAAGAAAACCAATTCAAGTAGCAGAGGAGGAATATAAGAATATCCAAATGCAGAACTCTGATTTCTCTTCTATTTCTAGAATTAAATTATAGTATTGCCAGCACCAAGAGTTCAGAAAAAAAGGGGAATGTGAACAGTAAAGTCTCAAAAATACAATTCCTTCTGCAAATATGAAAAAATAAGATGATACTCTCTGGTTGTAGCATGACTTCCAGAGTGAACGCTTTATGGAAAACTGTGTCGAGATAATCATAACAAAATTTGAAATGATTGCTAACAGGCATAGATACGAAACACAGAGATAGTAACAGATATAAGAGAAACAACTTCTTCAAAACAGTCTTATTCACCCTGCTCCCTTCTTTTACACATCGTATTTGTAAGAAATCCTTGATTTAGATGAAAGGAGAAACTTCTTCCCTCACATGCTCCTTTCCCTCCCCTGCACTTTCTGCTACATTCCCATCTAAAACACCATCACATCCACCTAATGCCCTCTAGTACTTCCTCAAACTTACTGCTTTGAGCCACCCTTCTTGCCTTATTTCTATGCACATTTTAGGTGTAGACCCAGTCTGAAAGGGGGGGAGGGTAAGGGGGACGATGCAGCTCTACAGCTGCTACTGTGACAAGCAAACCCAGTGTATACCCATATTTGATGTCCTATGATCACCTACTTCAGACTACAAGCATCTTGGTGCAGGAACCAGATTTTCCCAGATAGGTAAAACATTGTGAAATGACGCTAAAATATACACAGTAAATAGCACACTACACTTGCAAAGTCAAGCACCCAAGAGCCAGTAAATGCCAAAAGTCAGGTAACCCACATAACCTTAATCCAGAACCCATGGGCATACACGTTGTGGTATTGTTACCTTACAAGATAGGATACTATTTTTTTAATATCGTCCTGCCTTGCTCAGTGCACAAACATGCTGGGCTCATTGAAAATGCAATCATTCAATATCTTCGTTGTTCACTGATCCAGACCTTGTCTCCTGTATGCTCTTCTAATCCTGTTCTGAAGGCAGAAAAGCCCATAAGGAAACAACTATTTTATTCATATATTGCTACAGTATCCAGGTAATCTCATGAACATTTATTTGCCTTTATTTTACAAAAGCTGTTGTGCTTGTGCTGGTTTTGTGATGCACAATACAGAGGAAAGAATAAGTGAGCATTAATTTGAAGTGCTCATAACTTGCCCGGTTGCTGAATTTTAGAGTACTCTACACATTTGGCATGGTTTTCATATTCAAAGTATAGTTTCCACCTGACAACAGTGGGAGGAGTAGCTCTTCTTCATTTATGCAAATCATCTCACAGAGGAGGAATAGACTATTATTGCCACCTATGAAAAGCTAGGTTTAAGTGATTTGCCCATCGTCACACACTATCATGTGGCAGATGCAGGGATATAACTTTACTCTCTTAAATACTGTTCGATTTTTGTACACACACTTTCATTTTACTACCTGCCATTCCCCAACTCCTTCACTAATTCTCCTAGACACAGCCCCTTTTTTGGTACTGAAATGTTGCTCAGGCAGATTTTCAAAGTGTATCTATAGTTGGCTGGAATTTCTAAAAACATAGCAGAATAGCTCTGGTCAGATAGCTGTATGGCTAGTAAACTCTGGCATGTTCAGCACATAAATACAGTCTTACAATGTGGATGTGACACAGTTGCTGTGTTCCAGCAAAGCATGCAAAATACTCCCTAGCACTGCTGGATTTCCTGTGAACTTACACACATTGCTTTCTGAGGAGTCCAGGACAGAAATGAGTCTTACTTATAGGATGTTCTCCACAATGAAATGGAAGTCTTAACCTCCTATACTACATGACAATTCACCCTCAAAGCCCAGTTTTCTCTGCCTCAGCTTGCAGAGAGTCTCACCAAGACCCCTGAGCCTAATAGTGTACAAAGACCCCAAGAAGTACTCGCAACTGGATTGGTCATGGAGTATTACAGGGGTACTACACATACAGTGAACAGCATGCACCCAGCTGCCTGTTTCTATTACAAGCAAGAACAGCTGAAGTGAGACGAGCAGGGCTGGAGCAGCGAGTGCATATGTTACTGTAACTGTTCTCAACAGCAAACCTTCAGGGAAGTGGGCAGGGGTTTTCCGGACACTTCATCTTGGCCCCTCTCCTTCACCAGCTTAATAAACCCGCACCAGCTTAATGAACCCAATCAAGACCTTGAAGGCAGCTTCCCCCATAAATATCCAAACCACAAACTATACGGAGGTGCCCAACTCACTGACTCAGCTGCTTTGCTTGCCTTTCAGGGGTGAAGTGCCAAGGCAGGTGACAGGCATAAACACACGAACTTAAAAATTATTTTTTTTATTATTTCAAACCCCACCGAAGAGGGAAACAAAAAAGAAAACCAACAACAGCCACCCTTCCCCCCTGAAACAAGCTCCCTCACTAGAGGGAGTAGCCCCCCCTTAACATGGATTCTTGTCCTCCCCTCTGTGCCTCCTCAGGTACACCAGGTGCACTGCCAGAGAGGCACAGGGGAAGAACCGGGACGCTTAGCACCGCCACCGCCACCGCCACTGAGGGCGAGGGCGAGGCCCAGGGCCAGGGCCTAGGCCCACCCCCACGGCCAGGGCCTCACAGCCAGAAGACCCCGCGCTACACAGGTGCCAAGAGGGTGGAGCAGACGCCCTTGCTCTCTGAATGGTGCATTTAACTGTCAATCAGAGCTCCTTCCCTCCCCCCGCGCCGAGGCTGCCCGATCCAACCGCGCCTCCGTCAAACGCCATCGCGGTCATACTGATGAGCGGTGGGAGGGGCAAGGCCCCGATCCCTCGCACTCCGATTGGCCAAATCAGCCACTCGCTCCGGCGAGGCTCCGCCTCCTCGCCGCTCCCCTCTGAATCTACGGTGCGGGGAGAAAAATGGTGCAGAGATGTCTCACGATCTGATTGGCCAAGTGGTAACGCCACTCAAGTTAACACTCCGCCCCTCCGGCGGGACAGCGTCTCAGCTGACCGGTCAGCCCCGTGACAGGGTGGGGTTGGGCTTCACTAGCGAATGGTCAGTTCCGTCAGTCAGTCCTGCAAAGTCCCGCCCAGCCGCCCCGAATCTCACCTGCAGATTGGCTGCGGCGGTTGTCCGTCAGCGCTCCCTAGTGGGCGGGGCGCTCGGGGTTCTCTGTCCGACGGTGCGGCCCGGCGTCTTCCTAGCGGCGTCTCGCAGCAGCGGCGGCGGCCGGCAGCGCGGCGGACATGGGGCAGCGCGGCGGGGCCCCCTGGGCCCTGGAGGTGGCGGTGCTGGTGACATCGGCCTGTCTCGCCGGTGAGCGAGCGGGGTCGAGCCAGCGCGGGGGAGCGCTGGCCTGGCCGGCTGCCGCGGGGGGCGGGGAGGGCTGCGTCGCCGCTGCGGAGGGGCGTTGCGGGGGGAAGGGGCGGCCGCGCGCCTCAGCGAGCCCGGCCGCAACGGTGGGAAAGGGGCGCGCGAGCGGTTGGGGGAGGGGGGAAGGGAGCGCGCGAGCTGGGGGGTGGAGGAGGGAGGGGCGCGAGCCTTGCGGGGCGGGGGCGGGGGGGGTGACCCGGGGAGCGCGCGGCCCTGGGCGGGCGCTGGGGCGCCTGGTGCACCCTCGGAGGGCGAGCCCCGGCCCCGCAGATAGCCCCGGGGCTAATCCCATCTGTGGGCAGTGCTCGGGGGGCGGGGTGTGCGCGCCCGCCAGCTTCAGGACCGGGAGGTGGGAGCGGAGGGCTGCCCCTTGAGCAGCGGCTGCCGCTCCCTGCCCCGCTTCTCCTCACCCACGCCAGCTCCGGTGGAGGCCGTGCTAGGACACTTCCCTCTCCCTTCCTAGCAAAGGGCTGCGTAGAGCGTTTTGGAGCTACGCATCGTTTTGTTACCTTGTACGAATTTTCATGTTTTGCCAAGCTGCTTTTGTGGTCGTTGGAGGCTGTCATTCACTGTGCATCAGGCTTGCGATCTGCTCTCAAGGCTGCCAGGCCCCATAAATAGTTTTCACTCGGTATACCTTAGTTCTTCAGTCCAGGCTCACAAGGGCTTTTGAGAGCCAAAGTTCTACTGAGATATAACTTTGGTAAGGTAGAAGTTTGATTAAGTATTCTGTAGGTGGGTGGATAATAGTATGCAGGATTAATTGCATCTCAGAATTTACTCTCTGGGCTTCACTGCTTATGTGGCCTAGTGTGGTCAAGCAATTATAGGGGTATTCTGGTCAAGCAGTTATAGTGTGTCTGAGGAAGAGGCTTGTGTTCCCAAGTTCAAATTTGGTTTTAATCATTGACATCTTGAACAAGTCTAGCAAGGCAAAAAATTCCTTCTTAAAGAAATTGGTCTGGAAACATTTCTGTCCTTGAAAATGCAGGTTGATACACCATTAAAATTGATAGCAGGCCATCCAATGAACACATACCAATTTAAAACAAAAAATGCTTGAATATGCTCCATATACATCTGTTGGTTTGGCCTGTTTCCTTCCTTTTGCCATGCTTCCCTGACCTGCATCGCAGTACTTTGTTCCTTTAGTATGTTTATCATAACATAGCTCAGATTTACTGTCAACATTTGTATGCATGATCATGACCCAGGCTTTAAAACAGCATCTTCAAGGTCACATTGGTTAAATTAACATTAGGAAAGAATATAACTGCGCAAGACATCAGTTTACTATTGCATTATTTTTGTAAATAGCCTTTAGATTTGCAGATGCCCTGGAAAACTATTGTATGTAGCTGCTCAGATTGGTAACTAATTTTCAGTGATCATGTGAGTAAATACTTTTATTTTCTTTAGACAGTTATCTTATTCATGTAATTTTGAAGTCTGCAGTCAGACTGATTGTATAATTAGAACTTCAACTTAGGTGGCGTGTAAATATTTATTGCTCTTACTTGATTTTCTTGAGTCTTGTGTCAGATTAGTTTTCTGTTCAAAACCTACACAGGTTGCTCATTGAGGGGGATATGCCTGAAATTTTGCGTTATACGTGTTACTGCTTATATACACCAAATACATTTTAAAATTTATTTAGATAAATGTTTGTGTACACAGTATTGTGGTTATGCTTAAAGTGACTGTAACATAGGAAGCTAGGTTGAAATAAGCTCATCTCTTATTTCTATGGAGTCCTTTCTGACTTTATTACACAGTAAATTACTGTCATCATAACACAGATTATAAATATGCTTTTAGTCAACTTTGCTATTCAAGGTAATGGGGAAGAGAGTGAAGGGGGATCCCAAATAAGTGAAAACCCAACATGAGAAGTATTGCAGATTGTGGCTTCACACAATCAGTTTAGGTCCAGTACTGCATCCAAGGAAGAAGAACATCTTACAACATCATGTGCTTGAGAAGGCAGAGCAGAGACACCGGAGCTGTTCTGCAGAAGCCAGATTGTTCCTGGCAGTGCTCTGTTTAAGCCAGCACTGACAAACTCTGCTGATCCTCCTGGCTCTGGGTTCAGTGGCTCAGGCTGTTGTCTGCATGAAAAGAGGTGTTATGCCAAGCAGTCCCGGAAGCACACAGAGCCGTGTTGGTGCATAGCTGTTTGTGAGCTAACATGATTTTGGAGTCTGCCTGGCTCTACTGAGAGTTAGCTTTACCATGTCTGAACGGTAACACTGCTCACAACCTGCTAGTGAGTACGCAGAAGTGTACTGTGCTGTTGCTTCAATAGTTGTCCTGCTTTTGTTGATGTGGATTTGTCCGTCCTTAGTCATTGCTGTACAGAAACCTTATTTTGTATTCCAGAGCGTTAAAACGATTGGTTCACATTACTTGCATTACATAAACCGATAGGCGTGAGAGGGAGGCAGAAGGAATGAAAGCTGTAATATACTTTCTTTCTGTGTTATGCAAGGGAAAGATTGCAAGAATTCTGACAGCTTTTTATGTTTGTTTTTTAGGTGTATGTGGTGATGAATTTAGTGTTCTACGATCACCTCAGTCAGTTGTTTTTCGAGATGGAAGTTGGCCCATTCCTGGCGAGCGGATCCCAGATGTAGCTGCGTTATCGATGGGCTTTTCTGTTGAAGATGTATGTTTCAGGTCTTGATTTTGAAACACCTCTAGAACTATGGAGCTGCTCACTTAACATGCAAATCTTCCTGTCATGTGCTGGAATATATAAAATATAATCCTGTTTGTCTTGAGGAATGCATGACTTGTTAGAGTGTGGTTTCCAAGCATAGGGCTGTATCAGTCATATGAGCAGCAAAGGCTGTGCTAGCTGGCTAATTTGAATCATCAGCTATAGAAGGAAGCAAGCCTACGGAGTCTTTACAGTGCTGTTCTTCAGTTCCTCTGAGACCCAACTACATGCTGTATCCCCCCATCCGTGGTCACGTACTGAGAATCTGTGGAAGCCACTGTCATTTCTTGCCTACGAGCTATCTGTAGGGCTCTGCTCTTGGGTACTCTGAAGATTGTGAGAAATGGCTTGGCTAGGCAGGCATTTTGTCAGGTCAGCAAGCTTGTCTGCTGAGCATAGTTAATAAGAACAAGTAGACTGGGTACTTAGGAAGTAATCCAAAGACTTGAAAACCTAATTTGTGGTAGCGTTTTCCCAAATCAGGCTTTCGAATACAGCTTTAGTGATGTTTAAAGTGGGGCACGAGTAGGAGCCTTTGGATTGATTCCATCTTGCCTACTGAATTTTTTGCTGGGCTTCAGCAGGGATGAGTGGCTGTCGAAGCAGTACATGAAAGCGTAATAGCCAGGCGTCTCTAGCAGTGTCTGTGTGCAGCCGGATACTCAAAGCTACAAGCTGGGATATTCTCACAATGCTGGTGAGGGAGGCCGGTTCCCATTTCTTCCATACTGCAGCTAGGCAAGAGGTCTGATAAGTCTGGTTTGAATGCAGGTCTGTTTAGCCTGTGTTTTGGAATTTGTCTGCAAATATCTTGCTGTGAATTAATTATGCTTTTTTGTCATTAAACTAGTAACAAACTCTTATGAGTAGTATTCCTAAATTCCTAAGAAGTATATTTTGATGATTTTATCAAGAAAAAACAATACATCAGATGGTATTGTGTGCGTTGCATGTGAAGACATGCAGCAAAACAGTGGGGTTTGGCCCATTTTGAACGCTTTACTTTTGGTATACTTGTCATCGGGAGGTATGACGTGGTTGTCATGGAAAAAAAGTGTTTCAGTACTTATTCTGTGCCTTTGCCAAAGCTTGGAATTCATTTGCTGTGATGGGTCCATAGCATCCTTTAGAAGTAGTTCTCTATTAGTATTATTTCAAATCCTAGAAGCAGGCAGGGAAGGAAGTGTTTAAATTTCTCTGTTCAGTTAAGCCCTGGAACTGAAAGTTATCAGCGTTGTCACTAAGGCAGAGATCACTGTGTAGGCAGCTTCCAACCCTGGTATGGAGAATACTGCAGGGCCCAAACACTCATTTTGCAGCTTACGTCAAGGCTAGGAACATAAACTGACAGTGCAGTGGGTGCACTGGAGAGAATTTAGAATTCTTACTGCATTACATTGGGGATTCTCAAAAACAGTCATGCAATATTCCTCCCTTGTTAAGGCAAGGTAAAACCGAACCCCTTTTTTGTCCCTGATGATGCTTTAAAAGGTTTTTCTTTTGGTTCTTTGAAGTGATACAGATCATAATGTCAATGTTTAATTCTAAAATCCCAATAAATTGGTTTCATAAAACTTAAACAAGCAGTTATGTCTTTTACACAAATGGAGAAATCTGTTTGAATTCATTCCAAATAGATGAATTTGTATTTTGTGCCTGAATAAACCAGCCAGGTAGCCTTCACTGTGCTCTTACCAATAAATAACTGTAGTAAGCTACTAAGGAATCTTTTCATGTTTCTGTGTGAATTTGTAAGTTTTAGATAAGTAGGCTGTTGGTATAATTGACAGTCCCCTCCCTTTTTTCTGCCCGTTTCTTTCTGGTACTGAAAATATCAAGATGTTAGTGTTTTAATGTGCTAAACCTGTTTCTATGGTGTTTTGTGAACAGGGTTGTTTTTGTTTGTTTGTTTTTAAATTCAGCCTTCACTTATTAAATACAGACTATGATATTTCTAATTTAATTATGGGAAATAACTCTTGATATATCCAATATGTATAATGCTTTCTCAGTGTAGACTTTGCTACGACGTTACTGGCAGCTTTTAAACTAACAGTTTCTTCATGGTTAACTTGAGACAGCATTATTCAAGATGAAAGTGGTGTAGTGTTAACTTCTTCATGAAATTTCCAATAGGCTGTCCTGCACAGAGATATTAACAAAGATAGTAAGTTATTTTGCTGTAATAGTGGGGGAGGACTCCTCTCTCTCCCCCTGTGAAATACAAGTTTTTTTGCTGTTTTGTAATAGGACCTTTCCTGGCCTGGGCTTGCTGTGGGTGATCTGTTTCACAGACCACGAGCTACTGTGCTGGTGACAGTGAAGGGAGTAGACAAGCTGGCATTGCCTGTGAAAGGGATTTCTTACCCTATTGAGAATGTGAGTATCCACATTTGGAACTGTTGTGCAATTTCTGTGACTCTTGTGATCTAATGAGAAGTACGTGACTCTCTACTGTAGTCCTTGATGTTCACTTATTTCTTACTTAACTTGAAGTTCACATATCCCCTAGAATGATGGATCAGGCTGTATAGATAAATAATCCAATCAGACTCCTGTACAAGGTGAGAGGCCTTTAAGATCACCCAGGGCCTCCTGTGTTGAGTTCAGTAACTTGTTTGATCAAAGCATGTTCTCCTTGAAAGGCATCTAGTTCTAATATGTTTGTACCAAGAGACAGAGAATCCACTGCTTCCCATGTTAGCAATTCTGACCACGAATCAGTATGTTAACTTTTTTTTGCTTCAGCTGAGTGTGTGTGATCGCATTTTATATGATGTTGATTCTCTGAGGTACTGTGTTGCCGTCTAAGCAGTCTTTGAGTTTTCCTCAAGTGCTTGACCCTGAAATATAGCACTTTGAGATGCCATTTGATTATACTGTATCAAAAAGAAAACAACAAACATTACATTTACCTGTCACTGTCTGTCTTTGCTGAGACTCTTTTCTCACACTTGTCATAGCATCACAGAATCATTTAGGTTGGAAGGGACCCCTTGAAATTGTCTAGTCCAACCCCCGATCAAGCAGGGTCAGCTAGAGCAGGCTGTCCAGGACTGCGTCCAGTCGTGTTTTGACTGTCTCCACAGATGGAGGCTCCGCATCCTCTCTGGGCAACCTGTGCCAGTATTTGACCACCCTTACAGTAAAAAAACTCTGTTCTTGTGTTCAGATAGAATTTCCTACTTTTAGATTTATGCCCATTGCCTCTTCTCCTGTCATATGATTTTGTCCACACACCTCTTAACAGGAGCACAGTAACTTAGAAAATATTGGTAACTGTACAGTGTCTGCTCACTTCTCCTTTATAAATACATTGTCTGGTTTAATCCATTTTTCTCCAGTATTGGACCAGTTCTTCATGTTGAGCTGTTGTTTGTCCAGCATGAACCCACAAACCCTTTTCAAATAAGTTGTTTTTCAGGTTATTTCTAGTTAGTTAATTCTGCTTCCGCCCATCTTGGAAAACTTTGTTTTGCACCAGTTTACTGTGCATTTTGGCTCTGTGCGACTGCTGTGCTCCTGTTAAGAATTATTATTTATCATTTTATTATTTCAGTCAAACCGTGGAATCATCAGTGACAAGGTTGAATAGTGTTTTGTTTAATATTGACACCCTATTGCACACCCCGAGATGAGGTGATGATTTCCCTGTGAAATTACTTTTACAGCTATCAGGCAGTCTTTTAGTCTATTTTAAAATATCAGCGTTTAATTGGAATATTACGTGGCTTTACATTGAACTCAGGTCAAATTCAGCTTAACACAGATCTGCTTTCGCATCAGCTTTCAAGCACAGCTCACTAGTCCAGGCACAGTTACATGTTGGCATTGCTGAAATGGTATCTGGACCAAAACTGATTTAGGATTGTCTGCACCTGACTGTGTAGGCATTGCTAACTTGCGGAAACCTTAAATATACTTGAAGTCTTCAGTCGTATTTGCACTTGTAACTTTGATAAAGTTCTGATGTCTACATAATACATATTTTCTTTATTTCCCACTAATAGGGATTAATATTCCCAAGCTTTAATTGTTTCAGTTAACTGCTGCCATGGCTTCAAATGAGCTGCCCCAAATGTATGCTGGCAAAGTACTGGTTCTCTGATATTCAAGAATAGTTTCAAATGATCATCACTGAGACCATGTTCAGGACCACTGGGTACAAATTATCCTAGCTTACAGACTTACTTAAAATTTATTAGAAAAAATATTTTTATGCTCTTTAACTAGTGAATGGAAATGTTCTGTTCTGCTTCTTTTTAGATGAAACCCAGAAGTAAGTGTTTAGAAAAACTAAGTTTTATTAGCTTGCCAGTAATGGCACTATACTGTGCTAGGATTTCTTTTATTCTTAGTAATTTTTTATATGGCTCTTTTCTTTGGTGTTTCAGCCATTGGTCTTTCTACTGGTATATTTTCGTTCATCAGTTTTCTGTTGTTCATAACTTTCCATTTGCACTAAGGTTGGTTTCGCCTTTTGTATTGCTTCTATATTTGTTGGTCTTGCTTTACGGATAAACAAAGCTATACTCTTAGCTTAAGTAAGCCTCTTAATTACACAGTCATGGCCCCTTGGAGTTCTTAAAAATATATTGTGTCCACCATATATACAAATAAATTGTCTGTTCATAGATACACAGTTGATGTTTTGTTTTGCACATTGGCTCCTGTTATTTGTTATTATCACTTTGGAAATATTCATACTCTTTGCTCAAAAAGAGGTGGTCCTATTTTTCCAGACTTCTGTAGTTAAGCAAATTATCTCCTTTTATATCGTTAGGTCCTGTTTTACCCAAAAATCTAACTCGACTTTGTCTTCCAGGCTGTTCCTTTCAGTCTTGACAGTGTTGCAAACGCTATTCATACTCTGTTCTCTGAGGAAACTCCTGTGGTCTTGCAGCTGGCCCCCAGTGAGGAAGTGAGTATTGCTTCACTTCTGATTCCAGATGTTCTAAATAGTAAACCTCTTTCCAGTTGTGTGGCTGGAGCAAAACCAGTTGATTATATGAAATATGTTGCATTGGAGAGAGATTGCAAGTATGATTTGATTATTAATGTGTGACTGGAAAAACTAAAAACTAACCTCCGTTGTTATTAAACAATGGCTGTTCCTGCAGAGAGTGTACATGGTGGGCAAGGCAAACTCTGTATTTGAAGATCTTTCTGTCACACTGCGCCAACTGCGAAACCGCTTATTCCAGGACAACTCCATTCTCAGCTCCCTTCCTCTCAACTCCCTCAGCAGAAACAACGAGGTAAAAAACTTTAATCAGTGGGAACTTTTACAATTTTTTTCTAATATTCTTAGTTAGCTTGTGCTTTTCCTCCTCCCCTGCCCCCACCTTGCTTTGCCTAGGAGAGCCCACTCTAATTTTTTCTAACTGAATTCTAAGAAGTAAGTTTTAAGTTCTTCTTTTAAGTAACTTTATTGAAAGAGTAATTTCCTTTTAGCATGTTCTATGCTGTAACAGACGTAACCTGTTATAAAATACTGAGACTTGCAACAAAATGAGACTTCCCTAACTGTGGTTTCATCAAAGGAAATACCTGTCTCTTTCTTCCTGCCTCTTCCCCCAGGTTGACTTGCTTTTTCTGTCAGAACTACAAGTCCTACATGATATTGCAAGTCTGGTAAGATTTTTTTGAAACACTTTCCCCATCTTATGTCACAAACTTCAGAGATCTCATTTAAAGGTAGAGAAGCCATAGCCAGGATGCTTGGCAACCGGTGATATATATTCAAGTGTGTCATCAGTTGGTTGCATCAGTTTAAATAATGCATTCTCAAGCTATTTGTATCAGCCCTGTCACTGATGGAAGAAAATGAGAACCTTAATCATCTGTAGTTTCTTTTGTATTGTGTTTGATGAGAAAGGGGGGAATTCTGAGCTGCTATTTCTCCATGCCCAAAGACATGGGAAGTACTCAGTGAAGAATTTGTTGGGGCTTTCCTTGTTTTCTTACTTGGGAAGTATAATGGTAGTTAAGAACCTGTTCTTTGCCCTGTTCACCATTTTACTTCAAAATATTGCCATAACGTTTTATCTGAAAAGACTGGAATGACTTTTGTAGCGTGAATAGTGGTGGTGATAGAAATGTTCCAATGGAGGGGTGAGCTTTTAATTCTGATCTTTTTAAGGAAAAAGCTTCTTATGATCTTTTTACCAAGAAGCTGCTGTCTTGTTGCTGTGGTTTAGGGTTTGTTTGGGGGTTTGTCTGTTTGGTGGTTGTTTGGGTTTTTTTTGTTTTTTTCTTTTTTTTGTCCTTTAAGCTGCAGACCTCAGCTACTTAAAGTGAAAGAAACAGTCATGAAAAAATTTGGAAGTTCACATTAGGTAAAGGGCTGGTGGAGACAAATGGGACTCTTGAGGAAATGAGGTAGAACAACTTGTTTTTGTCTTGCAGACTAGAAGTGCTGTAGTTAAAGTAGATGGGAAGACAGGAACAGATTAAATTCCTTGCTTTCAGAGACTGTTCTCTTGTGCAGGCAAATGTCAGTGCTGTAGCTTCACACCTGTAGAAGTGCAAGAATATCTCTACTCTCCTTTGAGATAATTTGGATTATATTGGTTGGATTTTATGACAATGGGATGATAATCCTTAAGTAAACTACTTTTGTACGTGGGCAACAGCAAGGTAGAAGTTGCAACCTACTTGGTTTTGCAAGGGCCAGCTTCAGTGGAGGGAATAGTAGTATCCAAGTATTGTAGTTATGTTTTTTTTTTTCTCCAAGTTTTATTTTTATGGCAATTACAGAACAAGGATTCTGATGTGAATAGGTATAATGTTTCTTTTTAGTAGAGCTCTATATTACATGTATATAACCTCATGTTAGGAATAGATGCTACATGATGATCATCTGCTTTCTTCTGTAGAATAAGAAACAATTGTGGACATCTTCTAGTTAAGTTGGCAAGAAATTCCACTTCCTAATCAATATGGAATATGACTGTGGAAAGTGAGGCTGGATTAGTCCCAGCAAACTGATTTTGTGAAATGTGTTTTTAAAGTAACCTGCGTATGAATTAATTTCTTTCTGCCCTCAATCGTGTGCCAAAGCTGTCTCGACACAAGCACTTAGCCAAAGATCACTCTCCAGATCTGTATTCTCTGGAACTGGCTGGTTTGGAAGAGGTTGGAAAACGATATGGGGAAGACTCTCAGCAGTTCAAGGATGCTTCTCAAATTCTTGTAGACTCTTTGCAAAAGGTATACTTTCTACATAATGAACAAAACTCACAAGAATACTAAGGAAATAATTTTTTGTGCTAACTACAAGGGAGTTAGTTTATTGACTGTCTTCTTTGAATTGTCACTTCATTAGTGATGGCTTGACTGATGCTTGGTTTTGTTGTTTGGTTTTTAAAATGCAGTTGTTCAGTTACAAAATCGAATGTTACATTTTGTCACTCTGGAAAGTGTTGACATGATTCTATAATGTGTTAGATATTTTGCATAAAGGAGTAGGAAAATACTGAAACCATATATCAACATGACTTAGTATGGTTTTTTTTCCTAAATAAATATCTTGCATTTAAAACCACTAGTATGTCTCACAAAAACTGGCTCTCAGAAATGTGGAAATATCTTTATCCTAGGGTACAGTGGTTAGTTTCCCCTTGCCCACAAAGCTGTATAAGTCTAAATTTCCAAGCCTCTAAAACAACTGCTGTTCATCTATCAATGTGCTCAAGAAAGTAGTTCTTTAGCAGGTCTTATGTAATCATTAGATAAAAGTCTTTATTAAGACCAGTCACTTTTGAGAGTTTCAAAAGCATGATGGAAAAGCATGAATTTGTTAAGCCAAATAACTGTTTTCTCTAAACATTCCTCTTCAGCCTCTTTGCAGTTAAGCAAATATATTTAAATACTAGACATATTAGTCTTTGGACTAGATTAAAATATTGAAGTTCATAATTTCCCAGTGGAAGGTTGAGAACCTAAATATTTTGTTGAAACTGAGACATACAATTGGCAAAGTACATGGTGATGGGCCCTTTGTAAAAGGGATGAAAGAACGACTTTCTTCATCCAGATGTTGTAAACCAGGTGAAAGTTGGCACTTTCTTAGTGGAGTTCTAAAATAGTGTAGATTTTTACAACTTTCCATAATTATTCCTGAAGCTGACATCTTATGGTTTAGTATGTCTTGCTAACAAAACTCTACTTAATTCCTGGCTACAGTGTAGGTTTTAAATTAAATCACTTTTGCTTTTCCAGTTTGCAGATGAGATGTTTAATCTGTATAGCGGGAATGCAGTAGTAGAAGTGGTGGCTGTAAAGACATTTAATTCTCCCCTCACGAGGAAGACGCGCTCCATTCTCCAGTCTTCACAGGTAGTAGATACACATTTTTCTATATCTCATTTATTAAAAGTGATCCAAACTGCATCACTTCTTCACTTGAGCTTAACTTTTTTTTTCCTAAGGACTAGAATACTGACTGTGATTTTAGGCATGGGTGCGAAGAGGTCAGCTTACCTGTCTTGATCTTCACTTAATCATATAGTAATTTAGGTTGAAGAGGGCCTCTGGAGGTCATCTAGTCCAACCTACTGCTCAAAGCAGGATTAATTTAGGAGCTAGATCAGGCTGCTCAGGTCCTTGTCCAGCCAAGTTCTTTAAAAGTCCCTGGCTGGAAGTCCCACCGCCTCTCTGGACAGCTCATTCCAAAGTCTTAACCACTTTCACTGTGAAAACTTTTTCCCTTAGAATGTGCTTTTCTGCTGTTTTCTCCCTAGTACACTAGTGCATGCGAGTCCTGCCTCCTGGGTGAGGACAAAATTGTTTTCCTTGACTTGCTGCCTACACTCCAGATGCAGTCCAGGATGCAGTTGCCCTGTGTCAAGGGCACGCTGCTGACTCCTGTTCACCTTGTCCACCAGGACCTCCAGGTCCCTTTCTGCAGAGCTGCTGCCCAGCCGGTCAGTCCGCAGCCTGTGCTGTCATGCGGGGTTATTCTGTCCCAGGTGCAGGGCTTTGCGTTTGTCCTAACTAAATTTCATGAAGCTCCTCTCAGCCCATTCCTTTGGATTCCATTAATGTCCGTCACATAATCACTTTTGCATTTTGTGTCCTAGTATCAGAATTGTCTAGACAAAAATGCATCTTTCCTATTCAGATTGCTCAGATTTTCGATGTAGTCAGAATGTGTTTTGTGTGCAAGCTAACTTTAAAGTAATACACATTTTCTTTATTACAGAGCGAAACAGAAAATCCATATAACCTTGCCTATCCATATAACTACAACTACTCTGTAATCTTCAACATTATTCTGTGGATGATGATAGGTCTTGCTTTAGCTGTGATAGTTATCTCCTATAACCTGTGGAACATGGATCCTGGGTACGACAGCATTATTTATAGGATGACAAATCAGAAGATAAGAATGGATTGAACTGCACTGTATTTCAGCGCAAGGAAATGATGAAGAGTAAGGTCTCCTTTAAACTGTGTGGAAAACAAATATTCTGACATGACTAATTGTGGAATTTTTTTTAAAGGTGTATTTATTTCTAAGTATTTCTTTTCCCTCTCAAGCCTATTTTGAATGTTAGTAGTAGCACCAGATGGGATTTAGAAATTGAAATCTGCTTGTTAAAAAAAGGAACAATCCCCAAAGTAATTGTTATTAAAGTAACATCATTCCATTTTTTTATCATGTAACATGAGTTTTTGAAATGCCCTGTACTGCCTGTGACTGTGTGCAAAACAGATAAATTGAAATTATGATAGCAACATGTTGTTTGAAACTTTTACACTGGAAGATTAGAAATTATAGCTAAATTGTTGTGTTGTATATTATGAACCAGTTGTAAATGTTTGATGTAAATATTTATAATGGCTATATGTAACTTCAGAGAGGATAGTAATTATTCTTTAGTAAAATACTAAATATAGAAATATTTCTACAAGACTACAATTCTAGTGGCACAAATGGCATTTTGATCTCATGTTGATGGCTCAGATGTGAGCTGTAGACAGAAGGATCCTTTACCTAGAACTTTAATGATTTGGAGGTGTATAACATTAGTGTGGCTGGTCTATACAGTGGAGAGTATAAATATTGAAGTAGCACCAGTCTGATCATGGTATAATGTCAAGTACAGTTGAAAGCTCTTTTTATGATGCTTCATATTCCTTCCATTTGTGTTGATGTTATTGTAAAAAAACTAAATCAATTCTTTTTAATAAGAGTGGACCAACACTTGATTTAAATATACCTGGATTATAGTCCTGCTTCAACCATTCAATAAAACAAAGAACAACTATTCTTGAATGCATTTATTCTTTGTGGCTTCATAGAATGTGGCTACTCCTATTTAGTATTGGCTCAGCTGAATAGAGTAGATGCCGACAGCCTCCTATATGTGACAGTGGGCCTAAGTCTATAACAGTTTAGTTTTAACTGTCTTTCAAAAGCAAACATTGGAAGATCACCTTGTATAGATTAATTTTCCTAAACCAAATAGTGAGTGTAGTTAAAACAAGTGGTTAATCTCTGGCTTGAATCTTTTTTTAGAACTACCTACTTTTTAGAAACTCATTTGCTCTTGTGGTAAAAGGAGTTCTTCCAGACTACAGCAACGTGAATGGAAACTACTTTTTTCATCTTCTTGTCCTCTAATGTGCTTAAGTTTCCCTACTGTTAGGAGAGATTTGTTCCACTTCCAGAAAAGATCTGCTCATTGAATTAATTTGTCTCGTTTATTGGGAATGTCAGATTTGGAGGGGTTGAAGTTGTTCATGTCTTGGAGATCCTTGATAGTGCTTCATGTTGAATTGAGTAACATGCTGCAGCTTTGCCCAAGTCCAGGAAATCCACTTTAATATATGTTACAATCATTTGAAATTAACTTTAGGTGCCATTAAAAGTAATCTGGGTGATTAAGATCAATAGATAGAAAGGAAGAGTTGCACTGCCAGTTTCTCTGACAAGAATCTGTAGTCTAATTATTGAACATTCTGTAACACACTTGCAGTGTTTTGATGAGAATCAAATCCATCTGATGAAGCTGTACAACTTTACTATGAAAACAATTAAAATACAGCTCTGTCATCCCGTTTGATAGGCATGAACCCTAATGTTTTAAGTAAACTATTACGTTATAGTCTATATGTTGTTTTAAATTTCTTTGACTCTTTTGAGATCACTTAATATGGAAGACAATACCCCAGAACTTCAGCAGGAAGCATGATCTAGGGTAAGAAAGGGGGTAGTACGTTTACAGTAGAATCTTTCCTACTAAACTATACCTTAAAAAAATTACGTATGTGGCAGGAGAAAGAAAGACCACTGTCAGGTTACTGTCAGATTGCAGGGACCAGTTTGCAGTGAAAGGTTAACAAACACACAGGTAAGGCAAAGGTAAATGCTCTGGGAATATTTAGAAGCTTGCATTGTTTTCAGCTGTCTTGGACATAAAGCAGTTGAAATCGAGTAAGCCACGTTATGGGATTCTGCTTGTCCTAAACAATACTAAGAGGTTTAAAATGTTAAATACTCTTTAAAAAACAATGCCGCAATAGGTTCCCTGATATTTCAAATCACTCTCTGAAATTTCTAATTACCGATTTACAGTTCTTAAGTCTTTTTATATTAATTTACGTATTCCTTAAGGAGATGCTTAAGCTCCATTTCTGAGACTTGTTGCATGAACTTTCTGGTCAATTGCAACGTCTTTGCTACAATGCACAGCGATCACAAAATGTGCTAAGGTGACCCTGTGTACTATTAGAAATGAGGAGCTCAGCTCTGCCACAAGAGTAAAGCTCCCGTAATTCATTTAAAGTAAATGGGAAGCATTATTGTGACAGACATTTTCTGAAGAACCTTTTGGAGAGGTTCTGTCATATGGAAGAACAGTATCTCTGGGGTAAAAATATACTACATCATGATTCTGGTAGGCCAGGCACTGTAGTATCAGAAAGTTTGATCTCCTCTTTCACCTGCTTTTATCACTAATAAGTAACTCAAATTGCAGCTTTGTAGAGAGTGTTTCAGCCAGGCCTTTTAAGGAGGTTAAAAAAAAAAAAAAGAGATAAAACATGTTGTACATCTACTATCTAGCACTAGGACTCCCAATGCTTTTGGAAGATGAGGCTGTCTGGGCTGTGGGTTCTTCATTTTAATCAAAGTGAAAATTAGTCATGCTATAGACTTTTTGGTGAGGATTTACTTCAACTTGAGCTTCTTACTGGTCTATATTGAATTAAGGCATTCCTGGTTTACTTAATTGAGAGGTTTAATCAGATTAATAGTCCATTTCAGATACTGGTGCAGAGTTTTACAGGAGCTAGTTGTTTAAAGTGACTGTATAATTAATTGTAAGTCTTTTAACGTCTGCGTGCCAGGTATACCTAGGTAGCTATATTGTAATCAGTCTGAAGTTGGCAGTATAGAGTTTGTTTAAATGCAGGACCTGCTGTTGAGGTGGTCATCCTGTCAGCTCTGTTCCAGCTGCTTGCTGCTGCCCTAGGCCCTAATGTTACTTTTTAAAGCTAGTCTTGCCCTACTTTGAAGGGCACATTTGAATTCCCACTTTCATTCTCATGGCTGCAGGCCCCCAGCTGGTACTAAAGGGGCTTTTGAGCACTCTAATGCGCGCTATTTCTTAAATACCAGCTGCTTTGTGCAGCACAAGCTACTTCTTGAACCACTCTAAAGCCACTGTGCTTTAGTTTGAGCTAGGTAAGCAAGAGACTTTATATTGTACAACAGTACCGGTCCTTAACTGCTAATCAAATAGGCAATTACAGTACTGATCCCTGAGCCAGGAATAGCCTTTTTGTACTTAGAATTCAGTTAATTAGAATGAAAGTGCTGTCAACACCATTAGACCTGCTATTGATCATTCTCTTTAAATTTAATCATCCCAAGAATATAAATTGTAAAAAGATTTATGTGATATGGCAGAAATTGTAGGTTTTGTGTACAGTGCTACCAGGAAAGCAATGAAACTGTCACGTGAAGCTCTGTGAAGGAAGACAAGAGTGAGAACAGAAGCCCACAGTTTTGTTTTCCAAAGGGAAGTTATCGCGGTTCTTTTGAGGCCCTCCTGCGAGGCCGAGGGAGGGAGAGGGATGCAAGGAAAACATAGCCTGTATTGGGATCCTGTCCGCTCGAAGTGAGAAGGGCAGGAGAGTCACCATGCAATATTCAGCAGCAAGCAACTTTCAGCCAGGCCGGGAAAGGCTCGATATAGTGCTGTCTGTAGGATTTAGGATGTAACTGCTGCAGAGAGTGGTGATCTGGTCACCAAAGAGAGTTTTTCTTCGGGGAGCTTGGCCTCTGGCAGAAAGGGTGAGATGTATTTGATTGGGTTGGCTTCAGACCTTAGTGATATATTGTCCAGTATTTGGATTGGGGAGTACCTAGAGTCTGGGTAGCTGTTCTCATGAAGTGCTGATATTTCTGAAAAAGGAGAGAATTCCGAGTCAGAATTGAAGCCTGAGCATTGCTTTTGATATTTAGGTTGAAAAGAGAAAATAAGCCATAAAATAAATGGTTCTTTTAAGAGTCAGTATGCTGCTTTTTCTAGATAATCCCCCAAAGTCTAAACTTGGCAGAAAGGAGGTATAATCTAGGCTTTGCATATGCCTCAACTTTCCAGACTTCTCTGTGGCAGGCGTAGCAACTTTCAAAGTTCTTCCAGCCAATGCACTGCTGTTGCAACACGCAGGCAAGGGAAGCCTAAAGCAGATCTGAAATGTGTAAATGTTATGTTCAAGTCTAAAAAAAAAAAAAAAAAAAAAAGAAGTGGAAATGAAGAAACCATGTTGAAATGCAAATATTGAGCAACCCTGCAAGTGATTGCTGGGATTTATAGGTCAGCCTTAACGGAGGCGACAAGGACACTGCCAGAGTCTAGCGTCAGGAGATAAGCATCTATCTGAAAACAAAACAAACAACCCCACAACAACAATGACATTTTGAATCCTATACTGACACAATTTTTTGGCTATGGTGAAGTGAGTGCTTTGAGCTAAAATTCACAAATGTTCTCTAGGAAAAATTAAATTTCGTGCTCAAGTAAGGGTTGGGGACAGTCCTGCATTTTTTATTTTCTCTTCTGCAGGCCCTGAACCGTATTCTTAAGAATTTTCATCTTTGTAGAGGGAGGAGAGGGGATCCACACAAGTATTGCAGGACAGAAAAGGAGGCAGATCAAGGAAGACAGAAGTGGAACTATAGGATTTCAAATCCGGCAGAACAAAAGAAACTGGAATAAATGGGGAACCCAGAAGTTCATTTCCTGTCCTGTTCTGCCACTAATGCAAGGTGTTGCTATGGAGGAGCTACAATTACTTGCAAGGCGCTAGGCTTCTGCAGCTCATGGTGTGAAGGATGGAAGAGAAACGAGTGAAAGCTAGCCGGTGTACACAGATGCCATATCCTTGGAGGAGCAGGGCTGGTATGTGGTGTGTGACTGGGTCGGAGAGCAGAGACTCCAGCAACTCCCTTTGTGCAGAGCTAGCACAGACGCTGGCACCGCTGCTGCCAAACCCTTTCCAGGCACTGCTTGCAACCGCAGACCGCAGCAGGTCTCTGAACTGGGACCGCTCCTGGGCAAGTCTTTGGTCTTGCTGTAAATGACTGCAATCTCCTGGTCCAGTGACAAATTTGAGTCCCTCAGCTTGTGTTCTTTTTTGGGGGGGAAACATCTCCTGTAATCAGTGGAGCACTAGCAGGTATTACACCACTTCCCATACTTCTCAGAGACGCGTGCCCTGGCACGATGCAACTGCTGTGAAATCACCGCGCTGTTCTTTCTGCTCAGACTCATGCAACGCTTGTCCTGCCTGACCAATGATGAGGTACAGGGTACAGAAAGCCCAGGTGACCACATTCCGCTCAAATAAACAGAGCAGAACCTGACGGATGGCATGAAGCCATGCATCCAAATAGCCTGCTCCAGTGCACTCTCCTACCTGAACTGCTGGAAAATCAACCGCTACAGATGGGGTCTGTCTATGACAGGCAGGAGATGGGTTTGCTGAAAGGCTATCTAAAACCAGGAGCGGATAGGCGGTGCTCTGAAACCATAGAGATTCTGATAGATGTCTATAACAAAATTATCAGGAATTCTTTTCTAGAATAGGTCAAAAAGGCATGCATCTTTACTCAAGAGTGGTTGAGGACAGCTTTTAGAATATAAATCCCATCCTTAAATAGGGACTTACCTTGCCAGTGCGCTTTCAGAGTTTAAAGAGATTCTTCTATTGCTGAAGAACAGCTTCATACTAAAGGACTCTGGCAATCCATCAAATTTAGTAATGCCATTGACGTCACCCAACATCACCAAAAATACATAGCTAAGTTCTCAGCATGAATACACATCATAAAATATGTAGAATGCTTCATAAGAGAAACAAAATTCATAGTTGCAGCATTATAAAGGCAGTCAAATTCTACTTTAATTATGCTCCAGTGCACGAATTTATGATGACAAATTTACATGCCCTTAATCTAGTGAGCATATGCTTTTCATTAGGCAACAGGGATAGAAGTGGTATGGCTAGGATAAATTCACAGCAATTTAGCTGGTAGCTTATAGCCAACACTGTAAGGTCACTGACTTGAAAGACTTCAGTGCTACCTACCTACCTACCTACTTACCTGCTCAACCCTCTTATTTTAAGTACTTCCTTAAAATGCCATGGTCAAAGTACCCAAGGAATTGATAAAAAAAGTCTGTCGCAATACCCGTGTAATCAATTACAGCATTTGGAACACAGCAGAGCTAAATGGGAGCTCTAACTACATCCTACAGTAGGTCATCAATCAAAATCTTGACTAATGTACAGCATCAGCTTGGAAAGAAAAAACCTGTAAGTGATCAGACAGCTCTCAACTCCTATTTCTGTCACTCTTAGTCTCTGCTGCAGCAAAAAAAAAAAAGAGGAAAAAATACATAAAAACAGCTGTACCAATTATTTGCAATCAGCCTATATCTCAAATGTTTCAGCTAGTTGACAGAGCCAAGAGGAGGCAGCTGGACTCCACTGCCAGTGCTCCCCACAGCTGAGCTGCCACCTCCACAGCTGCTGGAGCACCTCTAACTGGGGCAGCCAACCCCAAGGAAGTCATCAGCTTTGCAAACAGGTGAGTTGGTTAGTATAACCTGAGCCACGTCCACGAATGTGCAGCTCTGCCCTCTGGAAATCTTCAGGGAGGTGTGCCCTAGGTTATCACGTATATCCTTGGGAGCAGAGAGGCTCTGTTTCATGGCTGAATGGGGTCTTATTTCCAAAGGAAGCCTGGTGGCACCCAAATGGTCAGAGTAGCTCTGGGTAACCTGAAAGGAAAATGTGCTAGAAAAAGGAAGTGCGATCGACTGTCAGTCATGCAGAGGAGCGGATGGAGTAAGGAGGCATAACTGGAAAAAGCAAAAACTAAGATAAGCACTCTCTATATATGAATTGGTCTTGATCTCTTCTGTGCACGTGTGCGCGCACACACAGACACACAGTTACATTGGTCTTTACAAATGAAACGTTGGAAGAGGTCTCCTCCCCCTATTTAAAAAGTTACTTTTATTAAAAAGTAGAAATATTTTTACATTCTTTCCATATTTAAAGGAGATTTTTAAAAAGTATCCTCAATATTTTGTAAAAATGAAGATTTATAAACTCAGAAGGCTAATAGGAATACATCCACCTAAAAAGACGTCCGGTAAAAACATCTGCAGGAAAACTGTGCCCATACAACTAGCATTGCAAACGTGATGCTGACTACCAGAAACTGGCTTTGATGTGTGTTACTTTTGGAGAAAAACAAAACAAGCGTACCAAAAATAAGCACAAGCGAATCAGGAAAATAAGCATGCCAGGACACAAATAGCACCGTCAAAGCATAATGGCCTCAGTGTCAACCTGCAGCGCAGTGGTCACTTTAATTTTGCCTTTGTCCCCTAACTACTGTTTTTTATCCAGGGGAATGGAAGAGTCAGTGCTGAAGGGAATACAGAGGGAGTCACAGGGGCCAGGCACAAAACTGAAAGAACTGCTATATCTCCTGCAGGCAGCTGCTGATGCCGCAGGACACGTGCCATGCCTGTGGTCGCCAGCCCCCTCCCTCCTCTTTCCTGACTTGTAGGGAGCCCAGGGGCACAAGCTGCCAGCGGCCCCACAGGGCCCCCACGCTGCTGGGCACAGGCAGCCCCCAGCCCACTGCCGCTTCCTCACGCTTCCCCACGGCCCTGCCGAGAAGCAACTTGTCCAAACGGCAGCAGAAGGCCTGAAACTTTAGAAAGTTGTTTCAGGGCAGTGCTCCCTCAAAGTCTGTCTTCCCTGCCATCTCAGGGCAGAGCCGGAGCCTCCTGTGCTCCTAGCGAGGAGCTAGCTGCTGGACAAACCACTCCATCCCAGGGACCTCGCTTGGGAAAGCAGCCTCTGACATGTTGCAATAGGAGTCATGATCATCATCATGAGACCGGCTTCCTTGTCTTGAACGGACAGTCCACCACAAACAACCATTCTGCATTTTAGTTCCTCCTCTGCTCCCTTTTTTTCTTTATTTTTTTTTCTTTTTTTTCTGTAATCCCAGAGGTTCCCAGGAGTTCATTCACACAGGAATCACCTTTATTTCTTCTTTCCATCCCGCGTTTGGCCACTTTCACGCCACAGACCTGATTCTTAACAAATTCCACGGCTGCTGAAATATCCAGATTGTTGGCAGTGGTAAAACAAGTCCAGGTTGCTATCATTTCCAGCACTGTGTAGAAGTCATTGGTTACTGTAGCCTAAATTAACTATTTCATAGAATCATAGAATCGTTTAGGTTGGAAAAGACCTTTAAGATCATTGAGTCCAACCGTTAACCTAACACTGCCAAGTCCATCACTAAACCATGTACCTAAGCACCACATCTACACATCTTTTAAATACCTCCAGGGATGGTGACTCACCCACTTCCCTGGGCAGCCTGTTCCAATGCTTGACAACCCTTTCGGTGAGGAAATTTTTCCTAATATCCAATCCAAACCTCCCCTGGCACAACTTGAGGCCATTTCCTCTTGTCCTATCGCTTGTTACTTGGGAGAAGAGACCGACACCCACCCTGCTACAACCTCCTTTCAGGTAGTTGTAGACAGCAATAAGGTCTCCCCTGAGCCTCCTTTTCTCCAGGCTAAACAACCCCAGTTCCCTCAGCTGCTCCTCATAAGACTTGTGCTCTAGACCCTTCACCAGCTTTATTGCTCTTCTTTGGACTCGCTCCAGCACCTCAATGTCTTTCTTGTAGTGAGGGGCCCAAAACGGAACACAGTAGTCGAGGTGCGGCCTCACCAGTGCTGAGTACAGGGGGACAATCACTTCCCTAGTCCTGCTGGCCACACTGTTTCTGATGCAAGCCAGGATGCTATTGGCCTTCTTGACCACCTGGGCACACTGCCGGCTCATATTCAGCTGGCTGTCGACCAACACCCCCGGGGTCCTTTTCTGCCAGGCAGCTTTCCAGCCACTCTTCCCCAAGCCTGTAGCGTTGCATGGGGTTGTTGTGCAGGACCTGGCACTTAGCCTTGTTGACCCTCATACAATTGGCCTCGGCCCGTCAATCCAGCCTGTCCAGATCCCTCTGTAGGGCCTTCCTACCCTCAAGCAGATCAACACTCCCGCCCAACTTGGTGTCATCTGCAAACTTACTGAGGGTGCACTCGATCCCCTCGTCCAGATCATTGATAAAGATATTAAACAGAACTGGCCCCAATACTGAGCCCTGGGGAACACCACTTGTGACCAGCTGCCAACTCGATTTAACTCCATTCACCACAGCTCTTTGGGCTCGGCCATCCAGCCAGTTTTTTATGCAGCGAAGATTACGCCTGTCCAAGCGATGAGCAGCCAGTTTCTCCAGGAGAATGCTGTGGGAAACGGTGTCAAAGGCTTTACTAAAGTCTAGGTAGAGAACATCCACAGCCTTTCCCTCATCCACTAAGCAGGCCACTTTGTCATAGAAGGAGACCAGGTGAGTCAAGCAGGAGCTGCCTTTCATAAACCCATGCTGACTGGGCCTGATCACCTGGTTGTCCTGTGCATGCCACGTGATGGCACTCAAGATGATCTGCTCCATAACCTTCCCCAGCACCGAGGTCAGGCTGACAGGCTTGTAGTTCCCCAGATCCTCCTTCCAGCCCTTCTTGTAGATGGGCGTCACATTTGCCGACCTCCAGTCAACTGGGACCTCCCCGGTTAGCCAGGACTGCTGGTAAATGATGGAAGGTGGCTTGGTGAGCACTTCTGCCAGCTCCCTCAGTACCCTTGGGTGGATCCCATCCGGCCCCATGGGCTTGTGTGTGTCCAAGTGGTGTAGCAGGTTGCCAACCATTTCCCCTTGGATTATGGGGGCTTCATTCTGCTCCGCATCCCTGTCTTCCAGCTCAGGGCTGGGTACCCACAGAACAACTGGTCTTACTATTAAAGACTGAGGCAAATAGGGCATGAAGTATCTCAGCCTTTTCCTCATCCTTTGTCACTATGCTTCCCCCTGCATCCAATAAAGGATGGAGATTCTCCTTAGCCCTCCTTTTGTTGCTGATGTATTTATATTTATACTACACTGCTTTGCCGCAGCACTGACTCGGCCACCCATGGCACAGATCATTAATCATCTCCCTTCGTAGTTTACATCCATAATTGAATGTACCGTTGCACGTGGAGCCCCCCTACCAGACCAGGACGGCAATCTCGGCTGCCCTTGCCCCGTTTTCAGCTGCGTCCCCCCGGCACCTGCCCCAGGACGGCCTGAGCCCTCCCCGGCGGCTCCCCCGCCTGCCTGCACACGCAGGGAAGGTGGGCGCAAGGCTGCTGCGGTCAACTGAATTTACCGCTTCTGCCGTGTTAGTGAAAAGGGACTGGAGTAAACTAACTTTTAATAAACTGCCATCCGACGTTCGTGGTCAAGAGGAAATAATTTCCAGAGATTGCAAAGTTTTCTTTTACGCTACAGCGTTGAAAAAGAAAATCAGTTTGCAGCCTCGTAATCAAGTTGCCCTTGAAAGCAGCGAGGCTGCCGGGGACGCCAGCTCCGGGGAATGCCTGCTCGGACCTGGCAAACCTACTGCTGCCCTGAGAAACTCCCGCTACCAGAGCGATTCCTGGGAGCAGCGATAAGCTTATGCAATGCATACGTGCTGGGGGGCAGCACTGGACCACATCTCCATGCTCCATGAGCGTTCGAACAGAGAGACAAAAAAATTTCTGCCGTGTCCAACACTGAAACACCAGAAGGATTTTGGTGCTGGGAGTACAGGGAAAATAACTAAGTTTCCATGTTGGAAACAAATGTATGAAGATAATCTGTGAAATGAAACAAAGGTTCTCGGATTAAAGTCTATGAAAAGCCAGATTTTGGCAACAGAGCACTGATGGTCAGGACAGGGAGAGATGGAGGGAGGGGACCATGCACAGCGTGGGCACTCTTCCTCAAAGTGGACAAGGAGAACAGAAGGAGAAAACCCCTCCAATACAAAAATCTTCATTTTGAAATGCTGAAAATATTCCATCTGAAGGATACTTCTGTGTCCTTACTAAGTATACAGCAGACCCAAATACCAAATAACTGTGATATATTAAATAGTTAAAAGGAAAAATATTTATTTTCATTTTCTTATGGATCTAGGTATGTCCCAAGTAACCATGAGGTTAAAAGTACTCATATAAATTGAAAACCTACTACAAATTTTAGGGGAAATACATGGAACCAGAGAAAGCTAGGCTGGAGGATGTTTTTCCCCAGAAAAATCAACACGTCATTTAAAAGAACATTTCCACTGTCATTATAAGAATTGCTATTTAAAACGACAACAAGAAAAAACCCAACAAAAAATGCCCCACTTGCTAAAGGTAAAATTAGATTTGTTCTATCAAATCATCTGTGACAATAGAAGAGTGGAGGAGGAGGAAATGCCACATTTGCGAAAAGCTTTATTTTAACTCCTGATCTGTGGAGGAAAACAACCAAGAGCTGTGCAGGGAGGGGTCTGGAGGAAGCTGTGAGCCACACAATAGCAGAGACTGTCAAAAACAGAGTCTTATTTGGAGCAGGAAAACGGGGTCCTGACAGCACAGTTTTTGTAAGTGCATATCCAAAATTAAAGGTCAGAAATTACCAACGTGGGCAGCAGTTCACAGCTGAACCCCAGCTATTATTTGCTTTTTGTCCCTAAGGCTCCTACGTCAGCTTCTGCCTGAAGACTTCAAGGTGCAAGAACGAAATAGAGGCGTTACAGGGGAAAAAAAATAATGACCCAATTTCTCTGTGCAAAACATTATCAAAACAGTCAAACACAGCCAAATTTGGGACAATGCTGCGAGGTCCAGCAGGTGGGTTCACCTGAAGTAAAAATAGAGGGTGTGTGTACGTGTATGTTAAGCATCCTCCCACAGCTGGAAACTGAAGGGTTAAACACATCTTCCTTTCAACCTAGGTTCAGAGCCACATTTTTATTTGAAAAAAAAAGAAAAAGAAAAAAGAAAAAGAAGTCTTTCCCACAGTCAAAATGTTTATTGAGTTCAAAAAGGCTTCGTGCCATCCTGGGTCCAGACCCGTTCTTGCTGAGAAAGGTCTCCTCTGGTGCGCACCCATGGGTGCCAGCCAGAAGCAGGCTCCTCGGGACACCTCTTGCTCAAGAGGACGATGTGAATTAATTCTCCCGGGCTGGCCTGTTCCTGCACAGCTTGCATGATCTTCATTTTGTCAGCTTTAACCTGCCCTCTGCCAATCCCTGAACCAGGCTAATCCTGCATGTTTTAGCACGTGGGGCACCCTGGCAAAGATTTGGGATGGGATGGAGGGGGTTACTTTTTTTTGTTTATTTATATAAATGCCTGTGCAACTCAAATGGGGAGGAAAATTTGGAAAATCAAAGAGAATCAGAGTAAGACTTTGATGTCTGTCCTTAAAAACTAAGGTATGAAAAGCACTGAAGTAAAACCAAGATACAGGCTGGTCAGCCTCACTTTCTGTTCGTTGTTGTTGATTAGCACAATGTTGCTATATTCAGATTTGCAAAACCACAGTGACGTTTACACTGACAAAAACCCCCAAACAACAAAATCCAACCCCAAAACCCAGTATACCCGTCTCAGCTATCTCCACTGGAATTAGAATTTGCATAAAAGATTAATTTTGTAATAATTCCATTTTAAACTTTTAAAATGTTTAAAACTTTAAATGTCTTAAAATTTCCTCGTAGTGTTAAATCAAACTATGTAGACATAAATAGGCTTTCAAATAATTACATTTGCTCCCAAACCCAATAATGACAGGTTGGCTTTATTATTTTTTTAAACCATTTCCTTGTACAAGCTTTGCTAACTTAAGTCCTCCAGAGTCATAGCATGATGCATGCAAAATCTTGACTGTAGGACAAAAAGCTCCAAGAAACTTTGGGATGGGAAAAAAAGCAGAGAGAAATAGATTCCTTTTAAAATTCCTTTTTTGGAATTTATTTTGGTTAGTTTGGTTAACTGAGGAGCCCTGCTGCTGGCAGAGTCAGGTAAGAAGTGTCTGAGTGCTGCGTAACTGCACCAAGGAGCGAAGGAGCAGCTCACAAATGCCAACAATGGAGGCAAAGGCGAACGCGCGAGGCGTTCTCTGCAAAATTGCCAAGCTGGACTAGAACAAGAGAGTTGTGAGAAGATGGAGAACATTTCTGATCCCTTTTGGAGGGACTCCAACTTTGTCACATGGCAACCTAAAAACCTGCCTTTGCTTGTTCAGGCCTTCATCAGCAAATACTTTAAGGTCAAACAAGGAATCCTACAGAGCTATCTGCCTGCTGCTTTCCTGAAACTAACCTCTCTAAAATGACAAACTGAGTTCAATGGGGAGAGCTGAAGGACCCGCTCAGACAGCCTCTCCTCTTCTTCTAGATCTCTTGAAGTCTCGCCTTTATTTATTTCCTGCTCTCTTTCATTTACTTGCATGGAGATCAAGCATCCTCCCATCTCTTCTTCCAATCCACCTCATGGATCTGCCTCCTCCTGTGCATGGACAACCCAACCCGATGACCGAAACTGTCCGAGGCACGAAGAGCTGAACAGAACAGGCAACGCCAGCCCAAGAGAGACGTTCCCGCTCCCTCCCAGTTGGAGGGAGGGTGTCCCAGCACCTGGGCTGGGAGAGTGGCCACGGGGAAGGAAGGAAGTAGCCAGGGACAGTCCCTCTACCCAGCCCGTGGTGGGTCCTCCGCAGGGTGCTGAGCACCTCTGGGCCAGTCTGTGCTGCACTCCTCCCTCCGGCTCCCTCCACTCCTCCCTAACTTTAAGATAGGTCTTTGAAAGAAAGCTGTGGCCAGGTGGATTTTGTTGTTGTTGTTCTTGCAGGAGAACGAATCAAGACGCTTCTAAAATCACGATTTAACAGCTGCTGCCTGACTGTGGTCCTAACTCTGCCCAAAGGGACTGGAGCACAGAAACAAGATGGAAAAAGGGCATTTTTTTCCTTGGATGCTTACAAATATCACCTCATGCTCACAGCTTTCTGTGGCTGACATAATCTCTGTAGTGCACCGCAAAGCTCAGAGCAGTGAGGATCTCCAAGAGCCTCACTCAGGGGATGCTGAGAGGACTGGTGAGTTTAGGCAAAAGCACGTAACTTTAAGATGGAGCCTGCCAAGTTTATAAACAGCATTTTACAGCGTGTTTGCCTACAACAGATCTGGGTTTGGAGACAAAGGAGGCCACTGCCAGCCCTATATTTCTCATGAAATGCAAAGCAGAACCCCTTGTTTTACCTTTTTTTATAGCTGTACGAGCAGTCAGACCTCTGGCACCTTCTGCAACAAGCACAGTGAATCTCCGGTCTCCCTCCCAAACCCCTTCAGCCAGGAGGAAGAAGAAACTCTCATTTCTGCAGAACGCATCAGTTCATTGAGGTCTCCAGTCCCCCAAGGAGAAGGTGAAGAGCAGCAGCAGTGCCACCGCAGGGCCACAACCGCTCTGCGCCCAGCACTGGTACTGCTGCCCACAAATACCCCGCACAATGTAGGGCTGTACGGTACTACCTGTTATGAAAGAAAAGAGGACTCTCTGGAAACACTCTGGTCAGGATGACCTCTGTGGCTTTCTGCTGATGTCTGTCTCTGAGGCAGTCATAAAAGTTAAGATGGAGGAGCGCTGCTGCGCCCCACCGAACTGGTCCAAAAACTTTCATCTGCCCACAAGCTAGGTAAACCTGCACAACAAAACCCACACAGCTGATGGGTCACCTCGGGCTTCAGCTGTATACTCTGTCCAGTGTCACTACCCACCCGTGAATGCCACTGATGTTTTCAAGGTCGAATCATCTGAAGTAAATGAAACAAACTGGAATAATCCTCTTCCGGGATGCCCAGAATGTGCTGTTTGCGAGTCAACCGCGTGTTTGAGTAAAAGGTTGATTCCTTCAGACTTAAATCTTTCCCTGTTTGAGCAGCTGACTCTTCAGTAAGAGTTGAATGTGGATGGTACTGTGCTGCGCCAAACTGTGCAGCGAGCGAGAGGCGGGGGGTGTGTAGGCAAACTTTTTTTTTTTAAAGCACCCATCTGCAACAGAACAAATGTAGAAAAACAAATGCAGAAGTGTGTAGAGGAAAGCAACTTACAAACCTGATTTCAGGACTGATGAGTGTGCTTTCAAATTTAAGATGAATTCAAGTTGACTGTGACCAACTACATATACACCTGGGAACCTGAAGCATAGAAAAGAATGAATTTATTTCTAAAGCTTGCCCTGGTCCCCATTTGTGAGATACCATGAAAGGAAAGGCACTACCCAGCACAACAGTCACTCCCAAGGTAAATTCCAGCCCACAGAAATTGAAAGGAATTTAACGTTTCTGAGCATCCAGAGCTACCCCAAACACACGTTACGCCTGTGCATTCAGCATGGAGCTCTGTGAAGGTGAGGGACTACACCTACACTGCTACATGAGAGGGACAGCACCTGGCCTGGGCCCTTGGGACAGACGACCCCGACTGACTCACACCCACACATGTCCATACCTGCCCTGAGTAAATTCAGCTTGCAGAGAGCTAGCCAGAGCGGTCCCACACAGAGCTGGGAAGCTTGCTAGCCTGCAGGTTCTGCAGGTCAGCACGGCAAGCCCGAGTTTGCTACCTGGCCCACTTTTATTGAGCAGGGGAAAACATACTCAAACAGAGCCCACCCTTTGGAGACTCCTGCTGAGCAGGAAATTCAACAGCGCAACTGCTGCGGGTTCCCAAGAGCTGCCTGGCAAAAGCCGAGGTCTGCAGTTCGGTTTCCCCAGCTGACTCCTGCATCCCTGCTGGTGCAGCGTGACAGGGTGGAGAACACAAGAGGTGTTTTTCCATGGCAGCAGCTGCCAGGAGGGTGCTGCTGGGAGAGCTGCTCAGCAAACAGCTTCTCATACGGTGTCCTGACACATTAACCGAGAGCTGAACTGGAAAACTTGAACCCAAGAGTGCAGAGTATGTGGAAAAGGTAGAGCTAGGTTCAAATACAGGTTAGGTCTCAGCTGGTAGCTGGCAGCTCTCCTCTGGGCACTGAGGTGACAGCTAAGCAGGACTCGTGGCTCAGATGGGCTCAACCAGCCTGCTTCCGTGTGGGGGGAGGATGTCTCAGTAGTATTTGAAGTTACACTTCAGTTCTCACACAGTAATGTTATTAAAATAGATATTTTAACATAGCTAAATCCCTAGGAAACAGCTTTGCAGGCTGTCCAAATAGTTAAGGCATACATCCATACCACCCTTTTTTTTTTCCAAGCTCATTGGTGGCACATGTATACAAACACTTCTTTTCCTTGCAGCTTCTGAGGGGAGAAGGACAGAGGATAGATGTAATTAAACAAGATCTAGTCTGTCCTGCTAGCTAATGTTTTAACAGATCAGCAAGTCAAAGTGTTAGCTCTTATTTAACAGCACCAGTGTGTGGTAATTGCAATATCGTTCAGTATTGTGGAATTGCTTCTGTGGAGGTACACAATGAACAACATGGCTTCTCAGCTGTGCATGAAAATCATGATGCGTTCCTACAACATTACAGCACTTCACAAGCAGAGGCCTGATAATAAGTATAAACTGGGAGAAGAGTGGCTGGAAAGCAGCCCTGCAGAAAGGGATCTGGGAGTGCTGGTCGACAGCAGGCTCAATAGGAGTCAGCAGTGTGCAGCCAAGAGGGTAAACTGCACCCTGAGGTGCATCAAACACAGCATAACCAGCCGGTCAAAAGAGGTGATTATCCCCCTGTATTCAGTGTTGGTGAGGCCTCACCTCAGGTACTGCGTGTAGTTCTGGGCCCCACAATTTAAGAAGGATGTTAAGGTGCTGAATGTATCCAGAGGAGGGCAACAAAGGTGGCGAAAGGGCTGGAAGAACTGTCCTATGAGGAGCAGCTAAGGACTTTGGGCTTGTCCAGTTTGGAGAGAAGGAGGCTGAGGGGCAACCTCTTTGCTCTCTACAGCTTCCTGAAGAGGGGAAGCAGAGAGGGAGGTGCTGATCTCTCCTCCCTGGTATCCAGTGACAGGACATGTGGGAATGGTTCAAAGCTGCGCCAGGGGAGGTTTAGACTGGACATCAGGAAGCATTTCTGTACCAAGAGGGTGGTCAAACACTGCAACAGGCTTCCTAGAGAGGTGGTCGGTGCCCCAAGCCTGCCAGTGTTTAAGAGGCATTTGGACAATGCCCTTAACAACATGCTTTAACTTGGTCAGCCCTGCAGCGGTCAGGCAGTTGGACTAGACGATTGTTGTAGGTCGCTTCCAACTGAAATAGTCTTTTCTATTCTATTCTAGGTAACCTTGAGGAGCAAGGCGGGAGCTCCTGTACAGAGTGGCACCAGAGACACCACAGGCAGCTCTCAGCCCTGTGCTAGGCTGGCTCTGTCCCCGCTTTGCAGGATCGACGTTACACAGATCCGTGCCAAAAGCACAGCAGGGTCCAGGCTGGCCTGCAGCCCCCCAGCCGCCCCCTCCCTCCCTCCCTCCCTCTGCTGCAAAATCAGCTTCAAAGGATGGGAGCGCTTTTCTCTGTCTCTTTTAAATGCAGCACTTACGGTTTGCCTGCTGCTTTGCAAGCTTGCCTGCTGCTTTGCAAGCTTGCCAGCTGCTTTCAAGGCTGTATTCGTCATGGAGGAAGCCTCAAAAATAAAGATGCAGAAACGAGCACGCTGCCCGACCAGGGAGCAGCCCTCAGGGCAGCAGGCAGGACCGGGCGGGCGGTGGGCAGGCCAGGCTGCTGGGAGGCCGGTCCTGGCCTGCGGGGTCCCTGCCAGCAGGGCACCAGGCAGGTGGGGGGGCTGCGGGCGAAAGCTGGGGGCTTGGCGCTGGGCTTCCCTGCCCATACACACCAGGTTATGGCCATACGGAGATGCAAGTGCTTCAAGGCCACAGTGCAGGTTTCCTAAGGGTAGGGTAGGACTCCTCATTTATTTTTGATTAGCTGCAGCGATCCTGAGAGGGATTAGACATCAGGGAGGCAGGCGCAGCCCCAGGCGTGGCAGAGGAGATGGAGGGGACCCCTTCTCACCTGGATCCGCTCTGCCCTGGGAGCTGCCTGCCTTAACATGAGGCAAGGATGTCAGCAAAGGATGTCTTCCCCACCTCAGACCGGCCTATTAGCACACCACTTTTTTGTAGTTTCTGACAAATACCCCCTTTAGCCTCTGCTCCCCAAAAGAAAGCCTCAGATGCAGCTGAAACTCCCCCACTCTGGTATTTGCAGCCTCGATAATGGCCTTTTAAAAACATGTGTGGTGGTGGGGAATCACAGGAGGAGTAAAACCAGTCAATGACAAGCCTTAACATCATGCTTTTTCACCCCTATGAGAGCCCTGTTTCACATAGCAGAGACCATTTTCCCTGCAGCACTCACTTACACCAGTCGCTCCTGGACGTGTGCAGCAGCTCTCCAGCAAAGTGCAAGGGGACGGTCCTGCTCTGGGGGGCTCTGCCTCCACCACCTCCCGAGGCCCCTCCAAAATCCATTTCTAGGGGCAGGAATTCAAGCTGTCTAGGCTTAAGCTGCCGTAGCTTTCTGCATCCGTGCTGCTCTGCACAGCCTCCAACCAACACGAGGACAACCCTTCCTCACGCAGCATCTCTTATCTTTCAGAGCAGCAGCCAGTTGTTTCCTGTAAAACCTATTACACAGGGTCATTTCCCAAAGAAGTTAATTACCGCTCTGGAAAAACGTGAGGGGCTGGGAGTACACGGGGAGAGCGTCACGCAGCGAAGGGGCAGCACAACACTGCTTCCCGGGCATGCAATGCTCCTGGAGCCAAAGTCAAGTCTTAAAAACATTCCCAAAAAATTATGATCTACCCACTGAATGCCAAACCACCAGCGGCTGTTGGAGCGTCTCAGGAAAAGCTTCGCATATTTGAAGTCAATGTGATTTAATCTAAATACAAAACTCTCAATTATATCGCTATTATGGGGTTACACAGCAGTCGCAGCTTTGTAACTACAGTCTAGATGCTATGTACGGTTAATACATTTCAATTACACATTAATTTATTGAAATACATTCTTCCCTTAAAAACATTTGAAATTCTGTGGTACATGGAAAATTTGGGCCAGGGGAACAACTACAACCACTTGAGCTAAAATAACCAGTATAACACAACTTCTGAAGTGAAACCTTTGACAGTTTAATCACAAATCTGATTAAAATGACCCAAATATTCTCCTAGTAGTCTATCTGCTATTTTTCATACAGAAGATTTTGCTTTAAAATGCCTGCTAGAGTAACTTTCACCTAATAGATGAAACTGAGCGCATGCTTAGAGACAAACTATAGCTCTTGAAAGAAAAACAGCTTCTAGTTTTATAGAGCTTTGTTTTGTCTCAGCTACTTACTATCAGAACTTGTTTCCTGCAATCTTTGTAAACTGAGTTAAAACATCTGCATTCTCAAAGGCAACCTGCAGGACACTCAAATGCATAAGGACAGCAAGTAATATAAACTCAGTTTCAAGCAAAAAAACCCCCAAAACCTCACTTTGATTCAGCTCCTTGTTTCCAGGGCTCAAAAAAGCCTCTCCCCTCTTTTCTGTATTAAGAAAACCTTTAACATGATCAATATTTGTTATCTGGAAAGCCACAAAGTCTATAGCCGTCATCTGGGATGGCTTTTTGGATAGTTAAAAAGTTGTGTTCCCATTTGACACTGGCTAACATTGCTATGCCAGATCTGTGGACCAGTTCAGAACTGCTATTTTTCTCTGTATAATTCAATTTCTCTCCCACTTGTCCCACAGGCAGGTTTATCAGAAACAATCTACGGGTACCACAGGATGTAGAGTCACTGCAGCACATTTAGCGAAATAAATGGACAACCAAATCTCCTGTAACGATGAAAATCTACAAGTAGTCCCAATGCAGCAGGTGGATATAACATCTGGCTACCAGAAAACTAGACTGAACACATGAAGAATGAAACTTAAAACTGCACTTGTAAATACACAGTCATTTCTTTGAAAGGAACAAGTGACACTGGTCAGTGGGAAATGCTTCCTTTTACTAGTAGCGTTTTCCTTAAGAATTTAATTATTTAGGAGAAAGGCTTAAAATGTGTATGTTAAGAGGACTAGCGTGTATAATATAAAATAAAATTCAGTCTTCCCATAATCTCAGATTGGTAACTTCAGTTCATAACCATCTGTCATGTATTTTGTTTTCTCTGCTCTGTGGGGAGACCTCCCCCCTCCGTTTTAGTTTCAAGTGCTGAAGGTCTCGAGGTGTGTGTGGGGCCTTTGCCCGCCAGCACACTCACCTGCCCCTTAGCACAAAGAACAGCAGATACTTCTCTGCGTATCAGAAAGCTGCTTTTAGGCATGGGAATGCTCAGACCTCGAATCCAGACTAGTAGCCAGCATAACAGCCGGTCTTTTTCAGACATACTTGTATCACCTCTCAATTTTAAAACATCAGTTTAGTTGTGAAAAGACAGAAATACAAGATCTTTCCAACTGAGTAGCAGCAGCAGCAACATTTAAAGATTGCCAGGGTTTTCACTCCAAGTGGATGAGTTTTGTACTTCAGAAGCAGAAACTGCACAACCATCTGTTAGATACACACGGGTCAGAGAAGTACTGATACAGGACCAATACCCAAAAACACAGGTTCAAGGCTGAAATCTGAAGTAGACATCAACCAGATTATTTCTAATGGCAAGAGCTTTGAAAGAGACTCATTCATTCACAGGGAAAGAAGCGTTGGCAACAGTTGTAGGGGCAATGGGCAGCCTTAAAGCCAGCAAGGCTACAATACATCCACCAAAAGATTTCTAAAATTAGTTTAAAACACCCTTCAGTTGAGCAGGGAGCTGACGGAGCTCTGCAAAGGGAGTGTGGCAGCACAGCAGAAAGCTACTCTTGCAGGAAGTCAGGAAGCCAACTTGAACCGAATAAAAATTTGACAATACTAATTCATAAGGACAAATGGTTAAATGCCAGAGTAATTCCTAAGGACGGAAATTTTATTCAACTACAAGAGCCCTCAGTCATCACTGACAATGTTATCGGCATACATCCAATTCAAAAAGTTAAATGTGAGGTTGTTTCTTTTTTACATCAGCTTTTTTGGATCAGCCTCTCCAATTCCATGGTATACAGTTCAAGCTTCTACCTTACCTGCCTTTACAATAAGACAAACAAGAGTCTATTATTATAGAGGTGTCTAACTACAAACTTCATGACAGATGAAAAAAGGTGCTTTCTTCCACTAAGCTTTGCTTTTGGGACAGAACAGATGTAGTTCCTTACAACTGCAAGAAATGAAGCACTGTTTTAAGTAATTACTGGTTACTTATGCAATCAGGAAAATGAACAAACTCTGTTTTCCTATGACTTGGAACAAATCAAACCCACGGAATAAATAAATAAGGTTTTGTTTTGAGTTAGCAGCACACGTGTGTGTGTACGGAAACAAGATCACATACAGAGAGATAGCCAAGTGTGAATGCAAGAGATGTGGCCAGTGGCTACAGCGGAGAGGAATAAAGTTTAAGATTATACAACATCCAGTTTAAGATTTTTTAATCCAGTTTATTAAATATTGCTTTTTGGGGACATGTTTACAACAAGCCCAAATAAATTGTTTAAGGATTCAAAGCAGTCATATTAAAATACAGCTTCAATATAAAGTTTGTCACAGTTTTACAGTATTCAAAAATGACAGATCTGCCTTAAAAAAAGACTATTACACCAAAACATAAGAAAAACAGAAAAACAAACAAGTTTGGCATTTTCATAATCTTTATAGTATAAAACAGAATATTAAATCTATTACCAGCAAGCTGATACTTCAATCTATTACCTAGTCTGAAGTGTCTCCCATTAAAACACACTATACAACAGCACTATACAAAAGTCGTGGTGATACTCATTTGATGAAAGTGCATCCCTGAAAGTCTGCCAGTTTATTATAGTTAGCTCTTAAAAAAAAAAAAAAAAAAAAAAAAGAAGGTGAAATTAAAACGTCCTCTTTTAACCGAAGGCTTTACTTTTTTGTTTGTTTGTTTGTTTTGGGTTTTTGCGTTTTGTTTTGTTTGGTTTTTTTTGCCGTTTTGTCTCACTTTCAGCCTTCTTTTAAAAGTGTCTACGGACGCCCACCAGGGGGCAGCGTAAGATTAACCATCAAATCACGAACGGCTGCAAATATTGTGCATTCACCTGGAACAGGGAAAAGAGACAGGTTAGCATCGCTCCACAGACAGGCCTTCACTCTAAACAAGCTCGCGAGGCAGCAGCCCCCTACGCCGACTCCGACCACGCCGGCACGGCTACTACCCGGTACGGGCAGGGGTTGACGATACACGGTGACCGCGACTCGCAAATCCCAGCGACCTCCAAGGACGTCAGGATTTGTGACGGTTTTAACCGAAGTGGCTCCGGCTTTCCCGGCAGGACCGCTCTTGTTGGTCACGAAATTGCAAGCAGCTCTTAACTCTTAATTGCTTTTGAACGTCACATTGAATCTATACTAGAATTTATCGGACACGGCACTGCAATCCGAATTTTGCTGTATGTTATTAATTAAAAGCATACATCTTACAAAGAAAAAAAACCCCAACTTTTTCAAGTTCTATTTGTATCGATTAAGAGCAGAAGCTAAACATTTCAAAAGACTCAAGTCTGAAACAGCTGGAAGATGTTTTCTGTCCTAAGCCTAGTTTTGGAAACATTTCTAATTCCAAGACTGGGCAAAAGTCAGAAATCTGTTTCTTTCAACCAAATTGCTCTGGCTCTACCCTCGACATCTAAACTGCAAAATAAAATACAGAGCAAATGGACTTTTGTTTCAAACAGCTGAGATCTAATACAGACAGGAAAAACCAGCCACAGCTGTCTCAAGTTTTGAATACCAGCATTTTTTGACAAAAACACACACACATTCTGAAATAGCTTAAAAAAGTTAAAAGCAATAGAATCAAAAGGGTTTAATTAGAACAACAAAAGGTGAAGTATTAGGCAGCTGTAACTTTCTTCTACTGTTTTCTGGTAAGAGAATACAATTAATAGCCATTATCGGACCGTGGTCACTGCGGGCTGAATTTTTCCTGCATATTTCAAGAAACATCAATTAGAAGACACTGAATTTTGTTGCTGAAGGAGCAACAGCGTGAGCAAAGAGATAAGAGCAGAGCCTGTTGGGATGCATTAATCCTAACTGCCAAACTAGGGAGTCCCAAGATTATTTTGGGCAAGTCATTGTCATATCAAAGCTACAAATCTGGGCTAAATGCCATCCACTGCATCACTGAAAATCAGACACTGAAAAATGCTTAGCCATGAAGTGCTTTAAGAAATATCACGAGTCCCTTGAGCTCCTCTCTAAGGGTCACCTCCAGCATCTGTAGGGACTTTCATTTCCTTACCAGATTGATGTCCACTACATAATGCAGGTTGTAGACTTACAGCTCAGGTTTAACCCTATTATTCCAGGGCATTGATTCCATCTCAGTTCATGTAATTATTTCCCCCAAATAAAATATTTTTTTCCCATGGAGGCATAGCTAAAGTGATCTCAGAAAGACAGTGTACTCACAATGAGTCAACATTTTACTGTTAAACACAGCAGAATGTGTTTGCCCACAGATCTGAAAAGAAAACTCTTCCAAAAGAACTTACTTTTCAGGCACTACCATTTTATTAAGAGGAAAATTAAGCTGAATACAAAATACTTTCTCACAAAGAGAGAAAGGTAAAAAAGATACAGCCAAAACGAGGCAACACTGATTATGGGTTACAATGAAAGTGCCAGTAATATCATACGTGCATGATGGGAAGCCCTGGTCCTTTCTGACTGAAACAGTGAAAAATTCACTTAACCAAGCAAATTGCAATTAGTGCAGCAGAAGAGCTAATACAGGTAGGAAAATCCTGGGTACAGCACGATAGCATCAGAAGAGAAAGGATATGCATCTGGGATTTCCCATGTACTGCTGTTGCAAAAGAAGTCTCCCAACTGTCTACTTTCATCTGTTGGCTCGCCTATCACCTTTCAATGGAAAAGAAAAGAAGGTATCTTGTTCTCTTTTATCAAATATAATACTGTAAGTTTTGACAGTAAGAACACAGGAAATTGCATTTCAAGTGTCCTCGGGGAAGATCCCACTTTGGCTGGGTGGTGGTGGTGGCAGCAATAAATAAGTAAATAAATCCATACAGACTCATTCCTTCTTTTAGAAGTCAGAGGAAAGACTACTAGAAATTGTCCTCTGCTCAGCTAGCTACATTCTTCTTTGCCTGGATAAGGTCCTGCTTGGGGCCACAAGCTCTTTTTATACGCATTTTTTTCCCTATCTATACTCTGCTCCCTGTACCGCGTTCCCAAAGTACTTCAAAACTTGCGTGACAAGCAAAAATTGTCTATCCTGATCTATCTAATGATCATCAGAAGACATCTCACCTGGGATACTCAAGAGCAGCTTTGACAATTACTCCCTATGCTGCAGTATTTTGTGGAGGGTTTACCTTAACATACAACTTAGTGCAATAACAAACAGCAAAACAAGTATCTACCCTTCCCCCCACTAGGGGAACTCAGTGAGGAAGCACCTTCCAAAAGAAACACCTGAAGTTTAGTTAACATATCTTGAAATAAAAGTGCTATACAAACAACAGTTCTGTACCACATACAGAACTCTTACAGGTAACCCCACATGCCCTCAAGGCAATTCTCTTTCCTATTTACCTACACTATTACTATATGTTAAACAGAAAGTGCATGTTAATTTAAATCTCATCACAATTTCCAGAAACGTATGCATATCCACACCAATTGAAGATAAACATTGCTCATGTCTAGCAATCGAAATAAACCATCAAGCATAGTTAAAATTACCGCATAACAACGAGACGAATAATTATACAGAATAGAAGTAGAATTCAACCTCTGGATTCACAACTTCAATCTATTCACTGGGTTATTGGAAAAAGGCTTTGTTCTTCAGCATGTAACTACAGCAGAACTGAAAGTTACTGTTCTTATGAGCCATCTGTGTATTAGGACCCCAAACCACTGCTTACAGACAACATGCTGCCCAAAGAACCTGCTACTGTTGTTCAATGTTTCAGCTATTTAAAAAAAAAAAAAAAAAAAAAAAAAAAAAGAAAAAAGAAGCATGACAAACAAGAGGGAAAGCAAAGCACAACGTTGCTCACAGTGCACTACCTATGGGCCAATGAACATTCAGAACAACCTATTTAGCTCAAACACTTCACAGCACGTTTGGTGGACAGAACTGTATGCGCCTCTGTTAGTGTACACACTGACAAAGGAGTATACACAATCACGCCAATTACTTTTTAATCATTCACAGCACGTGGACAAGTTCTGATAACTATTTTAACATCCCTTTATATTCTACTGTTAAGCTCAATAACTTCATAATTAACCATGAAAACTGACACTCATTGTCTCATTTGTGACTCATTCTGCGCCCATTTGTTAAAAAGCATGACTCCTACTGTGCAGCAAGAGTTGGCCAACAAGAGGTGCATTCTATCACTTGGGCAGAACAGCAAAATCCAGCCTGAATCATCAGTGTAACCTTCTGCTGTGTTGCCAGTACTTGCTATTAAGTTAGGTATTGCCTGTCACATCAGGAGTTTGTAATCCCTAAAGAAGTATGATAGAAACCAAGAAGAATTCAGACTTAAGAGAGGTTTAGTTTTACACTGGAGATTTGTCACAGATGTCTGGGTGAAGAGAATATATCTACTGGACATGTACAGTACCTGGTCGTGGTGAATTCAGTTCAGCAAACCTCTTTAGAATATTGCTAACCATCATTGGAGCAGCAACAGAAGAGTTCTGCTGCCTGGGAATGTCAGCCTGTTGCGTTGTACCCGAAGCCATATCATAAATAATTGGGACAATAATACTAACAGCTTCCTGTGGGACTGTTGTTTTCTGTGTTAGCTGGAGCTGTGGGAAAAAACAAAAAATGCGTTAAATTGAATGACCACGTACTTCAGCGCAGCTTCCAATACAGTTAAACACTCTAGGCCTACAGACAGCATGCACTTCCACCCCCTCAGTTTTCAGACATCAATTCTGTAACAGATAAGCTATCAATCAGATGTACACTATTTCCTTCTCAAAAGCACCCCACAGTGAGGATTGCCTCTGAGACGACACTAATATGGATTTGTTCTAAACATCTCACTCCTGCTATCCCTTCCCAGCACCACTAATGTGTATATCACTTAATCTAGGTGGTTAGTGCCTCAAAGAACAAAACACCCAGAAGTTGAGCATTTGAAGATACCCACAGCCCAGAGGAAACCAAACTTTACATATTGTCAACATCTCTCCAAGAACACAAAACATGAAGAGTTGCTGTGCTTTTATAGGAGAGAGAATAGGAATACTAACTGAACTCATTACAAATGAGATGCACGCAAACCTAGGCTTCCAAATGGCAGAACACTTTTTAGCTATTACAGTTGTCAGATATGGCATGCTTATGTTTTGCTACTAACCCGTGATGATTTCAAAGACATGCAGCCCACAAAATTTCAAAAGATAGCTCTACTTACAAAAAACAACATTTTGGATTTCAGCACAACAGCAGGTGTTCCTGGAGGTGCAATTGGCGGTGCACTGGGAGGAATTGTTAAACAAAACTGCACATTCCATTTCAGCTGACTTGCCTGATCAGGGAACTGTTTAGAAAGAGCAGCACAGAAAAAGAGCAGCAAAGGTCTCATGTCAGTGACATATATGGCTATGAACTCGGGAAGCGTTAGAAAATAGAATGTGCCTCTCTAGCTAAACTTGCAGATATTGCCAGGTTTGGGAAAGAATTGAGCACAGGGTAAACAAGAATACAACAAGAAAGATTCCAGCCAGCCTATGCATGTGCCTATTGTGCAGTAGCGTGCCTGCAGTTTCTCAAAATCATCAACTTAAAGGAGAAATTTTGGGAGTTTCCAGGAGAGCTAGTAGTAAAATGAAAACTTCTTCATTAACACTAAATAACATATATATAAATTTAGAGTAATTCATGTGTTTATAGATAAAGATACAGCACCTTTTTTTTTTTTTTTAAGTATAATAACCAAAGTTGGGTGAACTAAATAGAACTGTTAACTTACCAGCTCAAGTTTCATGATGTGTACGCAGTCCCTGAGGATATGCGTTGGAGCCCCTAGCAACTTTGTGAAGGCTATCAGGGTGTTTGCTTTAAAAGGTGGTCCTGCAACCTAAAGAAAGACACTATTTAGTACTGCCTATTTAGATAATAGTTGCATCATTTAATATGGTAGCCAGCATGCACAGCTGTTAATTTTATATTTCGCAGCCCTTACACATGCCAATGAAAGTCAGCAGTACCACTCAAAACACCACCAGAGATTAAAAGCAATGCACAAAAATTTAAACATGAATGATTTGAGTACATACCCTTGTTTCAAAGAACTTCTCCAAAACTTGTAACTCCTCCGATTTCCACTGTCCTGTATTTTCAGGTGTTACTTTCAGTTGCAAGGTCTGGTTGGTTTTGGGATTGAGAGCAACCCTGCACTTCAGTGCCTCCGTCTTAAACATAATTACACCTGGCTCATTGGAGTTTATTAACTGTAGCTGCATAAAAAGAAGTATCACATTCAATCAGTCATTCGTTAAACAGCATGAACACACACACACATTCACTTCCAAGACTGTAGTGATCAATCTGCCCTCTTTCCAGAAAGAAACGTGATATTTGTATACAGGTAAAATTGCCTGGAGAATGAAGTTTATGCAAGATTTGGCTTCTTCCTCTGTCACTGAATCAATGCCAAAGAAGTGAAGAGGCACATATGGTCTATCCCAAACCCTAAAGCAACATTCGTGACTGAGTAGTTCAGTTATTGTCAACTAGTAACTAATTTCTTGGGTGTTCCTGCCAAGCAGTGGCATCCACAGTAACCCTGTGGCTGTTCTAGTTAACTCCCAACGGACACGCAAAACTCACAGAAGCCATAGCATCTGAAAATCTGGTCATAGTCTTGCTATCATATCAGTTATCAAACTTCACCTGACCAAACAGGCTTCCTACTTCTAATTTCTGTGGAAAAGAAGCGGAACTAAATGCTTTTTCTGAATTTTGATGCTTTAGATAGCAAGATTCAGAAGTATAGCACAAGTCCAATAGCAAACACTTACTCGAAGCATTTCAGTTTGTGTCTGATTTGAAAGACATGGAGTACAGAAGCAAGAAAAAGAACAGTTGTGAAGTCATACTCGCAGGTCAGTATTAAAACAACCTAAACCATACCGTTTCCTGTTGTATGATCCTCTGAAGATGCCTCCTCATAATAACTGATCCAAGGAATCGCTCAAGAGGGGAGCAAAGATAGCTGCCAGCTAGTCCCGGCACTAGCCCAGGGGTAGGAGAGGGCAACAGCAGAATATTCAAGGCACTGTGGGTGAGGATTGTAGGTATGGATGCAGCCCAAGAGCGCTGAGGTAGTTTACGAGGTGGAGGCATGCTAGTCGGCATTGCCTGGGAACCTATTAATAAGGAAAAAGTACTTGCAGTAAGGAAGGATTTAAGCTGGAACATAAGACAAGTGTTCACTTTATTTGTTGTCACTATACAAGCAGTGAGTTCTCTGGGCCAAAGTTTGATCCTTCTTATTTAAGAATTTGGCTGCCTAGTGATAGGCAACAGATAGACAAAGTCAAAGAATTAGAGTTTCAACCCTCCACCCATGCAAACAATCTCAGTAACATTAAAATCCTACTCCCTTTTCCTCTTTCTGCAGCATGCCAGCAGATAGCACGTTTGTACAACAAACTCAATCAGATGTAAAGATGGCTAAAATCAGTCGTGCAAGAGCAGCATTACAACTCAATGATGTAAAAAGTTAGTATTTGGGTAGGCAAATATGCCTATCATTGCTGTCATTCTGAAGAATTTTCTCTCTGTCATGGAGCTCAATAGTTTAAGACCAATTTCTGCAGTGCAAAAAGAGGTATCAATCCTGTTGAAGTTTATGCTGTATGATTTAACTCGTTTTCCAATTTGTTATAGAAGATTTGAACTAGGACAGAAAAAAGGCTTCATTTCCTTCGATATTTTACTGCACAAGGGCAGTAAGGACTGTTAGGCTGACACACAAAACTACCAAAAAGAACAGAACTAAAAATGTTAAACATGAGTGTTTCACAGTCATAACAGTGATAAAGAAGCCTACTTGTTCCAGCTCGTGGGGAATGAGAGGCATCTGGGACAGGTGAATGAAGGGAAGGGTTGGCTGGTGACATTCCAGGCATCCGCGCTGCGGGTGATGGACCAGAGACCTGGGGAGATCCTGGCCAGTTCCCTGCACGCTGACTGGGTGACATCATGGTGTATGGTGAGCTTGGGTCTATGGTACCTACAGATGTTAGTTACAAGACCATTATTATTTTTTAAAAAAAGCACAAGGTTTTCTAATCTAGAAAAAAGGCTTACCAAAATCTGTAAAGCATGAAAGCGTCTGCAAGCTTTTAGACTACATTTTACAACCATATAAAAAAACATAACAGGGGCAGGGGGGTGGGTGGGAAATCAAGATACAGATTCAAGGATTTTCTGGTTGCGTTTTTTAAAAAGTAAAATAAAACTGAATGTTAAGGCAAATCGGCATGTTCAACACATAATGGGTTCTAAACTAAAAAGAGTTCTTGCCTATAGACTTGGACTTCTACTGCCCCTTAGCAAATGAAAGCCTCAGCTAGACTGTTCCTTATCTATTCAGTATCTCGCAGTTACCTCTGCAAAAGTATCTTTGGTTTTGTACTCTGCTATAAAGACTGATCAGAACAAGCTTCTTAAACAGTCTGTTGTATATCTATCTCACTTTGTTCATCTTGACAGTTAAATTGGTGTGCTAAAATTACAATCTGAGCTGTTCATTTATTGTGATCTATGGAATGGTTTCCAATGCACTGTGATTACAACAAACAATTGTTTTGGCAGCTTTCCAAAAAAACTTAATAAAGGAAACAACCGAAAGGCATGTTGCTCGCATAGAAGTATGTCAAACCAGCAAGACTTCGGCAACATTTTCAAATTGCAAGTATCTGAATTTCTAACCTGTTCCAGTTATTTTTCCAGGAAATGTAAGCAGTGAAAATACATTAACTAATCTAACAAGAGACAATGCTCATTAAAAGCTGCAGCCATTGTTCTGCTACAAGACCACATGGAATTTCCCCACATTAGTAAGCAGGAAAGAGTGACTGATAATCAATTTTGAAAATGTTAGGAACACCTCAACATGCCATGCAGCTACTTTTGACTACTGTTAAGAGTTACACCCACATGTATGAAAACAGCTACTTAAGCCAATTACAAAACATGAATTTTTCTCAATTAACTTAGGTCTGCTCCGGAAGACCTAATTTCAAGAAGCAAATGTGCTCTCCCTGTCACTAAATATACACCTGCCAGTGAAGAACTCACCATGTGGGCTGGCAAAGTTAGCTGTTTGTCCCATTGTGATTCCAAGAGAGGAAGGTGAAGGAGTTGGACCAAAGGATGCTGGTGATGGTGCTCTTAAAGCTCCACTAGGTGAGCTTGCAGCATGCAAATTTCCTAATCAAAGACATCACGTCACTCAACATACATGTTTCCCATTTTTCTGTTACAATTTTTTTATCAACTGCTACAGCTATCTCCTTTTTAGGGAGACAGCAAACAAGATCAAAGAGAATTTGTTTTTGCACTCAAAGGCTTAATTTTGTACATGCATGAGCGTTATATTTTCCAGATTCACCACACAAAGGAAACTTTCCAAGATATTTGGCTTGAAGAATGGCATTTCCCCCCTGCCCAGCCCTTCCCCAAATTTAAATATTTTCAACTGTTGCGCTATAACAGCTGGGAGCAGAAAGCAGAGCTTTGGTGATGAAAAGCTTTTCTGAAGAAGCAGGTATTTAAAATTATCAGGTTTTGATCTGAGCATGTTGTAAGCTGTAAGAATGAAACAGTCCCAAATATTACACAGCTAAAGATAACAGTTTCACTGAATGGGGTTTTTTTTAGCTTCAAAATGTACTTTCCAAAACATGCATTGCAGGACTTTGCTTTGCTATTTTTCCACAATATAAGGTGCATTCTCTTGGCTAACTTGGAGTTAAACACAACTCAAATAACAGAAAAAGCATGCACGCACAAAGAGCTGTGTGTATATTTCCAGCACATGATTAGCACACAAACTCTCAGCCATCTTACCTGGTGACTGTGTGTGCATCATAGACGGAGATGGTGTCACTGTGTTGTGATAGGAGGTGGGTGGTGAAGTAAGAGGATATGCTCCCGATGCTCCTGCCTGTTTTGCAAATGGCTGAAATTGTCAACACAGGACAAAGAAAATTTTTGATCATTTTGTACTAAAACTAAAGTTAAGTATGTGCAGGAGAATACTAATGAGAGTTTGGTCCCCACCTATGAAATCTTATAGGTCCATCAACATAGTTGTTTGATTCTCTGTATCACCTCGTTCAGTGCTCACTATTTTTTTCAGTGACTTTTTGCAGTTTTTCCTCAAGACACAATACCTCTGCACCTCACTCTTTTTTATCTGCCACCCTGTAACAGCAAAGCCTCCTGACTCCCCCTCCCATCTTTTATCTTAAACAGTCATTTTCCCTCCCTCAGTCCTTTGCTTCGAAGGCAGGAAGTCTCATGTGACCTTCCACAGCTGCTGTTCATATGCTATGGGCTGTTTACACTGGAATGAGAAATGGCAAAATAAATTAATACGTTTTGCCCCAAGGGGAATTCCACAGCAGAGCAGTTTTTTAGTCTCCCTTTCCATTTTTTACTGCTAATCCTTTTAGAACGTAAGTTCTTAGAAACCTACAGTTGTGGAAGACAATAAACATTTCTTATTTTGCCTGGAGGGTACCTGTTGTTGTGGTTGCTGCGGTGGCTGCTGGGGTTGAAGCTGTGATATCAAAGAATCCATCATGTCTCCTCCAATAGGAGAAGGTGGGTTATCGTCTTCATTTACAGATCGTCTTCGTGCATCCTGATTGCTGTCGACAAACATGTTCAGGAATGTCTGTGGAAAAATCAATTTTGTTAGCAATTTCCCCATTTAAATTTTATTACATAAATGAGCACAGTATTTCCTGAGCTTTAATACTATCTTTATCAGCTACAGCACATAAGAAACAGGCAGGTCTCTAGAACTAACTACTAGTGAGCATTCATGATATACAGTATGAATAGTTTGCAAAATATATCAATTCATAAACAGAGCTTCTCAGTGGATATTTAAGCTTAATTCCCTTTTTCTTTTAAAAAAAAGGGTCATGCATCACCACCAAACAAGAAACCTTGCTCATTAACATGAAATATCTCTAGTTAATTGAAATACCAACATTTTTCTTTTTTTCTTAAAAATAAGGAAAAGCCTACACCTGGAAATAACTGTTCCAGAACAACTCACCAGTATCCAAAACCTACTGGGCTGTTGTATCACACCTACAACTGCCCTGTTTGGGTAAGAATGCCCAGGTCACCTCCTCCATAGCATTCTCTTATACCCAGAGGAATTTGCCAACCCTCTTGAATTACTTCCTCCTCTACCTTCCCAATTTCATTCTCTTATACTTTCCACTGGTATCTACAATCCCCTTCCTCTTCCCATTAGCCTTCCACTTGGAATTCGTGAAAGAGGCAGATGTTTAGGATCAGCTAAATGCAGTACCAGAGAATCAGTGTTCAGTTGCAACTGTCAGAAGAAAAAATTAGCAAACTATCCTGTTTCACAATGGATGCCACTTTCCAATATTTCAGTATAACTAGCACTGGTACAAGCTGCCCTCAGCTAAGGTATTCTGCCAGTGTGCTCAGATTCATTTTTCAGGAAGAGTGAACCAGCACTGTATTTAGAAGCAAAGCCACAGGCTCCTGCCACACACTGATGGAAACTATTTTAAAAGAGAAGTTTTTGTCTGGAATCATCTAACATGGACCATCTCCTCATCTACAACGTATAAGCACTGTCCTGCCACACAACATAGTTTGTGAGGAGCCGTTGTTGTTAATCCTGGAGAATATATCTAGCCTAGCCACAAAGCTTCAGCAAGTTTTAACAAAAGGATGCCTGAAGTAGCCTCTACGTTATTTTATTACATAGGTAAGAAAAAAAAAAACCCTGCCACTCGATGCTAGTTTTCTTAAAGGAAATGTTTTAATTCAAAACAATTAACAAATCTACTGATAAATCAGAAAATTCCTTCTGTGCTCAGAATTTTGGAAGGAGTGCAGCTCTTCACAAAAAATCTTCACAAAGCTCTTCCCATCAGAACCATACTTCAAGTTAGAAGCTCATTTAGTTACAACATGCCAGAAAACACAGAAATGGTCACCTTTAATCCAGGCGCAGGGTAAAAACCTTCAACTATTTTGCTGTTGTCAAAGAGACTGTACGCCCCATCACGTATCGCTACAACACCACGACTCCGGCAGTAGATGTCAATGCAGTACATATTCCTAAAAGCCAGCCTGATATGCGTGGGTGACTGTGGCAGAATTGAGAAACACTGATAGGCAGTGTTGGTGCGTTGAGTCAGACCCAGCATGGGCACAGTTGGAAGTTTGTTGATGGCATTTAATGGAGCCTGAGTGTCAAACAAAACCTGAGAGAGAACAGATATTGAGAGATCAGGTAGCTTAGTAAAGGTCAGGGAAAATGGGGCATAGGGGGGATACAATCTTCCCCAAGCCATCTTCTGTCAGTGAGATCCATAAACAATCATAACACACACATGTAATTTTGAAGGGAACAGTTTAATCAGAATTCAGCTCTGAATTATCTTGCACTTTTCTTGAGAGAAGTTTTTAAAACGTTACCTGTAACAACTGCACCACATTTGGTGTTTTATTAAACATCTCCTGGAGCTGGTGCAGAATTGTGTTGTGACAGTTACTGCAACCTGAGTTTGGGCCAACAGTTCCCAGTGAAATGTGGAACTTCTGGAGTATGGAGTTCCACTGAATGCTTATCTGCAATGTCAAGAACATAAAATGGTCTTGGAAACTAGAACAACTATGAGGTTATAACAAGAAAGCTGGTCTGCTTTAACTTTTTTCCCCATTTTTCAACAAACCTCAACAGATTCCTAACTCACCTTCCTCAAAAGTTGCTGAGGTTGTGGAAAAAAAAAAGCGCTGTTAGCTTTAACATCCATTTAGCTAGCTGGACAGTTGGCAACCACAAAACTGGGGAATTATTTTAGCAAGTCAGCCAAAAGAAAAAAAGCCTTTTCTGTCAAAGGTGAGATAGAGAAAATTAAACTCGAGAGATTCATGCTGCAGAGAACTGATTAATGAGTTGCTGGAGGTGGACTGGTTTTCTCAGTCATATCACACAAAAACAAGAACTGGACATGCAAATATGTAAGGAAGTGACATGCAAAATCCACACTGATACTCTTGCTACTTATTAACTGTCCCAATAAAATGCACATACAAATACTCTTAAAAATTCAGCTTAGAACGTGAACACAAAAACCCTTCAGAAAGCAAATTTCAAGTGCATCAGCTACTTTGCATCAGTTGCACACAAAAATACATCCTTAGTCTATAGTAAACGTGTACTTCCTCCTCTACCTTGCATTTAAAGCAAGGGTGTGAGCAAGTACTCAGTTATCAAAGTAATTAATAAGCTGTAAATTCAAATACTACAGAGTAAGCTAGAGTTCTGAACAAGGGAACAGCACTGCTACAAAATAATTAAGGACCACCTCATTTGAAAGCACAGTACTACATCTAAAACTTTGTTAGAGTCCTTTCTTCTAAGGCAGAATTAGGCACTCAGCTCACATATATCCATATATCCCAGTACAGCAGCGACCAGTAGCAACACCATAAGTTTGTCAGAAAAAGGCTGCCACATCAGCTTTCATCAATCAGGAGCACACAACTGTCCTTCCCACAATTTAAAGCATCTTACACAAATTCTCAAAAATTCTGAACATCTAGTAACCTAGCAAATTAGCAATCTGGCACCCTCTATTTCTGCCTTTTCTACATTCACCAATATTAATTCCACAATAATGTAATACAAGGAAATATTTTGTAGTACAATTCTGAGAACTCTAAGCGTACCCATTCTGTTTTCAAACATACATTTTAAGTGCACTTAGGAGTTACTTACTGAGCTCCCCTTGGTAGTTCCATAACAAAGGATAAGTTTTCGGTAATTGTAGATACGAACTTCTGAAAAAACGTTTAAGTGGTTGGGTATGTCTTTGAGGAGAGAAGGGAAAAGAGTTAGAGTGAGAAAACCATAGTAATCTGCAAACACATAATTTTAACAAAAAGGAGGTGATTTCTGTACCCGGTAAGGATCGTGCAAACTCCAGGACACATTCATACAGCCGAGCGATACTGTTCCAGTCATTAAGGAACATCTCAACAACTTTGCGACCTCCAACTGGTTCAGATAACTGGTTTTCATACGTCAGGTAAACATGACGGGTTGGTCCTGCAGTGTTAGGAGATGGTAAATACTGATTAAACTAGTGGTTCCTAAACTGTGGTTTACAGACTATGAGTGAACTGTAGCAAGTGACCAGGAAGCATATTTAAATAATAAAAGTGCATCAACTCAGCAGTCAAAATTTTGATTCAGGTACACTGTGGTTTATTAGAAACCTTAAGAGCAGACAGTTGTCCAGTAACATCAAAACATTAGAACTACTGGAACAGACAATGTAAACCACAAAGAAACAAAACGTACCAGTCTTCCTAAATAAAACTTACCTTGCTCCCTGGATGAAGTGCTATTAAGCGGACAGTTTGCAAACACCAGCTCAGCCACCCATGTGCGATTATTTCTACCTTGTAATCGGAAAGTGCAATCAAGAAGAGATCGGTCCAGAGCCTTCTGCGTTTCCTCGTTTACGCCTTTACAGGGAGGAATTCTGTTCATGATAAAAAAAAAAAAAGATCTCCATCATACACAGTACAGTTCCAAAACTAAAAATACTACCTTCTAACATTTCCTGAAGGACTTCCAAGTCTGGACATGAAAGAATGAACAAATCAACAGCAAACACAGCTGGACTGCACAGTGAGATATCCTATTCCTCTTCAAGGACTGTAGTAAGTGCGTTACAAAAGCACTCTGAGTTAAGACCAATTTTTATATGGATTCAACACCTGCAAAATACAGACTGTTAATGGATCTGTTGAATTGCCCTGATCTCCTGGTGAAGTAAGAGCACACCGATATAAAGTTTTATACAGAGAAACAAGCCAAAAAAGATGAAAATAAGTAAGTTCTGTGGCAACCTGAATTCATGAATCAGTTCGTCTTCTAGAACAAGCTCACTCTAAATGCAATGAACAACCTGGCAGTTATCTTAGTACCCACTAATTTATTCATATCCCAACATGAGAATTGAGCTCAGGGGACAGACTAAGTAAAACCTAAGTAAAAACATGCCAAACTCTTTTCCAAATCCCTGGAGAGTCTATCCAGAAATTTCAGACACCTCCCTTACCTTCAGCTCACAAGTTCTCAGTACTTCTCTGCTCATATGCAAAGTTAAAAAGGTAGGGCCTGATGCATTTAGAGACTGATGCCTTTCTATCACTGTACATTTCTGCAGCATAAAAGAAGTTAAGAAGGTTTTACTCTAGAAAGTGTCTTTGGGGTTTGGGTTTTTTATGTTTTAAACTGATATAATCTGTTTTACTTCATAACACAATCCAAAGTTTAACTGGTGAGGCTTGAAGAAGGCTCCAAGAAGTGTGCAAAACTGGCTGGACTGCCAGATAGAAAGCACTGTGGTCAACAGTTGCAGGTCCAATTAGTGGCTGGTTGTGGCTGGCACTCCTCAGGGTTAACACAAAGGTCAATACTATTTAACAATTTCAATACCCTATGTGATGCAAAGGAATAGCAAGTTTGCAGATGACGCCAAACTGAAGGGAGCACTTAACATGCTGGAGGACAGGGCTGCCATTCAGAGAGACTTCAGATGGCTGGAGGAACGAGTTAACAGGAACCTCATGAAGTTCAACGAAAACAAATGCAAAGTCCTGCACTTGGGCCTAAATAACGCCAAGCAACAGCACAGAGTGGGGACTGACTGGCTGGGTAGCAGCTCTGCAGAAAAAGAACTTGGGGGCCTGGGAGACAGACTGAACAGGAGTCAGCAGCGTGCCCTTGCAGCAATGACAGACTGCTGCATCCTGGGCTGTATTAGCCAGGCAAGCAAGTGACTACTCCCCTCTAGTCAGCATTTGAGATCACTGTGCCCAGTGAGGGCACAAAAATCCTTGGAGATTGGAAAATGCAGCTGATCAGCCCTGCTTTGAGCAGAAGGTTGGACCGGATGACCTCCACAGGTCCCTTCCACTCTTAAATTACTGTACGATTCTCAGATGTTTCCTCTACAAGTTTTTTACCATGCAATTGCCTTTTCTGGGATTCCTTGCATTTTCCTCTGCAGTATCACATACTGGTAATTGTCAAATAACATATGGAGTATGTAAGGCCTCTGATCTGATCTAAAATTGCAATTACATGTTCATGAATCATCATCATATCCTCCTTAGCACTGCCTGGATTTTAGGATTGAGGACTGTCAGACTGTTTTCAGAGCTTCCCAGTTTAGGCTAATGAAGGAAACAAATTATTGTTGGCTCTGTGTCTACTCTTATTTTCCTCTTTCTCCAGCACTGCTTCACATTAGAGTGCAAGACACACAATAATTAAAAAAACCCCCAAAACCCGAAACCAAAAATCCCCCGCCTCAATATTTTTAGTGTTACTCTCCAAACAATCCTTTTTTTCTCTCAAGCGTATGTACAGGAATAAAATGAAACACATGAGCATATCCTCTTACTTCAATAAACGTATTGCATGGCTGAAGCCATCTCCTTCTACTTGTACTCCTTGGTGAGGAATGTCCATATTAGACAACTAGGAATAAACAAGAAAAATGTTATCCCAAGCAAAAAGTCAAGCAAAATAACTGTAACTTTTTCAAGGATTTTTTTTTTTCCCTAAGGGTGACTGATGTTTCACATCCTCAAGCACTGGAAAGCCAAAAAACAGTCTGTGCAAATCTGGTATAAAGTTGTCTCCCACCCCCTTCCACAAGTGTGTCTTTCATGCTCTCATTTTCCCTTTTCCCTCAACTTCTCAAGCTTTTTGCAGTGCTTGGTATTAGAGAACCAGCTCTAACAAGACTAGAGCAAGACAGTGTAGAACATCAGTCACCCAGGCTCAGCTGGTGGGGAAACTCCAAAGTGAGCACATGACCACAAGTTTGCTGAATAGTCGCATCTAGACAAGAGAATCAGGAGTAGCAGAGGGGAAGAAGGAAACAAAATATTTTTTAATACATACCTCCATACGAAGCCCTATAAATGGCATATTTGTATCACACATGGCTACAATATGAGCTAGCACTTTATTGAAGGCACACATTTCTCCCGACCGTTTTGGTTTCTTAGGTTCTATGGAACATGGATCACCAGATAACTAGAATTAAAATAAAGACAAAAGTACTTGCACATTTGGAGTAAACATTTTGAAAAGATGGCAGAGAATATTCTCATTCATCCAAGTTTTAAATGAATCACACCCTGAGCACAAACTCCTGAAAGGATCTAGTCCACTTCAGGACTGAAGCAATTCAGTTAAAGTAATTTTATAATCACTTCCTTCCTTAAAACAGTATTTACATATCACTAAGCCATGTCAGCCTGACCCCAAGAAGTAACTCTTATCAGCCCCTGCAAGTCTTTCAAAGACTACACCTACATGGCACAAAGCATATCACGCAGATACCAGTGCTCTGTGTATAGAAGCTACTCTAGCTACCTCAGCACAGTGCTCTGCCTTGGCTCTTTAGAACAGCCGAGAAGGCCTGGCATGAATTAAAAGACAACTGTTGCAAAACAGTTACCCAGCATCTCCCTAGGGAAGCAGTCTAGAGAACCAAGCTGCAATACAGGGAAGATGCCAGCCATACAAACTTCTGAAACAACACTACTAAAGCTGGTGTTGATGCTTAGAACACGTGTTTAGCTTTCACGCTCTGTAACTAGCCCGATGGCTTTTGAAGCACGTACCTTGCGCTTGACACCACTTTTCATTTGTTTCCCACTTTTTGTGTCTAGTACCAACTCTTCAATGTTTGGTTTGAACTGCTGTAGTAAAAGTGCAGTAGCAGGGCTGTCATCTCCTTCAGCATAGCTCACAGAGAGAAAATGGTACTTGTACTCTAGTTCTGTGGGGTTGCTAGGAACATCAAACATCTCTACAACCTATATTTAAACAAAACAACAAATTGAGAAGACTCTCAAGCTAAGAATACGTCTACATCAGTTCCTATCCTCTCCCCCTCAAAGAAAAGACATTAGTCTTTTTCAAGATATTAATACTGTGGCTAGGAAAGGGATCCAAGAAGAGAAGGAAGACTGAACTTTCACGAAACATAAAGAGAATGGGAAGGTTGCTGAGTAATAAACCTTTACAGCCCCTCCTCTCTATAAGCCTGACTGCTTAACAAACCCACTGAATGAGAGAAAGGAGGGAGAGGGGAGAGTTGAGGATTACATCAATCACTTGTTCCTATGTTAGAGTTAACAGTACAACAGACAAAGTGCCTGGTACACCCATGACTGGGAGCAAAAGATAGAAGCATTTTTCAGTTACTTACAATGTAGTACTGTGGAAGGCGAGTGAGTTTGATGAACAACTTGTGTTTGGAAAGGTTTCCCACTGGATGGCTAGCATAATTAGCTAGTTGAAGAGTTTCACTGCTCACTGTAGGCAGATGTTTTATAGACTGTTTGCAGCGTTGCTGTCCAAGCCAGAACCTTGCATTGAAATAAAGGTATTAGTACCCTGAGACTGTTTTACATAATTCTAGTTATACTGCTGTTTAGAGCATCAGTGTCAAATCAAGAGTCAGTCATATTCTAAGTCAACATCTATCATTGCTGCACAAGTTATATACAGAAAATCACACAGAAAATTTCACGAGTTTATATTTTCTTATTACTATCTTTACATATTGTCTTCAGCTTGAGTAACAGACAGCTGTTAATTTAAGAAAAAAAGCCTTGAAATTATTCGCTGAAGGAATACATAAATAAATTTTTATACACCACAATATGAAATTACAATATAAAAAAGAAGGGACAACTTAAAAAACAGGCAGATAGTTATTTTACAATTTAGAATCTTCAATTATTTTTTGGTATAGAAAAGAAAATCTTTGCTCCCATATGCTGGTAAGCAATACAGTAAAAAAAGTCACCAAAGCTGGACATCACTCTGGTTTATGTTATGAACGAACTCATTTACTTGAATAAGTTTGGACATGAAGAACCACATGCAAGACACCAAATTTATTCTAATGTTTGGAATTAAACTTTGTCCTACCGCAATGGATTTTGGCTATAGTGGCAAGGCCAGAAAGCCTAGCTAGGCTTGAAAGGGGCTCAGAAATGTGTGGCTTGGTTTTTCAGTCAAACTTCCACTGAAAACAGCAGTGGAAAGTGTGGGTGCTCAGCATCTCTCCATCACGACACACCACGTTCATTCTTGTAGATACATGTTAGATATAGCTGTCCTAAAAGACATTTTGTGGGACTGCCTAGCTTCCTCAAAAACTGCAGCACTACTCAAGCCATTATCTCAAGTACATTATTTATAACAAAGGGAGGTTGATTAGTTTCTCCAGGGTGCCAGTGCTTCATGCGTCATCATGCTTCTTTTAGAAGCAAAATTCCTCAAATAGAGCTTTCACCCTGCAATTAGCTCAGAGTACTGGGAATTTCCAAAATGACAGAGCAGGTGGAACTTAGTTTTCATGCAGATGCAAACTGTATTTGTATTATTTGCTACAACCTCTTATGGGAGCCAAATGTATCTTGCGCTTAAATCTCAAGGCTTTATGGAAGGAAGATTAGAGGTTTAAACCAGCAAGGGCTGAAGTGTTAGAAGATAAACAGATATTATTTAAATCATCCTAGGCCACTTCCTGGTTTTTCCTCTGTATTGTGAGAAGGGAGATCGTTCTTGCTGAGAAACAAGCAGAGTTCAGCTGTAGAAACAGAGTGGAATAAAGGAGATAGAAAATGAACATGAACACAAAATGAGATCCTCAGCAAGCAAGTGGTCTGCTACTGACTTAAAGTGAAAAGGCTTCATGCAGAGTGTGCATAGCAATGCATGAGGCTACGTGTAAGGCGGCAGACTAAAGGAGGACTACAGAATCAACTCCAAGCAAAAGCAGAATTTCCTCCACCCATTTAGAGGAGATTGCAAATACTCAAGGTTGTTTAGAACATCGAGAAAGTATGTCCCCTACTGTGGTAAAACAGAAAGCCATGCAAGTGTGATCATTCAAAATACAAATATGGTGATTCATTCTATGCAAACTAAGTGAATCATTCAAGCCGCTTACTTGAGCTGCTGGAGCCAAGGAATGATACGCTTCATATCATCATTAACAGACTTCTCTATGTCATCGAGTGTCAGTTGATCTGCAAGAACATTAGGTGAGTGAATGGTCTTAACATCTGCTCTTCAAACAAAATTTTGACCTTTTAAGGAAAGCGTCTGATCTAATTTAACAATTAATCACAGAATCATAGAACAGCCCAGGTTGGAAGGCACCTCGAAAGATCATCTGGTCCAACCTTTTGTGGGAAAGGGAGGCTAGATTAGATTATCTAACACCCTGTCCAATTGCATCTTGAAAACCTCCAGTGATGGGAACTCCACCACATCCCTGGGGGGGTTGTTCCAGGGATTGATTGTTTTCACTGTAAAAAAACTTCTTTCTTATATTGAGATGAAACCTATCCTGGTGCAACTTGTAATTGTTGCCCCTTGTCTTCTCCATGTGGCTCATTGTGAAGAGAGAGATTAAGATACACAACAAATGATCCATAATGCTTGTAAAACCACAACAGTATATTATTAGGCAAATAAACTAAAAGAACTCACTGTCCTCCTTTTCTTAAGTAATCTGAAACCTGAAGTTAAGACTTAAACAGTAACTCAAGATGTATAAGGTCACATAATACAATTCCCAATCAGGTCCATATAAAATGACTGCATCGATTAATAGCACAACCCAGGAATCACAAGTCATAAAGAATATGCATTGCAATAATGCCTAACAATATTTAGTCTGTTGTCCTCTTAAAATATACCTAACTGAACTGTGACTCTTAAGCACAGAGATCCATTTCTCCATTCCTCAAACTCAAATACCTAGATAATGACCCAAGTGTGGTGTTCATTTGCATTTCCCCGTATTTACTTACAGAACTTCACAGATTTGACAGAATTGTTCACACAAAATTACCTCATAATGCAGGGTTCTTGCAAGATATTAAATACAACCTGGTTTTGCACCTACTTACCGACACCATACAGCATCAGCTGAAACATTCCAGAGTGGAGATCAACAAATACATGCAGGCACTCTGATCGACCACATGGTTCCAAAATCGGAATTACAAGAGTTGGAAGAGCCGTCTCAATGAATGCTAAACAAAAATTGATGTTAATAATGTGACACAAAATTCAAGCTCATCATATTAAAACTTAGCCCGTTATAATCACAAAACCTGTTTGTTTTTATAGAAGCAATCTTCACTTGCACATTATTACACTGTTAACATAGAGGGAACTGAATATAAGAATTTCTCTGTGAAAATAGTGCTAGTTACAAACCAATGAGAAAAGACAGACCAAATTTGAAGGAGATTATTAATCCTTGAATATCTTTTAACTCACTGCTTCATGACTATAAACTCAATTCAAATCCCAATAGTTTCAACAACAGTTTAAGCAAAGTCTCATCCAAAGCTAGCTCAAGACAGTGAAGGATTTGCTTTCAATTCTGAACATGTCCAAGTTTTACAGTAGACAACTTCTAACCCTTCAACCCAGACTATAATGCTCTACCAGCTTCATCTATTATACTGCCTTTAGAGGTATGAGTATTTTACAATTATCAATGCAGAATAATTTAAAGCTAAGTCTTGTTAATTCTGAACACATCTCCGTTTGTTTTTTCATATTTTTTATCTAAATTAATGAAAACAAGAAACACTGAGAAAAAAGGAAACCATTCCTAGGCACAAATGGAAATTAACTTGAAACAAACTTCAGTAGAAAACACATACAATTGTCATTAACATTGTAGCTCTTAAGAATGGCTTTCAGCTCCTGGAGTTTTTGATGAGATCTTGCATGGACACTGTCTATTAGGAGTTTTTCTATTGATAGGTGGTCAATCTGTAAAAAAGGAATGTACTTGAGCAAGTTCAAATTTTATGTGTAGACTTCATGCATTAGCACACTGGAACAAAGCTACTTAATAAAACAATCACTTCAGAAAGAATTTGCTTACAACTGTGGTGAACCAAATGAACTATTAACTTGAGTATTTGAATCACTATAAAATACAACAAACTAACATAAGATTCTGTCTGTGCAGCAGGCACTGGGAGGGTTTTTGAGAGAAGACTAAAAGAAAACGTAAAAGAAAAGAAGGTTCACAAACTATGCTGTTACCACTCCCTGTGCAGACCTACTTGTTCTGGATCAAGGCTGGAGTATTTTCCAGCTTAGCATGCATCTGTTTATAACTAGCTTAAGCTAAGGAAAAAAAAAACAAACCAAAACAACACTCTATTAGAATGTGGTTGCCTCTATACAAACACATATGTAGCTATAGCATGAAATGCAACACACTAGTTTTAGTCCTGCTAACGGGGTAACAATGCAGTAAAAATGCAGTGGCAGACACTGAATATGAGCAACCCCACTGAACCAAGGGGTATCTAGAAGCTTGCATGTAGAGTATCTAGAGGCTGTTGTACTGCCAGTGCTGAAGCTTATGCCACCACTTATATTCACTGTAGCTTACTTGTGCCACCTAAATTAAAGCATTTGCATTTATATCCATTCACATTACAGTCATATTATTTACCTATTTTGCATAAGCAAAGCTACAGATCACTGCAAAACCTTTTTCTAGTTAACCTCACGTTGCTTTGAAAACTGCTCAAGATGAATTAAACTCGAATTTTATTCTAGCATAAGAGATAAATGCAGAAGAGGTTTCTACCAGAACAGAATTATATAGAATTTCAGTACATGCCAGTATATACATTCGTATATACCAGAATGACCTTCCCCTAAAGACTAGCTTTCCAAGACAAGGCCTTAAAAATCAAGTGTTTACCCATCCACAAGAGCATTTTAACTCAGCAGCTGCTATGAGTTAAATCTTCCTCACAACCAAGTGACTACAGGTTCTATAGCTACATCCACTTTTCAGTAGGTTAATATATAATAACCTGCTTAGACAAACATATTTGTTCGTGCCACTGTTTTATATAGTATCTTAAATACATAGAAACACAGTGTGCTATCTACGTCATTACAGCTGAGATCATTATTCAAACACTAGAATAGCAGTGTATATACCATAGCCGATAAATTTTTTAAGCTCAGAGCAAGTAGTTATAAAGGGAGTCAGAGTTAACTTTGATATCTCTCAAATTTACAGTGGCCTCATATCTTAATCTACAGTCTGTAGACCTGATTCAGTGAGCTTAGATTGCATCAGCTCCAGTGGAACTTCAGCAGATGTTCTAGATAAAGCACATTTTCCTGGATTTAGGCATTAATACAGTATCTTCACTGAATTAACTGTGTATTTAGTAGCCTAAATATGCTAATTTAGGCTATTAAATGAGTAAATTTACTATACATTTACTATACTAATAGCAGAATTTCTACTCTAGAAGTAGAGTAGAAGGCTACTATGCTCCACTAAGTTTCCCACATTCCTCTGCAGCCCAAACATATGAAGTTCTTGACATTCACCATATAGAGATTTGTCTGTCAGACTTGGTAAACAAGATGGGCCAAGAGGCTCAAACACAAAGTATGTACAGTAGGTGAAGGCTATCATCAGTAGAAAGTTCTGTAAGACAGGTGAAGAATCCGAGCTGGGGAGTTTTCCCCTGTGGAAAAACTGTACTGAAAGTTTGAAAACTACACCATTCACTCCAGTTTATTAACTCTCTTAAAAACCCCAAACACTGCAAGAAATAACGACAAACACACATCCTGATATATCACAGCCAGACTTGCTGAAGAACTTAAGAAGACTTCGTGTAAAACCTAGAACACAGTTTCTCTTAGATATCATTAACCAAGATCTAGAATTACCACCAGTGAAGCCATATCCAAGTAGGAAGTTGACTGCAGTTACTCATTTTGGACTATTTCAACAATCCCACCTTTAACATATAGGAATGTGAACAATACAAAGGCACATTCAAATAGGCCACATGATATAATCTGGTTAGCGACGACGTAAAACCAAGCTTCACCTAACACTTGTAACAAGCAAACCACATTAGCTCTTTTGCACAAGACTTCCAAATCATAATGTAAGATTTTCTAAAGTGAGTAATAGCACTGCTGTGTAGCCAACTCAAGCGACATGGGGAAGCTGATTTTCAGAGGAAGTTTACACAGCATCTCCAAGACAGGAAAGGGAAAAACTGTCTCTCTGTAAAGCATTTCAAGCCAAACGCTAATCATAACTGACACTTTGCTGTTGTTTCCCCCCAGTCTCAGCATTCTGTCTCATAAGTGGTATATAATGCACTGTGAAGTAGGTGTAATTTTTAAGATGAAGTCAAGGCCAAAAATTTGTAACAACAATTTTAGGTCCCAACATAAACACAACACAACCTAGAGTAACTGCTGACTAGAAATCTTAGAAACAGCTCTTTAAACAGAATCAAAGTGAAACAAACTGACAATGCAAAGCATTTTTAAGTTTTTGATTTATAAAGCTAGATGCCTACTGCAAAGCAAACCTTTACCTTCATGGCCCTTTCCATCAGTTTGGAATCACAGGCTGGCAGTGGAGGCTCATGAGATATTTGTAAGGGTTTTGAGACATCAGTCTCATCAATCTTAATAGTGACCTTATGAACAGACGCAGTCCCCGTTTTCCTGCCAAGCACCTGTTGACTTAAAATAAAGAGAATAATTAAACCATGTAACTGGAATAGCAGAAAATACGCTTTTAAGTAGCTAATCCTTGATCCTGAGAGCTCTGGTTAAAAATGAGATTATGTCAGCTGAACTGAAAAAAGCATTTGTTTTGCTTTACTACATTTTAATGCAGAGGTGTTGGTAAACTATAACCACATAAAGAAGTTTTAGATGGCTGCAAATTCAACACAATCAGAAGAGCATTTGGATTGCTTTTTTAAGTTTTATCTAGCGCAAGTCAAGCAATAAATATAGTAAAAGACTGACAAAGAACTAATTAATTTATTTAGATAGCCACATAAATATGAGCTGATTTATAACTGTATCCATTGTTCTCCTGTACGTTAATGTACATCCCTCACTTCTCTGCACGTCAAGCAACATGTTTAGGTACTTAATTACAAGAATTTAGGAGTCTCACATCAAAAAAAAGTACAATTCTGAAAATTCTGGCTTAAGCTTAGTAAATGAAAACCCTCCTATTATTTCATTTATTGTTTAACAGCCCTTTTAAAATCAACTTACTTCCAAACAGAGAGAGAGAGACATTTCCCTGCATGATATCGCTCCACTTGGACAAGGTCACCCCAGCGCTCTCGAATCAGCATTAGTGTTTGTGAATGCAAGACTTCCAACTGAAGCGCTAAGCAGAAGGAGTCTAATGAATGGAGTTAAGAAAATATAAGACCTCCAAAAAGTCTCTACACTACATAAATCCATTTCTGTACACTACATAAATCCATTTGTCACAAAAGTCAGACAAAATGCTGTCTGAAAACACACTAATGTACTTAATCCAGAGATAAAGACATATAAAGAGCATCAAGTATTTCTCAAAGGTTTTTTTGGCTTTTTTTTTAAACTCTTATCTAGGGCAGCATGTTAGACAAGAGTGTCACAACAGCTTTGTTTTATAGATTTTTAACTCTGATCATCTCTTAGTAATCTTCTTTTCCCTAAAAAAGAAATTCAATTCACCCTATAGTTACCACTAACCCCATCTCCCATGGTCACCCTAGAATAACATGATTCTGTTTGTTTCTGCAGAAACTGTTTCACTGAAAACCGTTTCACATTGTCAAGCAATTTGCCCTCTGCACGTAGAAAATCACTGCACTACTTCCTGCACTTGTCATATCTCATTTTATTATTCACACAGGTGCAATACAGTTAACGCACCATCATCACCTTACTGCAGTTCCTGGTAGCAAGAATTGTCAGCTCCCATACCTTCCAAGTCAGCACTGTATTCTATGTCTGAAATTAGCACATGCAGCCAGCTGCTGCTGCACTGACTTACCACAGAACCTGCTGTCTTGAGTACCCCACCTTTACCTTTGCTGATTAAGTGTGTAAAATCAAATTTTACATGCTGGCACCTGAGAATAACTGTTTCCAAGGCCATCATTTTCACTCCACGTCCAGACGTTTCCCCCTAGCTTAACAGGGAACTGATCTTTCTTGACCTCCTGCTACTAGGAGGAGTAAGGCTACATTAAACAGCTTATTCAGAAGCGACTTTCAGAAGGATACGCAGACAGCTGTACATGTCCTGAAGTGGCTTTTCATCAGCAAACAGCCGCGACTGGACCAACTGATGGATGAAGTTGATCTGCATGCTGTGAACCAAGGCTCGACCATCTTTCATGAATTAAAAATAATTCACATTAGACATCAGGAAACTGGGTATTTAAAATAATAAATTAATAAATTAAAAAGAAAAAAAAGATACTACTGTACTGAGCAATTTCCATACCAGAATTTCTAACAAAATAACAAAATCCTTGGTTTACTCTGGAAATTTCAGTCAGTCTACTACACTGTCACAGTCTATCATTAAGGTATTAAAAGCATACAGAGCAAGGTGAAAACAGGAAAAGTATATGCAGCTTCAGTACCTTAAGTTGTGATATGCAAAAGACCCAGGATAAACAAGACTTATACAGCATCAGAGATGAACATCGTGTTAAAAGGAGAGTGTAAAGGTTTGATTTTTTTTTTTTTTTTTACCACCAGTTTCCTTGTCTTCAACCAAAATTTCCAGTTTGAGAAGGCGCCAGGGGATGTCAGGGTCATCACCCATCACTGTCAAGGTGGCCTCAAACTCACCCTCAACTCGGAACTTCACACGGCCATTGGCTAAGGAAGCAAAAAATGTTTTATTTCACTCAGTCTCCTAAGATGCCTCAAAATATCAGTGTGGTAGCTCCTGGCACTCACAATGGATTATTTCCCTATGGTTTCTGCTCTGTTGCATATGTTTCTGTAAAACTCTGAAGACTTCACAGTTTCTTCTGCAACAGAACCAGTGTCAATAAGCAGCATGGACAGATGTACCAAACTGTCGTGAACAGCAGTACTTTAGTCACGATAACTTGTTAACACTCGCGCTACTATAATACAGAGTAACATTGAGCTGAGTACCAGCCTGACAAGTTACACAAACAAAACGTCTGGCTTATTTTTTCCAATTCTTTGCTTATCAACAATGGATACTTTAAGCACTACTCAAAAGAGGTTCAGAACATGATCTCAGCCCAGGCTGAAATCTAGCCCTGGAAACACACCTCACCGCAAACCATTTATTTAACATTAAAATATTATAACTCCATTTTCATGTGAGGAAGATAATAATTTGCATAATCTATATATATGCACACAAGCAAAGATTATGTACACTATTTACCTAATTGACATATATATCCTCACACCTTTGTGAACACTGCTATCAGTTTCAAGAACTGGGACAAAGACTGTCAAAACTATGTAAGCAAGGTCATAAAGAGAATGACGGGCAGAGCAAACAATTTAGTACAAGTCCTTACTACAACCTGCGGGTCAACCTTCTTCTCAATCACTTAACAAAATATGCCATATACCTTTATAATTATAGACATATAGAAATAGTCCTATAGAAATTTTAACCATTTTAACTCAGGAAGTTTCATTTTCAAAAGCATCCCAGACATGCTCTTAAAACAAACCAAACCCCAAACCAGAAACTAATAGTCATTGAAATGTTTAGTTAACTGAAAAATCTGAAGAGCTCAGACATATATCCATTTACACTTCTGTTAGACAAAAATGGCTCTGATATTGCAAGTGTTCACATAGGGACCACTGAAAACTACTACTAAGATTTTTCAGAAACATCTTTGATCTAGGTCTGTGGGGTATGGTTTACACATGGCTAACCTTGTCTTAGTTAAAAGCATGGACTACGTCCATTCCAGCCCTATTCTCTGTGATTCTGCAATAACCTAGTCCAGTTTGTAACCATCCTTGCTGTAAAAAAGGCCTTCTTAATGTCTACCACTACTTTGGCTAAATGAAAACAGAGATCTGGCAAGAGATTAAGAGATCTGGCACTGCAGTGAGCCACAGAACAAATGGCATGCATAAATATGAACAAATTCTATGCATGAAGATGAATATCAAAACATAAAAAAAGCAACATTAGAGTGACTTGTTTTAGCTAAAGTTCAAAGAGTTTCTACAGAAAGACTTAACAGTTTAATTAAATTGTATTTTAAAATTAATTTAAGATAAAGCAGTTACATTATTAGGCCTAAGACTCTTTCATAACACATTTGCTGAAAGAGCAAGACAATGTCTACAACCTTTTGCCATCACCTGCACAGGTCTTCTTCTTGAAAGTAAATAATATTTCAGCAATATTATCAGTGCCCTCATTTTTCAAAAGGGGAAAACATATTTTGATGTCATACAGAGACAGGATCCCAGTCTTAATAGATGAAGTACGCCTAATGGTCTCACTTAAGCTTTTAGCTTTGCTTTAGCACTAAAGCAACAATTTTAAATTAGCCTGCAATAATGTATTATTCAAAAAGTAATTCCAGTTCTTACCAACTGTAAGATTTGCCAGCTGTGGAGGGAGATCTGTAGTCACTAGTCGATGTCGAAGAATCTGGTTTAGCTGATGAAGTGTGGTTTGCTTCTCACTCTTTGTTATTGGGTCAGGAGGGATTATTTTATCCTGTTAAAATAAACACAAACAAGTCTACATATCTCAAACATGTATAATACATTGACAGTAGCAATGGTGAAAACTAACCAGACTAGAAATCTGAAAACATAAATACTACAGGCCATTACACAGTGAAGTTTTGTATCTCAGAGTCAGATTTGTTTTCTAGTTGATTACATTTTACCTGAGACTGACCACTGAATAAAATTGCTCAACCTGGATCAATTAAATAAATTCAGGGCCTTACATCAGGCTAAACTTGTTTTTAAATACTAGATTTGAAAGCCAATCCTTATCTGTAGCTATAGATCTAAGTCACAGGTACTACTGTTTGTATTACTTCACAAAATCCTGTTATTCTGCATTTTACCCGTAGGAAAAGGCAGCAGCATTAAAGAGAGCTGTTAAGTATTTCAGTACATTTCCAAATACAGGCAAAACCTCTAAGAACAACAGGTGTCAGTATCTCCTTTTCACACTTCATTTTTCTAGGATGGTGGCTTAGCATGTGCCAATACTTAAAGAACCAAGGAAAAAGAGTTGCTACTATACTCATCCCAGAGCAGAACTACTTTAAATGGAGAGAATGTTTTACTGGGAAAGCATAACTTGTTCAAATAGGAAGTGCTCTGCAAGAGAAACTGACACTACAGAGACTTGGCATGAGGCTTGTATTAAACTACAGTTCCATTTGCACATAGACAATTATTTTAATTAACATGCATCTGATACTGTACAGGGGATTCCCTCCCGGCCCCAGACACATGGCAGCATTATTTACCCTAATGCAGGTAGGCAGACGTGGGTATGATCCAGTTGTCAGAACATCGATAGCATATGGGATAGCAAAACTAGGTAGACGAGCATGAACCAAAGCATCTCTAGCTAGCGATGCCAGACGATCAGCAGTGTCCACAAACAGAATGGCTTGCTGATCTAAAAAGCTTGATATCATCTGTAGAGGACAAGGAGAAGGGACGGGGGAAAAAGAAACGTATGTGTCCAAAAAATGCACAAATCAATGCCCCTTTATATTCAGTTCATCTAGTGGACATGACTGACATGATTTTATTTGTCACTTCCAATTCAAATAATCACATCTATAAAACAAAGAAAGAATGAATATTCTGGCCATTTCTTACATTCATATGCAAGGATACTTTAAATCTGCGTGCCATTTCTGATGCTGTGGAGGATCTGTAAAGCCTCACAGCTCTTTATCTGATGATTGCTACTGGAATGCAACCGTACTTGTTTGTAATCACTCGGGGCTTGTTTTTTGCAACATTCTGGACTTTATTCTTATTTAACCAAGGGCAGGATGAAAGTGATAATAAGAACTAACACACTGAGATCACCATCTTCCCTGTCCTATCACCTAACCCCAAAGCACTCCTGAAACTATGTGCAGACAAGCCTTTCATTTTTGCCACTGGTGAGTTTTTGGGAACATGAACTGTTAAAAGACAAGATTACACAATTTCTAAATAGGAAGAAATTGGTTATAATTTAGTATTCCTTTGCCTAGGAAATAAGCTTTTTTTTTTTTTAAGCTTCTATAGTAAGGAGAAGTTAGGGTGTACCAAAATCGCATATCACTTAGCGATTATTTCATACCAAACTATGTTGCTAACTTACCGCACATTTTTCCACCTTTCCAGCATTATTAGCCCATTTGACTAAGGCTAACAAACGAACAAACAGTTGACGAGTGCGACTTGCAAACTGCACTATTTCTATTTTTCTGGAAAAAAAAACCAAATGTACATTAAGCCAGAGCTCAGATGTATAATAAAGCTGCAGTTTAACTCTGTGCCAATAAAAAAAGCTGTAATGATAACTTCTAATTGTGTTAACGGAGTCATCACTAATATATGGCTTGTTTGATTACAACATGGGGGGAGGGGGAAGCTCACTCTTCTGAATACCTAAATGCTAACAACATACATGGATTCTAACCAACCAAGACTGTCTGGGGAAACAAAAAAGCATACTCACATGAATTACTCACTGATTTTAAGAGAAACAATTCCATAGTGAACTCAACTGAATTATTTTTGTACCTTTTACAGGATTTTCCCAGGGCTTATGATTAAGTTTAAAGTAGACAAGGCAATATACCTAAGGGTTACAGGACCTGGCAGTAACATTACACTGACATTCACTAAAAATAAATAATTAAATAAATCAGATACTAAACAAAATATCATTCTAGTAATTTTAAGATGTCTTTACACAGTATGTTACAATATGCTACCATTTTGCCAGGAAACGGGGTGGTGGTGGGGAAGACCACAAAACCCCCCCACCCTTTTACTTTCTTCTCTATTCCTACCTTGCAAGAAATTGGGATAAGGAGAAATTACTAATAGTCAATATTCCTCCCACTGTGCTTTGAATGAGAGTCAAAATGAGGCAGTGTATGTTTGCATGGCTTAAGAGTTATTTTTCGTAAAAGAGAACGTAATGGGGCACACCCAAATTTCCCCCCTTCATTACAGATCTACACTGTAGACGCATTAGACAAGATACTCAGATCTACAATGTAGATCTATAATACCATACGCTCTGAAATACCATTTCATCTAGTGTTTATAGAGGTTTTCCTCACTTTCTAGACGTTCAATTCACTAATTTCACCATGGTTTTCTAGTTACTCTGAAAAAAACCCAAACCCAAGATGTCTTCCTGATACGGTTTTCTAAAGTAACAAAAGCATTTGAACAAAAAGAACATTAATCAGTGCAACAGATATTAGCCTCTACCAAACAGAAGTTGCACCTCCTTCTGATCCTAATCTGTGAAACACATACTCATAATACAGATAGAACCTGTTTCTGCTGAAAGTGTTCGTATAATGAGGTTAACTCTTTTGTGCAATAAGTAAAGCATAATCTGCTTGTAGCAGATGAACATTTAGGCCAGAAGCACAACTAATACCATCTGGTCCAGTTTCTTGCATTACATACTACAAACCTCATCCAAGAGCTTGGGCATTAAGCCAATAACTTCCCTGCATTCTAGAGCATATGTTTTAGAATGGCATTCAGCCTGATACTAAGATTTCCAGTGGTGGACAAGCCGCTATATGTACAAGCTTCTCTAATAGTAACCACACTATGAAAACAAGATGTTGAGAATTTTGAAAGATTCAGAAAAAGTTTATGGGATTTGAAAGATGTCTACAGTGAGACTTTAGAAAGCCAGTAACCTCTCAAACTCCACATAGAAGTTGCTAAAATCTAGTAGTTATGTCAATCAAACTTCTGTAGTGAAAACAGCACGATAGCAAGAAAAATTCAAACCGATGTTCTGTGACTGGAAATCAAAGGTAGACCCCCCTCCCCAGCCCCTCCCAAAAAACCAGAAAAAAGCACAGCAATTTAATAATGAAAATTATTGATAAAAATAGACACAGTATTCTAGGAACTGTTCCATTAATACCACACGTATGAAGTTACAGAAGACTTGTTACTTCTACTTGACAGAATTCTGCTTCCAGAACGACCACCATCATCCCTGAATGACAACTGTGTTGGGAATTCCCACCCATCTACTTCTCTACTAAGAACTCAAAGTCTTTCAGTTTTGCTGCATTCCTTTGTCCTTCATTATAGATACAGGACCTTATGCTGGACTGCACAAAAAATCTTATTCAGGGAAGATGAAACTTAAAGAAACAGTACATTTACAAGGCCTATAAAAGCAAAGCAAAGCACATTAAAAAGCTTTCTAATGATCACGGTACTCAGTGTGTTCTTTACCTGGTCTTTACTGTTAAGTTCTGATCTCAGGGGTTTCAGATCCTTCAGACTAGTGGCTGAGTCTGGGGGAGTGAAGCATGAGCTAAAGTAGAGGAATATCAAGTTAAAGACCACTTAAGCAAGCTTGACATACAAAAGTCCATTGGAGTGGACAGAATGCATCCAAGGGTGCCGAGGGAGCTGACCCATGCCACTGTAAAGTTGCTCTCTATCATTTTCAAAAGGCCACAGTGACCAAAGGTCTTGATGACTGGAAAAAGGCAAACATCATGCCCTTCTTCAAGAAGGCCAAGAAGGATCTAGGGACCTATAGGCCAGCTGGACTAAGCTCAGTTAAAAAGAAAATTCATAGAACAAATCTTTCCAGAAGCTATATCCAGATAAGTGATGAACATGAAAGTAGCCTGGGAACAGCCAGCACAGATTTGCCGAGGGCAAACCATCCCTGATCAACACAATTGCCTTCTACAGGATGAACAGCTCTGTGATCAAGAGGAGAACAGAAGACGCATTTACATTGACTTTTGCACAGCTTTTGACAAGATCTCCCATAGTATCCTTGTAGCCAAGCTGGTGAGATATGGCACGGGTAAGTGGACTACAAGGTAGGTGAAAAACGGGCTGGACTGCCAGGATTAAAAGGCTGTGACTGGCTACCAGCGGGATTTCTTTAATGCTGGTTACTAGTGGTGTTCCTTAAGGGTCAATACTGGGGCCAATACAATTTAACGCCTCCATCAACAAACTGCATGATGTGAAGGAATGCACTCTTTGGAAGTTTGCATGTGATGCTAAACTGGTGCGAGCAAACAGAGGGACCTCAGCTGGCTGGAGGAACTGGTTGACAGGAACCTCATGAAGTTCAGCAAAACCACATGCAAAGTCCTGCATCTGGAACCAATCAATCTCATGTAACAGCCCAGGCTGGGTACTAAGTAGCAGCTGGGCAGCAGCTCTACAGAAGTAGACCTGGGGGTCCTGGTGGACAAGTGAACAGGCATCAGCAACGTCCCCTTGCAACAATGACAGCCTGTATTAGCACCAGTGCAGCCTAGGTCAAGGAAGGTGATTATTCACCTTGAGTCAGCATTCGTGAGACTACATCTGAAGCACTACGTCCAGTTTTATACTCCCTAGCCAAGAAAGATACTGCCATCCAGAAGTGGGTTAGGTGCTGGAACATGTGACATACAAGGAGGGGCTGAGGAAGCTGAGTTTGCTTCTGCTTAAGCTATGGTGAGATCCTACTGCCGTCTTCAAATATCTAAAGGGGTTTTATAGAGAAGATGGAACCAGATTCTTCTCAAAAGTGCAAAAGGCTGAGGGACAGCAGCCACAAACTAAAACAGTGAAAAACTAGTTAGACATTAGGAAAACAAAGAAACACACAGTGAGCTGGTCAAAGACTGAAGTAGGTTGCCCAGAAAGGTTGCAGGATTTCCATCCTTGAAGATATTTAAAACTCAACTAGATATGACCCTGAGCAACCTGAACCAGCTTTGAAATTGTCTTTCACTTCAAGCAGAGGGTTGGACTACGTATCTCCAAAGTACCACTCCAACCAAAATTATTATCTGTGTCTAAGAAAGGAGTGAAATAACAGTCATTTTGTCATTAGAAAAGAATGGAACTCAATGTTTCACAAAAATTAGGTGTGTAATTGCACTGTTGTTGAAGTCATGAATAACATGTTTTTACAACAGTTCTGAATGCCTTTTTTTTAATCTTGTGTAGATGATACAGTATTTGCTGCAAGTTTGAGAAGTAACAGTCTTGTTCACTAGCTACTGCAAAACCAGTAAGAAAACTGCCTGTTTTTAGAAAAACAGTATGTTTATATAGTTCTTGGAAGTATTTTAACAATACTTCTCTTTTAAATACTTCTCAACAGGAACTGTTCATTCAGGAATGCAGGTGTAAGGTTTTACCTTCCATTTCCCCACAACAGAAGATAGGGTCTTGCAAAGTCATTATAATGCAAGTTCCAGTTAAATCTTATACGGCCATTACTATATTTAGATAAACGTTTCCCACATATTACACTTTATTGCAGGATAAAAAGGAAAAGATAAAGAATACTGAGCAAAAAAAGGTCTCCGTTACCAAGAAGCAAGCCCCTGGATTTCCCCCAGAACTCAGCACTATTAATTTTACACCACAATACTAATGTTTTTTTAATCCAACCACTTCTTTCTTGTTGCAAAAGTTACTTATTCCTATCATTGATAACTAATAAATGACCCTTTAGAAAGAAAAGCCGTATTATACTACGATGCATAATTTCCTTTCAGTTTTTCTTATCACAGCATCTTTTAGCTAGGCACTGTAGTAATGAACTTAGATTTTATGTGAACTTTATTAGAGGATAATACCATCACATCTTCTCTTCACCAAAGTGTGTATGCCATGTCACCAGGCTAGCTTCAAGAAACAGAGGTTGAAGCCCAACTACTGCTGCCATTACAGCTCTCAAAGTTAGGAAAAATAGAATAATCTGGATAATTAAACTACATTCCTTACAGATTTCCTCCAAGAGCTGGAAAGCCACTTCACCAAGAAGAGTTGTAAGTCAAAGTTAACAAGGATGTGAACATTTAATTTCAAGACAATTTCAATTGCAGGACATTCTTTGTAACCATTGAAGGCTGTCTTATTTTCTTTTGTCTGTAATCCATTAGGACTTAAGTTGTTGCTCCAGACCTGTGTGCCCCACAAAGTAGATTCCAGCTTTACCAAGAAATGCTAAACATCTAGATGGGAGAAGCCCCCCCACCAGTACGAGGGAGCTCTGGACTTAAGTTGAATGCAATTTCCTCAGCAAGTAGACTGATTAAAAAAACCAAACAAAAACCCAACATAAACCAGACTGTTTCTCTTCATAAAATATTACGCATAAGGAAAAGGGACACAGGGAATCATCCCAGGTTATGATTCCCTGAAAATGGGATTCATTCCACAACATGTTATGAGAGTTTTGGAAGATTTGAGATAACTGAATTAAACAATTCTGTGTACAAGGATGATCATTATTAACATTCTTAGGAATATGATAGCTGCTATATGTCTCCAAAGAAAATTAGGTCAATTAGTACGTCAACACAAATAAAGAAAACAATTTTCTGACAACTTCCATAAAATTTATTCAAAGAAACAAAAAAGTAAATCGTTCTTTCATGGGGGGTGGGGTGGGGGTGGAAGAGGCCTGTTCTGGTCTCTTACATTTGTTCTCTAATAATCTTCACACTTCAAAAACACATAGAACAGAAGCAGAAAACAGTGCTCATGATAAGAAAGATCAGGTAACACGGAAAAAGCAGAAAAGAGGTTTTTACCTGGTTTTCATTGTTGAACTGCTTCTTCTGAACAAAAAGTTTCTTTATCACACTAACTAGAATCTATTTAGGTTCTCCAGTTCCCTTTCACACCAGCTTTACTGTCACTTCATTGCTTCAAGATTCATGAAGAGAAAAATGCCCTGAACAGAATTCACCTACTATAACAGCAACAGTATGTTACTGAACAGTGCAACAACAACAACAAAGCCCAAACAACAACAAAACCAAAACCCAACAAAAACTAATATTGCCATTGATGCTGAGAAAAATCTTGAAACTACGTAGTGACAGCAAGACAGACAAGGCTTATTTTCTTGCATAAAATCTAAAATTAGGAGAAAAATATTTTATTTAAACAGTTCTATATTAATCTTAACAGCCTAAACAAAGGTCAGTATTTCAACATGCATTACAGACTGTCTTATAGTAACTCACCTTTCCATATCAGTCTTTCTTGGTAATCTATATTACAAAGAAAAAAAAAAAAAAAAAAAAAGGAATGCATATTATATATTGTTCTATTACATTTCAAACTACTAGAAATTTTGTTAGTAACCTTCAATTAAGTACAAGAAGAACTTCTACATACCTATAAAGAGCACTTCAAAATTTCTACAATTGTAAACCTTTCCTAAATACAACGAAACTACATGTTTGATAAAGGAAGTAGCTTGATACCTCTAGAAAGCAGCGTAGTTAATGGGGAAAAAAATGAATAAAATCAGGTGTATAATAGCACCACAGGGCACCTGCCACTACTCTGTACCAGGTAAGCTGGAACTAGCCAAATTAATTTAAAAGCTTGATGAAGGGTGCTGAAATCCCGAGATTTCTGCTAATCTAGTGAGCCACATAATATCACTGCCTGTGCTTTGTAATTGATGACTCTCACTAAGCATCCATGACTAGAGTTAATTAATTCATAGTAGCAATCCTAAAACATCTGCAGCAGGTGTTAAAATTGGCTGTTTCCTGACTTGCCTGAAATGAGTTTCTCTTCCCTTTTTAATCAATCTAAAAGTGGAGAAATGCCATACTCCAGAACTTTATCAACGACCTGTGTGACAAATACTACTGTAGAGAGGGGACTGTATTTCTGTAGTGTTCTACAGGTATCACAGGCATCTCATTTCAAAAGTTATTTTTTTATTCTAGGACTAGGCTGGTGCTGGTAATAGAATGAGAAATCATTTTGTTGGAGGGAAGGAGGAGAATACTTTCCAGCTGGGCTTTCTACTAGCCAAATCCATACTTTATGGGGAAATACAGTGGAAAGATCTAGCTCACTCTGCTTTTGGAGGAAACATCCCATAGCTTATAAACTACCCGGTGAATCAAAGAGCCCAAAGTATTCCCCATGTGTTGTTCACACCACTCATTTTATTTTGTACCTTAATTATGTACTTAAGTCAAAAGGACATGTTCTACACCTTAAAACAAGAATAAAAGACATCACAGGCAGATGCTCCTACAAGAACGCATACAATATCAGTTACTGTCTACACATACCTTAAACATACAGGAACGACTTCTTGACTGACATTTTGGAAGCTCTTCCAAAGCAAACTAAAATTCTAAGACTCCTCGTCCTTTCCAGAGTTTGCACACTCTTAACCCCAAGTCAAGCAAAACTCTGTTTGCATGCTTACCAGATACAGTATTTTAGAAGAACTATACCTATTTTTTTCCATTTGTTCTGTATGTCACTTCTTAAAACATACAGGTTCCCCACAAGAACCTCTAAGGTTAAACAAAGTAAAAGGGAAACAGGTTTATTCAGAGTCCAAATGCTTTCAGGAAAGTTTTTCTTGGCCCAAAAACATTCCTTTGTTTTGCCACTTCAAACAGAACATCATCAGCACAGCAGATCATGAAGTAAATATAAATAACTTATTTCCCCAAAATAATCAAATGGTATTTTAAAAAGTACACAGGTAACTCGAGGAGTTGTAGCATCTGAAAATATCTGTTTCACAAGCTTCAGTTCCTTGTATTTTGATATCAGTACAAACACTACAGTTGGGTTTTCTGACAGTAACTTAGGGGCGAACTTAAGCATTTAACCAGACAATCTGCATTCAGCTGCTCCGCATTCCTCACAATCATTTTCTCTCTTTACGACAGATCACTCAGCAGCTTTCGCTAGGCCCCTGAACACAGCCCGATGCACGGACAAACCTGCACGCACAGGGCATTTCCCCGGGGTGCAAGAAGGGGAAGGAGCAACCACCTCCCCCCTACTCCAGCCCCGGCCGGGGTCCGGGACAGATCCCTGGCGAGGCCTCCTCATCTTCCCGGGACGCTGGGAGGCGGCACTGCTAGCCCTGGCAGCCGGGCAGGGAGAGGGGCGGGAGCGGGCCGCGGGGAATTCGGGGCACTCACAAGTCGGCCAGCACGGTGAGCTCGGCGTAGGTCCGGTGCAGCAGAAAGTCGATGAGGGTGCTGAGCCGGTAGCCGGGGCTGGCGGCGGCTGTCACGGCTCCGGCGGCCGGCGGGGCCGGGGCTGACGCGGGGCCCCCGCCGGCCGGCACCAGCTGGTTGCTCTCCAGCTGCACCGGCGCCATGGCGGCGGCGGCGGCGGCAGCAGCGCCTCAACCCCGGGCAGGAACCGCTCGGCAGCCCGGGGCAGCCGGCGCTCCCGGCGGCACCGGCACCCGGCCCGACTCGCCCCGCACGGAGGGAGCGGGGGGAGGGGGGGGCAGCGGCGGGGGCGGGCGCGGGCCCCGGCGCTGGGGCGGGCGGCGGCGGCACCGAGGGGGCTCCGCAACGCTCAGAGCCCGCTTGGCGCAGGGGCCGCCGCCATGTTCGGGGCACGGAACCGGAAGCGAACAGCTGTAGCGGACCGGAAAGAGAACCTTTCCGGGAAAGCCTAAACTCGGGGGGGAACGGGCGGGGGGGGGGCCGGGACTGCGCTCGAGCTCGAGCGGGCGGGGCCGGCAGGCGGCGGCGGCGGGGGGCGCGCGCGCCGGCCGCGGAGCCGTTGGGGCGGGGCGTCGCCGCCGCCTGAGGGCCGGCGGGCGGGAGCGGGGGCGGGCTGGCGCGTCGCCCGGCCCGGCCCGGCCCGGCACACCTCTCCTGAGGCCCCGGGCGGGGCGGGGCGGGAAGATGGCCCGTGCCTGGGAGTCCGGCTTTGCCCGTCTGTGCGCCGGTCTGGTGGCGGGGAGGCTGGAGGGGCCGAGCCCGGCTGCCTCGTCGTAGGGCACGGCGAGGGGAAATGGCGCCGTGCTCGGGAACGACCTCTCGGGACAAGGGCTGGAGCCGGCTGCCTTCCCTGAAGTGCCTCCCGACAGCGCCCGATTGAAACATCTGTAAAAGATAATGGGGGGGGGGAAACAGGGATGGCTCTCCCATTGTTTCTGTCCGCGTTAATGAAATACGGGGTGAAGGAGAACCAGATACGGACTTAGGGTCTCAAAGACCCTTTGATGCGGTTCTTTAGGCTGTCAAGGAAACAACGGTCTGTGTTAGGCGCTGGGTTGGCTAATCCCTTTCTAATGACTTGGGAAATGTGAAGCATTTGTGAAGGGTGCAAGGCGATGTCGAGTAGTCGAGACTAGAGGTAGCTAGCTGTACATCCTCCTTTAAAGCCACTGTTAAAGCTCAGAAAAGAAGCACTGAGCAGCAGAGTGGTCGGTGGGATCTGGTGATAAACACAAAACTGTGGGAACTTTTGCATGTTTCCGTCTTCCAGATTAACTGACACTTCTGAAGGGAGAGGGGGAGAGGGAAGGTCCGTAAACAACTGCAGATGGATTTTTTGTGTACTGGTTACCCAAGTGGACTGTGTAAGGAAAGGAACAGTGTAAATCCTAGATGTTTTGCATCATGATTCACTCAAATGTTAAATCATAAATTCTTGCCTTATGATTACAAAGAAATCCCTGAAATAGGCACATTGTAGACAATAAATATCCAAACTCCTCAAAGTTTAATAAAAAGAAGAAAAGGTCCTACTTTTTTATTAAATGTAGACTTTCAAAAACCTCTTCTCTCACTCATCTCTTTCCAAGGGGAAAGTAGAAAATAAAAGGAAGCATTTTTCAACCTGAGAAGTGCGTAATCAACAGTTTAATAATAATAATAAAAAAAGGCATCTATGCCAGCGACAAGAATAGTCAGTTATATTCCTGCGGGGGAGCATGTTTCTTGCTCCAGGTTGTGAGCCGGTTGCCAACGGACAAGGAGCAGCTTCGCTGGCGGGCAAGCTCTCCCGTAGCCTCTCTGGAGGAGTACAGAATGGTGTCTTGACCAAGACGGACGGTTAACCACACGCTGGCACGCCAGCTCCCGCGTTGCTGTGCAGGCTGCCGGCTGATGCCTCAGCTCTAAGGAGAGAATAGACACCAGCTGTAGCGGAGCGCAGTGCCTCACCCATCTGCGTAGGACGGGGCAGGATTGCTGCGGCTGTGAGCTGGGCTAGCCCGCAGTTTTGCGGGCCGCTTCGGCGGCAGTGAGGTGAACCTGTGAGCCTTAGAGCGGGGGGTGGATGCTGATGGTTGATTGGGAATTTTTTTGCTCCTAAAATCACTAAAATGTGTTTAGACCTAAGTTTTGCTTTTTTTTTTTTTTTAGGTTAGTGGAGGTTTTTTTTCAATACAAGTGAAAGAAATACCTACTTTGTGCTGTTTATAAAAATCTATAAAGGATAGAATGACAAATACTGTCTGGATCATATTGTGATACAAACAAGTTATTCGCTTAATGTATTGGTAAGTTCTTGCCTCCCCATTGCAAAGATGGGTTTTTCCAAATGTATGAAAATCTTTTTTTTCCCTCTACATGCATGGATAAATGCAGTGTACCCATTTTATGGCCAACTAGTTGCACTGTTGAAGAAAATACTGACTTACATGCACAGGAATGCGATTAGGCTATCTATGAGAACTATAACTTAGAAATACAGGCTTTTTTATTGTTCTTTTCCCTTCTTCCCATCTCTTCTCTTCCAATTTAGTCCATAATAAAATTCCGATTGATTTTAGTGGCACAGGCTCAGACTTTGTTGATGAAAAGGCAGGTGGGAAATTGTTGTGATGCAATTTGACTTCACCCCTGTTAGAGTTGTTCTTGCTTGGAGAACGTCTGGTCTTGGTGAATTTTTCAGCCTCGGCTGGGGAGGGGGGATATCTTCAGGTTGGCTGCCTTTCTCCACTCCTCTTGGAGAGGAGAGGTTAATCAGAGCTGCGGCAGGGATCACGCTGAGCTCTCCTCTCACATGGCTCCATAGGAAAGAAGCTCTTGATACTGTTTTCAAAGAAAGGAGGAGCAGCCGCAGAGAAATTTCAGAAGCTCAAGGCTTACGCTTGCATGTACGCAACAATCATGCTGTTGGGAGACTTGGCAAGATTAGTTGTTTTAACAGTAAGCTGGAGATGAGTATTAGGAGTTCAAAAATCAGGTGACTGGCCTACATAATACTCGTGTAAAAAGAAATACATACGTTTGCTGCTTCTTGTTGCCTTTCTGAGGTTGGCAGCGCTACCACTCTTTGATGCAAGCACTTCTAAGAAGGATGAGCATTGTGTCTAAATTCAAAACCCCAGCTTGCAGGAATTGGAAATAGGTTTCAGCAGTCTATTGGGGTATAGTGGCAAAGGCAAAACTATGGGAGGGAGAAAGCTCGGACAGTGGGTTTGCTGGAAAGAGTAACAGGACTTCTGGGGGAGAGAGGGCTCCCTGCACAGTGCTTTCGTGTGGACCTGATGAATTGCACAGTTGTTAGGTAGACTATAGATAACCCCTGTATAATGTTATCATTCTCTCTAGGGGTGATGGACACAGTTGGATTTTTCAAGTTATCAAAAAGGACGATGAAGCTTCAGTTCTGATTGGTGCTGTTGGTTCCTGCAATCTTATAGATCCTCAATTTCTTAACATTTAAGCACGTGGATGAAAAATGGTTTATCTGATTGTGGACTGCAGTCATTATATATGCAAAATTGTTGCATGTAGATAACAAAATGTCTTAAATTAATGCTTCAAAGTAAATAGCACTCTCCAGATGCAATTCTCCAAATAACAAAACAGACTCCAGGCACAATACAGTGGTGCATTTCAGGAGAATAGTCAAGCTGAAGCAATGAATAGTGCTGAAACTTAATCCAAATTGTATTCTTTCGTACAGTAGTGTGTGTCACTAAATTATGTGCTCTGGGAGATTCATTTTGAGTTAAAGAATTTTGCAGTTTGCAAGGGTAAGAGGATAATTCAACATAAAATATAATCTGATTTTATTTGATAAGTGTGGTTTATTTTTCCATTTATAGTTGATCAACTATAGTTGATCTGTTTCTATACTGCCTAGTTACTGGGATTGTGATATTTTATCAAAACTTCTGAATCTGCTGTTGAGCACTTTTTAAAGCAGTGACATTCTAACAATCTTGAGATTACTGTTGCGCTTTCCTGTTGGCTCTTTGCTAAGAGGTAGGCAGTGCCCATTTGTGGGGCAGAGAAGGATGGCTGTGTCCATGTGGGTTTTTCAGGCTACTTAAATACATATTTCTACTGTATTTTCATTTGTGTTCATTCTCTTAATTCAGCAGGTTTCAATCTTCTGCCGTTTAAAGCCGATGACAAATTTTCTAGTAGTAATGGGAAGAGAACAGGCCTGGTAAGTCTCATGCATGCAGCTGGCTCTCGCCTCAGGCTTTCTTGCAGACAGGCAATACCTCACACACACATGCAGTGCGGCATTGGGACCCCCGTCCAGCTGAGTGACCTGATGTGCAGGGCATGGCTGGCCCATACATTTAGCTTGATGACTGGCTCTACCTGGCTCATCTCGTCATGGAGCATGGGCAAGGTCTTAGAGCCGCAGGGGAACCGGGGAAGTGCCTGGCAGGAGGATCTGGTAGGCACACAGGGGAATCGGGGGCGATGTCCTCGCGAGGGGCTGCCCAGCATTGCAACGTGTCTCCAGACGTCAGCCTGGCCAGCTCCTGCTACGTGCATCATGTCCTCCGCTGTGTGATAGGTGTCTGTCAGGTTGCACGAGTGGCATGGTAGTCTACTATGTTAGGACTGTACTGCTGTTGTAATGCACTGCTTAGTCTGGCTTAAAGGGTGTTTGTGCTCAAGAAAGGCTTGGGCATTCCCAGCCCAGGAGTACTGCCAAATCTTTCCTGTGCAGACGGCTCTGAGGAATCAGAACATCAACTTCTCCTTCCAACATTGTTATTAATATACTTTGTGACTCCAGGTAAGCCATTTCTTCTTCATACCTCAGCTTCCCCACTTGTGAAATAGCTACAGTAGTGATTGCACCCCTCTGTACATGAATATTTATCTGAGCATGCAGCTAAATATTTTAAATTGGCTCCTCTTTGTTACCATAATGGGGAGCCTAGAAGCCTAACTTCAGATAGGGATTTGTTGGTTGATCAAAAGCTGTTGATATTTAGCTGTGGAGCTAACAGTGTTATAGAGCTAATGGGAAGGACAGCAGATGACTTTCTATTTCCAGAGAAGTTAAACATTTACTGTTCCTTGGAGCCATGGGACAAATGTTCAGTGGGAGGGAGGTAGACCGTATCGCACTCTGCGAGACAGCCTCCTAGCTATCCTGTGTTTGTGTGTTTTAGATCTTGGTTATTCCATTTCTCTGTCAGTTTTTTTATCAGAGAACTGTTTAATCACACAGGCACCTCCTGGACTTGACATTTAAGCGTTCTTTTAATAATAAAAAATAATAGCACACAAATATAGTGCAAAGATTTCTTGTTAATCACTTGATTTATGAAGTGTTGCAACATTTAGCAATGCTATATCCAAATGCCTATGTAAGTTATGAGTAGTAAGCGTTTGATATCTTTCATCCTTTTCCGAAGACATCAGAGAATCAGATATGGTGTGGGAGAGTTCCCACACATAATATCAGTTATTGCAATGCTGCATATTATGAACTTACAAAGCTTCAACCTTGTATTCAATAAAAGTTAAGGTTTGTATTTAAATTCTAACAAGTTATCATGCATCACTATACATAAAACACATACCAATAGCCAAAAAATATTTAGACTTTTCCATTGTAGCACTTGCATGAACGTAAGACTTTTTCTATTATGTTATGATAAAAGTCCAGTTGAAATATATCGATGACCTTTTAATCACAAATGATTTTATGGCCTATATCTTTATTAGTGATTACATTATTTGTTGATAATTCAGTACTTCATGACGCAAATTGCTGGTTTGTGAATTGTACAGGGCTTCTGTACCTACAGTAGAGCATTCTTTGCAAAAGTGTATATGTATGTGTTAGAGGAAGGGGATTCATAGCTGGTTACTGCACAAGTGTTCTTTTTTTTCTGTTCATTAAAACGGCTACAAAGGGAACCAATTAAAAAAAACAACCTATAAGTTTTAAAATTATAAGTTACATCTCTTTTTTGATCTACTTTGTTCATAGGATTAAGTTCGGCAACTATTTTTTGGAATCGTAGAAAACATATAGTAACAGATTGAGAGTTCTCTGTCAGTCACTCATGGTTTGTGACACAGTGTGCCACTGTGAGACAGAGAATCTCTTGTGCAGCGTGTAGTAAAGTACACTACAGTCTAATTATACGTTGTGAACAACTTAAGAAAAGAAACATTCTCCAAGTCATAAAATAGAATCTTTGATTTTATTTGAATTTACAAAAGTCCCCTTTCTTATAATAATGCAAAATGGATTATTTTTTAAATGCTGAACATAGCTGTATTAGTCTGAGCTTCTTTTTGGGCTTCTTTACTAACAGTGTTGATATCCACTGTAAATTTTAAATTGGTTTGTCTCTGTCAGACTGGAACTAAAGCTAGCTAAAGGCCTTACTATCCTCAAAAGAGTGTATTTTCATTATTATTGTAATTAAGTTAATTACAACTCAATTTACTATTTCAACCATACAAGCTGCATTTTTTCTGTCAGTAAAAAAATGCTTTGTTCACAAGTAATTCTGAAATAGGAGCAAAACAGTAACATCCTTTCTGGACCCCGCATCTTTCTTTGAAAAGCTAACAAAGGAGAAAGAACCCCTGATCTAGCACATGGCAGTGAAGTGATGAATTGCACTGTTCAATCATTGACTTGAACAACTTGACAATACCATCCATAACCTGTGATTTCTCCCTAACAGTCCCCTGAGTGTTACTCACAGAATTTGAAAAAATACACGTATGCTGAAAAATACAAAGTGAGCACTTATTTCAACATGAAAGTACTTTTGGCCAAAAGGATTTATCTGTACAAACACCTAAAGAGATGGAGAGAATATCAGGGAAGTAGATCTGATTAGTCATACCCAGTGGGAGAAGGACTGCCGCTGTGAAGTATTCTGTCCTGAACTTAGAAGTAGACAGCTCGATTGTATTTAACTGCTGCTGGCTAATACATTCAGACAGTGCAAACTCTCACGCTTTTCTAAAGACAAGGGTGCGTACCAGAACATGCTTAATTGCAAGTGCTTTGTAGATCTGCAGCTGTGGTCAGATAATGTTTAAATGCTGACCCTCACTCTCAGAAGTAAGGACATGGAGAATTATGCCTGAGCTGCCATTCTCCACTCAGACTTGGGATGTGAAGGAAGTTTCTGGGCTAAGATGCTATCCAGGAAGTTTCCTTCTTGCACAGCTTCTAGAATTGGATTTTTTTTTTTTTCCAGAAAGGAAAAACCAGCACTTTTTGTAGCAGTTAGGAGAAACTTATCTAAACTCTACCTATGTCACAAAGCTCCAAGATGTCAGCTTTGACAAAAGGGGATGCCGGAACAGGTTTGGCTCCAGGGACTGAAGAGCTGATTACATGTTTAGCTGTGTGACTGCAAAGTTGGTTGACTTAGTGAACTCCAGCAACTGCTCACTGTCCATTAAAATTGAAAGAAAAGTACAGTGAAAAGACAGAATGTTACATCTGTGGCAATGCAGGAATACTGGTCCTCTGGTGGATTATAGGATATTTTGCTTATGGGCAAGAGGAGCAGATTGCTCTCAGATGCCATAGGGCAGCAATTCTGGCCAGTGCCAGTTTTGGAAGATCAGACAATGTAGGTTGAAGGTGGAATCACCTCTGTGCAAGGATCCTAGTTCTCTTGGAAGCACAAACTTCTTACACCTCACTAAATACAGCCTGTTGTGCCAGAGGGATATGCAGCGCTTTGTGTGGGGTCAGGCAGCACCTGGCTGAGCGGTTGTTTAGAGATTTTTGTGGGGCACAGACCACATCCTGAGATCTGCATATAGCCCACAATTCATGCAACTTACATTTTAGCTTAGAAGAAGAAGGTTCCCAGCCCACTGATTGGGGCCGGGTTCCCAGGCCCACTGATAATTGACAGCCCAGGGCTTGTTGCAGTGCTGTGCGAGTCTGCAAAATGCTAAAAATTGTTACCTTTCTGCACAGCTGTAGAATGCAGAAGACATTGTAGAATCTCAGTAAATCCTAGCAACATTTTATTCTAGGTTGAGGTTCAGCCGGGAAAGCTGTAGGCCCTTCTGTCTTTTGTTTGTTTGTTTTGTAGAAAATGATCTGATCCTGAAAATGGGCACTCCTTGTGAAAATGCCTTTTTAACGGAAAGTACAGCACTGTACAATGGCTCCGTAGCGCACTGAATAAATCATATGGGGAAATTACTGAGCTTCACCTCTGTACGTCACTTATTAAAATTGGTTCCTTCAGGATTGAGAGCATGATTGGAAAGAAGAGCAACAGCAAAGCTATCTCTCTCCCTCTAGTGCCTACAGAGCCAGACTTCTCAGAGTATGACAGCTCAAAGAAAGACTGAAAGAGATGCAAAAAAAAAAAGGTGTCTTTCTGTAGTGTATTTAGGACAAGCAAAAGCATATTCACAGCTAATTTTAAGCAGCCTTCAGAATGCAGTATAACACCTTATTAACTCACTTGTACTTAATCCTTGCATTCTGGTATTTTTAGAAGCCATCATGCAATTCAGCAGTACTTTCAGCCCATGTCTTCTTTGTAATGGATGACACCGCTCTATTTCTCATTTTAATTTAGAATTAGCTTTCCGACCATAAGCCTTGCTCACACACAAAAGTTGTACTGATTTAACTAAATTAATTTAGAAATGGAATTAGTTAAACATGCACACTTTTCCTTCTCCTCCCCCTAATGTGGCCTTCTTAATTTGGCTAAAGAGCGCCCTTTGTTGCAGTCTAGGTGGAACGGGTAAAGGCCTGCCTTCACCACTTGCCCCTTTCTGATCCTCTGCAATGGGTTGAGAGTTTGGTCTAGTTGAACCTCTTGCAATCTGAAACTATAGGAGGATAAAGTCACCTTCATAGATTTAGGGCGCTTTGCCAGAGGGCTACCTCCCTTGACCAGTTCTGTAGTGCAAGCACCCCTGCAAGTACTGGATCGCAGCCATTTGAATGGATGGGGTTTGAGGCTTTTGAAGACAGCGCCTCTTCCTTCGGTGGCTTATTATTTTTTGATCACATGGGAACTCAGGGTACAGCTGTATCAAGTGTAAACAGTCCTATTTTGTCTGTGCCTGGTTTTATCTCGATCCAGTATCTCCCAGCCAGGAGGCTTAAGTTAGCTTTGGGCTGCCTCTAATGAGCTGCAAATGAAAACAAAGTCCTCTAAGCCATGGTTTCTCTCTGTTATGTATTATCTAATCAGGGGTCTCTGGAACAGGCCTTTGGAAACCTGTTCTCTGCACAAGCATACGAACTAGACTTATCAGGTAGTTTGTGTTAAGGCTGCTCTGGAGCAGAGAGAAACTTACAGAGGTCTTTTTGATGACTTTTTTTCCTAAATGTATAATGTGCTTACTTACAGAGGCATACACAAAACCCTCTCTTTCTCTCTTCAGCATCTCGTAGAGCACTAGTCAGAGATATAGTGCATAAAATACCAATACAGGAAGAGGTAAGAATTTAGAACAAGGGACAGTAATGCCCCACTGAACATTTTCTGGAGGAAAACAAGGAATGCAAACCAAAACCAATTCCTCTTCCTTCGGCTTGCTAGAATGTAGATAAAAAGAAAACTAACATTTCTAGGAATGAGTCTGTGTACATGGCAAAGCTGCTGGGAAATCAGTGAACATATGTACTTAAAACATGATTACTCTGCACCTTTCCCTGCATAGATCCTTTCATTCCGTACGAAGAGTGTCCTTCTGCAGTTTAGTTTAATCTGTTTCTAAAAGGTGAAAGAAAAGAGACCACATGGTCCTCTAGTGCAGAATATCTGCTGCAGAATAGCTGGTCAGACCCATTTCTCTATGCAAAGAACTTCTAGCTTAATTGCAGTTAATCCAATCAGAAAAGAGCAACAAATCTCTATGCATAAGAAGTATTTATCAGTGTAAAATGTGACAAGAAAACAATGAAAACTTCCCCCAAGAGTGCTGAGTCTGAGCCCTCATGTGCAGCTCTCCCTTCATTTTACCCCAAACTTTGTCTGTTAAAGAGATTCACAACTTATGTTTGTATTATATCACTGCTTTGTTTGTAATATTACATTACATGAGTAAATTGTTTCTAGGATTTCACTGTGCTGGTAAATTGTGTACCCACCTCTTGGAGAGGGAGGCAAAAGGACAAGCGAATGACACGGCAAGCGTTTCTCAATTGTAAGTATTTTACATGGGTGCCTGAGTATGGGAGAACTTACTTAGACTCTTCACATGCTCTGAACTGCATCTAATCTTGATGCCCAAAGGAGCTGATGTGAATGGAGCTCCTGTGCACATGCACAGACATGGGTAGTGGAGATGTGTGTCTGTGTACACAGCACATAGCAGCAGGGAGGTCTGAACCTGACCAGGGCCGTTATTCTTTCCTGTGATAACAGTCATAAATCACAATATTCAGAAAGTGCAGGAGAGGTAGCAAAGAGCACTGAAGATGGGGGCTGTCATCCTCCCCCCCACCCCCCGCAAAGTAGGAAAGCCTGTCTTCTAGTCCAGAACAAACAATTTAATTCAATAGTCTGTTTAGTCCCTCCCTTCAGAGCACCGTTTCATTTTCAAACACAAAACTCTCAAGCTATCTTGAAGTGATTAACTCCCCTAAGCAGAGCAACCTGCAAATGGTATTTCTCCCATCTGACTCCAGTGTCTCCGTATGCCAGAAGGCCTTCCCTACTCCCCTCATTTTTTAAGGAGTCATCTGAGCCCTTTCTCTCAATGACTGATAATCTTCTACAACCCACAAATAACTGTTCTTAAAATGGGTCCATCTCTGAACAGATGTGGTTTGCCTTAACAGTAGTCCTGGACCATCGGTAGAAACTTGTGACAAATTTTGACTCAGAAAAAAAATATGTTAGTCACAGGAAAAAGAGAGAAAGTTAGAGAAATTAAGAAACTGGAGGAAGCCAGAGGAAGCCAGACTGCTTTTAAATCAAGGCAGGAGAAATGTGATCCATAACTTGTCATGACTGACGGGAATGAGAGCTAACTAGGATACTGATTAGGCCACTGAAGGACTCTGGTTTAAGGACTCTTACAAAAAGGTGCTTTTTATTGAACCTATTGCTAGGGCAGGCACCTACCACTTTAATATCTGTAGTTCAGACTATATTTTTCTGCATGCATTCTGAGTATAAAAAGTTATAGTGAAGATAGGAAATGAATGTATTTCTGCTTAACCCATGAAGAGAGGCTGAGAGCCTTGCTGAAATAAAGTATCTTCCACAAATTTTGTAATCAGAATAGAGATTACATTTTGAGGGACTCAAAGGTCTCCGCTTAGTATATAATCTTGCAGCCTTTGGCATGTGCAGTCTGCATGTGCTTCTGTCACAGCCTGAGCATGAAAGGCTGGGGCAGAGCATATAATTTCTTACTGTTATGGAAGAAGCAGAAATGACAAAAGCATTTCCAGTACATTGCTAGGAGAATGCTGAGATGCCACATTCACATTCAAAGATTAGTCTTCTAAACAGAGAGAGGACCTGCAATTTCTGTAATTGCTGGTTCGGTGCTCATGTCCACAGATCAAAAGAAAGGGAGCTCTCTTCCTGCTAGGTAAGGAAGGATGGTGGTGTCATTAGGGACAAACTACTAATCCAAGATGAAGGGCACAGGGAGAAGTCCTCTTTGTTTTGGAAGAACAATGGGAATTGGTTGTGCTCGTTACCCAAAAAGTCTTGCTCTAGTCTCTTTTTTTTAATTTGTGTAATCTGTACTTTACAGATTTATGGAGTATAAGATTATCTCCTTTGACCTTCTATATATCACAGACCCTTCAGTTTCACTGAACTAACCCTGTTACTGAGCATAACATGTTCAATGAAGTATACCTTGTCTTTGACATAGCATATCTTGAAGAAAGTGTCCAGTCTTGGTCTGAAGATATCAAAAGATGGAGCAGCCAAGGTTTCATTTCAGAGAGGAATCACTTTCACAGTTTGACAACTGTGCTGCTCTTAGCTCCACTTATGTGCTGCTCCACTAGACTCCATAACAGAGCAGGTCATAGTTGATACTTAATGGTTTTCAGTGTTTCACGTGTTTGCTGTAACATCCCGAGAGACAGATTTTCCTAGAGGTATAGAGATGCTGTGCTTGAAGGGGGTCTCTATAACACTCTCATGCTATGAATTGTGGTAGAACATGCCAGCTGAGCATAGAAGGGAAAGAAAATGTAATACAAATTCATTACTGCATAGCTAGAACAGTGAGGATAAATTCCCTCTATTTCCAGGCATCTATATTATATTCCCAACTAGGGATACAGTTAGTGGAGACAAACTGAGCTCTTTTGATCGCTTTCTGCTGTGAAAAGGGTCAATCCTCCTTGCTTTTCACACTCCCTCCTACATGATCCTGACTCACCCTTGGGCTGACTTTCATATTCACCGAGCTGATCCAGCTCATTAACCCATCAGAAATCTGTCCCTTTTTTACTTCTCTGGATTTATTTTCTGCCAGTTCAGTGAGCTGAATCAGCTCAGCGAGGGGTCAGGTGAGTGTCAAAAGTACTGTAAGGAAGCATGGGAGGGCAACACAGAGGTGGAATTAGGGGAAGGAGGAGGAAAAAGACAGGAAAACGCACGCAAGGTGAAGGAACAAGACTGCTGCTTTCAATGACAGAAAGCCTTAAGATCAGCTGATCTCACCTTGTCTGATTACATCTTTAGGAAGGTAATTTCCTTAGAGTTCCCATGGAGTCAATGTAGAAAAGGGAGTTTCTCTAGAGGGTGGCTAAAAAGGAAATAAAGGGGAGTAATCTAATTTAGACGCATAGGTTAGGCAATGTAAATACGCCTGTTCTTTACTGCAAAGACCCCTGTGGATTAAAGCTTTAAAACACAGTTAATGACTAAATGCCCGGAAATCCAAAATAATGGCCTCTAAATGCAGAAGTCTTCGGAGAGCTCTAAAAGGCCTCAAAGACAATCAGAAAGACCATGTAAGTCCAGAGAGCAGAGCACGAGCACCAGGTGAATTGGCTGTGTGAAGTCAGTGTCGAGCAAAGGTTGGTGACGCTGATGTCACTTGGAATTTGCTCAGGCTCCACCTGAGGAGAAAATCGGGAACAATCCTCTAGCGTACATCTTGTTTTCAGTAGAGTTTCCTCTGCTATTCCATGCGTGCCACCAGCTCTCTCCCTAACTTTGTTTCTCTCTTGCTCTTTTCACTTCCACCATTATTTGTAAAACTACTACTGAAAATGACCTACATAAATAAATAAATTGAATGAATAAATTATGAGGGAGAGAATGAATGTGTGAGTGTGTGTAGGTGGATGACACAGAGAACCAGGCTGGTGGGAGCAGCAGGAGCTATCAGTTCATTTGCTGTCAGTGGCAGAGCCACAGGGAGGGTAAGGACATTAAGTACCTGATTGTGCAAGGTGCCAAGTGCCTTCATCTTCTGTCATTTTTGGAGATAATTGAAAGCATTTCCATACCTTGCCAGTAGAGGCTTCAAGGAAGGAAGAAGAGGGCAGCAGACTAAACCTGTGATTTTCAGCCTTTTTTTTTGCAGTTTGCAGATCCCTAAGGATTTCTCCCCTGTAATGAATCTTTTCATAATTACCTTTCGTGGAGCCTTTTAAAATAATCAATGGACCCTCAGGGGCCTGTGCGACTGAGTTGCTGGCTTTCAGATAATGCAATGCAGGAGAAACTTCCCTCTTGCAAGAGCAAGGCTGGAAGTGTAATTTCAGAGTTGATATTGGTTGTATCCTCTCAGGTACAACCTTTTCTCCATGGAAAGCACTAGCCATTATGTTAATCAGATAGCTGAGCCACTGGCCCCTTGCCACGCCACCGAACCCTGGGACATTTTCTGTACGAGAGCATGAGGTGAACTCTGCAGTGCAGGAGGGATGCGATGCTCCCTTGAGATTTGCCACATCTTGCCCCAGAGATGATATGTGTCCGTTGTGCTGTGTTGTACTGCCACACATGCTGACAGCTTTGCCCTTCAGGATGGGGCATATACAGCTGGAATTCAACTGGTTGCAGAAAGACATTTGAGTTATTAAATGGATAAATATAGAAAAAAAAAGTGGTTTAATTATCAGTGGCATTTGCAGTAAGTACTTAGTAATCCTGACACTGCAGCAGTCCTCTCTTTTTCTTCTGAAGTAGTTCAAACCTTTGTATGATATTTCCAGAGTATAAGATTGTATTATCGTACCTGGTAGATAGAGCAGCTTTGTAAAGAATGCTTGGAGATGTATGTCCATATCTGTGTATTTTGTATGCGTACGATTTCCTCTCGCCTTTTCTAAGTATGTGGCTCTATAGCACTCTTTGTAGGAGTCTAGGTATCCCTCACAAATGGTAAATAGTAGGGCTAGAGCTGAAGAAATTGTCTTGAATTTCCCTTCAGAACAAGCGTAGCTTGTTCCTGTTCACTTCTAAAAGATCCAGTTGTTGCCCTGACACGAACTTGCTCTTTACAGTTGTCCATTGGAGCTGTTGTGGGAGATCCAGATGACACGCTGTGCAGCCAGCCCTTGGGTAGATTATCCACTCCCCTGGAGAGCACTGGAAAGGAAAATAGGATTTTTCAATTTTTTGCAGTACTCAGGGTAGCAGCAGAGGAGAGAATAGGATATAAAGGGTGAGGTATTGTTGGTTGCAGGCTGTGCCTTTGAGAAGATGTGATGTTCTGAATTGATTTTGACTTTAAACTTGGCAATTGTATATGCAGGAATAGGGAATTACAATAATAAAGCCTGGAATTCATAAATACACTTATAACTCTGGTCAAATGCAAATCCCTCAGATGGTAAGAAAGGGGCACAGTCTGCCTATCAGTCACAGGTAGAACAGTCTCTACAGATTGCTCTACAGTGATTGCTCTTAATCAACCCTTTATTCAGCTGCAAGATGCTGTTAACATATAAAGTAGGCCAGGCCATCATCTGACTGTTATTGACAGCCAGTCCAGTGACTGAGTCTAGAGTTTGTTGCAGATGTGTGTCTAAGTCCAAGGTTACCTAAGTTAATGCAAGAAGGAGGAGAGAATTAAAAGGAAAATTTGGGCAGTTGCACCAGAAACCTCATTATCGTGAATCTGGGAGCCTCCAGAATGACTTGTGAATGTCCCTGCGAGGTCAAAGGACATTGCCGTCCATTCCTGCAGAAAATACTGCTTTCTGTAGGACCTGATGGGTCAACATCACTGGCATACTGCATGAGCTTGCTTTGTGCCAGGGCTGTGCAGCAGCATGGCCAGCCCTACCATGTGGTTTTGAGCCTGTGACCATGGGCCATGGCTGGTACTGACGCAGGAGCTGTGCTCCTTGCTGCCCTGGATGTGCCACCACCTTTCTGTATCTTTGGATACACCACCTTGGACATCTTCTGTTCAACCTCACAGCATAATGTCTTGAAGCAATGGAAGAGGAAGTGAGTCTTGGCCATAGGCTGATACAGGCAGCAGTAAAAATGCTGCCCTGTTAGAGATTACGCATGTTATCTTCGATTTGATCTGTTTTTCAGGTGCCTGAAAACAATAGAAATAAGAAAAGTATTTATATTACACAGAACACTCCATCCCATTTTCAGAGAGAACTGAGCCATACAAGTATTTAAGGCCTCACTGACAGTCAGTGGGCCGGATCTTACGGAATATTTAGGTGAAAGACTAAACACCATGCTTAGTGGGATTTCTAGAAGGATTTCACTACTTAAGGTTCACACTGATTTAAGACCAGGCGCCTAACCACACAAGCACTTTTATAAACCTATCAAGTGTGCATTTGTATGTGTAGATGTCTAAATATTTATTTTTGTATGGCACTTAGTAACTCTGAAAATAAGGCTTACTATCCAGCTCCAGTCCAGAAGCCTGTACAGTCATGCAAACATGGCCCTGCCTCTCAGCAGGGGTTATTAAGTCTGGCACCACATGGAGCTGACTCAGACGTATGACTTCTCAACCAGAACTGCACTTGGATGCTTTTAAAAATGCTACCTTATTCAGCTAGAACAAAAGAAGTAGAGTTAGCACACCACCCTGTCCGTGGCCTCCACTCCTTCGGGTAAGGATTGTCTTCGTGTCACTGTGTTGAATACAGCATCCATGAGAAACAACAGAGGTAGCTGCTCTGCACTCTTTTCCAGGTATATCATTGTCAGCTTCCTTGTACGTATCTCAATTCTTGAATTTAAAAAAACTATTAAAAAAGCTTAAAAGGATCAGAGATTACATTTACGTGTTATTTACATGCCTATTTGAAGTTAAATAATTCACACTGCCTCAGCCACTTTGCCTGATAATCAGGACAGCAATATGGAGTAATATGTGCTTCTCCCTTTCACCTCCACTCTCTCCATCAGTGCTGCAATCCGGTACCCAGAGCACTGTCCTGAATACAGATTTTCTTTTTCCTGCTACGCTTATTTCCTTTAAGGCATTTTTTTCCCCTCTTGTGGATTGACAGACTTATCAACACTGGCTAAGATTCATTTAATATGCCTAACATAAGCCAAACAGTATCCTGTCCTGTCGTTCTGTATTCTTTCCTCTGAAAGGATTGGTTTTAGCTGCAATTATTTGCATTATCTGCTTAAATATTTAGCAAATGCAATAGTTTGGTAGTCAGGCATTGCTGTAATCTATTCCAAATTTTAACTCTATAAGCCAATTCCTCAGCTGCCCGGTTGGATTTTTGTTTTGTTTTTTCTCCTGGCTATCATGAGACGATATCCCCAGGAAGCAGGAACACAGCAGCACCTGGGGCTGGATGCTGCACTCCCAGTGCCTGCAGCTCTGGCAGAGATGTGGAGGGGGATCCACACACAGCAGGCTTGCAGAATCAATCCCAGATGCCAAATGCGGAGATCAGTATCCCGCGGCAAGGCAAAAATTTTCATTTTTCATTCATTAAAAGGCAGCCAGAAAGAAAGAAGTTCCATTCTCATCCTCCTAAGCGCTGTCACACTCGCTCATATGCACACATACACTGCTGCCTTTATAGTTAATATCAGGGGATGTAACAACACAGTAAGCAGAGAACTGTACCAAATTTCCCTGGATTATGGAATATATTTTTATGGATCCTGTTGCAAAAGGATCATTGCTATTCTTTTTAGGTTTTAGTATCTTGCAAAAATATTTCTTCTTTCTCTGTCCATTTTAAAATCTCCTCTGGCATTAGGCAAAATGTTTCCCTTATTAATCCCCATGGGTATAGTCCTAGTTTGCTGCAGATTCTCTGCTGGGTGTCCTGGCTTTTCCCCCAAATCATCACAAACTCTTATTCTGAATGTGCTTATCTACCTGTAGGAGTACTCTCCTAGGCTACCACAACCTTCCTACGGGCAAGACTCGATGGAGCAGCTAGCCGTCGGGCAGCAGCATGCACAGGCGCTTTAGAGTCATCCCTTTAATCTGAGGTTACAGGCCACTTTCAAGTGCTGGTGGACAGAGTGCAGGCAAGACTGTCAAAGGTGCCAGCTGAATGCAAAGCAGTCACATGGATATCACCTCCCGGTGATAATAGCAGAGGAAAAAATGCCTTTACTCACTGTAAAGACCGTGGCAAGGCATGCCCAACTCACCCACAGTCCTGAAATTGAATGAAGAAAAGGAAAGACTTGCATTTCTTTTCCCTTCTTGCTGTTTATAAACCTGTCTCTAACACACTCCAGGGCTCCATGTTCTGTTTCTGATAGATGTGCAAAAGCCTGCGAAGGGTAACTTTGTCCGGCTTCCAAGCTAACACAGGACCATATCTGGGACATCCTGGGTTTTATGCCCTTGATATTGGCACATCAGAGTATGTGACATCAGAGGATATCCTGCCTGCAGCTTCCCAAAGTTACTGGGAAGGCTTTGTGGAAGAATATGTCTTTTTACAGAGTGTGTCACCGATAGACAGTGGTGACACTGTCACTCTTAGGGAAGTGACGGTGTTCCTACCTCAACAGCATGTTCACCTTGATGCATGTGTTCCGTTAAAAGTTAAAAAACGCTTCTTAGAGAAATTCTCTCAGTGTATAACTGATACTGGCACATCAGGGATGCAATTAACATTCTTCTCATGTGGAAGGGAAATGTTAAAAAAACCCCTTCAACTCATTCCTAGTATTTTTTATTTATCATTCACCAAATGTACACTTTTTAAATTGTAATACTTGCCTAAGTGTAGTATGGTTTTTAGGGCATGGTTTATTTTTTTTATGTTTTTAAAGTTTTTTTTTCCATTATCATATCCCAAACTGTTTCATTCTGGTGGACTATGCCCAAATTTAACGGGCATCACCTGGGATGATGGAGCCATTATCAGTACATATACATGTATATACTTCATGAAAGCAGCAGTCTCGGCTCTTAGGGACAGCCTTTTCTCTGCCATTAGACAAACGTCTAGGGTAAGTCCTCGCACAAGGTAAGTCTCTTAGGAGCACTCCTTGAACATTCAGAGTTACAGAGCAGCATTCACCTTCTTTGGCAAAAGCTGTCTCTGATCTTCAGGAGAGCGTGTGAAAGTGCGTACAGGGTAAAAGCAATGAGCAATTGTAGTCCTTGTAGTTTGCAGGCAGATACTTGTTCCTGTAAAAAGAGTATCCTTATGGTACAGGAAGTCTGTCCCAGGAATATAAGAACAGGCCAATCCTTGAGCTATAGACTGCTAGAGCTAGGGAAATGTTGGGAATATGCTTGCCCTCTTTCTCTAAACTTTTCTAGGCATCCAGGTTTGGCCGTTACTGGAGAAAGGGGTGCTGGGCTAGATAGACTATAGGTCTAACTCAGTGGGATACTCATTATTAGAAGTGGTTAATGCCTGAAAGAACCATGTGATCAGGAAACCATTTTTTCATGCATTTTTGCATCTCCATTGGCTTCAGCTGAGATGATAGGTCTCAGATCAGAATCAAGCCAATGGCTGAGAAGTGTTTCATCAGCACAAACAAGTATCTTCTGTTCCTTTTTCAAGTTAAGTCCACTGAATAGCCTCCATAATCTATTTCACCGTTAAGAAGCAAGTATAAGCCACAAACTGTGGATTACATGCTCTATTGTCGTCAAAGGGCAGCAGATGGAAATGAAAGTTGGTTAAGCAACCAATTAGGAGAAAGTGCTTGTCATATAACAAACAGAAGTGACTCATGCAATGTCCCCTTCCCCCTCCAGTCACTATATGAATCACCTCACCTGTGTCCAAGGAAAGGTCAATTCAGTTTCTCAGTTCTTGGATGAGTTTTCAATTTAAAAGTACTGCAGGATCAGGACGTTATTTAGTGTGAAGAGTTGTACAAGCTGTTATTCAGTTTTAGCAGGTGACTACAGTACCATTCTATTAGAACTCTGTCTCAAATACGCTCAGTGTGATAAACACACATCTTCACTAGCTCTCACTCACTGCTGACATAGATTTTCCTCTTCCAGACTCCTTTGGTGCTCTCTCTTGCTCTGCCTTGTTACTTTTAATTGTTCGCCTTAGAAATGAAGAGTGAGGAGACGGAGGAAACAACATTTTTGCTGGAGGAAGAAGTTCAGACTCATTTTAAGAGGGCCAAGGAATTGGAATTAATAAAGTATTACTCTTCATATCAGCTGCAAACTCATCCCAATTAGGTTAAGAGGGGCATTCGCTTTTTCTGCTTCTCCCTCACATTTGGAGTGTACTGACTTCTTCCCTGTATGATTCAGAAGTTAAAGGGAGAATAAGTGCTGCTCTGGAAAACTTCAACTTGTCAGAAGTGACGCGGTGTTGGTACCAGGAAGGCTTCTTTCATCCCATCGCCTGGCTTTTCCATGACTCTCCTCCTGCTCCCAGCCCCATCTGTTTCCATATTACACACTTGTTACTAGGGACTGGAAGAGTACGGGAAGAAATTCATCCTAGTATGGATTTCTTTCAAGGCACATTTCTCTCATTCCCATTTTGTCTTGATCTTCTGTTAACTATCGTAAGATAAAATCAGGCAGCTTGACATTTTTATTGTGTTTTCCACACAACAGGTTGGGTTAACCTATGTGGGATTCCCGTACGTAACTTACCTAGCTAATTTATGTGGAAAATACCAACTCTCTTGTCCTAGCTTGGATTTGAGTTTGAATTAGCTACCTCAGTGTAAGAGCAAACATAATTTCAAAATGAAGACATGCTTTTTCCCCATCTGAAGTAGTTTGTCTTCCTGCACAGATGTAATATAAGGGAACATATATATCTTTCTGCTGTTTCATTTTCCTCTTTTCAGTTGCACACTCAAAAAGCAGGGGGTGAATGGAAAAAAGATGTCCTGGCAAGTCTGGTCACTGCCATTACCATACCTGCCAAATGAATAAGGAGGCAGTGAGCCTTTTAAAATAAGGTGTTTAGATTATACACATAGGATCATGCTCGGTATTTTAAAAGAAAATCCACCTATTTCCATCTGCATCTCATGCAAGACTGCACACATCCTGGAAAAATCAATTGAAGGGTTTCCGTGTTATGAAACATAGGCACTTTTTTTTTAATTATTGCACTTAGCTCAAGGCTATGCTTCTCTGTGACTGGCTAACCTGGATCTGTTAAAACTCCTTTACAACTCAATTCAACAGCATTAGCAGTTTTGATTGCACTAAATTGTTATTGGAAATGCTCGTGCTGAGTCTGACTTCAAATATTACTAAAGCAACCAGAATGTAGCTCTTCCTATCGATTATTTAGCCTGAATACAAATTAATAAAGATGTACTCCTCCATCTTTACGTTTTAAAAGAATTTACTTGCTTATTTGGAGGGGCCAGAAAGTAAGCTGTAGTGAATGAAGTGGAAAGAGCACTTTTGCCCACTGGACTATTGGTTTGAGATTGAACAAAATCATTGACAGTTTTACCAGAGAGGTTTTGAAGAAGCCCATCAAAATGTCTGTACACAGACTGGCCCTGCAGCATAGGAGCAGCAGAATACACTGCCACAAGGGAGATCTGTCTAGGTATTTATACCATGCTCATTGCCATGGTAACAGAAAGCCTTATGAAATGTAGACATTACATACAGAAGTGTGTGTGCTTTCCTGCCTCTCTCACACTCACTCTTTCCTTCCCCCCAACACTGGGGCTTTTATGGATGCTTTTATAGTGAGGAGGCCCAGCGTCAGCGAGTGACTTGCACTGATTCCCAAAACCTTGGGATTCCTGGGCCAGACTGGTCCAGTGCCCCCTGGACTGCGCCCTTCAGCACTGGATCCTCCAGCCCTACAGCCATCCACCCGTCACAGGTGCTCCTGAGCTCTTTGAGTGTGCCTGGCGATTTCAGTGTGTGGTAAGAAGTCCCACAGCAATAGCTGAAGGGCATAGCTGTGGAGAAGGATCACCAAGACTTAACTCATAGTGTGTCTCCTGCCTCCCCAGGGGCATGGGACACAGCAGCCACGGGCAGGATGCACCGACCTCAGTCTTTGGTGATGGGCTATCTGCCAGATGTATTGAGCAGTTACAAAGGGATGAGTACAAGAGTCACGTCCTCACTCCTATACTGTGAGGAAGCACGGGTGTAACACCATGCTGCTCTCTGGGCCTTAAAACGGTTTAGAGCATGGATGTGCCCACTTCCACACAGCCGAGCGTGGTTTTCAAACTCTGGACCAGCATGCATCATGGATTTCCCACTTCTTTAGAGAAAACATTTTCTAGTTGAGCAGCCACATCCCAGAATCGTTCGAGATGGGAACTCTTCTTTCTGTGGTCATATCTGGCACTGACCATGTGAATTTTAGATAGGTATTAACCATGCTTTTGCACCTCCATACCTCACCGGCATGTCGTGAGACTTTTTTCATTAATATCACTGTAAAGTGCCTGGGAGCTTATCGAATGAAGCCGATACCAATAAAAGTATCCTAACTGACTTTAAAAAGAAATTAGTCTATTTCTGCTTCTGCCTATAAATGAGATCCACCCTTAAGAGTTGGATAATTGTTAGGCTTTGGCCCTCTTAACCCATGTCTATATAATTTGCAAAGCTGGGTTTAACATGATGCTTCAAGTTAATATGCTGATACAACCTAATTTTCTAAAGAAAAAGGCTGATTACAGGTCTTCAGAAGGAAATATTTAGAAATGCCCTGCTTAGTTTTATGGCAGTCTGCTGTCCTAGCCAAGAAAAATGCAAGACCAGGTTTTGGGCATTTTGGAGCAGTTAGAGTCAGGAGTGCTGTGGAAGGAAAGTGCGCATTACCTCTTGCTTCCCGCAGACTTCTTCTCCATGCTATAAAATATTGTTGTGATGGGTTTCAAAGAAATATACCTCACTGTCCTTGACCAGATGGAGAGCTTATGAATGGCAGGGAAATTAAGAATCCAGGAGCTTCTGGAATGGGGAATTGAGATGTCTAAAGCCAATGGAAAGGTGCATTGCAATTACAGTGTATTGTTGTTTTTCTGAATCTGTTAGTCTATTGGTTTAAAAATGGTTGTATTGTTAACATAGTACTTCTTTTGCTGTAGCTACACACTCAAGTAGGCATGATACAACACCAAAAATTGCTACCTAGAGATATGGTATTTTGTACACAGTATGATTTCTAATTGCTTGAATAATACTGCACAATGGAATAATTTCGTACTTGGTGAGCGTTGTTTCTCACTGCTTGAGATATAATAACCTCTTGGGAAGTCACGGAGCTGCAAACTATAATGATCTATATAGAGCATTTTTGCTCAGTCTGTACTTTTAAAATGCTCAGCATTCAGAAAAAAATGAATCAGGAGAAACTGGTAAAGTAAGTTGCAGCAACTGAATGAGATGGCTCTTCAGAATTATATATAGAACTCTTTTTAGACGCCCACAGTCCCTATATAAAAACAGTGATTCAGAAAATCAGCCAGCAGATTCCTGAACCAAAGTATTGTGTGTAATTTTTGCAGTCCACATTTAAAAAGATGCATTGTTTACAAGAATGAAATGAGCATTACAAGACACTTTTTCAATAAAGCCATTTTGCAGTGTAGTCTCTTTACTTGGATAAGAGCTCTTTTGATGTTGCTATTTTTAATATACCAGTTTAATTTGTTATATGCATCCATGCATTTATAAAAATGAATTTTCTTCTCAGAAATACATATGAAACAATTCACCCATAAATGTACATAGTAATATTAAAAAAAACAACAGAGTGAGCCTGAAAAGAGTAGCAAAGACATATATCCAATGCCTACAGCAAAAAACCTGGAGTTGGGAAGCTATTGAGGTTAAGCCTACCAGCAAGTCAGGTATTTGCCATCCAAATCCAGAATCACCTTTTGCTTTTTAGAAGACGCATACCACACTCAGTGAGCAGGACTGAAAGGGCTGACTGCAGCCCAGACTCCCTGCATCACTCTCCCAGTCCTCCTTACAGGTGAGGGGCCACTTGAAACATTTCGGTTTGTCAGTCAAACCACAGTAGGCAAATGTTAGTTAAACTCCCTGCAGGGACAAAGCCATTTTTTCACATCAGTTGAGTTGAGCTGAAGGGGAGATCTCTCTGAAATGATACCACCTACTCCCCTGGCATAGGACCTCCCAAGGCCGGGGAGGTGCCTTAAGACCTCAGTGCCAAGGACCCAGCTGGCATCAGGACCTGGTACAGGGGCAGCAGCTGCCCTGGCCCCAGCCCCCAGCAAGGTTTAGGATGCAGTCCACAATAGGAGCTGCAACATGATTTAGCAAGCTGCAGCTTTTCTGTGTGAAGGCATTCTCGCTTCTTACCAAGCAGTGAGACATGTCAGAGTAAGAAGTCTCCTGCTGCAATACACAGCAAACCCTAATGGACAGGAACCCTGTCAGGGGAGACCCACAGATCCAGTCCTGAGTGCCAGGAGTCAGACTGCTGCTGCTCTTTGCACAAGGAGCCAAGGAGATTGTGTGTCCTTTCATTCACAGCAGGGTGAGAGGTTGCCGATCCCGTACAAGCAACACTGATGGTGGCTCTGCACGTTACGCAGGCACTTCAGTAGACTGGAAGCTAAGGCAGTCCTAAATGCGGGCTAATACTTTTTGAAAGGACATGTGCCCTGAAACAATTTTGTATTGGTGTGTATTGATGAGCTCAGGTCTATTTTTTAGTAAAGTTCTTAGTGTTATTGACCCACCTGCCTAGGAGCATGAGCCCAGACTGCAAAGCTCCGAGCAGACTGATAGCTCGGTACCAATGGTGGCCACCCTGCTTGCCCAGACCGAGAAGCCGTTGTGCAAGAGCTGCCGACCCGGACAGCAGCTGCCTGGAGCGAGGCGAGAATTCCCCAGAGGGATGGCTCCTTGCTCAAAGCCTGCTCAAAAGCCACGAAAGAGAGGAACTACCTACCGCAGAAACCCTCCTTCTCCAGCAGAGAAAAACAGCATATGACCTTTTTGAATGCTCTTGCCCAGCAGAGTATTTAGTTTTTGTTCTCAATTATATTCTAGACTCAGTATGGAGCAACACTGATGGTGGCTGTGCATATCATATAGGCATGTAAGTAGACTGAAAGCTGAGTAACAATTCAAAAAAAGATACACCCTAAGGATTTTTTAGGCAATTAGGACTACCTAGTTGGACTGAAGAACTGTAGCTATTTATTCCCTCCCTGGCTCCTCTGCTCGAACAGCAGTGGAGGAACTTTCTAAAAGATCACTCAATGTTTCATCCACTGCTATCTATGATCTTTCTCTGGACAGAATAAATGGTGGGAGGGGCTTTTCTGGATGGCAACTAAGAGTAACTCTAGTACTTCAGAGAAACAACAAGCCCTTGCTTCCCTTCTAGTGTTAGCAAGGAAGAGAGGTCTGCCATAAAGGACATGACATAAATAAAAGTAGCAGCCATATAGGATGAAAGTAAGGTCAAGAATAAGGTACACATTCACAATACCTTTGTTTGCTCTTTCAGACTAGAAATCAGTGCTGTGCCATCTTCTGAGTTAATGTGGAGATCAGGCTTTGCTGGACACTAATATAAAGGGAGAAACCGTAGCGCAAGGGCAATTACTGGCAGAGTTCCCATAGACGTTAAGGAAAGGCAGAACTCATACAGAAGGAATTTAAAGCAGTCGGTTATATTTTGAGTGTGGCCTCTTGTGTACTATTTCTCCAGTGCTTTTCAAAATGAAGCTGGTGCTCGCAGAAAGGGCTGTCTTGCAGGCCTTCATTCCCCTGCAGAAAATCCCCCGGCCATGCATTAGCAAGACTCCTATGCAGTCCCCTTCTAGCCTGTCTCAGGCCTGTGCTGGAGCAACCTGCTTTTAAAGTAAGTGTTAGACCCAGTCAGTGATTGACCTCTCTGCAGAAATTGCCAGCAAATGGAACAGCAGCTTAGACAATTTGGCCCAGTGGAAGTAACTCAGCTAAGATCTGAGATGGTTACCTATGTGTGAACAGTCCAGGGTGGTTTCAGGAGGCACTGGGCTAAGTCCACACTGGTGACGAAGGCAGGAGATGGCGAGTTTTATTCTATTGCCATCACTTGGGGAACTAAAGCCCTTGGAGGTGGCACCAGGAAGAAATGAAGTGTCAGCCCTCAGAGAAAGCTCTGTTCAAGGAGAGGGAGATTCCCTTAATAAATCTTTCACTTGCTCTCTCTGAGATGGTGTCAGCCTGCCACAAATCTGCAATACTTTCCTCTAAAACTCCACATAACCCAGAACTAGGCAAACGAACAGCACTTCTACAAAATGCAGGAGGTCCTAGCAAGTGACAATTGTCTCGTTCATCCTATAGAGAATACACTGGAGGTATCCCGCCTGTGTGTTGATTTGTGGGAAGGGTTGCGATTAAAACTGGGCTCTGACTATATTAGCTGACCAGTGTGGGGCATTGTGTGGGGTTGTATAATCTGAATGAAAGACCTTATTGTAATGAGTGCCGCTTATGGCATAGAAAATTGTTGTGAGATTTTCAGGCTGAAGTCTCCTGTTAATACTATCCCAACACTGTGCTATTTGTGCAGAGATTGTGGTGTGTTCCCTTAAGGAGCTTTTGGAAGACAATCCAAATGAAAGATGAGTATGCTGGAAAGGAAAAAAGAAAAGAAAACCAGTGTATGGATTGCAAAAGTAGAGGTATACTGGAAACCCCACCATCTTTTACTCTAGCCTTTCTACAATGCAGGGTTACATCCACTGAGCATAGCATTTTTCTTTCTTCTATTATACATTCTTACCTAGCAATTTTGTATTTAATGGTAAGTGCATGAAGAATACTGATCCATACATAAATTAGGACAAAACCCCAAAGTTGATAAAGCCCAATGTAGACAGACCGGAGCATTAAAGAAGAAGCCAGGGGAATAAACATAAAAGATCAAGACCCGAGTTGGACTAAAAATGGTTTAAACCTATGTCTGGACTACCAAAATATCTACAGTCACGTTAGATCACTTTTCAGATATTTGGAAGCAATACAAAGTTTCCTCTGTTAGTAAATTATTCCCTTAACTGTCCACTACAGAGTTTCTTTCATTTCCTCTCCCAAACATCTGGCAGTAGATGCTGCAGAAGCCCACAGTCAGCAAGATACGCAAGCAGGGGCCTAACTTTAGTTCATGAGTCATCTCTGTGGCTCCAGTGGGACAGTTCAGGTGGTTAAAGTTAAGCATGTACTTAAGTACTTTGCTGAAACGAAATGAATCTGTGCCAGCGAGAGGTTACTGCCTAGGTGGAGAACTGGTCGGCTGCCTAATGGCGTGTCCTTCACTGTTTATAAAAGGGATTCATTTAAAACATCATTAAAAGACACACCTCTGCTGTGAGAGCTGTGATTCCTAAACACCTTAAAAAAGCAGACCACTGTCAGCCTTTACAGTCTCTCGCAGGCCCCCCGTCACTATTGAGCTGTTAATTGGAAACCCTTTAATCAGGTTCAGCAGAACAGGGAGCGATTGCTCACCCTCGCCTTACAGGGCTCAGCGAGCCTGTGGGTCACGGATAGAAAACCCCTGCTCCAGAAGCAGGATACCTGCTCTGTTTTACAAAAGTTCTGCTTTTCTGTTAATAACAGTTGAGCTACTGACCTATAACTACATTTCCAGGCAAAAATTGCAGTCAATGGAGTCATCATTCACAAGCAGCCGTTTCCACTGCAGAGGCATGAAACCAGAGCGCTTCTCCGCCATCCAAACATTTGTGGAGCTTAAAAGTCCTTATTTTTTAGAATTCCATTTAGAGCTATTTCATCCAGTCCACGGTGAGCACATTCTCTGAAGCCCCGATCACCACAAGGCCTGCAATTAATTCTGCTTGGGCTGTGGTCCTGTCTCCGCAACACCCCAAGTGTTTGCTTTCTCCCTGGCTCTAGCACTACAAACCCAACCACAGGTAACCAGCTGTGGGTTTGGTGGGCTTTGGGCTTTACAGTAGGCACATCTGAGCAGCGCTCACTCAGAATACAAGACTTGTGTTATCATGCCTATACAGGGGCTGTATGATGCTTCCAAATAACCCTTTTAATAAAATCAGATAATTATTTGTAGCTGAAAGAATGGTTTCAAAACTCCTTAAGAGTATCTGTGTCACCAGTAATTCCTTTTTTCTGAATATAAAAAACGAAATTCAACTTTTGCCAAATACAGAGCAATTTTTCCTAAGCCCTAATATCTGTATAGTATTTCTCCTTGCACATTTTTCCCAACCTGTCAAAATCATAAGACTGAAAATTATAAAGCCAGCAGCTTTGCTAGAAAATGTCAGGCAGCCACACATTTTTCAGAACAACAGAGTCTATTTTGTGCTGGGCAGCATTGTTTAAAATTGAGTTTCGAAAGTCCCCAATTTTTCATTCCCAAGTCAAGAGTCATTTCTTCCAATATTTCTTCCTGAAAACAGGGGTTTAGAAAAGAACTGCCATCTCAGCAATCATTTTGAACATTAGTATCTTTTGACATTTTAATACTGGTGGCAGTGATTCACCTAGCAGAGAGACTTAACTAGGATTTGTTTATATGTCTTTCAAATACTAAGTGTCAATCATCAGTCTTTCATGTCTCCGTTTTTTTCTCCACAGGGTCTCTATAAGCTCTCAGGGTTTCTCTTGTCCATTGAATCATCATGCGGTATGGACTTCATTATTTACTCCCCATTCAGCATTAAGCAAACTTTTCCTTCCTTCAGTAGTTTTAATCTGTGCCTATTGAGCACAGCCTGAATTGAAGGCATGTTCCTGGGGTGGAGGAACCGAGCTAATGCCACGTGATGGTGTCTCCATTTCTACCTGGCTGTAAACTCTGCACCGCTCAGAGGCTGAGATCGTGCACATGAAAGGCAGATTGTAGCAAACGAGTTAAGAAAATGAGTATGAAGATAAGTAACAGCATTAGAGGAAACTACAGAAGAAAGTTTTGAGTTGTCATCTTTAAGAGAAGTTAGCTCAGGGGACTTCTTTTTTCATACAGCGCATGGAAAGGTTGTTTTGGCCAGATCCTGGGGAATGGATGCAAGAGAGCATTGTCACACACTAATGCTCTCCTGCTGCTAAGCAAATATCATGGCCTTTATTTGAATACACATGCATAATAAATCTTTGGCAAACAACCCACAAAAACTACCAACGGTTTCCTTGAAATTAAGAACATTCAAGTATTTCTCCACTGCAAGAAATTTTTACTGCAACGCCTCTGTTCTAGCTGAAGAGCCTTTTCCAGTCCTGCCACACAACGAATTGCCCACCTTCCTTTTAAATCACCGCTGGCCAAACCTGAGTGGCAGCCTGCCATCCTGGGCTGGGGAGGTGTCTGACTTCAAGGCAGGCAGAGGGAAGACGATTCACGCTGTGGGAGCGGAGCAGCATTGAAAAGGCAAATGGAAATGACCTAGAGTGGCAGAGGAGAGGTGTGGTGCAGTCAAGAAGCAAGGCCATTCTTTCCACACGACCATCATCTGCGCCATTTAAGTACATATATAGTCCTTGCAGGCGTGTTTCCTCCTTATTTCAGCTAGAGGAAATAAGGTAGCAGGGAATACAAAAGGGTCAGGCAAAGGACCTGTGTCAAATTACAGCTTGTACAGCTGTCCCTAGAGCAAGACTAGGCTGCCCAAAGAAGACTACAGAGGAGAGGAAGGTTAGTCTAGTAGAAGAAATTCTTCTTTCTGCTCCCTTTCCCCCAGCATCTCTTTTCCCTTGCCATACCTTTCCCCTGACTCTTCTGTCCTGCTTCCATTCCTTATAGGAACTTCAGAAAAGTTCTTGTAGTTTGTCACCAATCTTGTCACTATTTCCTGCGCAACCGAGTAGGGAGCACAGCCTGAGCATGAATGCTGCGCATCTTACAGCACAGTCTGGAATTAGCCTTGTACATCCCCAGTTTCCCCTCTTGTCCCCACCTTGTCCCCATTCAGGTGCTTCAGAGTGAAAGTATCTATAGCATGGTCTCACACACTACTGCTGAGAGCTGTCAATGAGCTTTTCTTCTAGCAGTCATTTATCTATGATCCAACAGGCATATAGACTTCATAAAACAACTTCTTTAAAAGCATTTTCCTTTACATTATCCAAAGTGATTGTTTAATAGTAGCCTAAATTTACTCACTTGAAATTCATACCTGAACTTACACATCTATCACATCTGCCACAGACAGAATCATAGCAATCTACTGGATTACTGGTCTCTAGAGACACAGTTTATCACTCCAAACACTTGAAAATGCTTCTACAGGGCAAAGGCTTATATCCAGGCCAATTACTTATCTAATGCAAAATTTTCTGAGGATCACTTCCATTTAGAGAAGAGGTAAAAAAAAAACCTGCTCTCAAAAAATTAATTTTCAATTGCTTTGTGCTAAAGGAATGCAAGAATGTCTGACGCAGTAGTCATATTAATGTGCTCCGTAAGTCTGTCTGGAATAGGAAAGCAATATAAACAAATTATTTCATAAAGTGTAGTTCTGTCTCTGATGGAGAGGAAGTGAAACTGTGCTAAACACTATGTAACCCTTGGAGGATCAAATATTAGCAGCCTGGCTTAAATGACAGCATTGTTTTGCATGTTTTCTCGTCCCAAGCAGAAGCAGAGGCAAGGGGATACGCACTCTTCTTAAGGAGAAAGAAGCTGTCAGAGTGTATGCCTACCTCCTTTCAAAAATGTTAGAGGAGTGCATGTTTTTTTACAAAACCAGATAAATGTTATTATGCCATGGCCAGTTGTGCCCCCTCATTTAAATAAAACAGCAGATGAAGCCCAAATTTAAGGAGGGAGAAGAACTTGTTCTTAAAGATGTGTTTTACGCTTACATAAGCTTCTCAGACATATTAAGAATAAATGTAATTTGAATAGACTGCATACTGTTTCATAAAATAATGCAAGGGAAGTTTAGCAATCTGTGATGAAGTGTGACTGTTTAAAAAAACTCTCTGAAGAGTGTTTATTGCCATTAATATGCTAAATAGCCCATCACCAACAGCCCCAGAATCGGTGAGTTGAAATCAGCAGTCAAAACCTTTGCGGAAAGAAATAAAACGTACAGACATCAGGGTCAAGCACAATAGGTACCACTTCTGGTACTGCAGCTGTACAAAAGTCTAACCTGTGCAATCTGTTGACAAAACATCCCTACTGCGGATACTGCTAAATTGACAAACCTTCGTTTCTCACTGCTATAGCAGAACCACCACCCCTTGGAGGAAATGAGTGCTATCAATGGAAGGGCTATGTTGCTAGTGTAACTGTGTCTGCACAAGGGGTTTCTTCTGGCAGCAAAGAATACTTTGCCTCTTTATACCCCCAGGAGACGTAGGTGTGTTGGCAGTTTCTTATAGCTGGCAAAACACTGTAACAGAGGCCTGGGCTTCCACACTGAACAGTACAGTGCTATTTCTGAACAATTATCGCCTTGAGAGTTTACACAGCCCTAAATGTAGATTAATGTTCAGAATGAAAATTGAGTAGCTTCTACCTTTGGCTTTAAAGGGAGCCAAATAACACTTTTCTAAATAAAAAATACATCTTAAGATGCTAATGGCAAAACAAACAAAAACAAACTTCATTACAGGTGTCAAGGCTTAGCTGCAAAGAAGCAGCTGTGTGGTCAGCATCACACTGCATAGAAATATCTGCGTCAGTCCAGAACAAAGCTGAATTTGTGGCAATTTTCTTCTTCTTTCAAAAGCTTTTTGTTCTTTGTCCTTCAGTGAATGGAATGCAGTTCCTTCTTTCATCACTACCTTTCCCTCTGAATCTGATGCAATTTTTAGTTATTGCTTTGCGATGAGAATGTGTTTATGATTCTGCAAACACGGAGAAATACGTTGCTCACATTTCCTCATCCTTCAGGTCCTGGGAGAGAAACGGTGGGATTCCTCTGGCCAAGTGTGCACTCCAGCAAGCCACTGAAGGCTCTCTGCAGTGTCAGCTGGAAAGAAACAGGCCCTCGTAGGGCATGACGCTCTCATTTAAAAATAGTTGCCTGTGGAGAATTTATCCCCTTTAAAATTTCAGAGAAGTATTTATCACCTTTAGATATGTGTATCTACACCAGGATGAACTGCATCCTAAAAGGGCTTGCTTCTCCCCAGTTGACTCCAAAGGGAGCCTTGCCAGCTACATCAGTGTAGCTGTCTACACTGTAGAGGTCTAAAGTTAGAAGAGACCGGTCTTGTCCCAAAATGTCCTTCTATCTCAGCCTCTTCTGTAACACTGCTGCACAGGCATGCATGCTTCGTGTGTGCTTTATATTTCTGTAATTCTAGTTTAGCATCCCTGACTGCATTTGACAAGAACCCAGCTGCAGGCTGGCCTGCACACAGAGGTCTAAGTTCTTCAAGACTAGCCCTGCAGCTAATGGGACTCACCCAGTAATGGGAACGCTTCCTTTAAGGCTGCAGGTAATGCTAGCCTTGAATAAGAAGGCAATTCCACTAACAGTATGACAATAAAATAGAGCAATGGCAGAAGGCCATGTTACCGCCCGTCAGGTAGCTGCCGGCAACCCATCCCACACACTCACGTAGCCAGGCTCAACGGTGGCATGGTGTAACTCAAGGTGTGGTTTGACATTACAGCGAAGCCTGTCTAACAACTCGGTGCAGCTGAAAAGGCAGTCCCGCTCCCCCTCTACTGTGCCCAGCTCCTGTTCCCACCCTTCCTCCTCCTCCTCCTCCTCGCTGACACTGGGGCTCCTCTAGTGCTGCTGGGAGTCAGTTAAAACTCGCCCTTCAGAAGAAGGGATTTTCTTTCTGCCATTTTGGCTCCCCGTTCTGGCTCACATCAGTGTCAAAGGAGCGCTGATGGGGAGAGCAGGAAGGCACAGATGAGGCCAGAAGGATGGGAAAGGGCAGGGACTGTCCTGGCTGAACCTCCAGGGAGAGGTTTTCTATCAATGCACAATACCTTTCAGTTGAAGCATGCTCAGAACAAGTTACCTTACCTCAGGTGATGGGAAGGAACATGTTCAACTACAGTAACTTTATTGCTGACCCTGAACTTCTGCTTCTCAGCCTCCTAAAACATTAGAGCATTTCCTCTGAAGGAGGCCAGTGCTGCCCTTTAATGTGCTAGATGTGCTCCCACCAAGCATGGGAAATCTTCTTCTCTAAGACAGAAATAACAGGTAGAGTTCAAAACCCTGAGACTATTACATGCTTATCTGCTGCCTTTTCTGCTCCAGAGCTTGCACTGACAGGAGATGGATGCCTACAAACCCTGCCTGGGCCATCATCTCAAATTCCACCTGCCTTCAAAATGGCAATTTAGTAGAGCTAGCAGGTGAGCCATGAAACAGCAGTGATCACTAGACCTTTCTTCTACCAAAACGGGTTGTGGTTTTCTGAGTGCCCTTAATACTAATTTACAATTAATCCATAATCTTTTCAAGTAACTGTTGCTTTATTACCACTTTTTCATTCTTGGCATTATAAAAGGAGATTTGTTTGATTACTTTGTGTTATTTGAAATGGTCACCAGTCTGCGGTCCCTTTTCCTGTCCTGTTACTTTGGTATCTGGAACAAATAATGGACCAGCAAAGTAGCTGGTGAGAAAACTACATGCAAGAGCCAGAGCTTAGTTAAGTCAAGCCCAAGTCCTATCCCAGGGCCCTCAAATAAGGCTTCAACAAAAAGGCAGGTATGGGAACAAAGACCATGCTGAGTCAGAGAGGCTTCTGTTGTCATGGTCATTTTCATGACCATCGTGACTTCTCTGCCCTGATCCAAAGAGCACCAACACAAAGCCAGGGGCTGGGGCCTTTTTTTGTTAAATGAGATGGCCCAATTTCTCTTGTATCTATGCATGTGATAAAGCCAGTCTGAAAGACTTTTAACCAAATTTGCTGTGGAAGTCATTTGCCAATGCTTAGTTCTCTGGCAGCCCTGAGGAAAAGAGCACGTGGCCCCGCTCTGCTTCCCATGGGGCTGCTCTGTCTGGGCTCAGAGCAGACGGTGGTGGGGAGGCCCTCGCAAGTCTCTTCTCCCTCTGGAAGGAGGTGAGATGAGGTAGATCCTGCCCCTCATCCCAGGAGGTTCCTCTGAGGTCCCAGGTTGCCTGGTAGCAGCTTCTGATCAACTCCACTCCTGAGCGACACATCCGTATCCTTCTCAGGAGCAGTTACCATCCCCAAATCCTCCAGGCTGCCCTGATTTTCCTATGCCACTTACTTATTAATGTTTATAATTACAAATTAAGTGGGTCTACTGAGTTCGTAATGAAGGCACATTTTTAAATGCTGTAATCAAAGAACTTTCAATTGGATTAAGACTTCAGTGTGCTAGTGGTTTAATTACAGGAACATGTAAGCACAAATAAGCTTTTGGTCTACTCCTGTCTTTCAGATAAGCCATGGCAAAGTCTTTCTGCCCATTTGTTACCACTGAATAGTTGATGCTAACCGTGGGTTGAACCCCAGTGGCCAGGACTCCTACGTGGCATCCCAGGCAGTGAGAGTCAGCCCCAGACATGCTCAGCTCCCAGGGTGAGATGGCACTAGATGCACTTAGTCGACATGACAAATATAGTGATTGTGAAGAATTCCTTAGGAGGAGGCATCGTGTGAAATAACAGGTTGAACTGAAGGGTGTACTGTTTGACAAACACTCCAAGTCAGCACAGCCACTGAAAGATGTTGTCGGGCTCTCCCCTTGCCTCCAACCACCATACTCAGGCATGCTACCTCCTCCCCTCTGCCGGCAAAATTTGTTCTATATCCACATGGCAAAATAGCATCAGGAGACTGATATGGTTGAAAGCAATGTTTTTTCTTTCTTTTTTTTTCCCAGCTATATCAGTTCCTTGAGCAACTGCACAAATATTTACAATAGCATGAAGCAACAGGGAGCCCAGGGACAGGGACAAGACGCTGGGGGTGAGCAGAACCACTTAGCGTGATGGGAGTGCCAGCACCTGTCTGCTTAAATGTTGGTCAAGTTGAATCCTAAGCAGAAAGGTGAGAATGACTGTCAGCAGAAGTTTAAAGCTGGTTATTAAGCTCGAGTCCTATAAAGACAAATTGTTGCTAGAATTTGGTAAATGTTAATTATTTCTGCACTGCAGCTCTAGAAAGGGCAATGTTTTTAAACAGCATTAGAAGATGTGGTCGATCAAACAAGCTTCAAACAGTCCCTGTTGGCAAGCCTCCTAATTTGGGGCACGGTGAGGTGTCGTACTGCAAAGGAGGTCTGAGCAATAAGCAAAACACATTGGGACTTCAGTTTCAGTTCTGCTTTGTTCTGTTTGCAGCCCAGTCCTTTTCTAGTTACAGTCTTTGAACTTCTCCCAAGCCCACACAAGGACTGGTTGGTAGGCAGGACGTGCTGCAACTGCCAGAGAGATTAATTGAAGGAGAAGTGTAGATGAACACCATCAGCTGCACATACACACACGTATCAATTTAACTACTTCAATTTAGGAAAGATTGAGATAAATTGGTACAATCTTCCTTTTGGACAAGATTAGAATGTATATGCCTTCGGCTTGTCAGGTACAAAACCAGACAGCTTTTGAACTACACCACCACCAAGAAAGGGAAACTGCGGCTGTGACTCTATACCAGTTATAAGACGTTGTTATAACCAAATAGGTATAAAAATAGCTAGAAGCTGCCCATATTTTTGCAGAAATTATCTCCACATACAGCATACTAAGTTTAATTGTAGTTGATAGCATCTTTCTAGTAGCAAAGTAATTGTTTTATTTTACTGTGGAGTGTTTTGCTTCATCTATCTGGGATGTATCTGCATTGATGTCGTAGCCCCATTGAAGCCACTAAAAAGCTGTCAGTGATTTCAGGATGACCAGGAATTCACATTAAATGATTAACCACAATGCAAAAAGAATTTAATAAATGCAACTCTATAGTCATTGAATTTTGACTATTATGTAATTCCCGAGATTTCATGGACATCCGTATTACACTTACTCAGTGTACAGGTAAGAGGTACAAACAGAAATGTGTTACTATTTCAAAGAGAAAAACAAACAAATAGCTTGACCAAGCTGAAGCATCTATGAACGTATCTAAATGCAATCTATCTTCATTATAAAGACTCAGCATTGAAACATGCGTTCTCTGCTGATGAGCATACTAGAAATTATTCCAGCTCCATTTTCAGATATTGATCATAATCATACTAAATTATATTTTATAATTATATCGATTATATTATATAGTATTAGTACATATTATATTTAACATATTAAAGTTACAAAAAAAAAAAAGAAAATCTTTTGTCTATCTTTGAAGGGGCAAATGGAATAAAAGCTAAAGGGTGAGAGTCATCTGTCCAAATGTAGATGGTAGAATATGTGTTGCCTTCAGAGAGAGGCCCTTTGGCTGCCTTTAGGCAGCGCAGAGACAGGTGCCATGGGAGTGATTGCCCTCAGTCTAGAGCAGCTCAAATGAACCTACTTTGCCACTTTTTACACTCCTAAATGTCCACGGGGACACCACCCAGTGTTTTATTTACTCAGTAAATTTGAGCAGAGATCAGACATTGATCTTTCCAAGAGGAGAGAAACCCACAGTTTTGTCAAGTGTGACTGAAAATAGGAAATTATGATGGCGACAGCTGCTCGGCCTGACCTCTGTAAGTGCTGCCACAGGCATCCATGAACACATTTAGGGGAAAAGGGAAAAGCAGTGTTTGTTAAATTGATTTATTTGTGTTAGCTATGCCATATAAAAGTCCTGGCAGTCAGATTACCTCTCTTAACAGGGCGGTGAGAGTGCACATTCCCTGAGGTCCTGAACCAAAATCATCACCTTCACCCGGGAGCCCCTGAGGGGACGTGGGGATGTTTCAAACCCATTGACAGCTGCTGGAGGGGAAGTTTAAATAAACTGTGTGCTTCCTCAGCGCTAAATCCTCCCGCTCATGAAACGCTTGCAGATGATAGCAGAGTGGATTTTTCATGAGGTTAATGTCACTTGAAGGACTCATGTGAATCCTTCATGGGTTTTGCTTTCATTTTCAGTATGACTGAATTTTATGGTATGATCACATCCTCTTTCATTTTAAATTTGGTTTCAAGTCTTGCACCAAGGGATGGTTTCTATCACTACATCTATAGTCAGTAGAAGGCAAGTTTACCCTCTGAGCTGCACAACAAACTGATACAACACTTTATAGACCCCGTTTTCCTTTTCACAATATTTAGTTCCTCAGACAATAAGCAAATACATTACTCTTCTAGAGAGCAGTTTCATTTCCTTCTTATGTACATTACCTCAAGAATGATTAAACTTGGGCTTATTTTGCAAAATGCAATTTCCGCTTCATCCACCAGCTCTTGGCCGCTTGTTTATAGGGTTGTGTGGCGCGGAGTTGTCAGTGCTGGCAGCGCTGCCCAACCGCAAGGATGCCCCTGCCACATCCCAAGGGGTGCGAGGAAGAAACGTCCTCCTTTGCCTTTCTCAGAAGGACATGGCAGGAAAGAGGGGGCTCAGAGCTACCCTCTTTGGAAGAGCAAACAAGACATCAGCTGCTCCCTGAGGTCTCCCTGGGAAACGCACAGCTCGTAGGAGCTCTGGGTATCGCAGTTCCTCTCCATAAATGTTGCCTAAAAATAGAGCTGAAATGTGACTGTTCAAGATAGAGCCTTGCGGTAAACAAGGAAATCGAGCACATAGCCATGCAAAGCTTTGTTTATTTTTCTATCGTGGTGTGTAAACTGTTAAAATCTATTGATTGTAGCTTCTTATTTCAGGGCCAATTGCCAATAAGTTTAAGAAAACCTTCTGTTGTTCCGCTGGTCTAGCTTGCTGCAGATCTCATGGGCTACTTGCATGTTTACAAGCTTTTTTCCAGTAGGCACTTTGATTCATTTAGCTTACAATGTAAATAAATATATTTGTAGATATATGCCAAGTAGTATAAACAATTATATTACGATTGCCTAAAATTCTCCATTATAACTTAATTTTCAGTTGCCTATGACTTGGATAAACATCTTCCAGTTTTTACATCAGATTAAAAGTAGAAGTCCATTTTCAAAGCAAAACCAAACAAAAAAACCACAAACAGCTCAGCCATTTCAAAATACTGAAACACAAGCAGTCTAACTAATATTAACCATTTCCCTCTTTAAATTTATGTTGCTTAAACATTTCTAAAGATAATTGGGAATCAGCAACTGTGGACTTAACAAAAATATCTTTTGCTTTCTATAAGAAAGCCCATTCACAGACTTGACAGACTCACAAGTCTTTGTTTTGTGTGATGGACTTGTGCAGAGCCACAAGGAACATCACACACTGGACCTGCCACAAAGAAGTGAGCCTCTCAGGGAGGACATACACAAAATTGATGATACTTTTCCAGGCTTGCATTGCCAACAGCAACCATGATTCTGACATTTCCAAACCCTTGAGCATCTGAATTTGCAACTTGAAGGATCCTTTAGCTCAGCTTGCAGTGTAGGCATAATCTGGTGTGTTTGCATACATGCCCATAGCTGTTTGCCATCCATACCTAAAGCTTTCCTATGACATCTTGGAGAAAGGCTGCTCAGGAGGGACTGTCAAGGCAGATTCTTGAAGGCCTGGCAATAAGGGGTCTAGAAAGCCTAATGATCAACCTCTCTCCATTCTGGGCTTCCTCCGGATGTGCACTGCTGTGTCTTTCTCAGGACACAGGAGTGGGAGGAGGGGTGAGACAGAGATGTGCGAGACAGTTGACCCCAGCTATCAAAAAAGCTGCTGCCCTCCCTTGTCTAAAGATGAACACAGGCTGAACTTGCAAGCCTTGCTTTAGTGATGACTGCATATCCACTGTAACCTGCCTTCCCACTTACCCATTATATACTTTGAAAGTAGAATAGACTCAAATGCAGCTGAACCTTCTTCCGCACGACTCTGTCTGCTGTACACTCCTCCTTAGCCTCTACTTCTTGGGAGCTGGGATACTTTATTTTACCATATGTGGTCTTTAACCCTGGTGACTGTTCCCCACGACTCACCTGTACTCTTGTCAAGCACATGCAGATAGCTGGTCAACAGACCATGCAGAGATTCCCAAGAGTGCATGGAAGAAAGACTCCAGGAACCCCATTTTTTGCCACACCACCACAGTTGTTCACCATTATCGTGACATTTCTGGCACCCCTGGCTATTGATAGGACTGTCAGCACTGGTAGCAGATTAAACATGTTGAGCAGCAATACTGCAAGGTGGAAGCCATAAACTGGGCTGCTTTCCTTCTCTAACACCAAAGCATCACAGACAGCCCAGAAAAGATAGAAAGAGGGCAAAAACAAGAGTATGGAGACTTGATCAATGAGGATTCAGCAATGTCTATGTTGAAGGATTGTAAAAAGTCATGTAAGCCTTTATAGATGAGCAATGTCTTACTCACACAAGCTTTTTTTATGGAGCCTGCATCCTGTGTCTTGCTGTCCTGCCTCCTCTCAGCAAGCCTGACATGTTTCCCACCTAGTGTAGTATCTTTGGTTCCCTCACCACCACTTCCCTTATGGATATCTATCAGTAGCCCAGATCCTTCCATAAAGGAGGGGTTTATTTCCTAAATCCCTCCATCATGCTCTTGGCTTCATCTCCTTTCTCCCACATTCTTGCTGTTTCTCCTCCCAGCTTGGGAAGATGATGCCCGCACATTTGTCATGCAGCAGGAAAGTCAGCCAGTCCATGAAGGTAGCTGGGAGGGCAAACTCTGTGGTTTTTTTCCCCTGCAACTGACTGACCCTTCCCCTCACCAATTTGTCATGCTTTCATGTGGCTCTGAAAAATCCTGTGTGAGTATTACAGTGGGACTGCACACCAGTCTGAGATGCCTCTTCTTTTCCTTTCAGAAACTTCACGGGTATTTGTCTATGGTGTCTCACCTGGAAAAGGATCTAGGAACCTAACCTTAAAATTAAAGCCTTGCTAGGTACCACCCAAAACCTGTGATAGGGACAGGGGTGGACAGCAGGAAACTGGGTTATGCTCCCACAACTTCTAGCTGCATGTGCACATGCCCAGGGAGAGACTGCAGCTAGACCAGGCAGAGAACATACGGGATGATGCAATGTGAATAAATGGAAATTTTGCCCAGTTCAAACTGTCAGGACAGAAGACAAGGTATGAGCATGTAATGGGGTTAGACGTACTGCTGACTATATACAATATGTATGTTTTAAATGCCTCAGTCCTAAGAATATAGCATTCTTAAAGCATGCTATAAGGCAGGAGTCAGAACAGCTATTATCCCTTGTCCTTTCAAACAGGCAGACCTTTTCAGCAAAGTCCCTCCCTCGGCAAGAGGGGCCAGAATGACATGAGAAACTAAAGGTCCAGGGCAGCTGGACTGAAGAAAGGGAAACCAAAGAGAGAAAAGGGATCCCCCCAGTGAACCACATGTAGTGGAGGCAGAAGGGTGCAAGGAATGGGGCAGGGGGGAGAAAGGGAGATAAAGTTATGATGAATGGCATGGGAGATGTAATTGTGTCATTGAAGGTCAGAGAAGAAAAGGGCAAGTACAAAAAGAAGCCAACAGGACTGGAGGAGGGGGAGAATGTGGAGGAAGAATTGGGCGATGAGATTGCCTTGGAAAGATGAGTGGTGTTGGGGTACTGGCTTTCACAGCACTCTGGGTAGGAAAGTTTGATTTACAGCTCTATGACTTGCACTTACATCCAGCAGCTGAAACTGCCTTAGAAGTACAAACCTACGTCTCCCAGGTAGTGATTATTTCTTCCGGACAATAAAGAAGCTCAGAAGTTGTTACTGTTCATGCTGAGGAATTTGGCAGTGGCAATAGTTGTTATCGTGTGCATTTCTAAAGGTCCCCATCACCGACAGTACCCGAGCACACAAGGAAGTTGACAGAGTTGAGGCAGCCAGGTACAAACCTGCCTACGACATGTAATGTTCATTGCTAGCAATTTTGTAGCTCATTTGAGACAGCCTCTGCCCATACTGCTGTACGCTATGTACTGAAAAGAAAGCTTCCAGCACGCACATTTAATTCGCATTATAATTTTAAAATATTTGTCAAGAATTATCAAGAGCTATGCCAGAAATTATTTGTACATCAAAAGCATTTATAAAGTGCAGGAGGCTGCCTGGAAAAGCTGATATTTAGATTGCAAATACTGTGGTATCATGACAGCTTTTCACTGCGAGTTGTAGCACGTGCGTTCGCACTTTTATTATAAATCCTCGTTCAGCTACTGAAGGAGCTAAAGCCATTCTTAGGTTCTCTAAAAGATCTTTTTAATTCTCAGCTCTCCCTGTGGGAGACTGGAGGCCATCTATTCTTTCTGCTTGAAGAGTAGGTACCTAGAATTCTTGACAAGTAAAGTTCTTTGTAAGCAGACAAAAGTAGGCTAAAAGCAAAGACGCTTGTTAGGGAGTTATTTCACTACATACAGAAACTGAGAATTGTTGGTTCTTATCCTAACTTGTCACCCCATTTCTAACATATGCTAAGGACTGTTATTCTTCAAGAAAAGACCTTTTTCATAAGCAAAAAAAATCATATTTATATTGCTCGTAAGAGAGAATATAAAACATCACTAATAAAATTATTCAACAAAGCCAAATAATGTGTTTAAGTGCTCACCTATGAAAATTTAAAATATTCACTCATTTTATGTCTCAGTGGATGAAAAGTAACCCGTCTAGAACTAAGTTTATAACAATCTTTTCCCGTTTTTGTGTAGAGGGTGTTCTGAGGTGTGTTCTGGACATGGCTGATAAATGTGATGGGCAGCAGCGTGATCCTAATGCAGAACCCAAACCTTCATCCTCAAGATTGTATCCAAGAAGCCACATCTGCAGGCCATGACAGATCACAGGAGTTGAAAAGAACTCCTGAAGAGCCAATAACTTACCTTCGTCATCGCTGCAGTGCTAAGCTTCTGTCATGGTTTAACCCCAGCCGGCAACTAAGCACCACGCAGCCACTCACTTGCTCCCCCCACCCAGTGGGATGGGGGAGAGAATCGAAAAAACCCCAAACTCGTGGGTTAAGATAAAGACAGTTTAATAGGACAGAAAGGAAGGAAAAATAATGATAATGATAATAATAATAGCAATAATAATAATATGACAATAATAATACTAAAAGAATTAGAATATACAAAACAAGTGATGCACAATGCAATTGCTCACCACTCGCCGACTGATGCCTAGTTAGTTCCTGAGCAGCGATGCACTCCTCCCAGCCAACTCCCCCCAGTTTATATACTGGGCATGATGTCATATGGTATGGAATACCCCTTTGGCCAGTTTGGGTCAGCTGTCCTGGCTGTGTCCCCTCCCAGCTTCTTGTGCCCCTCCAGCCTTCTTGCTGGCTGGGCATGAGAAGCTGAAAAATCCTTGACTTAGTATACACTACTTAGCAACAACTAAAACATCAGTGTGTTATCAACATTATTCTCATACTAAATCCAAAACACAGCACTGTACCAGCTACTAGGAAGAAAATTAACTCTATCCCAGCCGAAACCAGGACAGCTTCCTACAAATACTTCCAAAACATCCAGCCTCCCCACAGAATAAAAAAAATTAGTAAAGCAGCAGAAAACAACCATTCTAAATCCTTAATACAAGCACTGTTAAACTTTTAAATACATCTGAATTTGTTTTTGTAGCCAGAGTGCGTTTCTCAGTGCCTAATTTTATCTCAGGAGACTTAGTCACCTAAATCAATATTTACCGCAATGATTCAGTAGAACCACTAAATAAGACATGTCTATAGAATCACAGCATCTTAATATTTTATTTTAAAAGACATCAATTCTAAAAATTGGGATGCAAGAAATATAAGCTTGAAATTGTCCACCCTAATTTATGTGCACTGAACCAAGTTTTCTACCATAAATGAGCACCTGTAAAGCAATACCATCACACTATTTTTATCATTCCTTTAAATCACATTATATTAACAACAGTTTAGGAATCATTCACCACTTGTCATCTACTAATATGGTTTTTAGGTTATATGAAAAAGAGGAAAAATATCACCAACATTATCCACCTGATATATTCCTTATGCCATCAGCTCTCCATTATCTAGGACAACCTGAGCCTGAAAGACACCATGGACAGGAAAACCCAGTGGCAGTACTGTTGCAGACCCAAGAGTCACTCTGGCATCTCGGTACCTCATTCCAGTTTCTGCAAATGCTCATTAGTCGAGCCGGCTCCTCACAGATAAGATAAGGAAATATGACCGTACCAGTGACATAGTCTACTTATGGCTGAATAATCTTCCCACAGGCTTTGGGGAGTGAATGATCTTAGCAGTTAGACTCTCAGAAACTTAATTTTTTAAGTCTTAGTCAATGCTCTTGATACGGTATCCTTGTCAACACAGAAGAAAGAAGTGAACCCTTTATTTTCTAATATTTTTTCTTTATTTTGCTGCTTTTCCAATGTTACATTTTAAACAGGCCTTTAAGTTAAGGATGAGAAACAGCTGCATGTATACAACAGCCATCCTAGAGGCAATTAATGAATCCAGTGCGTGAATTTTAAAATTTTAATTATTGTTTGATTTTGATTTTCACGATCTGTTTGTTGTACATTTGTTGAGGACCACTTAATTTATTGTTTAAGCTGGAAGGCACTCCTAACATGGCATGAAATATAAAACATGTTTATATGTTTATAACATAATACAATTCCCCTTTCCAAGCCAGATCCCATCTGTTAAGACGACTTCTTAGATCTTTCTAACGTACATCCACTTTCAAATCAGGATAATCGGTGATTGCTAGTCCTACCCCAGCACGTAGAGGCAATGAACAGTTGTCTTCGTGTCTTAGTGTGCAATTTGTACAATAACGGGGGGAATTAATGTAATTTGATTTCTGGTGTGTTTGTGTCCTTCATCTTTAGATCCTCCCTCTCACTGAGATAACTTCAGGCAGGTAGTCCTCTGGTCTATACATCCCCTCCTAAAGGGACCCCCCCAGGGACTGCCTGCTGGGCAGCGGGCCTGGTGGTGCCACGTGCCTGCCCTGAGGGACAACCCTCTCCAGCACGGCCACCTCCCCACTACATGGCGCTCAGATAATAAGAGCGTTGCCACGAACACCCATAGCAGTGCTTTTGTAAAATTACACCAGAAGTACATGCCGTGCACCCTGGGTAAGGCCTGCGTGGATACAGTTGGAGGGCTATGTGGGACTGCAGGGGCTCAGCCTGGTAGGGTCTCACTCCTGCTGCCAGAGTGAGCAGCTCCTGAAACAAGCTACCCCTGAGCCCCACAGGGGTTTTGTCTCGGAGGAAGCTAGTTGTTCACCCCAGCAAGAGAGCTTCAGAGTGGACTAAGATATGTGCCACACGGGGCAGCCGGGGTAGCAGAGCCCAGGAGCATCTGTAGAGCTGCATGACTGGATAACGCAAAGGTAGCCCATGGTACTCACCATCACACGCTCAGCTCTCCCCACCACCAACATCCCATTGCTTCACCCTAAAAAACCTGTCACCCTCCCTGGCTGCTGGCTGAGCCAGAAGAAGCCTGCGGTGGGCCTGGGCGCGAGCCATCACCAGCCATCATCCGGGTCAGGCGTGACAACCTGCTCCCCTCTCCCAGCAGGATGCTGAGCTGGTCGCTCCCTTCTACCCAATCATTCATGATACCTGCAGGAACAAGGTATCTTCCTGACCTCTTTGGGCCATGGGTTTCAAACACATCTGAGGGAGCCAGGGACTAACAGAGCAATTGCACGTGTCTGAGTTCCTTAGAAAAGTCAAATAAAATTAAGCCAAAAAAGGTGGAAATTAACTTTGTCACCCTGATATCCTAAACAATAAAAATACAAGAACCCTCCACTGTCTTGAAGTGCTCCTTCTCACAAAATAAAATAACACCTTAATGAAAATCTTAATAACTCATGCTTTTCTTTCTTTTAGCTTTTCCTGTGTTAGTGAGAGTCAAGGAGGTTTTAGAACAAATTACTTCTTTTTTGTTTGCTTGTAATTCAGTTCCTTCCTAGTACCCTACATTTTGAGCTTTTATATTTTAAATGAGGTAATTTTGTCATCTGCAAGTTCATCACATTAATGCTTTCATTAATAAAAAGGCAAAACCTGATGCATTTCCTTTTATGTTTTTGGAGTGAATTCTCCAGGATAAAAAAAAAAAACTTGCTAGTTGCATTAGCAATATTTACCCTTTGCATTTGTCATTTATTATAACCTTTTCTCCTGCATTATCTCATTTCTTATTAGAAATGCATGCTTTTTTCATGTTAGATACTGTTTCTCATCACTGTGTTGTATCACTGGCAAAAATACAGCAGGAGTGCAGCCGGTGGAATTTAGTTTTTTTTAAGCAAATCCTTTGTTTTTCTTTTATCCTTATGCAGAAATAGCTCTTTAAAGTAATAAGCATTATTTTGAAGAGACACTCAAGCACTACGTGGGGAGTTCCCTTTGGTAATACACTTCTGACTGTCACATACCATTCTGCCTTGTAATCTATGCAGAAAATCATTAAGTCCTTACATTCCATACAGGAGAAGATTTTACTTGGAAAGATGGACAGAGCTGTCCACCCTAGCCTTCAAACCATTCTCCAGTCCCACCAAGCATGTGATCAGAAGCAAACTCCTTACAGTCTAAAGTATACCGATCACGTCTAGACTGTATCTAATCAAACAACGTAAAACTCGGCAACTCTTGTCCATCACAACTGCAGAGGAAATACTAACTACAGCAAAATAATCCTGGATCCTATCCCTGAGCATCCAGGAATGTAATATACTTCATCCAGTGCTTGACAGCAAGCAAAGGAAAGTAAATAACCGTTGTGCCCCAGGAAGAATTCGCACAAAATACCTATAGAGGAAGAAACACCTACTTGCCACTGGGTCAATGTTTCTCGCAAAAGGGTCATTTCATCCTAATCCTTCAATCCTGACCCTCAGGAGAAACCTCCTGAAGATGAGCCTGGGAACTATGGGCTCATTGATAACTCTGCACAATCCCAGAAGCCAGAGACTTAACAGAGATATATTTTTGACATTTTATAAACTCTCTTCTCCACCGTTAACCTCTCCATGCTCTACAGGTTATGAAGTACGAGTTCTCTTTTTTCCCCCAGGAGGTAGCAAGCCTGAAATTTCTCCGTCTCTTACGCATTTTCCCCTCTCCTGCAGTATGCCCCATACTTCACAGGTACCAATCACCTTTATTTTTAAGCAATGATCTAATTGGTACATAACCAGCTAAACTCTGAGCAATCATTCTCAATTCATATTTATCTTATAGACTCATAGAATCATGGAATGGTTTGGGTTGGAAGGAACCTTTAAAGATCATCTAGTCCAACCCCCAGATCTTTGAAATCTGTTGCTTTTATTTCAATCCTGAAGAATGGCTTCGTATGTCTGAAAGTTTGTGTGGATTCTTCAACTATGACAGTTGACATGTTAAAATACATTTCCTCTTCCTACAAGCCTCATAGCTGCAGCAAAATATTCTATCAACTTTATCTGATATTCCATAATCATTATATCTACGCATTGTTAAGGTGCTAGAAAAGCCACACGATATAATTATTTCTCAGTTTATAATTAAGCAGACACAGTATGTAATCACTTAACAATACACTACATACACATGTATGACAGGGAAGGACTGAAGGCTGTGTATTTTCTTTTCACGTTTACTCCTATGTGAACAGCTGTGTAGTTGTACCATTGCATTATACACTTTTATATATTTATTTCATACTTCTAATAAAATTGACACTGATAACTCATATTTTGATTACCATGGGATACATCTTTTAACTATAATTTGCCTATGGTAAATGCTTCACCCATTTTTACCGTACAAAATAACAGAATTTATGGATTACTTTATCTTGCAGTGCTAGGGATATCTACGAAGCCAAAGAAGGTTCTCTGTATACACAGAAGGAATAGCAAGTCAAAGCTAATTAATGCGGTGCAAATCTGGGAGGAGAATTTGCTTACTGTCTTTGAAATTTTCCCCATCTTGGGTGAGCTGATCAAGCAATAAGTGCTTTGTGACAAGCTGCAAGGCTGATTATACACTTTTGTTTTGTATTTGTTTTAAATAATATTTCCCTGTTAATATGCAGTAGTCTCCTAAGTGAATGTGTAGTGCTTACTTAGGCAGAAATAATACTTTTTTTCCCTAGTTTACAAGACAGTTGGTTTTAAAATTTTACATTCATAGAAGCTGAGCAATGCACTCAACGGTAAGTAATTTTTTGCCCCTTTACAGTAGGTTTTAGTGGGAGAAATTTCCTTAAGAGATATGCGCCAGAACAGAGGAAAATGTGCTAGTGCACTACAGCTATGTGGAAACAGTTAGATAGGTAATTGTAATATTGATTAAGCTTAGGCTTTTATAAAAGCTAAAACTTTTAGCTTGTATTTTTCTTTAATCAGATAAAGAAATAAGGGATTTAGCAAGAATAACAGAGCTTTCTAGCATGTTTAAAATTCAGCATGTTGTGTTCTGGCGTACCAAATTGGAACGTGGGATGAGAGAATCCAAGCAATATTTATTGAAAATAGGCAACTTATTCTTCCTTTATATTTTTTGTATCCAGCCAATATAAGAGTGAATATTATCAATAAGACATTTAGATGGTCTTTCATGAACACAGGAAAGAAAGATGAGAAGGGCAACAACACATTTCCTGTTGTTTCTCTGCTTCTGTTGCTGTTCCTCTGTATAATATGAAGACAATCTGAAGTCTGTAAATGTGCTCCAAGTTAAATTCAATAGTGTTACAATAGTAATCCTCAATCTCTGAGCTATCTTTTTGGTCTTTAACTAGGATGTTATAGAGTTAGAAAACAATATTCCTTCCAGAAAACTAAGAAACAGAGTTTGAGAAAACTCTTTTCCAGATGGTTTTGAATTAATCAGGTACTTATCCCAGATAGTAAGAAGTACTAATATGACTTAAAATACTTGATACTATATTTCGCCATTGAGGGCATCTGTATGGCTTTCAAGGATGACCTTTGCTCACCATTAAAAGTAAGTGAACAAAAAAGTATCAGCCACATGTAGAAATTGAAAAAAACCCAAGTATAATCTTGATGAATTCTTCACATGTATGAGACTGAGCTAGTCTGTCATATATTGGTTCTTGCAAGCACCATTGGCATCTAAATTCAGCACCTTTAAGGCAACTCCAAGATGCTATACCTGAGAAATGTGTGCAGTGTGATGAGCCCCACATTCCCTGAGTCCAGTTTACAATTTTAAAACAATTCTTTGAAGAATAAATTTATGTGTGGCTCCCAAGAACAATTTGGACCCAAAATTTTCAGTCTACATGAGACAATGGTCATCTTGTAATTTCTACTCCCTGATACAATGAATTAAGCCTTTGAAGGAGGGAAATGAGGAATAATGCTTGACTGAAGTCAAACAGTGAGTATCTTCAAGTGCAGGACAGATAGATACTCACTTAGAAGATCAGCCATTTCCTGAACAGCTGACCAAAACTCGAATCATACAAATGTCCATGGACACTAAGCAAAGGGCATAAACGCGGTTGAATCAAACAGCTGTTTGCTATTAGAATGAGTGTGCTCAAGTACTACGTAGGTAATATTTGGACAGTGTATCCCATTGTTTAGGATAAGTTGAAGAAACCGTTCTCTGGAAAGAATTGTTTCTGCTCAGACTCCCATTATCGCATGTCTTTTCTCACCCTATCTTTATCTCCCATTAGCTGCCATGGCACCTCATCTATGTCTGGTAAAACAGATAAGTGGTTGTCATCAACCCCACTACATGAATTACTCATTATATCTGCTCTCTGAATGCTTCAGATGCTCTGAACAGCACATTTCTCTTCCTCTGGCCGGGGCAGTTTGTAATACCCTTGCAGTCTGCGTGCTGACTAAGGGAAACGTCAGTTGCAGGGTTCCTCCTGGCCCTGACCGTGGGCGCTCGCTTGTTAGTGGGCTCCTTGCTCAGCTTGCTTACAGCTGCAAAACTCGCTTCTGGGCAGACATCCCCTTGCTGAGAACCCAAATTTCATATCACCTAACGCTGGCAGGCTGAAAGTTACATAGCCATTCACACTTCCTCCGCAGCTATGGGACAAAGGAAAGCAGCTCCGGAGGGCAATGGTGGAGTGGAGTGGGGTGAGTCGTGCTCGGGGAGCACCTGCCTTTCCCCATGGACTTGCCCAGGGACGCCAGGCAGCCACATCCGACAAGGTGCCCCATTTGTAGCTGGTTACAACCCGGTGAGATGTATCCAGCTGAAACGACTATTGTTTAACCTGTTAGGAGCCTCATTCCCCTCTGAAATAGAGACAGACTTACGACGGATTTAGCCCACTAAGCAGGGGCTAGAGCTGTGCTAAACTGCAATCGGCCGCAGTCTTTCAGGCATGTGTTTTTGATACTTGTAACATTCCTTGAATTAAGGTTCAAGGAAAACTTCAAAGTCTACTATTGCTCAGTGAAATGAATACTACTAATGGCATTAATCCACGGACTTCAGTTGGGCTCTCCACCTGAGAAGAGTAAGGAATTAGTCTTTTGTAATGATGTATAGTCACAAATTAAAATCCTTAAGAACTGCTGGCATTTTGGTTAATCTATTAAAAATCTTACTCAGAGAAAAGAAAAAAAAACCAGCACAAAACTTGGATGATTTAAGATTTTTTCTGTCATTTCAGAAAATAAAGGAGTATGTCTCTGGGAAGATAAAATACATTATTTTGTTCATTTTTGTTTTGTTTTGTATTTTCTGTTAAAGATTTTAAAATTTTCTGTTAAAGATTTAAAAATATAGAAGTACGCCTAAACACATATTACATGTGCATGTAAAAGTACAAACACAAGGGAAGGCAAACAATTAAAGGGACATTATGATCTAAAATTTGACTCTCATTTTAACTTAGGAAATAACTGGTAATAAGTTTAAAAGCAGAAGGACTACAGAATTCTAGTAGTTAAGATTTCAAAAAGAAAAGTAACTTGTTGGTATCAGATTTGTCCATTTGGTCTCAATTTGTAACTGAGAGCAGTGCAAAAGATAGAAGTAGTGACAAGTCAACTGGACTTTTAAAGTGTGTTTTGCTTAATGTTCAAAAAAGGCAAAACACAGAAATAAACTTTTGTTTACAGCATAAACTTTAGCTTTTGTCCCTTGATGTTATTTCCATATATTTAGATCCTGAATTATATTTACCTTCCCAAAATAATGGGATAAAAATAAATGGGAAAGAATTAGCGTGCTGAGAAAAAGCAGATTGCCTCTGGATGATAAAGTATCTACTTTTATATTGTTTCAATAGACCAACTGATACGTCTAGTAAAAACAGACAAGCTTTGATGCATACAAGCCTGTTTTCAGATCTAATAAAAGATACTACCTCTCCTTACAAGTTCTGGCTTGCTTATTGCCTTATACCATTCTGGCTACAAAGGCAGTGCTATTGCTCAAACATTATTATTACTACTAACCTCCCAGCTAAAATAACACTACTACTACAAAAGTCCTAGTATGAGTTACTTCATATTTATCAAACGTATCTTTAATGTATGTAATCTCTCAGAAAGGCTATAGGGCTACATAAAATACAACATGGCATAAAGTTAATCTGCATTATGGTCTGAAGTGACCTGTCACAGTGAGATAATGGAATAGCAATATAATTGCAGTTATCAAAACTCAGTCTTTGCAAATCAGCAATGTAAACTGACATCTGCTTATTATACTGTTTCATGAAAAGAGAAATAATGATTTTTAGAGAAGTTTTTGACAATGGGGATTATTTTTGCAGGTAACTGGCAATAAAATACAGATAGCCAAGAAAAACTTCTGGCAAAAAAGAAACGCATGGAGTGACAAACACATAACTAAAGGTTCCAACATCCTACTACTTGCATGCTGCACTGTTAAATCCCTCTTTAGACTGAAAAAAAAATCTTCAATCCCAAGAAAGAAAAAGAAAACTGGCTTTACAAAATAACACACTTCCTTCCTGTACGTATTTTTAGATTCAAGCCTTTCTGACAAGCGATTTTGTAAAGCTCGGATAAAACTATTGATACAAGATCTGAAATGGATCTGCGCTTTGGTTCAAATCGTGTTAGCATGTTTGTTTCAAATTTTGTGGTTTACTCTTAAATAATCTTTTCCTATTGTTTCTCTCTGATCACACCTCTGTCTTTTTTTTCCATTCCAAAATTGCAGTAGTAGCCTTTCTCCTATCAGACTACCCTGTTTTGAAACTTTTCATGGTTTCTTAATGATACTGGTTTCACATGATCCTGTTGTCTAGCTGTCCCTCTGCCTATCAGCTCCCCCTGAGCCTTTCAGCCAATTTCAATAAACTTTGAACGAGGGATAAGGGCTTCCAAAGAGATGTTATTCCCTACAAATTTTAGGAAGACTGTTAGCAAGAGGAGGAAGAAATGCCAAAGAAGTGCCCACTGTTGGAACGGCAAGTACAATTCCGTAGTTATACCTCCTGCTTCCTATTAGCTAATTAAGCTCCTGACCAGTCCAGCATATTTAACATAAACCAGGCACTTTAGCATGTGAGGGATGTAATTCAAGGTTGGAGGGAGATCAAGGTTGGAAGGGAACAAGATGCTCAGCCACAAGAAAACAAGCTGCTTTAGTTCTACTGCACACATAGCAACTCCTGTGTTTAGAAACGCTATGTAAGTGAAAAGGACCGTCACATAATATGTAACGGATGTAATTTTATGAACAACAGTCTGCTTCAAGTTTATACTGGTGCAATGACAAACACTCTGTGTGCAGAGATGCATTCAGAAAAAAATGAGGAAATGGCAGTAGTTCATGAATCTACAGAATTTCTTGCAGTTTTTTGACAATGTTCTCATCTAGCACACTTAGGAGTAACATTCACAAGTTTTAAGAACAGTTCCCTTCTTCCCTCGCTCTATTCCTAAGGCTGGAAGGAAGTCAGACTTCTTCAAGGTTCATGTGGATGAAGAGGACCATATGGTTGTCAAATCAATTTGTTGAACTCTGTCCAAATCCTATGAGACGGATGCTTTTCACATGGACACCACATGGTTTATCCGAGGACAGTTCGGCTAGGAACCAACTAGACAGGAAAAATAAAGTATTCTGAATTGCTCCCTCTCCAAAAGATGGACGAGATACACTTCTGGGCCTGTAAACAGAGGTTTTCACAACCAGCCTCTGTGATATTTGGTAGACACACAGAATTTCTGTTTATGCTATTCATTTAACCCTTATTTGAACAACTAAATGAAGAACAGGAAAATGCCACACCATATTTTTCTTATCCTAAGAATTGTTCCTAATCAGATACCATTCTTTCTTCAACGTAAGAGACCACAGGTCCCTACAAGATCTTTTTCTTATCAAATTTCTATGATTTCTACCTAAGCATGCATTCTTTTGTACCTGTAAGTATGGAGCATAGATTGGGTTTAACTGCTTCTATGAGTCTTTCAAGAGTGACGTTACAGTCACTCCAACATCACCGTTAACATCTCATACAACCAGAAATCAAAAGTGGAAAGAGGGAAAGTTACGGCTATGAAGAGAAGTCTTATATTGATGTGAGGAATGGTAATTAAAGCAGCCGTCTCAGGAGAAACTAAAATGAAATGTCCATACTAGACCTTTATTTGTAACAGAAAAGAGATATAGCATCACTCCAGAACAGTTTTTGCAACTTCTTAATACATTACTTCTATGGGATTTTTTTTTCCCTAATTTTGAATGTTAATTTATATGTACAGTAAGTACTGTCTGATACCTCAGGGTCACCACCCCCTCCCCCCCCCCGCCCCGAGTTTATTAAACTCAGGATAGTATGGAAGGTAGAGATTACATCTGAGTTTTGGAATACATACACAATAGCTAAATTTTTAAATTTACTGCATTTGGATTCTGGCTTTGTTCCATATAGAAAAGCCTAAATATATGGTGTCTAGATATAGCAATTATATGCTAAACACTTTAAACCCATCCGAATTATTTGTTAGTGGAATAACTTTATTGGATTTTGTTTATCAATTTAAGGGATGCAGAGTGTTCTCACTGAGCTGCTTGGCATTTTCCCATCAGGTACACTAATCACCTGCCATGTCAGCTAGAAAATGTAGCTGTATCAGGGCCCTGAGGGCACCAACAGGGCCCCTCGGCAGCCTCCCCTGGGGCCTCCCCGCACCCCTGCCCAGGACCCCATTTCAGCCCAGCCAAGCACGGAGGCGCCCAATTCCCCGGGGCTGGGGCTGCCCCGGTGGCCCCAGCTGCTCCTGGCTGTGGTGGTGGGATGGGCCCGGGCTGCCAGGGCCGGCTCAGACACCCTGGGGAGCCCCTGATGCTCCCGGCCCCGAGGGAAAAGCTGGTCCCTGGGGTACCCTGATGAAACCCATTTCCCGTGGGGAACATCTCTGCACATCTCTGCACATTTCATTTTCATCACGCTTTACCCAACCAACGGTACACAACACCACGTGCGCCGAGTGCGAGTGTGAAAGTATCAGACACTGTCCACCACTCCTGTGTTGTATTTGGGACTTGTTATTATTTGCAGGATGAAAGTATCATTTCATCATCTACATAATGTTCTGTGACCACGACGATAAAATTACGCTTTACGTTAGAAATGACAATTGTGAAAAATAGTTGTTCTTTTCTGAGAGGGGCAAATCCTATAATTCAATGTTGTACGAAATGACATATACCCGCTCATCATTATTGCCAAAATACTATCCAAAATACATGCTGCATAAACCAAAGACTCGGGCAAGTGCAAAGTACTCTCTTCCTTACTGGCACGTACATGCAGGCTCAAATAAGTCAATGAAAAATTATGTAAACCAAGAGCACTACTCATGTGCTTAAGTGATTTACTGGACTGGGCCCCAAAATACTGAAAATGTTGCAAGATTGATCCTTGACATGATCCCTTACAACAAATGTCCAGGCAGTAGCTTGTTTGATTTTCAAGCAGCGTTTTATTTTCTTTCTAATAGAAACTTCCCTTATCTGCTACGCTGCTTACTTTGTTTTCTGAGAGTTGGTAGGTACTACGTAATGCAGCATCTAAGGGGCTGAACCGGAAGGAAAAAAATGATCTTTCACGGGTCTGTGGTAAAATTCTGCTTTCTCTCTTTTGTTATTGCTCTTTTATGCTACCCAGTTGCAAAGCTCTGTAGCATTACTCTGCATCAGCAACGTTATAAGTTTCATTTTTGTCTATGGAGCAGCATGGCATTACTCAGAGCTTAAGAACTGGGGATAAATGCATCTATTAAGATAGAGATTTTCTAAATTCTGAATTATTCCTTCACCGCAATGTTTCCTTTTTCATTTCTTTTGGGTTAGTCAATGAACAACATAACGAGCTGGTTTGCAACTGGTTTCACTTTTTGATAGGCTGACTGCGGTGCGTGAGCTGGGAAGCCTGCAGGGAAACGCTTCCATTCCCCACATTTTCGCACTGAACTAAAAACGTTGCAAAAGCATTTCTAATCACACCAACGGTTGTGTACAGAGGGGAATTAACCGGAAGGACGACTGAGGAATAAACTAGTCTGTCATAGCTCTCTGCGTGGATACTTATTTTAGAACAATTAGTGAGTTTTGTGAGCACCTACTGACTTCTGTCTTCATACCATGGATACTCTTTTAATCAGCAATTTATCTCACTCATATCCTTTTGTTTCCATAGTTGCTGCACAAAGAGAAACCGGTAACACTTATTTGCAGTAGCGGGGGGGAGGCGGAAGCATCAATCTTTTCCAAAGGCAAAGCAGCGTTGTACAAGATGAGCCACGGCAATGCCCCCAGAGAACTCTGGAAGCCCGAGCGAAGAGGGACGGGCATAGATTTTTGTTCGGGGGAACGGTAAGAATTCCCCAGTCACAAGTCTGGTGTGCAGTTTGCTTGCTCAGTAACCACCAAGTGCCATTGCCGTCCCAATATCTTCTTTTATTTGGTGCCATAAATAGCTGTCTGCTTCAGCCTATCGTGACCTTTGATTAGCATGGCTACCAGCAACTGCTGGTCTGTCAAAGCACTTCAGAATATACTTTTAAAACAGAAAGGAGGTCAAATATAAGAGAATAAAGATGAAGTCATATATTTTTTTCCCCATACAAGTGCAGAATTCCTCATATCTCATTACGCTTCTGCAAACTGTACATAAAGTAGAATCTAAAATCAGAAAAATACCACCAAAGGTCCCAGAAAGCTGAAGAGGAAACAGTTCTTAGTTTGTTCCAAACCTAAGGTTTCAATTAAATTAATCAGAGCTTCTACTCTTTCTCTTGGCTGAAGGAAGAGGGAATTCTTCACAAGAGGAAATATTTGCTACAAGTTGTACCAGTATTGTTTCCACAAGTATTGTTCATATCTTTTTTTTTTTGGTTAACTTTTATGTGAACTGACAAGTCAATTTCTTGGTGGACAATTGCCCACATTATAAAAATCCACTGATGTGTCACTGTTTGGCTCTGCCAAAAAAGACGTAGTAGTTAGAAGGAACACAGTATTTGGCCTGTCATTAATACAGGGGTCTACTTAACAATAAAAAGAAATGACCATCAATAAACACAGCAGCTTATTTTTAAGGATAAGAAGTGTCACAAAATACACAACTACAACTGTTTGAGGTGCCGTTGTGCCTCTGTGAGTCACCATAAAGAGAGAAGAGCTCGAGGGAGAATGCTGCAGCAGGCAAGGAAAGTTAAATGCATTATAGGTGCAGTAATTTTAAATGCTTTTTCCAGGAGAACAAACTGGGTAAATTGGAAATAGGAGGGAAAGCCCAAAGTAATTGATAAGGGACAAAAAAGGAAAAAGGCCACAATAACATGCCCAGAGACATGAAATCACTGAGATAAAAGGGCCGTTCTTTCTATGATTACACATATTTCTAAACCGAACACGAATAGGCTTACACTTACACAGATTTTCACCATGGTTATGGCTTGTTTTTATTGTTGGTGAAGACAACGCATGTAGAACTATTCTTTCCGTAAACAAACTGTTGCATTTGTACAGCGATGAAGCAGCTGCATCCTTTGTTTTGTTTACTGAGCGGTTAATGCAAAGATGTACTTCAGATTTCCTTCCCAAATAATAAAACCTAGAGATTAGCAAAAAAAGGACTAACTCTAACTTTGTTAAAATAGGAAATAACAGTAGATATCACCACTTGAGCTCTAGTTTTTTACAGAAAAACACCCACCCACAGCTCCTGCAATGAGCAACCGGTGTTTTAGTCTTTGTCACTGCGCGGTCCACAAGATAAACATTTTGCACAAGAGTTAAGGCTGTTAGCCTTAGCCTCTTGAGCAAATTCCAACCCATGCAACCTAAATTCCTCCTGTGTTTTCAGTTGGATACTGTATTTTTCACTTCCTGCTCTGAAATTCTTGAACGATGTTGTTAAAGCGAGACTTTGACCTTGGAATACAAACAAAACAAAACATTAAGCACCATTTCAGGTACTCTCCGCGACCAAGTTCCCCATGTCTGCCAAACTTCTGTCCTTCCACAAGGCATGCTTTCCCATTTTTTCCAGGTTGTAAATCCCGGTTTAAAGTCTCCCCCATTGCTATATAAAGCATCTACGTAGACTGGGGTTTTACTGACTTCATACTCTAAAGTAGTCATGTACATAAATGCAAACGTATCAAAGGAAGGAACAAGAGCAACAACAGATCCATCTGGCTTTTTAAAATGCTGGTGTCCCCTAACCAGGTATCTGTTCTAAGGGAGGCAGCGTTTCGGTGAGGAATGAAGTCACCTCTGCGCGCATCTATGTCAGCTCCGAGGCCCTGCCCAAAGCCCGTTGTCAGACGGCGGGCCCGAGGCCCAGAGGCGGTCGGTGCCCGGCGAAAGGCCCGGCCGTGGCTGAGCTGAGCGGCGCGAAAGCCGCAGCCACCGCACACGCACCGGACGACCCCGCCTCTCCCGCTGCTTGCCCGGGGTGTTCCTGGCCCCGGGCGGTGAGCGGGCACGCCGTACCGGCTCGCGCTGCCACGGCACGCCGTCACCGGCAGCGCCGCCCGCCTCGGGCCGCGAGCGGGCAGGCAGGGCGCCTCTGCCCCCCTCCCCCCGGCTTTGTCCGCCCGTCCTCCCGCACGGCGACCCGAGGGCGGAGCGGCGCCGCCCGCCGCCGCTGAAAGGCCACCCCCGGCACCGCCAGGCCCAAGGGGACGCGCCGCCGGAGCGGCCCCAGCTGCCGCCCCCGCCCCGACGGGGCCCAACGCGGCGGCAGCGGAGGGGAGGGGAGGGCCGGGCCCAGAAGGCAGCGGCCGCGCTGACGTCATTATCCGGGCCCTCCGCGCGGTTCGCCCGGCGGGTCACAATGGAACCCGCTCGAGCCCAACCGACGTGAAACGGCGCGCGCGCGCGCACACGCGCCCCCGCCTCCCCCCCCCCCCCCCCCGCCTATCCTCGCGCGCGCTCCCTCGCCGCACACGGAAGGGTGGGGGCAGGCGGGCCGCGGCCTGGGCCTCGCCGCTGCGGCGTGAGTGACAGTCCGGGGGGGACGCGGGCGGGGAGCGCGTCACGCCGTTCGGGTGGCGGAGCCGCCGCCGCTGCCGCGCTAGGTCGGGGCCTGCGGCGCGGGCCGGGCGCGGAAGGCTCTGCCGGCGCCGCCATCTTGCCCAGGGCCCCGCCAGACGGAGGTGCGCCGCCGCCGCCGCCGGGAGCGCGAGGAGCCGCCGCCGCGTCTCGCCTCGCCTCGCTCCCTCCCCCCTCCCCCGCCCTCCCCTCCCCCCGCACGCACGGAGCCGTCAGCGCAGAGCGCTCCAGCCGCCCGGGCCGGCCCCTCCGCTGCCACCTTCCTGCCTGCCTGCCTGCCTGCCCCCGCGCGCAGCGGCCGCTGCCGCCCAGCCGAGCCCCGGGCCCCGGCGAGAGGCGTGGGGTGCGTGTGCGCCCCCTCCCCCGCGTGCGCCCGGTCCCCGGACGGGGCGGAGCGGAGCGCGCAGGCCCCGGCCAAGCCCCAGCCGGAGCCGAAGCCCAGGGCCGCCGGGCAGGAGCTGGTGACGCAGGAAAAACGCCCCGGCGGTGCCGCCGGCGCCGGAGAGAGCGGAGCGGCCAGGGCCGGGATCTGAAGCGCGGGCAGCGGCGGCAGCTTCGCCCTCCCTCTTCCCGTCGCAGTACACGGCGCCCGCCCGGGGGGTGACCGGGGAAGCGGAGCCGCCCCCTCAGTCAGCCGGCTGCACGCCCGGGATCGCGGGGCCTGGCATGAGACTCTGCCCTGCTGGCTGCCTGGGATGAGGCAGTCCCCGGCCGCGCTCCTTCGGCAGCACCCAGGAGGGCACCGGGCCGTCGCAGCAGCAGCCGCGGGACAAGGGGAAGCCGTGCGGGGGTGAGTGGCGGAGCGCTGTGCCCGGGCGGGGCCGGGGGCCGAGGCCGGGGCCGGGACGCGGCGAGGCGAAGCGAAGCGGCTGCGCGGGGGCAGCTGTTTGTGCTGCGGCCGGCCGCCGCCGTGCGGAGCGGAGGGAGGCGCTCCCCGGGGATGGGGCTCCCCGGGTCGGGGTGCGGGGCGGCGGGGAGGAGGGGGCGAGCCGGGCCCCGCGGGGCGGGGAGCGGGGGTGGTGGGGGGTGGGGATAACGAGCGGCGGGTGGCGGCAGCGCCTCCTTCGCAGCCCCCGGCGTGTGGCCCTGCATCGCTGGTGTTTTGGAGGGCAAGGGAAAATGGCTGACGGCTCCTCATCCTCTCCCCGGCTGCCGGGGGCTGGAAGTGCTCCGCGCCCCTCGGGGGGCTCTGCCAGCCGCCGGGCGGCCCCTCCCGCCGTTCCCGCCCCCCCCGGTGCCGCCGGGCGAGGAGGGCCTGGTGGCTCCCCGCAGCGCTGCACCCAGCTTTGCCTCCCCTGGTTCTCGCTTCCCTTCGCACCGAACGCCATTACTGAGGTGGAGTGATTGGAGCCGTGTAGGCCCGGGCGACGCCTGGAAATAAGGCCCTGCCGAGGCGCTTTCCCTACAGTCTCAATGAAAACCACCAGCACCAGCTCGTTCACGCCCGCTGTAAACATTATTAACGCGTGGGCCACTCCTCTAGTCTCGGCTTCCAGCAACCCTGTTTCGATGCACAAAAAAACGTTTGTGGCTTTTCGCATCTTCTTCCTCTGGTTCATCCTGCCGCTTCTCCTCGAAGTTATGTCTTAGGGCTTGTCTGTTGCGGTTTATTTTAGGCAATATAGCCCTCTCCCCTTGGCCAAAGTGTGTGGCAGGGGTAGTTGCATGCAGTTTGGCCACGGTTATTCTCTGGTATTGTCCTCAAGAAAACACAGGATTTCACTAGTTGGATGGGTTGTTGGGGTTTTTTTTGTGTGTTGCTAATCACTCTTTTAAGGTGTGCTGTCCCACTTTGTGTGGCATTGTTTGTATACACAGAGAATAGCCTTTGAAAATTATTTATTTTGTTCTTAAGTGATTTTGTTCTCATAGAAGCATCCAAAAATGTTGAGGTGGTTTTTAAGATGCCATATTTCATTTTCAGGTTGCTCCCTCAGAAGTCCAGTTAAGTATTTTGAAGAGGTACAATAACATGCAACACACAACTGTAGAGGAAAACAATTCTTTCAGAAAAGAATTGTTCTAATTAAATGCTCAAAGGTTGCCCAGGCTGACTGTAGACATGTTGTGTCTGTCTCAGCTGTCTTCATGTTGTCTGTACAATTTGATTTATATTCACAGTTCTGCAGTTGTATTCATATCACTGGACGTTTCTGTCAGCCCAAAGACCCTCTGAAGTCACAGGCTCAAAGCTAGCACAAGGCCCACTTTTGCTGACCTAGTTGCAGAACTGGGGCCTGTATTTTTAAAAAGTTGTTGAATTTAGATATTAATATGCAGTGTTAAGTATACTAGTGGCAACACTTGTTATGACAGACGGACTAGGTAACCTGTGTTTTTCAGCAGGCTTCTCAAATGCCTGACAAATGGATATTAAAGTTGTTATGTTTAGGAAGGGACTATTGATGGGTGTTTGGAGGATTGACCTTTATTGATTATGGAATTGAAATGGTGTCTATAGCAAGAAGGATTTAGAGGTGACTGAAATCTGTAGGCAGCTAACTTTATTCTTGATATTTTAAGGTTTTACTTTGAGAAATTGGCAGAACTTCCCACCAAGTTTGTGATCAAGTAACGTGTTTATTTCAGCAAAACCTAAGTCATACATGAGGGTGTTGGGGGGTTTTTTTGATTGCTTGGGTTTTGTTGTGGTTTTTTAATTTTTATTTTTAAATAATGCTTTTGATTCTTTGAGTGGAAGTAATGTTTATTCTTTGAACCAACAAAGTACAGTAGTTAATATCAAGAATTTTGGGCAGGCATATAAAATACATGTATTGATTATTCTGTTGCAATACCCTGGACAATGGTGATACTTAATGATAGCTTTGCAAAAAACATAAATGTAATCATAAAGCTGCAGTGGAAGAAACTCAAGTATCAGCTTGGTTTTTTGGGGGGAGAGGGCGGGGGGGGAATCTAGCTAAAAATAAATGTAAGATTGTATCATAGTAACTTTTTTCTCTCTTTGCAATATCTTTCGTACTTTTCTTTTGTGTAGGTTTTCTTAATGGTATTTCTTTTGGGTAGCTTCTGTCTTAATCTTTCCAGCCTGCTGCTTCATGTCTTGCAGAATTTGCCCTTGTGATACTTCTGCCCATTGAATTGACAGGAAGACTACATCTGGAGGTGGTAATCAATAAGGATAGTGCTAGCAAAACTGTTTACTCTTTCTGTATCTGTGGAACACTGTGACTCTTACATAAACATTTTATTTCCCACATTGTGGTGCATTTGTACTCAGAAATAGACCAGTGCAACTACTCTCTGTTCTAAATGCACACTTTTAGCTTTATGCATTTTATTAATGTTCTGGAATTCTTACAAGCAAGACTCAGGATAAACAAAAATAGTGGATTAGTGTCTATTCAACAAAATTAAATAGACTTTTAAAAAAGTAAAAGTACCTGTAATACCTTTGTTCCAAGACATCTTACATTTAAAATTGCAATTAGTTCCAATATGAATACAACTTTGGGTAAAAATGGATAAGGTTTAAGTTATTTATTAGTTTGAACAAATTACTTTTAAATGGCTTTAAAGTTATGTTTCTGTCAGGTGTGTATTGAAAATGTATTAAGTTCCATGGGAAATATTTCTAAACCGGAGCAGGAAGGACAGAAATAAGTTCAGAACTTATTTCAGGTATTTGAATGGCAAGCACTTTTGTGTTAGGCAGTACTCTAAGTATGTATATATTCCTTCCCCCCCCTCCCCGAAATACTGTTTTATATATCCTAAGAGATCTAAAAACTGTAGGTATATTTTGAAAACATCCTGAGCAGGATAGCCTCGTTTATGAAGTAAATGAATCAAAGGCGTCCCTTACTGTTTTTCACTTAAAGCATGACTTATTTTTTTTTAAAAACAAACCAAACCCTGCAAAACCCTGAAAACTGTTACACTTACTTTAATTCTTTTTCTTGTAATCACAAACATTGTGTAATTGAACTAGTAGTCTTGCTTATCCAGCACTTGCAGAGAGCAGTGTGAAGTGGTTGTCTGAAGATGTAACAAACTTTGCTGGGTTTTCTGTTCACTTGAAAAGCTGTACATGTGAAGGGTTTCATGTCCTTTAGAAAATTGTTTCCTGGACGCTGGCATTAGTATTAATCTGAACATGTGGACATGGTTTCTCTTGTTCAGGTACCTTAAGTTTTTCTTGTAACAAGGATGTGTCTTCTGAAGCTCTGTGTAGCTGCATCCAGTTTTATTATCCATATCACCCTAGTTTAAAATCAGAGTTCAAAATTTAAAGCTGTAGGTAAGGGTATGTTTTGGGAACACAACTTGATAATGTCTATCTTTTGTTGTAGGACCTTGTGTTTGCAAAGCTAGCAATGATATGTGCTGTTGCTGTAGACTTGTCTTAGCACAATGTTTGAGGTATATAAATACACGACTTTTTTTTTTTTACGTAACTGAGCTTTGTTATGCATACTGTCTCCCTGACACAAACCTAATGAAAAAAGAATTAAAAATTAAGCTACACTGCTATACCTGCCCTTTACCATCAGTGTAGAATATTCACCACAATCTTTATTTTGTTCCATTTTTCTTAAGAGGTTCTTATTCTGCAGTATCCAGTAGTGACGAGTGTCAGTTGCTTAGCTGTCTTGTCAAGCAGTTGGTTATGTTTAGGAAGAGCCGTTTGGTGAATCTTTGTATTGCAGAATGGTAGTTAAAAGAAACAGTCTTTCCATAGCAGAGGTAAGGGATGGAAAGAAGGTCTTTCATAAGCATATGCTTGCATATAGTGAGAGTTGAATTTTTCTACCTGGGAAGTTTGAGCTACTTCAGATTCATGTGTTAGAAAAATGCAGTGACATTTTTCGTATATTAAATCTAGTTTTTGTTCTTTTATTAACATAGGAACATCTTAAAGTTCTCACACAATTATAATAAATTACAGTTTTGTAATGAGTTGAGATTCTTTTTAAAACAGTTATGTTGTATTGGCTGTCTCTTGTTATGCTTAAGGCTGTAGCATGACTTGAGAATATGGTTAACAGAGGTTCCCCCTGCACTTCATGACAGAACCATGTTTTGACTTAGATCTTCTTGTTTAGAGTCTTGAATAGATAGACAGTGGCAGAAAGCCGTTCTGTCATGACTTTGCACCCTCAAAATGTCAGCTACTGCATTTCTGAGACATTAGTGTCCACTTGAGCCCCTTGGTGCTTTGAGCACTTTCTGTAGATATGGTTTGGTAAAATAATTTAAAATACTGAGTGTTGGTAAGGTTACAGGAGAGCTGTTAATAACTTTCCCCACAATAGAGGAGAGGAGGAAAGTAAGTAAGGTCTTAAAGTAGCCAGTTGTGACTTAGTGTAAAATCTTTCTGCTTCTTTTTTTTTCTTAAGGGAGCTTAACAGCACAGCCAGTTCCTTTTGAATTTTCTGTTGTGAATTTTCTGATATTTGCTTCATTTTATAAGAAGCCATTACTCTTTTTATTTGAGAGTTGAATTCAATCTGCTTGATATCAGAGCTTTTTGGCCACCAGCTGTTGATGTGTGTTCAAATAAAAAGTAAAATGCTGGGAATAAAACCCATTTGGATACATGTATGTTCACAGGCTTCCTTTCTAAAGGAAACATTACCAATGTATGATTTTCTTAAAGAATTAGTTAGTATTAACTGTGAGAATGATGACTTGCTTTTAGTTAACTTCTTTGTGTTAGTACACCTTCAAAAGAGATCCGTGGGATGTAGAGTTAAAATCTAAGTCATGTTTTGAATGCTAGTATTTTCAGCTTTTTTCATGAAGTTAAAATGAAGACTGCTTTAGAAGTAATGGATAGCTATCGGGAATGTTACCGTGGGAAACTTTTATTTGTAGCGTCCTTGATCTGTTTACAAAAACAGTATGTAACCCTGTTTTGTGATTTAGTTTTCTTCACACATGTAACTGCCAACAGAAAAATGTGATTTTCTTGCATATAGATCTTTGCATGGACATCTTAGGAAATCATACTGTTTGGTAGTTAGCGTTTTGCCATGAATTCACTCATAAGAGGGGAATTCCACATTGCATCATTCCTTAAAGATGTACATTTGTGAATGGAGAACTCTCACAGAAGAAACCTTTTTTCCAGTTTTTTTTTTTAAGCTGAAATTCAAGAATATGTTGAAGGCAAGTCACAAACATGCGACTCCTTAATGTTTGCTCATGTCCTCTTCTCCTCTCTGCTGTAAACTGTAAAAGACTTCCCTAGTATTTTTTTTTCTTTTAACAGAAGTGTTGTTCAAATGAGTGCTTCAAAATAATGAAAAGTACATGGAGGGAATTTCAGGGCTAACTTTTCATTAAGCTTTCATGTAAAATACCCAAAACTCGAGTAATAGAAAATTGTCCCTAGAAGAGCCTTTGTTTAAGACAAGTAACACACTTTTGTAACAGCTGAATGGCAACATGGAATGACACAAAAATGTACGTTACAAATTCCATAGGCCTAAATCCTTAAGTCACTTAATTGCCGCTTAACCTTTTCTCTAGCTTCAGCAGGACTAGGTGTGGGAAGAGGAAAAGGTAGTGTTTTCTGTTAGGGTGGTCTTAGCTATAATGCTCTGAAATGGTGAAGAAGAAAAAAAGGAGATTGTTTAGAAATGTGTTCAGTAAAGAAAAAACAGTAGTGATGTGCGGGGTAGGATCCCTCTGTTACCAGACAGGCTTTTTTGGTTGGAGGGGAGTGTCCTTGCTAGCACTGTGGTGTGAGATAGTGGTGACAGGCCTGTATTGGCTGTGGGTGGAACTTCAGTTTTCTTCTCCTGAAATGAAAATTGACAGTGAGGGGAAGAAAAGTCTCTTACTTTTCTAATATAAGATGGGAATGAGCATTGTTGTTAAAATATACTGGCATCTCAGTAAATGAGCCTTGCATCTTTTGGTGTTTAATTTTTCTGCTGTCTTAGCAATGAAGTACTTCAGTGTGTTTTTGAATAAGTTTCAACAGAACAAGTCCATGAATTTGAAAGTTAAATAAGAAAGGTGGATCTGCGTAGCTTAATTTTTAGGTGAATAGGTTGGTGAAAACCCAAAATTTTGATAAACTAAAAGCTTAAACTATAGTTTAAACTATATATTAGACTTTGTATATTTCCGATTTAGAAATAAAATGTTAATTGGTGATTTCTGACGTTTCCTTTTAATGCATTTTCCTGCATCCTTTAGCTGTGAGGATTTCCTTTTTTTTTTTTTTTAAATTGTGACATAAATTCTCTGGAGCTTGAAGGTGAAAACTCCAGTGACTTGTTCTACAGTTTCAGGCTCCAGTTTTACACAGCCCTCCATATGCCTTGACTTGTCTTTCAGACAGTGCTTTATTAATCACAGTGGGACCTTAAAATCCCAGATGCTTTTCCTGACTGCTTATAATTGTGTGTGTGTATACACACACACGTGCACATGCACACACATGCAATAGGACATTTTTTTAAGATGATGTACTGACTTTTTTCCCTAGATGAGGTAGTAATGTCAGATTTCTTAAGTGCTTTATAGCTCTCTTGCTGTGTCAGAGTTTCTTCATGATAGTTCTGGTAATTAGACAGCAAGATAATCTCCAGATTGCCTGAAAATTCTTACTGTTCTTATTCTTGTAGCAGTTTAGCCAGATTGCTGTGGTTGACAGTTTGTAACGTGTCTAGTGAAGATGTAACTTGAAACATGAATTCCCCTTATGGCATTTAAGAAGCCATTAATTCCTTTCCCTTTCCTTCCATATTTGAGGATTGGGAAAATAGAATTTTTTTCATAAAATGAAAAGCTTTGAAGTGAAATGAAAAGCTTCATTTTCATCAGTGGCAATGGATGCAGCAAGGTTAGCATAGTGGTAGTGAAACCCTGCTGTAAGCTAATGGGTCTTCAGCCATGGAAAAAACCCCCATGTGATCAGTATCAGCCTCTAGTTAGCAGTGTATGACTGAAGTTTTTCACTTATCTGCACCATCCTAAGATTTTTGGTCAGATGAAGGAGGGTTTGGTAATGCATCCTGTCATGAATTTTCTTTTCTTCATATCACTTTCCTGATAATGGAACGAATATTTAGAACCAGTAGCAACTCTGGATATAGTGCCTGGCGGCAGCTGGATGAGGGTAGTGAATGACCAATATGGTGTTAGTTTAGTTTTGTTGTTGGCAAGTAGCAGCCAAAATGAGAATTTGATTTGGAGATTCAAATGCACTGTGTTGATTGATCCTTAGTTGGTACTTCAGAAGATCATCTTTTTCTGAAATTTAAATTGTTTTCGCTACTTCATGTGCTGCTTGTTTATCTGCTTTATATTTACTTAGGTGTGAGTATCACACAGGAAGATTGAGGTGTTGTAGAAGCTGTATACATTATCTAGACCAGCAGCAAGTAACTAACAGTTGAGAGCAGAGAATGAAAATCTCTCCTGTGAGAGCTGCTTCACGCTTTTAAGTATGTGCTTACACTATACTACACCTAAAATACAGTTTGAGGGGTTTTCAGTGTTGATGTGGTTCTTTGTGGGTCTGAAAATATGATAAATAGTAGTTCATGCTTACGATGAAGACTAACCCTTTAGTTCTACTTTTGATTATTCTAACAGCAAAATTTTGCTTTAAATGTGAGTTTATCATTGTATGTCATTCCGTATCTCTTTAACATAATCGGCTTCTCTAGTGTGTTTGACGAATTTAAGTTATTTTCTCAGAACATCTGTGCCAGAAATGGGGGGGGGGGGGGGAAGAAGCCTTAACAACCATGTTGATGTTTAAACAGCTCAGCTGCAATGGTTTTTCCATCTATAGGAATTATGAAGACATTATTTTTGGGGTACATTTTTGTAGACTGGTACAGTAGGTATAAAAAACTTTTCTTTGCTTCTTTCACAAGCTCTGGAAATGTTTGTTTTCTCTTAAGATACTTTCTCATGATTTTTAAGATGTTTTAATAAGAAATGAGGATTTTTTTGTTTAAATTTCTGTAGTTTGCTCCTACTTGCCTGCATGGTCTGGTTTTATTAGCCTGCTTTAAAGAAATGCTGTGGTGAGATTTTATTGATCTGATAAAATTAGTGTCTGCATTTACCTTTTTTCTTTTCTTTCCTGAATATCTTCTGTTTAATTAATTCTGTGTTTTCTCCTGCCGTTTTTCCTTGAAAATGTTACTTATGAATTCAGAGTGCCCAACTGTTTTAGTGGTTATCTTCTTTTGGACTTTTTTTCTTTTTTGTTCTCTCTCATACTTCTGGTTAGCTAATGCTTCTGGGTAAGTAATGTTTTGTTTCACCAAAATTGGTTAGGTTAGGTGTATACTTCAGAGAGACTTTCTTGCTGGGAAGAAAGTGTCATCTTTACAGACAACTTGTCACAGGGTGCGTATAATCAGTTGGTTTTTTTCTTTGCTTTGCTGTATTTGTAAATATGAGGTTGATGTTACCTTATTTTTGCTCAGATGCTTGATAAATGCAAGTGAAAAGTTTGATATCCCCCCCCCCCCCCCCCCCCCCCCCCCCCCGCCCCAGGTTAAAACATAAATTGAATTTGGATAGGAGTATTACTTTTTTTGCCAGCTGTAGTAAGTATTATTTCATCAGGACTTGGGGGTTGTAGTCTTTCAGAGTTGGTTCCTCAGCAGAAATAAAAGCTTGATTTTCAAAATGCTTCCATTATTCCTTTTTCAGTTGAATTATCAGATGGCTCCGTGAAGTTACTTAAAAATTGTGTGCGGTGAAAAACAAATGATGCAAAGAGCCTTGGAAAAAATGCACAAGTCATGATCTATTTAAGCATTTTATCATTTAAGGAGGATATTTTCACTTGAGCCATGGGTAATTTAAGAAGATTCCTCTAAGTTTACATAAAAGTGGAAAATGGGGAAATACGAGAATGAAACTTGTCATTAAACCAGTAGGGTTTCCCCCCCCCCACTTAATTATGAACTATTCTTCCCATTGGATCCTTGACTCATTCAGTCTGGAAGATGGATTGAATTGGATTGTCATTCAGTATTTTATCTTTGGAATTAATTCTGTAAATGCATGTGTTACATCAGTCTAAATCCCATACTGAGTAGAATTATCACGCTGTTAATAAACTTGATAGGTGCTTTTCACTCTCAGCCTGTACATTTCCCAAACATTAACATATTATTTTTCACATCACTCTGTCAATTAAAAGGCTTGTGTTGTCTTTTGTTTTATTGATGAAGAATTGAGGTACAGAGACTGTAAACTTCAAAAGTACCTCCTGTTGTAACTTTTCAAGGGATTTTTGTTAGATGTTCAGGTGTTACAGACACAGCTTATGTTGGCTTAAGTTGCTGTTGTACTCCCTCGCTCTTCCTCAGTTTTGCCTTTATCTCGGTACCCAGAAAAATGAGAGGAGGATGAAGAGGTTAATCTGTGATTTCTCTAGCAACATATATGAGCAAGACACAGACAGAATTAACTTCTCGGGGTTCTATATAGCTGCCTTATAACCCAGAGATTTCCGTTTGACTTCTGCAGTTCTGCTTCTTTTCCTGTAAAACATCATTTAAGTTCTGCAACAAATAAGGTATGGACAATTTTTTTTCCTGGTGCCTCAGTTGATTACTGTTTACCCAGGAGACTTAGTTTGATGGAAACGAACTTCAGTTTGATGGAAATGAAATTACAGTGGAAACCAGATTACTCTGAAAATCCCAAATTATGTAGGAGAAAAATGACAAATTGAGCCTTTGACAAATTTAGAGAGCGTGTTCTGTCTGTGTCTCTCACACAGGCACAAAATTTTGTTATATGAAAATTTCTTTTGCTAAAAAGTAGTAAGACATTGACTGTCACAGTGGATACAGCTGTTGTACTCACTCATACTGTCGTCTCTAATTCCAGGTTTTTGACCTAAATTTCCAGATAATATTTGAATTGTGCAGTCTTGTTTACAGTTTCATAACTCTGGCCTTTTTTTTTTTGTCAGCAGAAGTAAAATTTTTGCCAGCTTCTGCGTTTACATCATCTGCATTACCTGCTGTAGCTTTGTCACTGATTTATGTACTTGTGGTCAGATTATTCAAAGTGTTACTGCTAAATTAATTTTCCTGACTCACTGTGATCTGTTAAGTATTCCACTGGCTTTATCATAATTTCCAGGGCAAAGGCAGTTTTTTGCCTTCACCTTCTCAGACTTCTCACACTTAGCCTTATTTGCTCCAGCTACTTAATATTTCTTTCATGACTGAACTTGTGCTGTTCATGAACTGACATTCCTGGTGTTTATCATATACTTAACAGCTTTCTCTGTGTATTTTTGTGTGATATCCATTATGCTTGAGAAAAATTTTGATCTTCATGACACTTCTGTGTTGTCAAGACTCATCTCTGCTCTAATGTATGTGAACCTTGATTGCTATCATAGCTAAATATGTGCTAACTATAATTATCCATATTCTGTTTCCTTCCTTTTTCCCCTCTTTCAGGGTGTATTTCATGATAGATTTGCACTGATACTAAAAGAGTTGGTTCTATCCATGGTTATGTATTCTTCCTGTTTCTCGTGCCATTGTTAGTGTTCATATGGCATGTGATGCAGCTGAAAACTAAAATGATTTTCATTCCTTTCCCCCAGTTACCTTTCAGCCAGATTGGCTTCTTGATCTGGCTGACTGTGTGGTGACGCAAGGGCTAATACTAGTGGTGAGAAGGTAGTTACGATGAAAGTGAGCAAGATCGCCCTTGTTCTCGTGACAGTAGAGACTTACCTGGTTTCAAACAGACTGTGAAGCTGTACCTTCAGCTAAGGCTTGTCCACATGCAGAAATACAATGAAACTTCTGTTCTAAAATTTATCAGGATACAGTACTCTTACTGGGGAATAAGATTGCTGTTTCTCACTGAGATTCCAACAATGGAAGCAGAAAAGATCCACATACACACTGTGGTGGCAAAACTACCTTATGGGAGTTCTGTTGCTGTCACTTTGTGCTGGCTTAAGCACTGTCCCTAAAAAGAACAGTTACGACATTTCTCCTGTCTCTCTTGGCCTTTTGGTGGATTCAGCTGAAAACTAGTATCTTTATAGTCTATTTTGTGTACCGAAGGGAGGTGCTCTTTAGCAAGGCAGTTTATGGGATTTAGCAGTTAACCATTTTCAGTGCAGGGAGATTAGTAGTAATGTGTGTTTTGGATTGGGGTTTTTTTGTGTGGTGAGTTGGTTTTTTTGAATGAATTTTTGGTTTTCAGACAGAGCTGCAACAGAGTTTTTAAACCCATCGTCAGTCCTTAGCTTGTGGTAGTAGTTGATCGTTATCTCTTGCATTTCTCAATAAAGAAAGTTATGACATGCTTTTTAGTAGGTTTTATAGATACAGGAACATTAAGTTTCTGGGACAGTGGAGTCACTTTTTGGTTCTGTGGGGGAGTGGGTATAGTGGAAATAATTCTCCTGTTTCCAGCCCTGCTTTGTTTTTAATATACTTTGTAGGGGCTTCCTTACTTGTTCCTATCCAGCTTCCTTTGCTGTTTACCTTTTTGCATTTATATCAGACTACAGCCTTTGTTGCGTTGGCAGAAGGAGCATTAAGACAGAAGACAAAACTGCTGTTCCTGTTGCCACTTCTTATTTTCCTGCAGAGAGGCCACGATTTTTAAGGGGAGTTGTTATACGAGTTCTCTGGAGCAGATAGATCGTTTTCAGTGATGTCTTGAGCATTCAGTCTGCTTAGGCAGATGGCTTGTGTGAGTTTAGTTGGAATGGAGCATGTTTAAGGCAGACAGTCTTAAAAAAAATTATCAGCTTATAACACCTCTAGTGAGCTTGTGCAAGCTTGATTCTTCAGAGCAAGTATCTTCTGACTGAAATGGTTGTAAGGCAACAGGAAATGGCAAAATGTTTACTTGCAGTTAGCTAGCATGGAACTGTACAAAAATCTCCAGGCTGAGTTAGGCAGTTGGTACATTGAAAACTAGTTGGAAGTTTGGATAAGTTTGTTAAGCAGTTATGAAGAAGCTCATTGAAACATGAATTTTAATGCTGATACCACTTACTTCTGTATTGGAGACATTTTAAATTATGCTTGATGATGGTGATGGTAGTGTTGGAGTTCCTGTGCTTAGTTCATGCTTTCTAGTTGAACATTATATGAAAAGCAGAGTTTTAAAAAAAAAAAAGTGAAACTAAAGCTAGTACAGTAATGGGAATACTTAGATTATTTGAATTTAAAGCATTTCAAAATATCTAGGTATTTCACAAAGTTAATTTTGTCATGATTCAAGAAAGTAAAATGCTTCCTACTTAATATCTAGTTTAGATACTGTACCATGCTTTATTTGCAGTTAACCAAGCAATAAGTTGCGTTAATTTTATACTTTGAGGGAAAATTTCTGTAATGTGTTGATAATGTCACAGGTTATTAGGAGTAGAGACTAATAATAATAATTATTAGTTAATTAAATAATAATTTTCTTTAGTGTAACGTTTAACATAGTTTGGAGAAGCCCTTAAATTCTCCATAGAAAACATGAAGGGAGTCAGAAGGGCTTAGCCTGATTTTTGCAGGCTAACTTTAAACTTCACTTTTCTAACAGAGGCTTTATAGTATAATTGTAGTAGTGGCATGGGGTACTGCATGCTATGGTGATACGTCAGGTGCTGTGTAGAAGCATGATTTAACATAGAATAGCGCCCAAGTAAAATGTAGAAATAACATTGTAGTAATATCCATAATTCATTGGCTGAATGGCTTTAGACATTTCAAATATTTATAGTGCTGAGTTTCACAAAGCCTTAACTGCAGTATACTATAAATAATTTCATGTTTTAAAGCCACAAGTGGAATGAACCTGTAAGATGCCATTGTGCTTCCCTTCAAATACTTGAGAAAGAATGAAGGTAGCACCTACCAGTAGCCTGGTAGGATGTATGAACCTCATCAGAAATAACAGAAGCCACGATGTATTTATGTATCTCAGGGGGAAACCAAGGCTAGGGATGCCACTGAACATGAGAAATGATGATTTGGACATTTGTACGGTTCAGCAGGATCTTCCAAGGATGGAGCGTTGAAGTGTTACTTCTTTTTTTGCTCTGTTCCCCAGGAAGAATTGAAGTTGTGAATAGTATTAAATTGCTCTAGTATAGCAAATCAAAGGGATTGTTTTGATTTAAACTTTTTTCATTAAGTTTTTAGATTTTTGTCTGCAGTTAATGTTATCTGTAATCCTTAGACAGATGGAGTAGATGATCATTGTAGGTCCCTTCCAGCTGAAAAAGAATTCTGTTCTTTAATATTCTGTTCTGTACTTTGGAGGAGGAGGTGGATACTTTATAGTTTTAGCTTCATCAGTCCTGCCTACAAAATTGTGCTAAAAAAATCAGATTTCTTTGTGAGCCCTGCAGCAAAAGAAGAACACAACTTGCAAGGAAGTTTCAAAGGTCAGCAGAGCTAGAGGGTAAAGGTTCTTAACAATTATTAAGGGTTTGAGCCCAGCTCCCAAAAAGAAGTGAGATATTTTGTGGATGCTTTTTGGAATTTACAAAACTCATGTTCTTCTCTAGTTAACCTTAGGACCTGATTTAGAGAGAAATTATAGAATCTAATGCAACCTAAAATAACAATAAAAACTTCCTGCATAAGTTGCAGGACTAAAGTTCTGAATATGTATCAGTGGTTTCACTGCTACCCTCGCTATCAGATACAAAACCCAAAGCTTTTACGAAGTTAAAAGTCCAAGGATTTGATCATGAAAGAATAAAGGAATATCCATTCCTAAAGATGATATTGAAGGAGCTTCTGAAGTCGTTAAGAAACTGGAGTTTGCAGTTTGGAGGAAAAATTTGTGTAGATGCATCAACATTTGTTTATTTTTGCCAACCCGGATGTGAATGTTGCAGACTTCTTATGGCAAATCTGAACAAAATGGGAAAAAAAAAGTATTCTTTGTACATCTTTGAAATGATGTAATGTCCAAACATGAACAAAATCAAGTAGGCTTAAGCTACTGCAAAGTGTAGTGTTGATGACATTCGTCTCACAAAGATGAAACAAAAGTGCAACTGGCAGCTTTTTACAAACAAAATTTTTGGCCTTGTTTTAATTTGCTTTAGTACTTTAAAAATGGGTACTGCTCAACACAATAACATAAATGTAATAGACCGTTTTCTTATGTTAGCAGAGTTGCGTAAAAGGTTACATGTTAACAAAATCAGATTTTATTTGTTTGTTTTAACATTACCTTGTAGAAGCTAGTATAGTTCTTGGGTTGTATGAATTGGCTTTCTTGCTGAGTTCTTGCTTTCAAGAAAACTAGACTTTGGTAAAAATGGTGTTTACTGCTCTTTCTCTGGCATGATTGAACTCCTTTTAAGAGCCTTTTGCTAAAGTGCTTTTTTGGCTTTGTTTTTTAATGCTGAAGACTTACGGTATTCTTTCCGGTGCATAGCTGGTAGTAATTTTTTTACACCATGCTATTACTGATTTTGTTTCAAACCTAATAAACCTAGACCTTCTTCCCCATTTAGTTCTGTATTTTGTCTATATTTTATATCTGCTGTCTGCTTTAATTTCCAATGCAAAACCATAACAATGTTTACGGTACTTAGTTCCTCATATGTTGGAAGATACAATTCCTAACCTCTTTCAGTGGGATAATTGCAATGGATGGAAATACTACTTCATTTTTACCTAGTGTTCTGGAAATGCATTCAGCATCCTCCCTTCTCGCTTGGTATGAAGAATAGTGTTACTGAATATATAGCTCTTTAAATGTAACTTTTAAAGTGTAAACGATAAAGATTATTTCTGTGTATGGACATTATTTTTAATTGAAAGTGTAGCTATATATAGTTGGTAGTGGTATCAGCTGGTTGTCTTAGCTCTGTGTGCTATTTCAAACAGCCAATAAATGTTTTCTTCTATGACTAGCTAAAGATTTGCAAAACACACATTTTAGATGTATTGGTTCTGTTCTTGAAGTCTACAGCTTAAAAGCTCTTAGCATGAAATAATATCTTACTATATGTATAACTTCGGGCTTCAGAACTGAAAAGGAAATATTGTGTCGTGTATAAAATTGTGTACCTCTTCTCAAAAGTTGTAGGGAAAAGGCAGGTCCTCACTGCTTTTTCTGATTTTGTTTATGTGCTTGATTGGCAATTATTGCTTTTTTGAAAAGAAAATGTCAGTTGCAAATACAGTTTGTATAGTACTTGCCTGCTGGCTTCTCAGTTCTTTTTCTCCTTTGATAGGCCCAGAAGTTGAAGAGAGTAGAAATAGCAGTCTTAAAAGGACATCTTTATTCCCTTACTGCAAGGGAATAAGATAAATAGCAGTTGGAAACCCCAGAACAACTAGGCTGCCTTGGAAGTGGATGGTCTCTGGTGTTCTGTCCTGTGGCCAGTCTTGTAATGGGTTCAGATATTTGATTCAGCATGTTGCACTCTCATCTTGCTGGGGCAGCTAATTGATGTGGAAGGTATCTTTGTTGCTACTTATTTTTTTTTCTAGATGTAAAAGGCTGTAATTCACAAGTTTCTTATCAGTTCTGCGACCAAGATTATATGCTTCTGTTAAAAAGACAACAGTCCTGAGATATATTCTTGCAACAAACATGCAATTGTGGTGTTCACATGCACTTACTTTTCTAGAATAACCATGCTTCTAGTCATGTTTCCCAATATATATGAAGTTTTCTGTATGTCCTTTTATTCTAGGTGAATGACCTGACACTTGGCTATATTTATGCACATTTTATTGTGTCAAGCTTATCAGATGATCCAGATTACTCTGTGACATGTTCTCATTGTTTATTACCCTATTAGTTTGTGTGCCATGTGCGAAATTTATTAGTAATTTTATAGTTTTGTCTATGTTATTGGTAATATTGCATAGTATAGGATTGAGAATTGATACATGAAGGATTTGGCTAGGAATGTTGTCCCCATTTGTTAAAAGGGTGTTAATAATTCCGGTTTCAATCAGTGGAGATTTTTTTTTTTGAAACCTGTTTTGTTTACTGTAAATTTAACCGGGCAAGCATGTAAAAATGCAGTACAGGAATTCAAGTAGTTTCTCACATCTTTCACATCTATGATAAAGAAAAGTATTAAATTGATCTTATTTATTAGAACGTAGGAAGTTGCATTAGTGGCTATGAGTTTCAATAAATGGGTTTATGTCCAGAGATGGTAGTTTGATTTCTTCTCTCCATTCCCCCTACTCCTCCCCCCCTTCCTTTCTGTGCTATTTTGGACTATATCCTGTTTTTCAAGATCTAGTAGAAGTTAGGTCTGTAGATTTCTCTGGATTCTTGACCATATCGTAAAACTGTTGATTGCAGCTTATCTAGGTTTTCTGATTTTAAAATATTTATTGTAAGTTGTTTTCATATATTACATTATAAATATCGGAAACTAAGTTTTTTGTTATGACATTGATGCATCTCTTGTGTTTAGATTCAGAGCAGAAATATTGCTTAATATCATGGCAGAAGAGGCTGAGATGTTTAACATTTATTTAATGATTTGTATGGTGGTTGCTAGGATGTTTTAAATGTATTAATTACGAATGATAATCATATGTGTGTACTAGCAAATACATATTAGCTAAAAAACAGGGATTCAATTAGAATAAATTTGGAGACCATGTACTAAATGAATTGCATGAAGAAAAAAAAATATTTTGGGATACATCATTCTGTTAGTATATTGCAATACGTTTATCCAAAACTAAGTTTTAAGTGCAAGAAAAATGAGGTGGTGTTTTCTACCTGCATTAGTATACAAACCTATATGTTCTCCTGAAACAGCTTTAAAGACTCATTCCACTAGGAAACTGAACCTGTTGCTATCACTGTCCAGTTGTTTTCTGAACCACTGCTAGATATTGTTATAACAAACCAAGAAAACTTTCAATGTCAGTACAGAAATATCGTTTATCTCTGTCTGCTCTTATGAAGAATAATAATTGGCAAGAATTGTAGTCTGTATTGTGCGCATCCTCATGCAGAGAAAACGTGAAGATGAGTACTGCTGTGTAAACTTAGGTGTCTGGTCTGTTGTCTCTTTCAGACTTTGTAATACATCCCGTTCTGTACATTCCCAAAACTTTTCATTCCCCTTTTATAGTGTGCTTCAGCAGCTAGTAGGAAGCCATTGATACCTCAATGCTCAGAAATTTTAAGTTTCCTCTATTCCCTCGTGCTTTGCTGTAAAAATTCCTGTCTTGCTGAGAAAAGCCTTCGTTACTTAAGTGAAATTAAGCCTGTATTTTTTGCTACCTGTAATACTGAGAATGTATTTTGATTTTTCCCATTGACTTTTGAGCATCCAATAGTAACACTCTTTGTAGCAAAAAGGCAGAGCAGTCAAATTGAATATGAAGTAACATTAAAAGTTAATTATCCCTTTTTAAAATGAAGTAAGATTAAATGTTTTCAAAAAAGTCTAATAGCGTAACATCTTGCGATTATTAGCATTTGGATTAGTGCTTTAAGGAACAAACAGCGTTCTTAAAGTGTTCTGGACAGTGAACTCTGCTATGTAGCTTGGAGAGGTGTAACTATTACATCCATTTTAGAATTGGATGAACAGCTTGAAGTATTTGATATGGCCATGACCAAACTACAGATTTAATAATCAGAAATAAGGAACCAAGAGCATTTAATCAGTCTTTGGTGCAAACTTTAGACATGCTATTTTCTTGAAGCAGTGATGAGTAGACATAATATAATAATAATTACTCCATAGATGATAATCAACTGCAAATGTGTGTATTCCTTTTAATCTAGAACATTATTTAAATGTAAGCATTAAACCATGATTTGTCCTTGCTTATAGTGCGGCTCTGCTGCTGCCTGTAAAGGACTGAGGTTGCACTTGGACCCACAATATCAACTAAATCCTAATTGGCTGTATTGCCAAGAACACATTTTTTTGGCAACCCTTTGGCTGCAGAAGGGCAGCCTCCTGCATAAATAAACTGTAGCATAATTGGAAAAAAGTATAGCATTGTGTTGCTTAGCAGCATGAGACTGAATCTGACTCTGTCTGAAACAAAAGTACGTACTAAAGTTCTCAGATCTGATTTTTTTTTTAAAGTTTTGAGGTTGTTTCCTGTTGTAGCTTGTTCTTTTAATACAAGGTGAAAGGAAGTCTTGCCCACTTCTTTGCATGTTCATTGTGAATTCAAGAAAAGGGCTGCATAGTAAGTGAAAGTCATAGTTCAAAACATTTAAGCAATTTTTAAAATAGATGTTAGCGTTTTCCAGATAGAAGTGACTTACTAAGTTTGCTTTTCTTAGGTTATAGTGCATGCATTTACCAGTGCTTTTTTTATTCACTTGACTTCATTCTGTTCTTGGAAAGTCTGGTTTGTTTTACTGTCGTGACCAAAATTCTCATCTCCCAGCATAAAAACCCACGTAATCTAGCTTCTTACCAGCGCATTAAATGTAGTTTCTTAATCACTTGGAAATGTTGAAAACAAGAATTTAAATAATAGAATTTCAGGGGCTGTAAATTTTATGTCCCTCCTCCTTCTATCATTGAGATATATTGAATATCATTGAGAATACAGTTTCATACCAATTGTGCCAGTGGAACTCCCACTGAAAGCTCCTGAGAGTGAAGGAATGGTCGTACTGGGTGAGAGGCCCAGTCTTGCTCAGTGCTCTGTCCATGACAGCAGCCTGAAACATACGCCTACAGAAAAGCATGGCAGCATTCCCTTCCCCATCACTGAAGGGAACATGGTTAATTGTCTTAACATTTGCTGGTTTTGTAAGGCATTGACTGCTTGCTTTCTTGGTGCTGTATCTTTGGCATTCTTCTCTATTTACTGTCATGTGAGCGAAACACTTCTCCTTCAGAACAGGAACTGAAATTGACTTTTCTGTTTGGTAGCCAGAACTAAGTGTATGTTCTGAAGACCTGACCTCTTGTTACATTATCTGGGGAAAAGCATCATGTACCTTAAGTAACCAGTGATACACTATCTAACCGTTAAATGCTTCAAGAATTATTGGCAAGTGAATGTCTTTTAGAGAAAGACACTTGTTGCTGCTGTCTGGTTCTCTTTCAGGGCCTGACCTTCATCGATTGTTGCCCTGAAGTAAGATAATCCTTTGAGTGGTGTAAAGGATTTCCTTGGCTTTTTTTGAAGTCTTTTGGGAAGTTATTCCATGTGGAAACAAGAAGTTAATATGTTTTGAATATGTCAGTTTTGTTGCCTTGACGTGCCGGGCCAAATACTGCGTTCTCAGCCTTAGCTTGAATACATTTTGCTTTGGTTAGAATTTCTTGGGCTCCAAGCTTGGCATTTCAATGAGAATTTTATATCGAGACTGAAAAACTTTTGATGGAAGGGGGTCAGCTTTACCCAGAGAAGCCTGAGCAGAGACTTTACTTCTAATCACCTGAAAAGGGAATCTGAGAACCATAAGCTTAGGCTACCTGTTACACCTGAAACAGTTAAATGTAGTGAGATTCTGCTCTTCATCAGTATGTCTCAAGTCCGGTTACATGAGAAACCTGTACCATTGTCCAGTTTTCTGTTTGGAAATTTTTTTTTTGTCAAAAGATCAAATAATCCACGTGGTTTTGCTGTAACAGAGCTATATTTAAAAAAAAAAAATTGCTTTTTGTGTCATTAAGCCTTCTATGTCTAGTTGTTTGGTTTTGGGTTTGGTTTTTTTTTAATAGTGATGGGAGAAATACTGAATTCTCTATCCCTGTTCTTGAATTATGCCACATATATGAGTATTTTAGTTCTCTTAACACAGAGTGTAAATATGGCATTTTAGTTTCTTTGACGTTGTTGAACTTCGTGTTGCCCAAATCTCATTCACATTGAGGCTTCAATCTTTGAATGTCTTCAGAACTTTAAATTTTCAAGCAGACCTCTGTATAACTTCCCCAGTGCTCTAAAATATGGGCAGAAGACAATAGGATCAGGCTGTCACACCTTTAAGTCTATAATACAGATAATATTCATATATGTTGCTCAAGGAGGAGGAAACATCATTGCTTAAAACTAGCATTTTCTGCAGCATTCTTCTACAGTCTCTTCAGCATAGAATGCTGCGTAGCTGGTACTTGAACATCAGAATGCATTTAGATGACTCCTTTGAGACCATATTTATGGGGTTGAGAGTTGTGGTCCCTCAGCTTTGCCCTTGACCTGACAATAAGCGGTGATGCTTTCTTTTGCAAGTTCACTTTCTGTGCTTTTACTGCTTGCTTAAATTCATGTAAATGGTAGGTGCAGAAGCATCTCATATGAAGTGAATTTGCATACCATTGAGTGCATGTAGCTTAGCTACACTTAGTCTCAACACTAAGCTTTGAAGTTTAAAAAAAAAAATCCTGAACTGAAGTATGTTTCAGGACATCCTTCTTTTTTTTGTCATATGATATTGTGGAGAAATAGAATTGTACGTTTGCATGGATGTTCCCAATGTTCCAGAAGCTTATGCTGCCAAGTGTCTTAATTTCAGATGTATAATGTGGAAGGATCAACGAAAAAGGTTACTTGAAGTAACCTATTTTTCAATGAGAATAGCTTTAGTTCATAACAATTATAGTTAGTCAAAATCTGTCTTTTACTGTATCACTTAGAAATTTATTGCTTTGAAATAATGTGTTGGAGCCTGATGCAGTTGCATAAGTCCTGTGTACACTCACTTCTTTACTAGGAGAAGAATCTAAATTAATTGTCTTTGTAATACAAACTATTTGAAATGACCTTTTCTCTGATTGCTGCTTATCAGGTATTTTTTAAACATTGAAAGTTAAACACTTCTTGCTCTCCTGAATAGTAGCTTAATGCTAAGTTTTTCATTGATCATTGAATACATTTCAATTTTAGTGCATGTGAGTGTTAATGAGCAAATTGCTGGGACCACCAGTTTTCTATTCTGATTATATAAATAACTTCCTCCTTCCTGAAAGACACAAGGCACAGAGAAGAAAGAAAATTATAAATGTGTAGGGGTGTGTATAGATTGTAACTACTGAATTAGGTCAGTGTTACAGTTTTGGGGGAGGTGTTTCTAGATGAGAAGGCGTTTTGATTGAAATAAAGGAGTAGGGTAGAAGGTTAGATTCCTGAGTCTAGAATTTTTAGACTAGAATCACGTCATAACCCTTGTGATGAGTCAGTATTTATTAGGATTTTGAGAAGGCAGTTCCGAGAATCCTATATGAAAAATCTGTGATACCTCTCAACCTAAAACTTGTATTGCTGCAGTTAAGCTTTTTTGCAGTACAGTACTTATGATGAAAAAGCACGTCTTCTGTGAGATCCCGTTAAGATAGTAACATCCTTCTATAAATAATGCTGGAGAAAAAACAGTTTTATTTTTTCTTAGGATAGTTGTATGATTTTTAGAAAGCTCTGTTGTTACATGTTGAGTAGACTAGTATCCTGGCATACATTGTTACCACACTGCAAAGTAGATTTTGTGGCATATATCCTCACTTGTATATAACCACAAAACTTTAAAGGAGAAATAGGTGTGTGTCCCTACATAGGGCTTAGGTAATGCACATGAATAATAAATTGTATTTTGAGGTCTGCTACTGTCATCTGTCACCTTGCATTGGCTTTTTTCTGAGACTCTATATTATAAGTAGCTAATTTAGGAGAAAGGCTGTATGTATTGGGATATTTAAGTTACTTTTGAGGAGATGACTTTGAGAAACTCAGATGAAAGCTGTTCTAGAAGTCAACTGTATTAGAAAATGATGTATGTTCCTTGATCATTATATGCTAAAATGCCATCCTTTGTATTTGCTGTTACATGTTATCCTGTAACAGAGTAATATGTACATATTTGCTTCTTATTTAGCACTTACCCAGGAACCTATGTCTGATTTTTTTTTTTCCCTGGCTTTTGAAAAGGTGCTTGATTTATTTTCTTCCCCAAACAAAATTAACCTATTCTGCTGCACAGGCATGAGGTTGCTGGCTGTGGAAGCTGAGGGGAGGCTCAGATGTGCAGCTGTACTGAATGCTTGAGCCTGGAAGCAGAGACCCCTCCCGGAGGGCAGTGCCGTCTCTGGCGTCCTCTGCGCAGTTCTGTCGGAATGCTACTTGCAGCGGGTGGTGTCTTCGAAATGGGGAGCATGTGGAGTCAAAAAAAGTGTAGTTATCTTTTCCTGGTGTTACTAAAATTACAAGGAGTCAAGTGAAGCAAAAGCTGACTTTCATTTATAATGTAGTGGTGGATCAGGGTGACATAAGGAGATGGCAAAAGCATGGCAAATCGGAATTTGCTTAGTTGGCAATCAAAAGCAAATGTCAGTGGGATTCATTTGACTCAGTCTTCGTAGCCTCATACATGGCTTGATTAACAATGGAGTAGTGAGTTTGTAATTTAATGGGTGTCTGTCTCCATCTTGACACTGTATCAAAACTTCTATTCAAGGCTTTGGGTAAAGGCGATAATTTTTTTTAACATGGCTTAGTGTGCTGAATCCAAAATCAAATATAGTAGAAATGAGACTTATATAAAAATTAATAGAGTCTCCATTAGAATTCAGCTGGATACAGGCAGTTTGAATTGTTTCTGTTGGGCTGTCTGTATACTCAAAACCAAGGTGTCGCTGCATCGGTTTACATTTGTTTATAAATAATCAAATTATAAATAGGTGTAAAGGCTATTCTTGAGCTGAGCCAAACTGTGCCTTAGTGAGTTTTAACTCTAAAAAATTGAAATTGAATAGTCTGAATTAAAGAAGTGATAGGAGTTCGAAATTTCATGGTTAATCAGTTCTAGAGAGATTAAAGCAGTAGTGTAGAACACACTGTGGGCATGCAATTTGATGTTTTCTCTAAAATATAAATGGTTACATCAGTGGCTGAAAACAGGACTGATAAACTGCTCCCGTCTAATACTGTTTAAAATGCATAAATTGGATGATGATTTGTGCTTACAATAACATGTTTGTATACTCTATAATTAGAAGGAAAATACCTGAACAAGGATATCCTTGCAATTTAGAATATGTAGATACTACAAGAAGCAATCGGTCCATTTATTAGCGGTGGAGTGTTTTTAGTTAGCTGCAGCATAACTTGAAGTTACTTTTGTATCTCTGAGGACACCACACAAATGGAGGGGGGGGAGAAGTGATGAATTCACTTAGGAGGTTGACCTTGTCTTATGCACATGACCAAGCCAAGTGAACTTCTCTGGAGGCCCTGAAATACACTTTTCTGGGAATGTAATTTAAGGAGTATACATAGAGTATAATGATTAGAGTCTTAAGCAAACATTCACTAAATAAGAGGAAGAAAAGGATACTTTAGTCCTTTATGTAAATGTTCTGTATTTACTAGTGTCTACAAAATTCTGTGTATTTTTGTTACACAGATTTTGTTTTACTCTGTGAATTTACAAAATTTTGAATAAGTTGGTTATTTCAGTGGTAGTTTTCATGTATCTCTTAGTTAAATTATGTCGCTCACCTTGAGCAGAAAGGAATTTACAAGAATGCTTTGCCTAGACCGTTCAACTAAGCACAGACGCAAAATTGGAGGGTAATTCCACACTAGTGTAAGTCAGTCTAACAGGAGAGGTGCAGTTTTGTCCTGGCTCCCTGGCTGGCATTAGGATGAGTACTCTCTGGCCTGGCAGTACACGAGTTCAGGTAGTTAAAGAAACTGAAAAATAATCACGGTCTTTGTAAGTTTGGGGGGGTTTGTTGTTGTTGTTTCCTTTAGTACTCTGAACTGGCTCACTTCATGATAGTTCAGCCAAAAGCATTAGAATAAGAAAGAGATGAGATTGAAGCAGCTTGCACTTGATGTAAGTTATTGTGGAACCACAGCTGCCAGTGGTCACTTCTTTCTGGAGTTTAAGCCAACCTAGACCAGGATTGCTGCTGAAAGGAGCTGTTTCACCCTTTTCCTGCTTCTTTGCTACCTCACTCCTTGTGCTAGCACAAGTTTTTGTGTGGCCGTATTGTGAACCAGACCTGTTAAGGAAGAATGGTGGTGATTAAGGAAGGTTTATTGTGGTGGTAGTTGGCTTAGGGCTGTTGAAAAGTGCAGTGTAAGTTGGTAGAAGTTTGATTTCATTGGTTTCTGTAAGTTGGTAGAAGTTTGATTTCATTGGTTTATGTAAGTACCTAGAAGCCTCAATCAGGTAGTGCAGGGGAACTGACTGCATTGAACTGCAGTAGACTGCGGTGTGTGTGTGTATGTGTGTGTATATATATGTGTCTGTGTGTGTGTATATATATATGGCAGGAAACTTAGTCTTGCTAATACTTTCTACCTAGTAATCTTTCTAAACATCAATAGAAAACAATTAAATACTCAGGAGTGCATTTAAAAAAGAGCATCAGTTAAAATAAGTTCATTTTAAAAACTGCATTTAAAAAATCAGTTTCTTCCTAAAGAAAATTTGAGTTGGTAATGTCTTTGTTCTGGACTTAGCAGGCTTACTAAGCCCTATGAATATGAATTCTGAAGGGTGGGGATGGACTACAATTGACTGTATTCAAATAATACAGTTTTGTTCAAAAGTGAACATTATTTTGGTGACGATATTGGAGATCTCTAAATTTGTTGATGCTGTTAATATTGGAGGCTGGGAATAGTGTATTCGGTCAAAATTTTTATTGTATGTGTAACGGCCTGCAAATTTGCACAGTTTGGGAAAGGATTTTGAAGTGTCTTGCAGAAAGATAACAGCATTGAAAATTAATTTGAGATGAGACATCATAATAAAACACAAATATGCATAGTGTTACAGCAGAAATTTCACTCTAACTTGTTAACTTGAAGCTTTTGCTGATTGAATCAGGAACTTAACACTGCCAAATGGATCTTGCTGAAAGCTCGTACATTTCTTTGTACCACCCTGCTTGGCTTTTGAACTTTCTGAGTACTGCTGTTGGTTTATGTGGTGCTTGGAAGTCTGAGTTGCTCTGGAAAATTACGTTTCGTCTTCTGTGGTTATACAGTGCCCTGTGGTATAGAATGGAATTGCTGTTATAACTTAATGCAACTTTTTATTTCTGTATTTAACACAATTAAATTGAAATACATAGTGATTATTGAACTGTTGGTATATCATGATTACAAGATCAACAAATAAATCTGATGTCAGGATTTTCTTCATATAATCCACTAAAATAGTTGGTGGGGATGTGATGGGCTTTGTAGTGGGCCTGAAAGGCCAGTGGACCCAGGCTTTCATAGGCATGTGCTGGAAGAAGGGAATACAGCTTGAATGCCCTGGGTAAATACTGATGTGCTAATAGAGAAGTTTAGCTGCAGGGTCTATTGGTCTTAGCTGAGGTAGAATCAACCTCTAACTCCCTCTCAGACATCTGCAGTTAGACAGTGTCAGGAGAAGACTATTGGAAAAGATGACAAATGTGGCTGTTTATGCTCTTAACCAGGTCATTTCTACATAGACCTTGATCAGCACCTTGGATTCAAATTGAAAATCTACTGTAGCAATTCAAGCACAACAGAGTCAAACAGCTGCATTTTGGATGTGTGTCAGTTTCTTAGTGGTATAGAGGTAATTATCAGTGTAATTTTTACTTAGAACATTAAAATCATGTTAAACATTTCAAACGTTACCTTCTTCTGATGTCAGTTGTACTCAATAAAAAGAAATACTAAGTCTAAAATAAAAGCAGTGTATTTGTTTTTGTAGTGTTCTTTTCCAGGTACAGATTACTCTTACATGCATGTGTCAATATAGCATATTGTCTTTTTCCCCCCTCCCCCAGGTTATGCAATGGTCTCTGCAAGATGGCATGTTCTTGAGTTGGAGCTTTTTAAGGCAAGCATATGCTGGTACTTCAACTTTACTAAGTGGACTATAATTTCTTCTCTCACATCAACTACATAAGCAGACAAAATTGCAAAGATCTGCCCTGTGTCGAGTATGACAGCCACGACTCGTGGCTCTCCGGTAGGAGGGAATGATAGCCAGGGCCAGGCTCCTGATGGACAGTCCCAGCCTCCCCTCCAGCAGAATCAGGTATGATATTAACAATCAAGTTGTCTAAAAATAAAGGGCTTAGTTCTTTAGAAATAGTGTTTCTGAATTATTTGAGTTTCTATATTCCTAGAATTATGTTAACTAAACAATTAACTAAACAATTCCTATGTTTAGTTAAGTTAGATATTTTTGTGTGTGTGTCTGGAAGTACAAAAAGATTTTGAGGGATGAAGGCAGTGCTATTGGTAAAGTAGATACAGTTAGGGATCACTGCATTGCAAAAGATGCTCCCTTTTCAGGCAGTGGCATAGTTCTTTCAAGCATATGTATTTTGGATAAGAAGCGTTCTTGGAATAATATCAGAAGCTTCCTCAGAACCACATTGTAGACTTACCTGCCACAGAGTAGTAAAACTACTCTCTGCGAGTTCAGTTTGTGCTCAGTTCTGCAAAAGCGCTTTTTGGATAAAACCGCTTACAAGCGGGTATCAGCTCTTTAAGACCAGTTTCATCTAGGTCTCCATTCATTGTAATAGACTTCCTGAACAACTTAGCATGTTTCTGTTGAACAGGTTATCCTGCTTTCAAAGGACAAGCAAAAACTTTCAAATACTACATCATAATGTGATGATTCTTTTTTGTTGGGGAAAAAATACCAGAGAAGATGCTTTTAAACAGTGCAGCCAAACCCATTTAAAAGAGAAGCCATGCTTTGTCGTTTAATTCAGTATGAAGATAATATTTGTTTAATACTGTAAGGTTTAATGGTTGTTACTTCCTGAGAATGAATTGTTCTTTGGAACATGTGTGGTGGGCTGACCCTGGCTGCCAGGTAAGCCTTCACCCCATCGCTCACTCCCTCTGTCTCAGTGGGATGGGGGAGAGAATCGGAAGGGAAAAGTGAGAAATTGTATGGGTTGAGATAAAGGCAGTTTAATAAGTGAAGGGGTAGGGGGGGAAACAAGTGATGCAAACGCAGTCACTCACCACCAGCTGATGGATGCCCAGCTAGTCCCCAAGAAACAGCTACCTTGGGAAAAAACCTCCCCCGTTTTATTGCCGAGCGTGACACTATATGGTATGGAGTATCTGTTTCATCAGTCCAGGTCAGCTGTCCTGGCTGTGTCCCCTCCCAGCCTCTTGCCCACTCCCAGCCTACTTACTGCTGGGTGGTAAAGTGAGAAACACAAGGCCTTGAATCTGTGCAAGCACTAGTCAGCAACAGACAAAACACTGGTATGTTATCAATACTGTTTTGGTCACAAATCAAAACCCCAGCACCATACAGGGTACTGTGAAGAAAATTAACTCCATGCCAACTAGACGTGGTACAACATGTGAAAAATGTTCTTGAGGTTTTGGTCCTCCCTTGTCCTCCTAAATCTTGCTGTTCTGATTTGAATCTTTATTGTTGTCAATTTATACTATTTCTATATACAAATAAGCATGCACCTACAAAATGCATTGTATTTTGCGTGGCCCATCAAAATGGGCTTAACTAATCGTATTCTTGGAGGTTAGTAGCCAGCTGTAGTAATGTGTTACTCAGTTTTAGCAAACTTTTTCTAAAAATGTTTTTCATGATCATTTTCTTCTGTGCTGTTGCTGAAGTTTGTCTTTCTACCTAAAATAGTCATCTTTTCTGCAGAAGGTTTGTAAAAACTGGAGCATCCATATAGTCTTTATTTCCACCTTCTAGATAGGTGGTCTGGTGAAAGTAGAAGTCTGCTACAAAACCCCCCACTTTCCTCACTGGGAAAGTAGCTTAATTTTTTAACTGTCGAGATAGAAAGCATATAGCACTTTTTATGCTCTATTTTTTATTAATAAATCTGAAATCAAATGATTTTATTATATTTTATGATGACAGGTACTTCAGGTGATTCTTTGAAACACAATGTGAAGGAAAAATGCCAAAATAAGTGGCACGTAAGTGCAGGCAGTATTTAAAGTATTTTCCGTACCAATTTTAGACTTCTTCACCTGATTCTTCCAATGAGAACTCCCCAGCTACCCCGCCTGATGAGCAGGGCCAAGGAGATGCTCCACCCCAGCTTGAAGATGAGGAGCCTGCATTTCCACACACAGACCTGGCAAAGTTGGATGACATGATTAACAGGTATTTTCACACTTTTTTCAGAGGGTGTAGATTATTTGTGCAAATATCTTGATAGTGGAATCAGGATTCTTGCATCTTTGTTTCACTGGATTTTTTGAAATACTTTTTTTATTGGGTTAGACTTGTAAAGAGAAAGAGGCTCAAATCAGAGGTGTGTGGGTTTTGTTTTGTTTTGTTTTTTTAAATGGAGTGCTCATCAGGGCCTTTAAAAATGTGTATTTTTACCGTATATGAAAAGCATTACAAAGGGGCAAGGATTCTCGATTTTTAAGAAGCACAATTGAAATACATGGGGGTTTGTTTTGGTTTTGAATGTAGGCCTCGATGGGTTGTTCCTGTATTGCCGAAAGGGGAATTAGAAGTTCTTCTAGAAGCTGCTATCGACCTAAGTAAAAAAGGTAAGCTGAAAAGACAATTAATGATTATTGGGCCAGTGTGTAAAGTCTTTTCTTGTTCTTTTGAATCCCTGGTGGAGGCTTAAAAATTTTTAATTATTTCTGTTACAACCCTGGTCCTCAAGATTGTGTCAGAGTGGTATGCAGAACCTTCATAGATCCGTAATTTTAGAAAGCCATCAACGTAGTTAAAAATTAGGTGCCTTAGCACGAGTAGGGAAATTGAATAAGCTCACAGCAATAAAAATCTTGTCATTCCTGTCCTACCTGTTTCCTGTATTCACTTTGATATCGGACCGAGTGGGTTTGGTCTTTATAACAGATACTAAAACTCAAAGAACTCTGTTTTTTTTAAAAACAAGTTACTAACCTAGCTTTCCAAATGTCTTGCCATAAATTTTTGTTCAAATTTGGCACACACGTACTTTTGAGAATATTAAAGTTAGAATTTTAAACAGCATGACTTAGACTAATAATTCTACTGTATTGCTTGCTATGTCTGACTTGCTTGGAAGTAGGAGGGTTCCATATCAGGGCTGTGTATGTGTTTGCTAAATTGTACTAGTCACTGACAAGTTCATCATGTGTTCTGGAAAGTTCTTTTCTCCTGGAAAGTTGCTTTGGTCTCCTGTTCTGGTCCGTATTTGTTGCCCCAGTATTTGAGTAATACCAGAAGTCAGATCAAAATATTTTTCTAGGGTATATACTTACCAGCTAGTTGTGTTTTAACTATAGTGACATACAAAGCGCCTGTTCCTTACTTTTGCATAGCTGGACCAAGATGTCCTCATTTCCATGTTAATAAAGGTTGTTCTTAGGCAGTTTTAAGCATAGAAAGCTGATTGTAGTCATGATATTCTGGGTTATCTTGATTGTTTTCTGCAAGTCTTTTTTGCTTTGGAGCACTCTCTGGAGAAACAAAAGTTACGGTGCACCCTTGTGATCCAAATCAGGATAATGACATGTTGTTGCCAACACTGATTTATCAGCCGTAGTTGTGCTTGGAATTGGCTTCTTTGCGTGTGGCTAGGTCTGGCAGGAATCCTGAGGTGAGTGTAGAATTTTCAAGTGATTGCATCTGTTCAGGGACAAAAGAAATGCCAACTTAGAGAAAGAAAATGCCGCCATCTATGTGTCTGGGCTGTTGGAACAGTGCAGTAAAAAGAAATTCTCTGCTTGTGATTTGTGAGAGAGGAGATGTATGTACTGCCAGCTGTTAAGTCATCTTTTAAAAAAAACAAAACCAAAAAACTGTCAATGCAATGAAGTAATAAGAGCAGAATGAGCTTTTTGGCTACTCCTAACATCAACGTACCTCTCCAAAGTGTCAGATTTAGTTGAAAGTTCCCAAACAAAAAGTCTGCTCTCTTTCCTCTTGAAGTTGTGAAAAACAGTGGAAATCTATTCATATGCTTTATGGACTTTGATTTTTATTAAGTTGTTGATGTCCGATTCTGAAAAGGGCTTCTGCATTGCTATCTAATTATTCTTCCTCTTGCCCTCTAGATGAATTCCTATGTGTTTACGTATGCAAGGATTATTGGCTAAGGTGCAAAAAAGGAAAGCAGTTAAAGTAGTTGTTTGTTAACTGTGTTATCTTTACAGTTACATCCTAGTTTGTTTTTTTTTTTTCCTCGCTACTAGAAGTTACATGATGGCTAAGGTGGTTCTTTTTTAAAATAACTTCCAGTGCTCAAGGAATATGATAGGGTGCTCACTTGGTGTAACTGACACTGTTTTGGTAGCTCAAAATTTGGCGGACACCATTTCAGAGCTGTGTATATATAGAGAAGTAATATAAATGATTCTGTTGTGTAGATTTCTTAACAGATTGAACATGTGTTCCATTATCTTGGTAAGATCTAAAATTGGACACCTTGCTACCTGTCTATAGGCATTTTTCTTAATCTGAGGAGTTGTGTTTCAAAAGGGAATAACTGAAAGGAGAAACTGAAAAATAACCAGCTGTTGAATTACATAAATTTTATATTGCAGTCTGTAACTCATTTAAATTGTGAAGCAACAAAACCTAAAAAGAGCCCACTAAATTTTTTTATCAAGCACCATTTTCTAGTCATTAGGGTTCTTAAGTAGCTTTTATTCCTAACACTGCCAGTGGCTATCAGCATTGGCATTCTGGAGTGACTCTGGGGTAATTGCTGTCTTTGTGACCCTGTCTATAAAGTAAGAGTGATATTTGCATCCTCTTTAAATCTTTTCAGGAACTGAAATTGAAAGGGACATAACTGAACTGAATTGAAAGTACTCGTAAGGATTAAATATTGTCATTACCACCTTCAAGTGCAAGGAGCAAATTTGACAAAAGTAGTATGAATCCTGTCTAGACTGTGACTTGCATTATTCCTGGCAGAAGCATTTATTTATGGAAGATTATCTTTTTATATGTAGGCATCAATGTATTATTCTTCGTTAAGCAAGCCATGAGAATATCAAATGATAGTCTGGAGTTACTTGCTAATAGAAGAAAACCTATTTGAAAAATAGCATTTAATAGCAAGACTGATGTTTATCTTTGCAGTAATTCTGGAATACTTATGAAGTGTTTTGATTAATGAGATTCGCTCTAGAAATAAGTATCATAGTGAGTTGGATGATCTAAATTTAAAAGTAAAAAAAAAAAAGGTTTGTTTTAGGTTTTTGGGGTTTTTTTATAGGCTAGAATATTCTTCGCTTTTTCTTTCAAAATCCCCTCAGCAACTCTGCACTGCTCCGCCTTTGTTGTGGATTTTATTGCTCCTAATGTTTACATTCGGTTTTTAACATGCTGCCAAAACTTTTCGGTGTGACACACACAAGCAAGATGTAAGACAACTTTTAGAATTTGTAGCTTATTTAAACTGAAATGAGATTTCACTGCACAACTTAAACCTTCAACCTTGATCCCAAATCTTTGTTTTTGATGAATTACAAAGGCTTACAGAGTGGGAAAGAGTAGAGAGGCAGGCCCTAGAGCCTCAAAAAAAAAAAAAGTGTGTGTGCACGAGCACATGTGCATCCACAAGCTAGGCAGCCCAATAATGGGAGTTGTTTCTAGCATCCTCTCTAAAGACCATCTCTCTCTGGATGGTCCATCTGCATTTCTGTGGAACCACTCTTGCGTTCCTTACTGAAGCTGTATCTTCTGCATTTTCTTGAAATGGTTATTTTTAGCTATCTATCTAAAGCAAGGACAGCAGATTTGTGTCGTCATGCTCCAAAGTTTCTTAGCCAGGTAATTGGGCTGGAACCAATTTAGTGAAATGAGCTACAGCAGGGTCAGTGCAGTATCTTGGTGTATAAGGACTCTCATACTCCTGATGATTAAGAGTTATTGAAAGTCTGCCAGAATCTGAGAGTGCCATGCGTAGCCACTGTGCCCATGGGCAAGTGTGGGTTTCCACAGAGCTTATTAGCTCCAGGTCACTGTCAGTTCTGCAGGGTCTGAGCCAGCCCTTGCCAAGCCACTGAAAGGTTTCTGTGCTGCACTTCTTGAGGCTCCAGGTCTGGTGGGGGCTTCACTGGCACAGCAGCACACCAGTGTATGGAGCCAGCTCAGCTCTGGGGTTGCAGCTACAAAGTAGTGTAGTCCAAAGTCGTGGAGAAGAGGAGCTGGGTGATTTTGCCTGGGGCCTTGGTGCTCCAACCCTATACTGTTGAATATCCCTCAGATGCATCAGAGTTTGTTCATATACACTTGCATCTGGACTGACAAGTTTTGTGGACCTAGAGTGTTTCTGCTTTTGTGGCAGGGTTGATACACTCTGCATGGTTTATCTGGCAAACTGACCACTTCTAAGCATAAGTACAGAAATCAAATGGCCCTCTGTTCTTCCTCCAGTCCCCTAATTGCAGCTCCCATATACTGTATGTTGCACATCAACTTTTCCTTTCATAGTCACTTTTTTTTCACTGCATAATCCATTTCTCTAACTTTTCTGTAAATACTTAGTTCAGAGCTGCATGCACTTACTTCTCTTGTATTCTTCCTTATCCTTCTCTGCCCTCAGAATTTGGACGACAGGGAGAAAAATGGCTGCTTGCAGTCTTACCTAAGAGTTAGTGATACTGAATCTGATTCAAGCAGAAGATGCCAGGTGTCTAGTGTTTCTCTTCTCACTGTCTTTGGATTGCTCTTGCTTCCTCTCCCAACCTGCTGTGTTCTAGGACTCCTGTACCCTGCTTTTGATGTTACTACGGTCCTTGTAGACACCTAGCCTTGGTTCCTTCCATAAGTGTCATCTGTTGTTTCAGCAGTATGCAGCATTGTGGGAGAAGGTAGAAGGTGATTGTATATCCAGGAGTCGTATAAGTATCTTCTAAGGTTCTACGTCTTCCCTCTCTTTCCAAGTTCACTGAAGTACAGAAAGGACAATGTATTTTGAAACATACTCTGTTTTAGTATTCCTGAACTTCGTTTGAAATGTCTTGCTGACTGAAGCTGGCCAACGATTGTGGGGGGAGATGGACCAAGAAGTACTTGAAAGTTTGAAAGATACTTCAGTGCAGTATACTGGTACTCTGAGGAGCATTAAAATCACTTGAGTGCCTGCTTTAAATTTGTATTCAAGAATTAAGTTCAGTTACATTTGGATTCAGAAAGGAACAGTTCCCCTAGGTCAAGTTGACCACGTTGGGTGCCTTCCCTGTCCTCTGTCTTGTATAAGGTGAAGTTGTCCTCTCTACCTCCTTGAGGAGTTAACAAAGTCCTTTGTTTACTGCAAATGCCTAAGTTTTAGGCAGTGTCCATCTCTCTTCTCTTCTTTTGTCATGTCATTGCTGTGGCTTGCAGCCTTTTGTTACTGGTCTTAGCACTTACTATATAGTGTAGGGATGTCAGCTATCCAGACTGCAAGCTACATAGAAAGATAACGTGGAGTTTTTTATACTTGACTGCGTAGTGTATATCATGTACCTCTGGTAATGATAAAAAGAGGGAACACTGGAGTAGTTTTCAAGGAGGTGACAGGGGCTCTCCAAAGATTTCTGCTTTACTCAAGTTGCTTGAGAGCTGCACCCACTGTAAGAGTATAGGCTAGCAAGCCCTGTTACAGGAGTTTGGAAAGCCTTTGTGGTATGTACTAACATGCAGGGCAAATGTTCTGTGACCACTTTTGAAAGGAACCTCTGTTGTACAGTTGTTTGTGACTATGAGGAACTCTAATTTGATAACCCAAATCAATCCTTCCCAAACCAGTCGAAGTTACTGTCAGGATGTTTCATTAACGAGGTTTGGGGGAGGGGGGGTGGGAGGGGGTCAGGGAGCAACGGCATAATTTTTGTGAATCTGGATGCTGTAGACTTGTTGAATGCTAAGATTCCCTCATTGAAAATTAAACTTGTTCTGTAAAGAAACTGTGCAGGCAGATCACAGTTTTTTCTTTTTATAATGTACCCAATGGCTTTCATTGTTTCCAGTGTGTACTGATACATGTTCAGTATATTTTTTCTGTTGACTTTTAGCCCTATTTAGATTTTTTAACTAAACTTTTGAAGGGGATATACAGATTTCTTGAAATACTTGGTTATAAATAACTCCAGAGTTTTAAAACAGCTAAAAGTATGGAGCACTGTTCTTTAATTTTAAACTTGATGTATGGTGGCTGCAAAGGTTTATGGCAGTGTTGGGGTCTAGGTGTGTTGGATCCTGGCAACAGAATTAAAAGAAACTGTACTTCAAGTGAGGGTGAGAGACAGAAGGATTCATGTTTATTTTTGCAGGTTAATTGTGTCTGGGAAGCTGAGCAAGTTTTACCCTTTCTCCTCTTCAGTCAGTGAGTTTTACTGGTAGCAACTAAATGAGAGAACATAAATGCATGTGTACCAGAAGAATGGAAGATAAAGATTGTACTTATTGTTATTTTTGCTATTATATCTTTTGAGTTTTTAAAGGAGTGCAATTTTTGAGGTGGCTTTACTAGAACATTAATCGGTCAGGTTTTTGTCCATTCAAGTTTATGTAAGTTTGTCTTCATCCAAGGCTTCTCTTTTCAAAATAATTCTGAAACTTTAAACACCAAACCTTTGAAGTCCAAATCACTGCTTTCAATGTTTAAAAGTTCATGTAACAACTAGTGAAATTGCATATCTAATAGTTTGTTTTCTTCTTTTCTATTTTAAAATAGGCCTTGATGTCAAAAGTGAAGCATGCCAGCGATTTTTTCGAGATGGGTTAACAATATCTTTCACAAAAATCCTTACAGATGAGGCAGTGAGCGGCTGGAAGTTTGAGATTCATGTGAGTTTTTAAAGTTGTGTTTCTGAAAAGCATAGTAATTTAAATGAGGAAGGAGACTGCCTTTGTGGCTATGAGGAGACTGCCGAGACTGAATCTCATTTTTGAAACTCATCTCAACAGAGAACTGGGAGAACTCTTGTATACATGGCTCTGGCGGGGGGGAGGGAGGAGGGGAGTCATCCTTCTATCATTGTTTTATCTTATTGCTTCTGGTGGTTTTGGGAGGAAGTAAAACATGCGAGATGATATGGGGAGGAACAGAACTTTGTGCATTCAGTAGTGCAGCTCTTGTTAGGTAGGCTGTCTTTGGCCATATGTCTAGAGACCTGCTTATTTTTATGTGCATGCTAGGATGTGAAAACTTGCTTTTTTTAGTAAAAGCTTTTAGCAGCCTGCTAACTTCTGAATGTTTGTAGCAGCTGCTTGAATATAAGAACTACCTGTTGGACAGCTAGTCACATGCCAAATGAGAAACTGTAAAGATCTTCATAAGCAAATTAAAATCTGTGAGAGAAATAGGTGAAAGAAGGAAAAGTTAATAGTTCCCTGGTAATTCATGAATGTCTTAACCCAAAATATTTGTGTCTTTTTCCTAAATTTAATTTTTAGCTGAAAACAGATATTTTAAAGTTTGTTTAAAGCCTTTGTTGGAGGAAGTACAAATTAAAATACAACGTTGTAAGCTTTTATGCAACTCTGCATGCTAGGTACAAATGGTTCAGAGTTTGTAGTTCGTATTCATTGTACAGTCTCCTGCCACATTCTTGGTGGTTGTTTTTTTGTTAATAGAGATGTATTATTAACAACACTCATCGACTAGTGGAACTCTGTGTGGCCAAGCTGTCCCAAGATTGGTTTCCCCTTCTTGAACTTCTTGCCATGGCCTTAAATCCTCACTGCAAATTCCATCTATACAATGGTACTCGTCCCTCAGAAACAGTTCCTGCAGGAGTCCAGCTTGCTGAAGATGAACTTTATGCCCGTCCTCCTGACCCACGATCACCAAAGGTATGAGAGCGTTTTCAGACCTGTATTTTTAATTTTATGCAGTGCTACCTAATTACACAGTAGCCATAGAGAACTGTTTTTAGAGGGAGGAAAAAACCCCTTTATTCTCTATGTCACTAAGATGTTCTGCTGCTTTTGACTCTTAACTGATCATGATTTAATGTACATTTCCCCTTCTAACTTTTCAGTCTTTGGTCCACAATCAAACTGTGTCATGTGTTTCTATGGTAAGCTGGCACAACTCTGTTGGAATGCCATTCCTACTGTGTTAATTGGCTTGCTTGTATTTGCCAGTTGATGGATTTACCTTCTCACTCAACATGATTTTGTAGGTGACATATTTTGAGGAGGAGATTATGTGATAAAGTAGGAATTTTCTCTCCCTTTTCTTGTAGTTCCCAATGACAGGAGAAATGTTTTTAATTGGACATGGGATGCTTCTGTCAGTGTGGGTTTGGGGTTTTTTTGCTTGCTTTTTGTTTTGGTTTGTTTTTTTGGGGGGTTTGGTGGGGTTTTTTGGATTTGTGGTTTTTTTGAACTGGCCGTGCAGATTAGTAATCTGTTCTGGTTCTTGGGTCTGAATTTTTCAGAATTGTGCTCCAAATGGCATTGGTACAACTTCAGGAGTTAACAGAATTATATTTTTGTTGCTTTCTTCCTTTTTTTTTTTTCCTTTTAGTAGAACTGCTAGCTATTGATACGTAAGAACCAAAGATAAAGAACTCTGTGTCCTTGGACTTCCTTGCATTGCTAACCGTGTTTAGAAAAATGTTATTTTGCATTCTTACTGCTTTCATACACAGCATTATCACATCCAGGACCAGAAAAAAATACCAGAATCATCATGCTTTCTGTAGTAACTTAGCAGCCAAAGCTGAACCTGAAGTATAGTAATTTTTATTCCTATATATTTGATAAATTTCTTTGAATAACTAATATACAGCATCTGTTCTTTGACATGATAATGGGAAAGATCTTGTTGCCTACTTCTAAGCATTTCCTTAAAACTGAATGTTTGAACTATATAGGCAAGTTCACTGTCAATTCTATTACCTTCTAACAGTTTATTGTGTAAGGACTTTTTTAGAGCAAGTTTTGTTACTAACAGGTACTGGAAAGTATTTCTAGATGGTAATTTGTAAATGTCAGAAAATAACTGTTTACTATATTGCAGGGTTGGCTAGTAGATCTTATCAACAAGTTTGGCACATTAAATGGATTTCAGATCTTGCATGATCGCTTCATGAGTGGATCAGCATTGAATGTTCAGATAATTGCAGCTCTCATCAAGTAAGTTTTTTAAAAATAATAATTTACATATTTGGAAAAGTTGGACTAAGTATAACATATTAAGTTAGTGCAAAGCTTAGTCTTTTCTTGAAGCACTTCTCCTCGCTCCATCTCTTAACTAGTTGTGTTTACCTTCAACATTTCATGTGCTTGTAAATAGACTTGAGTTTCTTGAATGAATTGCTCCTTACTGTCTTAATGTTACACAACTACCTGTTATGGCACTTTGATCCCTTTTTTCTTTCTTTTTAGGCCATTTGGACAATGTTATGAATTTCTAACATTACATACAGTGAAGAAATATTTCCTTCCAATTATAGAAATGGTTCCACAATTTTTAGAAAATTTAACAGATGATGAACTGAAAAAAGAAGCAAAGAATGAAGCCAAAAATGATGCTCTGTCAATGATAATCAAATCTCTAAAGAACTTAGCTTCGAGAGTTCCAGGACAAGAAGAAACTGTAAAAAACTTAGAAATATTTAGGTTAAAAATGATACTTAGGTAAGATGCTACTCCTAATATGATATACTACTGCTGACATTTTTTTCCACACTTCTTACATTTAATTTCTCTTACAGATTGTTACAAATTTCTTCTTTCAATGGTAAAATGAATGCACTAAATGAAGTTAACAAAGTAATATCCAGTGTGTCGTATTATACTCATCGGCATGGTAATCCTGAAGAGGAAGAATGGCTTACAGCTGAAAGAATGGCAGTAAGTTCTCCTTTTCACCTAAATTCATTGAATAGATTTTCTTCCTCCTTATTACTTTAATTGTAGAAGTAGCTATATATTATGGATCCTGCACACACTGCTAATTTTCATATCTAGTGTTATAAACAGAAGGTATAATGTCATGGTAATAAGTCATTTTTAATAGTAGTCTTTCTGTGAAAGAATGCTGTACTTGTTTCAAAGCTGCTGTTGAGAATTATTTTCAGTACAGCTAAAAACATGCTTTAAACAGGTATCCTTGAATAGTATGGTTTTTATATAGTGTTTAAAAAAAAACCCCCAAACCCTAGATAAAGCAAGTGTGATTAATTTGAAACTTTTGTGCCACTGTACCTAAAAATTGAATGTTTGTTTAAATAAGGATATAGTCTGTTTTTTGTGTTTCAAGTAGTTTTTTCTCGTTAGAGTTCTAAGTGACTACACTGCTTTTCACATTTCGGAAGCTGGATTCTTTAGTACAGAAAGTTCTAGATACAACATTTTTATTTATTTAATATTTACATACTTTGAATGCTGTTTCATGTTTGAGTGCATATGTAGGGAACTATTAAAATGAGCATTTATAAAGTTAAAGTAAGGACAATTTTCTCTTCATCTTTGTGAAATCTAATTGTGTTGTGATTTTTGCACTGTTCTGGCCCGTCTTTGTGACTGGCTACCTGTTCTGAGGTTTATAATCTTCAAAAGGACTGCTGACAAAAAAGAATTACTGCAGTTTGACTTTTTAAAGCAGTAGGAGGGAAAAGGTCTCTTTTTTACATACTCCCTATAGTTTGGCATCTCAGACAAGACCTGTTTTTAAACGAAAACTTGTAGATTTAAGTATTTCACGAGACTAGCTTGAATATTGTAAGTCTGTAATCAAGATGCTGTGTATATTTGTTTTCTTTTTCAGTGCTCAAAGCACACACTGCTTTGCTTCAGTCAGAACAAAAAAATACATGACACTAATCTGACTGTCAGACACCTGCATCTACTTAAATATGGCTTGAATATTTGTCTCTAACTCAATTAGAAGCATTTAAAAAAAACCTATAAGTGGCAGTACTTAAATAATCTAGCCTGTTTGTTTCAGTCGTTGCTTATGCCCTTTTTATGTGACATGCTGTAGGCATACCAGTAAAGTCAGAAGTGTCTTAAACAATTTGGTTTTGATATTTAATGATTGTGAATTGGAAGAGAAAAATTTTGTTCCTTGAATAGAAGAGTTAACTGTTCTTCCATTGGCTTTTTATGTTTGAAGTTGTTTGAACATTTTTATGCTTTGAGTTCGTGATTTTAATATGCCTGAAAAAATATTTCCCCTTAAGATATCACAGTGACTAGCATATTGGATTATTTAAAATGCTGATTTTTTTTTTTCTTTTAAAAGAGAAAATTAAATTTAGAGATAAATACCTTCCTCTTGTGCTGCATCTTTCTCACTTCTCCCAATTGGAATATTGTATATAAAGTCATTAATCTGTAACAGGTTGAGATGTTTCTTTTTAGCTTAAATATCAGTGATGGCACTTCAATAATTTGAGATGGCACTACTTTCTTTTTATATTCAGGAATGGATCCAGCAGAATAATATTTTATCAATTGTGTTAAGAGATAGTCTTCATCAGCCTCAATATGTAGAGAAGTTAGAGAAAATTCTCCGTTTTGTCATCAAAGAGAAAGCCCTCACTTTGCAAGATCTTGACAACATTTGGGCTGCACAGGTAAAGAATTCAACTGCTTGTCTGCTCCTGCACAGGAGGGATCTTGTTGTATGTCATGTCATCCTTTTTAAGTATTAAGGAACCCTCAATGTTGAGTAAAGTCTAGATTATGAAAGAACGTGATACATGATGACTTAGTATTTTAAAATACATTAAGAATATGTATTGCTAATCTCTGAGCTCACCACAGTTGGATAAATTTTTCCTGGGCAGAGCACTATTAATAAGGCTTATAATAATGACTGTTCTAGAAGTTGTTTAACAGCAAATTCTTTCCTTTGTGTTGTAATGATTATTTTTGAAAAATTATAAATTTTGCAATATTGGCTTGTTTACTTAAGTGATCGGTGAAGCTGGGCTTCCTAGCTGTGGGCTGCATGAGTTTAGCACACTTAATGGGCAGCTGAAGAGACAAAATCATTATTAATTATTGAGTAGACAGAAAATAAAAGGTCATTTTAGGATAGAAACAAGCATGAGTACATATATCCTTGTTCATAAGTAATGGGTAGTGAAACTCTAACTTAATTGTACCAGTAAGCCCTTAGGCCATTCTTTCAAGTGTGGAAAGGCTAAAGCCGGTTTCCAAGATAGAGAGCTGTACTGGTTTTGGCAGAGATAGAGTTAAATTTCTTCATAGTAGCTTATATGGGGCTACATAGGTAAAGCAAAAGATTTAGCTGTTAAACTCTTTACCTCAACTCATGAGTTTTCTCACTTTTACCCTTCTGAGTCTCTCCCCTATCCCACTGTGGGGTGGAGAGTGAGTGAGCAGCTGTGTGGTGCTTCGTTGCCATCTAGGGTTAAACCATGACAAGGGCTGATACAGGAATTGGGTAGTATTATATCCCTAGTTTATGTGTGTTCACGCTCTTCTGAAGCTCTAACAGTTTGGCTTAAGTGGACTTATCCACGTGTCGCTGTTTTCAGGCATGCTATTTTCAAGTTACATTTAAAACACTTGGGACTACAGGTGATGTCGTGGAGGGTTGACTTGAGATCTCTGGTGTTTCAACTAACTTCATAATCTCTAGACGTCAGTTCCAGCATGTTAGTAACTGCACAGGCTGAAACTCAAGAAAGTCTTTATGTTCTCATTATCCCTAAGTCCTGTTTAGAAAATTACATCATGTAACAGAGCAATACACAGATTACTTGAATTAAGGTCTGTGATCATACTGTTAGTTTTCAGCTTGTGCTCTGTAGACCTTTCCAGACTGTAAGAAGTCTGTGGGGAATAAAAACTTTGAGAAGTTAGTTTACTGTTAGTAGGCTTGTATTACCTATATTAGAGCCTCACCTTTTTATAAAAGAAAAAAAAAAAATTGAAATCTGGAAAAAAGTCTTCCAAGCAAGTATATTACTCCTAGTGCCTGGAAATAGGCCACGTGGATAAGCTAGTTTAAGCCAAACTTTTTACCCTTCCAGAAAAGTGTGAACAAGTGTGCAACCTTAAAAGATAGGGATAGTCCACCCCAACAGTTGCAAAAAAAAATTAAGGGATAAATCTCCCATGCCCTCAAATACCCAGCTTACTCTGCTTACTTCTTATGCTTTCAGTTAGGTAGTTGCCTCGGTGTACTTGCTGCGGTTTTGCCCTGTATTTTTTTGTGTGTGTGAAAGTTGAATTCAGTAAGTCTTATTGAGGTAGACGGTTTCACTGTGGCTTTGGCCATGGAATTAAAATAGACTAAAAGGTAAGAATACCAAAATCTGCTAATACAGAATGATTTTTACCAACTTCACTACTCCCTGTGTTTAGTAGTTTTTAGAAGTTCTTATTAAATGACTGCTTCTAAGAGCAGCTGGAGCATGAAATTCAGCAGTGAGGAGTTGATTTACCGTGTAGCTTTATATAACAGGCAGGCTATTTTAGCTCTGGCTCAGTGCAGCAATGGTGTGATTTTGCTTTCAGCTAGAGCCGTTATGTTGCTGCCTGGGTTTAGAGAGTGAGCATGTACAAATTTACATTTGACAGTATAGAAGTGCCCTGAGAATCTCCATATACAACTAGAATAAAAATAAGTAGCTTAGAAAAAGTAATACAGTCATGCGGCTTTTGTCTTTAGAAGGCAACAGAAGTTTTAAGTTTTATTGAAGTGTTTTCATGTCTTACAAAGCCAGCGCTCACAATATAGAAGTATATTTGATTCACGGAATAATGTTGGAAGTCTCTAAAGGCAAGCATTAAGTTGCAGCTTGTTGAGTTGCAGGGAAAGATCCAGCTGGACAAGAAATAAAAATGCAGAGATTAGTGTTGGAGTCTCATTACTTACATTCTGGAGCATTTAACTAGAACTTTACAGGCGCTTCCCTGTTTCTGCACAGCAAGCTGACAGTTCACACACCAGGTTCCTTACCTCCGACTGTCTCGTACTGCTTCCCCAGCCTTTTCTGTTCTTAAGGGCTTCCCCATGTCTGTTAAAAACCTCCCGAGACAATATGGTTATATGCCTTATTCTTACTCTTCTTGCCCCGCCCCCCCCAGCAGCTGTGCATACTTCTCCTTTATTTGTTATATTGTAGATGCTCTTTCTGCCCTGTATGCTCTCAGGTTTTTTTTTCTATCCAGGAAATAGTCTGGTAAGAGGAAAAAAAAAAAAAAAAACTATGTTTTGCAAAATCAAGTGGAATAAGTGGTTTAGTAATTCCCTCTCTCATAATCTAACCCATAAGATGAAAATGAATGTTACTACTTAAATTCACTTTTTTTTTTAAAGAAAAATTTATGGCACACTATAAAGAATTTACGGCACAGCGTGTAACAAAGCTATTAGTCTCTTTTTTTGTTTTTTAAGTGACCTACTGATGCAAGCTTTTAGAAGGAAATGAATTTCAAAACTGCTCATGCATGCATTTTTAATACTGTACAAGATTAATTACATCAGAGTTTGTTTTCTAGGTATTTGTTTCGCGTTTTTTATTCTATGCTTACAGGAAGTTTTTCTACAGTAAATCAGCTATTGATTCACATAGTCCAAAATCGTTGGTTTTGAGTGCAGATTTAAAGTACGGGATGCATTTTCCAGTCTGGGCATGTAGTAAGGAAATTTTCTTCTTGCACAGAGTTAAAATTGAGCTAGCTGGTTTTTCCGTATTATCTTCCTCCTTAAATGTCACAATTGTGACATACACCAACTCTCATTTAAAACCATGTCTAGTATATAAATCAACATCTTGCCGTTAGTTGTTCGATTGTTAGACTTGATAAGTTTATAAGCTGCTGGACTTTAAAATGTTGTCTGCCAACAAGTTGTTTGTAATAGAAAGCTTTAGTTGTCCATGAATCCGCTAGCACAAAGGAAGTACTTCAGCCTGAGAAACTATGTGGAAATACTAAAAATTGTTTTACAGCTTAGAATACCTCAATGAAATTCATTGAGGAAGTGGATTTTGAGTCCTTTCTTAAAAAAAAAAAAACCACCCCAAACTACATTAAATTAAAATACTGATTTGTAAGTTAAAGTACCCTTTTAGACTTTATTGTCTACTGTCCCAGCATGCTTTTGTTAAAAAAAATAAATATTGTGACACTGCAGTATTTATATTCTAAATAAATACTTGTGTGCACACACAGAGAGCACACTTAAATACTTAACGCATACAAGGGAAATCTAAATATTGTGACTTCCCAGTGAAGTAAGTATTCAGGTTGCCATGCCACTCCCACAGCATCAGCTTTTCTTGCTGGCCAATTCAAACAGTCGTCTTGTAAAAATTATGTAGGATGTCTTGCTGCTTGACTTAATATGGATTGCTACAAATGTCAGTGGATTCTTTTTGTCATCTTGACAGGCAGGAAAACATGAAGCCATTGTAAAAAATGTACATGATCTCCTTGCAAAATTAGCTTGGGATTTCTCTCCTGAGCAGCTTGATCACCTGTTCGATTGTTTTAAGGTAACTATGCATGTTTTGACTGTATTCAGGAAATGGGTTGTGAAGTTGGATACAGATTTGTGACTCTTTCAATGTCTACTTGCTACTTATTTTAGATACAGGCAGTTTGCTGGTATTAAAAGACTTCTTAATGCGTAGCAACGGTCTGTAATATTTAATATTAGAAATGCTAGATTGTACTATTCTGTAATGAGCAGTTATTGTGAGATTTTCTGTTTATTTCCTGTCTAAAGCAAAGGCTAGTTATGCTAGTTTAATTGATAGTTTTGTTTTCTGGTTTAAATGCTTTTGGGTAATGCATGTCTGTTGAGGCCTGTAGTATTAAAGTGACATTTAGCAATCCTAGGAATATTGAATTTTTCAAATAAAATAAGTTATTTATCTTAAACACCTTTTTGCATTTGTTCCGAATTAATAAGTGTTGGTGATTTAGTAAATAATGTTTTTCTCCTAGCGTTAGAGTAGGTTTCATCAAGTTTTGAAACCGGGCATTGCTACTTTTGATCTTTAAGTAGAGGAGATCAAGGACTTCCGTTCCCCGCTCCCCCAACTTCCTCTTTATCATGTAATAATTTTTCTTTGATTAACGTAGATACAGAATGAAACAGTCTCAGGAAGATAATGTTGAATGTTTATAAACATATAATGATTTGATTGAAATCACAAAACAACTTGTTTCTGAAAGTTTATGTTATGCACTGGCTTTTTATGTATGCTGACATTAACATTTGTGGCTTGCAGTAGTGGTGCTATCTGGCTTGTTTTATTGTTTTGCTTTTAGGAGATGATCTGTACTAGAAAATGCAAGCCAGCTTTGTAGACTCTCTTTTCTGTTTTTTAGATAAATGCGTTATAGTCATATTTTGGCTTACATGCAATTTGTGCTCTGCTTAATGTGGGTCCTCTAGTTTGGTGACTAGGGGTCTAATGCTCTGTAATCCAGATACTGAACTAAATGCTCGGAAATTCTGTGTGTAAACTGTTGCAAGTTGTGTCTGACCTTGAGAGATGGATATGAAGTAATGTTATACTGGAAACTTACTCAGAAAAAGGTTAACTTAATGCAGAGGACGTTTGTTTCAATCAGATTCAGAGGCACAAGTGATAGTAAAATTTTACTCATTTAGTGATTATCAGTTATTTAAGAAGTCTTTTAAGTGTAAGCACAGGAGTTTTGAGAAAGCATTTGCAAGAAACAGCTGGATCCGCTCTATTTTGACTGTTGGTGAACTTGTCAATAGTAATGTTAACTTTTACAAGCACATCTGTGATCTTTGTTTAAAGATCCTTTTTTTTTTTTAAAGTCTCAAGTTGAATACACTTTAGTTGTAAACACTGGAAGAGCAATTCAGTTGTGTCTGACTTATGTATTGATCTAATGTGCTATTTATTTTTAATGAAAGAAACTAATGTGAAAGTTCTTTAGTTACATCACTATTATTGCATCATATCTTAACAGTGCAGGTTACGTGTGGAATTTAAAAAAAAAAAAAGACTGGTTTTCATATCAAATATTTTCTTAGGCAAGTTGGACAAATGCAAGCAAGAAACAGCGTGAGAAACTACTTGAGTTAATTCGTCGTCTTGCAGAGGATGACAAGGATGGTGTGATGGCACACAAAGTGCTGAACCTTTTGTGGAATTTGGCTCATAGTGATGATGTACCAGTTGATATCATGGACCAGGCTCTTAGTGCCCATATTAAAATCTTAGATTACAGCTGTTCACAGGTGAGTAATCTGGTATGTTCTATTGTGAAATCAGTCACTGACAGTTTCCTTCCATTCCCCATGAAAAGTTCAAGGGATTTGGTAATTTAACAGAAGTGTTCCTTATCATAGATTTGTATTATTCTACCAACATCCAGGTACTTTTAAAATGTTATGAGACCTATTTTAAATAACACAGTTCATGCTTTAATTGGAGAGAGTAAAATACATCAGTTTGCCTGTCTTGTTGCAATTGGTGACATACTGTGATGACCACATTGAAGGAATTGGAAAAGAACCCTACCAAAGTAAATAGGGAGAAAGGAAAAGCAGCCCCCCTCCTGTCTTTGCTTTTTTCCAAACTCAGTTATGCTCATTTGTTTGGGTGGGTTTTTTTCAGCAAGTCCTTATGTGTCTTGTATAATATTAGAAAGGACCTAGCAAAAGACAGTGAGAACTATTACACGCTCTCCTTCCCCACCCAAACTTCTGTGGAAGTCTGCCAGAATAATAATTCATTGTGGTTCAAAATTAATCCGTTATCTGTGTTGACAGCCACTGGCAGGTTTTGTTCCTTAGTTGTTAAGAAACAGTTTCTCATTGTTTCTTGATATTTTATAGCAGTTTACTCTGAGTACCAGTGAGTAGAAATAAATGAAAGAAGGGAAAGAGCAAATTATTTAAACAATGATGATGCTATCTAGCTACAGGTTTTCTTAAATACGTACTGAATGCTTGAGTGCTTAAAGGCAGAGAGTTTGTGACACACTGATCACTTCTGCCAACATGTAGTGCCGCTCAGATACTTTTCTTATGCTTATATGCTTCAGAACTCAGTTGATCTAGTGTTTGTGTGGCTTTGTGTGTTCTGTTCTGTCTTGGAAACAAATAAAGTAAGGGAATGATGACAGTTTCTGCAATGCACTTGGATTTTGATGATAAATGTTTGTTCTTTAAGGACCGAGATACACAAAAGATCCAGTGGATAGATCGTTTTATAGAAGAGCTTCGCACAAATGACAAATGGGTCATTCCTGCACTGAAACAGATCAGAGAAATTTGCAGTTTGTTTGGTGAAGCACCACAAAACTTGAGGTAAGAATGGAATGCAAATAAAATTTTGTCTGTTAGAAGTTGAATGGGTTGGAATGAGGCAAATTTTAAAATTTTTTTATAAGAGGCAGGGAAAGCTTAGGTAAAATCATAACCTGTGTTTGAAGATGTTCTTGAGTTTGTTTTAATGTGTATAAATAGCCTCTAAAAATTCAGACACCTAAGTTCAGTAAGAGAGCATTAACTTTCCTCAAACATGCTTTTATTAATTTTTAGAATAGTAGTCTGATTTGTGGAAAATCTGGATTTGTTTTTCTATTATCCATGGACTTCCCTGCCTAACAATGGAATTAGCTTACAAAGTATGAATATATTTTATGTACATATGTGTGTGTATGCACACACATGCACACACCCACACCCACCCATCCCTGTTCTTTGATGATAAATTTATACAGGTCATCTAGTTTATATACTTGAAATCAAAGGTGACTTTTTTTTGTCTGGGAAAAATACTGATTCTCTCTGCTGAATGGAAGAGATCAGTAAAGTGTTGGGTTTGTTTTATTGGGGTATTTTTGATTTTGTGGGGGTTTTTCTTGTTTGTTTTTAAAAGGAAGAAAAAAAGAAAAGCCATTGTCTGTTTGGACTTGTTAAAATATATGTGCTTGTTTTCATTATTTTAAGTCTTCTCACTACAGAAATGTCTGAGATTCTGTTCTCCTAACAGTTTTTGTATCCACATCAGAATTTTTACAAACTCCAGGAAAATGTTGTGTGCTTATCAGTGTTGCATAATTGCTTTGTTTTAATTCTTGTAAGCAGGTAAACTATTCAATCAATGTTGCTATTACAGTCTGCTTACACGAAGGACCAAGGCAGGGAAAGTCGAAGAAAATAAGCCTTCAGTTTACACAACGCTATCTTCTTACTGATACCATTTTAAGGAGCTGTGATAATACTGCATTCCTGGCTTTTGGAGGTTTCTTAATTCATTTAGTTTGCAACATCTTTCTCGATTTTCATGACATTTTAATCCTTTACAGTTTCACATTAACAATTGTTTGAGGTTTTTCCAACAAGGTCACAAAGTTACCTGCTCGTTAGCAGATAAGTCTGTTTTCTGTGTCTTGGAGTCCTTAACCTTTTACGTGTTGTAAGATCTAGGCGAATGTAGCTACCTGGTTATTTGTGATACTTGCTCAAGTTGAATGCTTTTTAGCACAATACCTTAACAAAGAGGCTTTGCTTTAAGTAATTATTGAAGCAGAGCTCATTCAAGGCACTGATTAGGTTTCTGCTCTGAATTAATCTTGGGAGGAACCTAACTTCTTTTGATTGTGGAAATTTAGGTTCCCTGTATGGTATATGTACAGTTAGATGGCTTGAATCTCTCTCTCTCTCTCTCTCTCTCTCTCTCTCTCTCTCTGGTCAGACCATCTCTTCCATTCCTCAGATTTCAGGGAAGTCGGCATTGCAGTATGTAATAATACCTCATTTTTATGCAGAATTTGAAAACACATATGGCAGGAAAGTAAACTTTGAATTAAAGGTTTTAATCAAGGGACTTGCAAAGACCTCTTCATGTGGAGAAGCCTTTGTTAGCGAGATACTGTTGAGGGAGGTTTTTTAGTCAGGTAGTGTTACTGCCCAGCTGACTGGGAAACCTAGTGAGTGAAAACATGATTTTGAAGTAATCAGTGACCTTCCAGTCCTCTGAGTTTTCTGATAACTCTTAACATTAATACAGTTTAGAAATTGTAATGCATGCATCCAATACCTGTTCCTGTCAGCTTACCTTATCTGACTTAAAACTTCAATCTCTCACATCCTTCTAGAATTTGGATCAAAAATAGATCAAAACAGATGTTTGTGACAGCTGCCTCAAAAACATTTCATAGAGCTTTCTGTGTGCAACATTAATCCCATAATCTATATACTACTCTTTTGGGGTGGTTCAGTTGATTGGCACTGGCAATTAAAAGTTCGGTCCAGAACAACTAAGGCTGCTGATTCTTGGCAAAAATAAGTATCAATTATCTTATGCCATTGGCACTGTAGAGATTCTTTTGAGGAGGAGGATTTAATTGTTCCTAGTTATTCATGCAGTTGAACAAAGTGACGAATTGGTTATACAATTGCTTTGGCAAAGTTTAGCTCCCTGACCACAAAGAAATGCGACATGTTTTGGGAAGTTTAGCTTGACCAGAATTGCAACAGCATAAGAAAATAATTCTTATTTAGGTGCAAGGATTCTTACGGGTGCAAAGATACTTATTAATATTAAGAAATAGTCAACTTTATTACTCAACGTACTGAACTTTAGTGTACAGATAATTAATAATCTTAATTTTCTCTGTGTTGGCTGATGGAGGTAGAGCCTCCTGTAGACCAATTTCAAGCACTTAAGTTTGACCTGTATCTGCTCTAGCAGTGTAAGATTGGTCTCCTAAATTACTTGCCCGGAAGAATTAACTGAGCATTGAGAGGCCCTTCTGTAAGAGTTTAGGGGTTTCGTTAGTGCTTTAAGGCAACAATGATGCTAGCTTCGAGTGACTTCTTAGCTTAAATATTAGAATTTGTTGGGTTTGGTCACTGCTGTTTGGACCTTTAATGTCTGCTTTTAATGGTACATAGCATTTATTCGTCTAGTAGGAGAACTCTCAACTTCAAAAGCTGAGTTACGTGTGCAGTATTATGTTGGGCAAGTTATATGTGCAGATGAATAATTTTTTTTAAAAATCCATTTAAATTAAGTTGTTTGGAATTTTGCGTTTGTCACTTTGCCAATGTTTTTCTAGCAAATAAGCATGCATTCTAACTATGAAATGTCCTTTTTAGTATTTCCAAAGGACTTCGGCACCCATTTCAAAATGCTAATTTTTCTTCTTATACATTAGCTTTTGATACCGCTTTAGTATAAACACAATGAAAAGATGAGTCTTGCTGTTAACTTCAATTTTTCATGCTCCTCAGTTATTACTAAAGGAGTATGTCCCAATGGCAACATCATCATATAACCTAACCTCAGATGCTTAAGGAATAATTCTATAGTTGCATGTGGAGTTTGCTTTAATTCTAGAAAGCACGCTAAAAAGTCTTGTCAGATCAGCTTTTTTCTGTGCCTAAAGACAATTGTCTTGCCTTTGGCTCCATCCTAGCAGATGATCAAAATAACATCTTAAATGTTGCTCACAAATACTATGTAACAACTCACAACTCATAGCTCTAGTTATTACAATTATTCAACTTTTAAAAGTAGTTGCTAACCAAGATGAATCCATGTGTCCAAATTTACTGTTTGTGCATGTGGTTGAGAAAGGAGAAAAGTAAAAACTGTCTAGTGCAGAAGATTGATTTAGTCCTCTGCTGATAAAGCTTTCTTTTTGCTATACTTTGTAAGATTGGTACAAATGCATAATATTATGAGTATATAAATACACACTCCAGTAGCTTGATTCTGCAAAATATCCTGTCTTGCTTCTGCTTGTTCCTTTAGTTGTTTCACCATATGTGTATTTCCCAAATAGTCAATGTTCTTATTTACTGTTATCCTTTGTAAATGCATCTCCCTATCTGGAGGTAACATCTTGAGTAGCCACTAAAATAGAGACTTCCAGTCTTTTGCTGTTTTTGCTGCTGGTTTATGCTGAGCAAGGAGGGTTGGCAGAGATAGAATGAAGTGTAATTGGAAAGTTTCTCAAAGTGAAAACAGAGGATGTTCTTTCTGGGTATGTGAAGTCCTGTATGTTTTCTTCCTTCATGCTTCCATCCATCTTGTTTTCTCTCTGACAACTGTCTGGGGTTTTTTGGGGTTGGTTTTTTTTTTTTTTTTTAAACACAATTTGTGTTTTAAGTGTCTCTTTCAAACTGTTTTGGAAAGCTCTGCATATTACGAGATTTAATCTTCTGAAGACCTCTGTGCTTAGCAGGCCAAATTCTGTTGGTTGCAGGTAACAAAATTATTGGAAGGATGTTGATGGCTTCTGTCTTTTAAACCCAGATTGACAGTGATCTTTGGCCCAGTGAAAGGCCAAATTACAAATTAAAGGTCTTGGCCCAATTACATCTACGGTGCAGTGTTGTTATCAGCTGCAAGATCGTTATCAGCTGATGCTGGAACTGGGATTTCTTGCCTTCCCTACTGTTCTCAAAAGGTGTGGCAATACTGTAGAGTGCTGTAGGTCATGTAGTACGGAGACCCTGTTTCCTAGGAAGGACAAGAATTCCTACCTGTAATCCATTCAGCTAATTCTGGAGTCTGCTTTCTTAAGCGTTGAAGGAACGGAGAACAGTTCTGAAATCACATTTGTATTTCTTCAGGGCAGGCTATGGGATCAGCTGAGTGGCAATACAATGAGGAATGCCTCTCTTCTCGCCCTTCCCTTCCCCCCTGCCCTGCTTTTTTGCTTTTTTTCTCTCTTTACCATGGAAGAGCACCGCAAGTTTGCTTTGTTTATGCAGCTGAGATCAGTACTCTGATATAGAGAAGTTGAGGCATTTTGAGACTATTCTGCAGAGGTGATTAGTCCCTAAGTTCTAGAATTTGATAGAGTTCATGGCGTGTGGGTTTTGGACCCAAGCTCTGTATTTTCTCTTGCAGTTTACTTTTGTAATCTAAATATGTCTGGTATTGTTCAAGAGCAGCATTTTTGGTCAGATCTTTAGACTTAAATTATCATCTAATTATTTATTTGGAGTATTTCTTTTCCTGAGCTTTTCTGTTTTTTCTTAGACTATATGCTCTGCGTAACTATGCTTTTTTTGTGTTTGTACCAACATTTTTTCAGATAGATACTGTTAAAAAAACAATGCGAGTTGGGCAGTTTTTTTGAAGTATTGAAAGAATTGGTGTGATCATTGGCTAGTGTTCTTTCACTATAGTTTTGAGATCATGAGCTTTCATTTTGAAAATTGACCTAGTTTTACTTAGTGTTTTAGTATTAGATTTAGAAAAGCATATTGGATGGACGTGGAAGAAACTGTGGTTATGCGTATTGTAGTTATACTACAGTTGAGGGTCTCTATCTTTACTACACAGTTTGTGGCAGGTATTTCTATTCCTGTCTTGCTGCAGATAGTCTCCCGCCAGCATACTGAGCTGCTCAGATTGCTTTGGTATTTTTCATACATACTGTAACTGTATAATCCTCATAAATGAACTGCTTTTAATAACTGGTAAGAACTGTTGATGTGTCAGAAGAAAAAAGAGAACTATTGTCAGAGACTTAATATGCTTTCTATTAGAGAACTTTCAGGAATATTTGGAACTTGCATCAAAGATGAGTTTCTTAAATTGATTTCTGAACTATTAGGTGCAAAACTTCTCCACTTTTCTTATAACACTTGTATTTTAATTTCAGTCAGACTCAGCGAAGTCCACATGTGTTTTACCGACATGATTTAATCAATCAACTTCAGCACAATCATGCCCTAGTTACATTGGTTGCAGAAAATCTCTCTGCCTATATGGAAAGCATGAGGCAGTATGCTAAAGGTAAGTTTTAAAATAAAAATTGCCTCATAAATAGAGTGTATGAAAACTCCAGTTGAAAAGGGAGTTAAAAGCAAATTCTCATAATGAAATAACTATTAAGTTTATTTGTTTAATTTTCGAGCATCTGTGGGATTAATAGCCTTTGTGCTGTCTGATTGGGCAAGAAAAGCTTAAAATGTAGACATTTTGTTTCATAATTGAAAATGTGGTGTGTTTTACAGCAGAATATGGGGAAGTGGCAGCTCTTGTTTATCTGTGGATTGATAAACATCATCTTGCCCTACTTAGGTTATCTTTGTGGAAAGTCCTAATAATAATCTTGGATTTTGTCCCACTTCTAGTTTTGAATTTTTGTAGGCTCCTTTGAGAAGGTTTTTAATCACCTCTATTTGAAGCTAGTGTTTGGAATTTGTCAGGGAGAAGGACTTTAAACCACAAGGATACTGTTTCTTTTTACCATGCAACTCCCATTTCTGTTTAGTTGCTTTCTCCCTGCATTTGTTACCAGCAACACTTTGGCAACACATCATGTTAGTATCTTTATATTTCAGTCTAAACATAACCCTTTGCTGATGAGTTTACACTCTGGGTCTGGATTAGCTTTCTAGCTACTGAGGTAGAAGTAGAGAAGTGAAGGAGAATGATGGACCAGGAAACTCCTTGTTACACTGGACCATGGTACTTTATATATAGAATTAAGCCAACAGAAGCGAGAGGAGGAGATTTATGTCCCCTGCCCACCCCCACCCCCCGCCTCCCATCTACTTTACTGACTGGAACTAGGGACCATTCTACCCCGGCATCATAACATCCTACCAGCCTTTCAGTTACATCTCAAAAATGACACAGTATGTTATGTAGGAATTCAACGTAGATTGTTGAGAGGAGAGGATATTTGCACATTGTAAAGTGTGTGCGTGTGTCTTCCAGTGCTTGGGTAAGTTGCCTAGACACCTTTAATTTTGGAATTCATTTAAGTCCTTGAAGACTTGTTTGAATAGTGGTGCTATATGAAGATGATAGCTTCAGCCAGGTGTAGGTCAATGAGAATGACATTTAAGCTAAATCTGCATAGTGCAGCTATATTTCTCTATTTTAGGAATACATGAGGAGGGGTTACCCTAATTTAAGTTCCTTAATTAATTGCACTAATTAATATTAAAATAATACTAAATGCTTTGTTCTGTTCTCTAGCCATACTGTCTTAGGCTTAGTCTTCTCCAGGAAGGTAGAATAGAACAAGTATTAATTCATGTAACTTCTGTAAGCTGTTGGAGTGCTCTTTAACTTTGCTGAAGTGATGCCAAAATGCAATTTCATTTGTAAAGAGCTTCGCATCTTAACTGTATGGTTAGCTTAGAATCTATGATTCTATGATTCTATCTTTCTCTTGGATTTTGGCCAGCTATGAAATCTGGGGTTTGGCCTCGGGGTTAGGAAGGAAGCATAATCAACAACTATATTGTAATGCAGTGTTGTCTTTGTCCAAAAATAGCCTACATATACTACTAATGTATGAACTATTATTCATTAATTTCAATTATTTTTGAACTCTGAAGCCAAAAGGTCATTTTTGACAATATTGTATCAAATTGTCGATGACTTTGGCAGAAAAATTAGGCTGATGTCTTGCATGATTCTTTTCTTGTGCCAAAAACCACATCCCGTTGCCCTGCCCCTCCCCAACTATAATGACTCGGTAAAGCAGTAATATAAACATCTTCAATGCAATAGGGATTACAAGTGTGCAAAGAGTTTAAATTGAATCTAATTACAAAGCAATTAAATTGTACTTCCTTGAGATGAAGCTGCTGCAGAACTTCTACGCGTTTGCATCAGAGTACAAAAACAGATGAACAATACTGTGGATTTTCTTTATTAAATGCTTTATTACATGATTGAGGGCAGCCAGAAAATATCTCCTAATGTTCCAGATACTGTACTAAGACTGTAATACACAGTTCCTGTGCAACTTCTCTTTCAGTTTCAGTTTTATATACTAAATAGAGAGGAACAGAGAGAGCGCACTGTGAAGTTTGCCTTCCATGCCTTCCTGGAGGAGGAGAAAAGATCCTGAGGGGGGGTGGGCCAGGGAAGGGAATAAATGAAAGGAGAAGCAAAAAGATTATGGTTGTGAGGACAGAAAGAAAAAACCGGACAGCTGTAGAATTAAGCTTAGCTGGAGAAGGTGAATGAGACAGAGGGAGAAAGTTCAAGGCAAACATCCGAACAGCACACATCAAACAAATGCCATAGGAAAAAAAAATCCAGTTGCCCACAGATCTTTTTGGCAGTTAATGCAACAATTACTGTGTAATTTATGATTTTTTTTAATCAATTTTGAATTTGCCATATTTTTATTTTCCTTGAAGGCTTCCATAGTTGTGTTTTGTGCTGGAGAACAGTGTTCCTATTCTCCTGTTATTCGCTAATGCATATTCTTTTCTATCATACTCCCTTTTGTATGTTTGCCTTTTTAAGGTTAAAGAAAAGCCTAATCTATGTTTCAAAATTTTTTCCATGATCTATGACTTTCTCTTCTACTGAACTCACCCTTTCCTCCAACTCTGCAAAGTCCTCCATGAGATGAGACAACTGCTACTGCATTGTGTAGTCCTGAAGGAGGAGGTCACAGTTTCATCTTTTTGACTATCAAAAACCTTTTAAAAATTCTAAAAGATTGCTAACCAGTTCTCCTTTAGAAAAACAGAAGATAATAAAAAAATCCAAAGTGTTAATGAAATGTAATTATTTGTAGAAATTGTGCCATATGATCTTTTGTGTGTGTTTATCACTAATTATACTTAAATTTTCAACCAGTCATTTTTTAATCTATAATTTCTCTTTTCTTCTGTTCCTGTATGTAGAAAGAATTTTTAAGGAGATCCCACTTGGGCTTGCTGTGGGATGCACAGTGTAGGAAATAAATCCGGCAAAGGTAGAAAGAAAATGAGATGGAGCCTGTTTAGGGAGACTGAATTTGTAGTTCAGAGTTTTTCAGAATTCTTAAGTACATACATACTACCTTTGGGCAACTGACGGGCCTGTAGTACTTGAATTCTTCTATTATTGCCACTATTGACACTTGTGTCTGTGAATTAATCTCTATTGAGGAAAAAAAAGTCCAGATAGTCCCCACAGTTAAAACAGATGAACACCACCACCTCCCCCTCAACAAAACAAAATCAAACAACACACCCAAAACACCCAGCACTTGAAGTAATTAGTTTTAATTTCTATGCAATATGCTTATCTACTGTAATTGTTTCTTCTGCTAGACCCACAGCATATTTTTCAGGTTTTCTGCTTCTAATACTTAAATTTTTTTCTGTTACTTTTATATTCTTTCTTCAGAATTTTTTTCACATTTCTTCTTTTGATAATTGTCCATTTATGCTCACTTCATTAGTATTATAACTTAAATTTTTGAAGGATTTCTGGTGAACATCATGTATCCAGTTTTGTATGCATCAGTCAACTACTAGTCTTGTTTTCCCTTTTATTTGATTTTTAAGCTAATGTACCTTTTGCACTTGTATATAGAGAGCAGTATTTATGACAATTATTTTTCTCCTGATTTTGAAACACTGGTGATGCACTTCAGCTGTTACACTTGTTTGTTTTATTTTGGTTTTTTTTTCCCCTCCTTGATATAATAGGAGATACTGTTTCTCAGTTCTGAAGATAAATTTTACTATGACTCTGGATGTTGTCATGATACAATCTCCCACAGCTGGGTCGTCTTAGTTAAATGCAATCTGTATACCTTTGCAAATAAGAAATATAGCATTAATTAGTTTGTAATGGAGCTGTCATAATGAACATGTGTCATGATGAAATATTACTAGTACAGATCAAGGTAGTGCAAGTACAGATGTAGATTGTATCTCCTTAATTTAAAAAAAAAAAAAAAAAGAAAAACAAAAAACCAAACACCAAACAAACCCACACCAAAACCAAGTTCCTATGAAGCAAACAGCTGTTTGTTGAACAAAATATTATACTGAGATTTCATAAAATGCAGGTAAAAGTTTGACTTCTTGCCTTACTTTCAAATTACTCAACTTCTGTTTCAAGCTTGTCAGTATTACGGGCATTTGGTTTTTGTACTTGGAAACTTGCAGTAAATAAAGTTGTCGTATACTTTCCTCCTCTGAGTGATGTCACGTATGTAGCTACTTACAAAGGTGTTAAAAAACTGGAGTTGTGATTTCCTCTGGAGAGAAGAAAAACCCTAAAAATGGAAAACTGAAATTTTGGAAAAGATACTCTAACGAAACTAAAGCATCCTCAGAAAAAACAGTGGATAATCTGAATTATATGCTTGATATACTTTTGTTTTAACTGACTTCTGACTTCAAACTGACTACTTGAAATAAGGAAAAATTGATTTGCATAAGTAGAATGCGGGTTCTTAATTGTTCTGTAATATTTTCATTATACTGAATGATGAGCACATATATCTGTGCATAATTGTTGATTTGATTATAGACCTCAGTAGTCTTTGCCTATACCCATTTTAATTTAGGATGAAATATTAACTGGTAGCAGGCTGCTGAAAATGATTTTCATACACCTTACTGAAAATTTATTGTTTTTTGAGTGGTTGTAATTAAATTCAAACTAACAAGTCTTCAAACATGTCCTGTCTTTTAGGGTCAGCATGTCTTTTCTGAATGTATTGTCTAATAGAACTTTTTTATATTTGCAGAGCATGGTGAATATGATCCTCAAACTGTAAGACCAGGAAGCAGATACAGTCATGTGCAGGAAGTACAGGAGCGACTTAACTTCTTACGGTTAGTTTTAACTTGATCATTTGTTTAACTTGTGTAAGAATACTTTAAATACTTTAAAGAAGAAAAACCACCTCAGTATCTCTTTCTCTTATCTAGCTTTAAGTTGCTGTGTCAACTTCTTTCAAAACTCAGATGCAAAAATACACTGAATGTTTTTGTTTTGTTTTGCGTTTTCCACCCCCCCCAGAGGGCTTCTATGCTAGTATTGGAATATTCAAATAAAGTTTATTAGGAGATCTTTGCAATTGAAGGCTCTGATTTTGCACTAAGATTTGTATGGGCTTTTTCTGTCTATGTGCAGAACCCTACTGACTTGAATACAATGTGCATGTGGATACAGTTACATACATGTTGGGGTAACTTAGCTGAAAATTTAAAATACTCCGTGTGGGGATATGTCCACGTGTCCTTATTTGTTGTACCACACCAGATTTAAATCCATGATCATAAACTGACACATACTTTTGTCAGACACTGATGTTAGGTTGTCAGGAACTGAGCCTTAGAAAGAGATTGGAATAAAAAAGATTGTTTGGATGACTTTTGACCAGCTGCTGTTTGAGTAAAATAAGAAAACAAAGGATCTCTGCTTGTCAGAGCTGCAGTATGTTGATGCTTTTTTGGCTATGTGTCTCAGCTTTTTCTTACTTGATTTTAACCTTTTTTTTAGACAAATAAAAATACATGAACTGTCAAACTGTCAAGTTCCGAAGTATTTTTTAATTGTTTTCTAAGGGAGATTTTTTTACTTTGTAAAATTCTACCAAGAATTTTTATGAATTAAACTGAAGTGTTAAACAACTGTTTAATGAAATTATACAATAGCATAGGGATAGCAGACTTAATTTATCACTCCTGCATGTTAAAAATTGTAACTTCCTTAAATTTAAATTCACTAGTTGTTAACGTAACTGAATTTATGAAGTCCCATGGCTGTCAAATGTAGAATATGTAGGTAGCAATTTCTGAAAAGTAATGCCATAACTTAGTCCCTGATTTCTTTTACATAGAAGAGATTTTGAATTGGAAAAATGATTCTGAAGAACTTTGATTATCATTTGTTCTTCCTGAAACATTCTTAGTGTTAGCTCTCGGAATTGAAGTTCTTAATAATTATTTAATAATAATTTAACACAAATGAAAAACTTATGTAAATAAAAGGAAGAATTTCCGGTTCATTGACTTCTGCTTCTGGCTCTATTCCATAGAATTGATACCTTATTTTGTGATTTTGCTAAAGTGAGTGCTAAAACATAGTGAATGATTGCAGAAGTAATTTAATCTCTTATTTTGTGACCTGACTTTTAAACTACAGTTTACATTAGGAGATGGGCATTTGTTTGTATATAATATGTAAACAATGCTCGGTATTTTTGTGTAAAACATTTTTTGCCAAATTTTATTCCTTTTTTGTTTGGACTATAAGGTCTTGATCCATTCAAACTTACCAAGAAATCATGGGGCTAATTATGAGTGGACTGATGATGTAAATAAAGTTTTCAGGGTCATACTTATGATATATACATGTATAATATGCATATTCACCTTTTTGCCTGTACTTTTTACTGAATTGTAACTCTAGATGTCTATTAGACAGTGCTGTTAATTGTCTCTTTGTTTTGCTCAAGATTTTTATTGAAGGATGGTCAGCTGTGGCTCTGTGCCCCTCAGGCGAAGCAAATATGGAAGTGTTTAGCTGAAAATGCGGTTTATCTTTGTGATCGCGAAGCCTGTTTTAAATGGTATTCCAAACTAATGGGGGATGAACCAGACTTAGACCCTGACATTAATAAGGACTTCTTTGAAAATAATGTGCTTCAGCTGGATCCTTCCCTATTAACAGAAAATGGAATGAAATGTTTTGAACGTTTCTTCAAAGCTGTGAACTGTCGAGAAGGAAAGCTAGTAGCAAAGAGACGAGCCTATATGATGGATGATCTGGAATTAATAGGATTAGACTACCTTTGGAGGGTGAGTTAATTGGAGGAAACATCTGAAAGGTTAACTGCTAAGTCTTTCTCAGTTTCTTTATATTTTTAGGAATGTGTAATTTATTAGTTACAGACTGAAATTTCAAAAAGCTACTTTTTCAAACTAAATGCATGGATGTTGACTCCACTGTCTTCCCAGCAAGTATGCAAGTTGGTAACTTTGCAGACTGATGTTTAATGGAAAGTTATTTGAAACATCAAATATATTTGTGTATGCACATGAGATTAAAAATTTGCTTGTACTGTTGAAGAAGAAAGGATCATTCCAGGTGAATTATCTGTAGGTTTCTCTCTCTCTCTCTCACACACATTAGAATTAAACTTTGTTTTGTGCACTTAATAAGCTAGTTCATGTCATTCGTTCTAGTATGGTAAACCAGAGTGATTCTAGATTAGACCAAGTGATCACTGGTCTGATTCTTTGTCTTATATCCACAACCTTTTGCCTAAACGTGGTTATAGCTTTTCAATAGGAAGACTGTAGCTTTCTGAAGCTTGCCAAATCTATTGGTGAAAAACATCAGTATCTAATTAATACTTAATTATTTCAGAGTATTTCTAGTTTTCAAGAGCTGCATTAGAACCCACAGTAGCGCACTGTGGCATGGTTATCGTGGCTGTGTTTTGTAAAACGTGCTGTATATAAAGCAGCAGTCTTCAGTAATTTTGGTTGTGGCTTGTTGAAGGGTTAGGTATTTTAATCATGGTGATAACAGTTAAGACCAAAGTAGATCACAATTTTTATACAACTAAGTTTTCACACAGTGTTTGTGTACAAAGTGCCCACATAATGCTAACATGTTTTAGTTGTGGGAATCAGCTTGCTTGGATCTGCCCTACCATTTGGCAGCGTGACAGAACTCATGAAGCTTCAGCTCAGTATCCTGCAGGGGTTGACTGTAAGGGCTGATTTCAGACCTGATGGCTAGTAATTAAAATTTCAATTATCAGGTTAGAAACAGAACTCATTTGCTTGTCCCCCTTCCACCCACTCACAGCCATTTAAATACTTTAAAATTCTGTTTTAAAATCTTTGGTGATGTAGATTGTTCAAGCATCTGAAAAAATAGTTGTCTTATTCTCTGAAACTAGTGAAAATGGAAATGTAATGTGAAGATGAATATATAAATACTACTGTTATTCTGTTTATAAAGGATCGGCTTTTTTTGCTAACTCTGAACTCCTTTAAACGAGTTAATTTTGACTCATATAATTAACTTTAGTGTAAGTTGTATTGATTGTATTTTGTAACTTAGCATTTTAGTCACTTTCACCTCAAAATAATTAGACATACTATTGTGTCAAGTTACTTATGTAGTCATTTTATTTTTAAATTTTATACCAGAAAGTTTTAAGATGTTCTAATGGTTTTTTTTATTATGCTAGGTTGTGATTCAGGGAAATGATGACATCGCAAACAGAGCAATAGATCTTCTTAAAGAGATCTATACTAATCTTGGCCCAAGGTTACAAGTTAATCAGGTAAAAAAACCCAAGCAACAAGAAAACTGGAATATAATGATAGAAAAACAGTGCTAAAATTCAATTTGGTGATGTTTTTATATTTGAAAGCTTTGAAAATGGAGAATGGTTTTCATGTTTTGGAGGGTATACTCCTGAGTCCAGCCATCGGGTTCTGGTCAGACGCGGAACTGAGTTTTTTCTGATATTTGCAGACTGAACTCTGATAAATTTTTCATATTAAATTGATCGGTCGTATTTGCTCTTTCTGCTCAGAAAACAGTTCATATCATATACTTAGGTAAGCCTTTTGGTGAACTTCCAATTGTGGTACTTACTTGTAGTAGTATGTTCACTGGATGGGTCTGTTGAGTGTTGTCGCAAGCTAATCTAATCCTTTTTTATGTCATGTCCCTTCCATATAATGGTCAAGCTGAGCTCTAGCAAATCAGGTATTATCTCCCTACATTAATATTTGCTGGGAGCTGCGTTTCAGTGGACAAAGAGAAGGGATAATGAGTTTCTGAAAGGTCAGAGGAAGTGAACTGTTGGCATTTCACAAATTTGGAGGGGAATATTGTCCTCCAGACAGTCTCCAATTGGTAGCTTGCCACTTGGAGTTTTAAGAAATGCAATTTTCATACTTGTCCTCAAAACCACTTTTATAGTCTTCAGAGCTGCCAGTCTGCTAGATACAACACAGCTGCTCTAGGGGGTGCATTTGCAGCCATTCAAGCTATATCTTACAGACGGGCTGTGTACTTCTTTCTTGCTATAGGTCTGGGCTTACTAAGCATGCATAGATCTGTCCATCTGCACATGGTTAGATCTGACACTTCCAGGAAGTGTTGGATTTACTTAACAGGCATACAAGTATTTTGTTTCAGTGTGCTGAAACTCCGCTGCTCCTGAGCTGCCTCTAAGAAAAGTGGCTACTGGACTGTAGTTTACTGCCATAGCTATGACTGTTAATGTTTCTATTGCAGACTACTACCTGGAGACACTGCAAACTTTTTACAGTGATACTATAGGTTTTATGTCGGTCTAGATCAGGAGCAAGGAGGTGTTAGATATCAGGCAGAAGGAAGAGATTTGCTGCAGCTGCCACTATGCTGAATCTAGCTCAAAATCCATTTCTGAGTTTATGCAGGAAAAGAGTGTATCGGGAACTGGGTTATGTGATTTTGGGAGGTGGGAGGGGGATAGTTGTTCTGGTGGTCTGTAAATGTTCTGTGTTCACTCTTCGTGTAAAGTTAACCTGTACTAGATTGTCAGCTAGAGATTCTTTAACATAGTCTGAGGAAATTAATAAGAGAAAGTCCAATGTAGTGTTCTCTGTGCAAAATTTCACTTTTTCTATTTAAGTGCAAGTTTGCACTGTACAGTTATAGCTACTGATGACATGCAAGATTTTTGAAGCACACACTAAATTAGAGCTATCAATGGGAGTTTATTTTAAAGTGGAATAAAACAGCTTTATAGAGTAACTTACCTGGTTTGGGTTTTGGTTTTTGGGGGGTTTTTTGGGGTTGTTTTTTTGTTTGTTTGTTTGTTTTGGTGGGGGTTTTTTTGTTTGGTTGGTTTTTTTTACTTCTACCTTTGGGTTATCCTGCTGAAAACGTGGTTTTTAATATTTCTTGTAATTGCACCAATTTTTTTTAATGTGATTAGGTAGTGATTCATGAAGACTTCATTCAGTCCTGTTTTGATCGTCTAAAAGCCTCCTATGATACATTATGTGTGTTGGATGGAGATAAAGACAGTATCAATTGTGCAAGACAAGAAGCAATACGAATGGTGAGAGTGTTGACTGTTTTAAGAGAGTATATAAATGAATGTGACAGTGATTACCACGAAGAGAGAACTATTCTACCGATGTCAAGGTATGTGTGAAAATGCACTACTGTGATTTTGATTTCTGTTAACTAAAGTATTACTAATATCTTTGTGATTTTTACATTCTAAAGGGTTTCTATTCAGGGAATGTATTTATAGAGTGTCAAAATTCCATTTTCTTTGCTAATACATGAAACTCTGATCTGTAGTTAAAAAAAAAAATTTTGAAAGATCAGGCAAATACAGGCATATATGAAAGGGACAGCAGACCTGAGAATAAACTTGTTTCTGGTGTTTTGTTCTATAACGTACCTTGTGGCTAGATTGTTTTGGATGTATTTCTTTTTTTCAGATAATTATTTAAAAGCAATACAATTCTTTAAGTTAGCATGGGCAAAGCTTCTTCGTTTTTCATAGTCCTGTCATACAAAACCCATGTTGTTAATGTATATCTTCATCTTCCAGAGTTGTTTACAGAGATACTAACCTTATTTTGCAAGCTTAAATTTAGGATTATTTCTAAATGAACTATTTTGTGTAAGTTCCTCATAAAAAGGGGGAGAACAGCACTTTGAAGTATACTTATTTTCTGTATACATTCACTCTTCTTATACTTGTCCTTGAGTAAAAACTTAGCTTAAATCCTAGCTGCTCCTTCTTTAACTCTGGTATAAAGAAAAAGAAAACACTTAAATCCAGTGTTGTGTAGATATTTTCACAAACAAAATACTTTATTTCCTGAGAGAGGAAAGCAGAACAGAAAACTGTTTAAATGTTCCAGTGTTAGTAGCTGGTTTCTGTGGGAAGAGAGTCTCAAAAATACATAAGGAATACACTGAGATTGCTATGGATTTATGATACAGCTAACATTTTTAGACATGGTAGGGGTTTTTTGTCCCCTTATTTTAGATGCCCTTTTTGTCAAGAAAATCTAAGAGATTGCTGTTTCTCCATGATGTGTCAGTAATTTGCAGTGCTCCTATGGCATTTTCATTGTATATATTGATTGATTAGTCCTAACTACATTCTCTTGTTGATTGTGGGTGCATCTTTTTTATATGGGCTGCTTATTTGATTAGACTAACTTTTTCACAAGTCTTGTTAGCAAGGAGCTTTTATGAGGAAATTTTGCCGCCTTTTGTTGCATGGGATTAGTTTGTTGGGCTTATCTGGGCACATCTCTCCTAATGAGTTCCCTGCCATTGTGCAAAGTGTGATCACTGCTAGTGTCAAAATGTTTCTTCTATTTTTGACCTCTTTCAGTTTTTTAAAAGCATTCTGATTTTTAAAATTGGAATTCTAATATAAAACTTTTAACGGCTTTTGACAGAAGGCATTAAGACTTGGTGACCTGATGGCTTTTTCTGATCTTGGTATATTTAAAACTGAGTTCTTTTGCTAAAAGAGCAAACCAGTTGCCAGTCTGATTGGGCTTTATTTGCACATTTTGATCAGGAAATTACAAGCCAGAGAAAAGATCTAAAACGTCATAAAAGACTTTTTAAAATTCTGTCAATGTTCCTAACCTGACTGTAAAGTTGACCATAAGTTTAATGCACTTGTGCACAGTGTGGCTTCTTGAACGTTTCTGTGTATGTTATGTTTGCATAATTGCTGGGGCTTTCACAAAATCTCATTCTGGAGTGTATCACCATATGTAAAGATTTGATGTCGAAATATCTGCAACACAAAATACAGGAAAAATACTTTATTTCATGAGGGCAAAAATAACTTTATCTGGTTTTTTATTTTCAGAGCTTTCCGTGGTAAACATATCACACTGGTAGTTCGTTTTCCAAACCAAGGCCGACAGGTGGAAGATTTGGATATTTGGTCTCATACAAACGACACAATTGGCCAAGTACGGCGTTGTATTCTCAATCGTATTAAAGCCAATAGTGCGCACACAAAAGTAGAACTGTTCATTGGTGGTGAGCTGGTGGACCCTGCAGATGATAGAAAATTAATTGGGCAGTTGAATCTCAAAGATAAAACGGTAAGTGTTGCAGGTTGATTATTTATGTCAATTCATATATTGCTTCCCTTTTGTAAATGCTTGAAAAATACCATGCATGGGATCACTTATTCTTGTGAAATGGTTCTATTCCTCTTTCTTGTATTATGCCATTAACATTATGTCAGATGCTTATTTAGTAAAGAATCTTAATTTTTGCATAGTATTAAAACTATGATTGTGTTTTTCAGCTAATTACGGCTAAGCTTACACAGATAAATTCTAATATGCCCTCAAGTCCAGACAGTTCTTCTGACTCTTCAACTGGTTCTCCGGGCAACCATGGCAATCACTACAGTGATGGTCCAAATCCCGAAGTTGAAAGCTGCTTGCCTGGGGTGGTAAGCATATTCTGAAATGAAGCATTTAAAAGCATTTTTTTCCCTATAGTTTGTCTTTAACTAATGATTTTTATGGGGTTTTTATTTGCTTATTTTAAGATCATGTCACTGCATCCTCGATACATCTCTTTTCTTTGGCAAGTTGCAGACTTGGGCAGTAGCCTAAATATGCCACCTCTTAGAGATGGAGCACGTGTTCTTATGAAGCTCATGCCACCAGGTAAAAATTTTATCCTGTTTTATCTTGTAATATCCTATATAATAATTTCTCACCTGTTACATAAAAATGAAGATGGGGAGTATTTTCCACTTTCTGGTAACTTACTGATACTGTAATTCATGACTGTTATCCTAATTAGGATTGTAAATGTATGTCCCAAATAGTTATTTCTTGTCGGTCATATAAAGTTGCATAGTTTGCAGTTGGTACTGAGGTTCAGTGCCACACTGCAGTTCAGTGCAGTGAAAATGGGGAGAAGCGTTGTATTTTGAAGTGGTTTTGTAGCACTGCTTTAGCAGGATCACTTTTGTACTGACAGAAATAATCATTGCAGAACACTTCATAGTCTGATCTTGTCTGTCAGTTACGGGTTTTTTTACTTTTCTGATACACTTAAAATTTTTCAGATTTATAATTGTAAATACTACTGGCTTGTTCTGGAGTAGTTTTGTTACAAAATGTTTATAAGTTGTGTTTTTATTGCAGATAACACTACGGTTGAGAAACTAAGAGCTATTTGTTTAGATCATGCAAAGCTTGGGGAAAGCAGCCTTAGTCCATCCCTTGATTCTCTATTCTTTGGTCCTTCTGCCTCACAAGTGCTCTATCTAACAGAGGTTTGTGATACTTTCCCTGTTCTTTAAAAATCTTCAACTCTCTTTGGCAATCCTTTCTGTAACATTATGGAAGCCTAAGATCAAATTCTGGTTTGAAATTAATAATTGAAAATCCTTAACGATTTACTGGAATAAACTGGTGTATGACCAATGCTGTCAAAGCATTGCTTGAGTAGTATTCCAACATAGTCTCATGTTCAATCATCTATATTCAAGCTAGTGCATTTCTGTTAGTTAACTCTGTGTTTTGTTCTGCAGGTAGTTTATGCCTTGTTAATGCCTGCCAGTGCACCTCTGGGAGAAGATGCCAGTGACTTCCAATACAACTTCTTAAAAAGTGGTGGTTTGCCTCTTGTATTGAGCATGCTGACTAGAAATAACTTCCTGCCAAATGCAGATATGGAAACTCGAAGGGGTGCCTACCTTAACGCTCTAAAAATAGCCAAATTATTGCTAACAGCAATTGGATATGGCCATGTTCGAGCTGTGGCAGAAGCTTGTCAGCCAGTTGTTGAAGGCACAAGTACAATTTCACCGGTAATATAAATCTTCCTTTCTGCAAATAGCAATGTACTCTGCTTTTTATATTGTCTGCAGCAACATCTGTCTACTCTCCAATCTCTTTGAGAGAGTTGCATCTCCAGAACTCACGGTACTTTCAGATAATGTTGTCTGATGATTCTAAAAAAGAGATCAACTTACTAAACAAATCCTGTTTCTTTCTGACTGTGGAAAAGTTAGGTGTGAGGTCCACTTGCTCTATATGTGATTTTCAATGGTTTGTGTGATTGTCAGGACAGGTAACTTTCCATTTTCAAGTACACCTATCCCATAAATGCAAATTCTGATTCTTTTTGAGCTGTTGAGTCTATTGAAGGATGTCCCTCTGAATTTCTTGTATCTCCTATATATGATTAGAGCATCAAACAACAGAACTGATGTTGAGTCATGCCAGCCCTTTTTCTACACAAAAATAAGTCCTTGGCTTACTAGATTGCTAATTCTGTCCATTGCTTGTAGGAAATTCTTGCAGAGAACAGCTAGGTACATTGCAAAGTTAAGTGTTGATAGTTGAAAGGTGTCCTACCCTAGGATTTCTCAGACTTGGAAAGGGAAAGTGTAACACAGGTGTTCTGAACTGTGATCTCACATGTCTATAGTAGTAGATTTTATGCATGTTTAATATGGCTAGTTATTTGTCCAGATGTAGAAAAACTATGTTGTGGGTCAAGATTTTATTTCTGCCCTCTTACAGTAGGCATACAGCATAGAACCCAAAAATTAAAATTTGCTTCTGTCCTTCTTGGACATTTGCTTCCAGGTATTCCAGCTATTTTTTATTTTTTCTTCTTTTGTGAGGTTCCATCCCAAGTAGTTGCTTGAGCTATCAACCTGTACTCAAGAATACATAGAGGGCCCCACTTCAGAGCACTTTCTTCCAGAATATTTACTAAGATCCATCTCTGAAGCAGAGAAGTACGTTCCCCTTAAGTCTGAAAAATAAATACCTGTTCTGGTTAGCTGCATCTGTTGGAAGATATGCGATTCATTCTTTGTCAAGGAAATCAAAACTCTTCACAGTTACAAAGAGGTGAAGATCCCTTTTCATGTCTCATGTTAGAATATAATAGAAACATCTTAAAGCAAACATGTTTGCTACCCTGTCCTTCATCTGTTTAAAATGAGTAAATTTTATTGCCCTGTTTTCTTATGATGATTATTCAAAAGGCAGTTTGGAACACAGATAACAACGGTTGAGTCTTGAAGTGCTGTTTGAAACAACAGTCTTGAAGTACTGTTTGAAACAGATTTATGCTGACCACTTAGGAGGCAGTAACATTTGTCCATGACTGCTGACATTCACTGTTCAGTGTTGCAAACATCTAACTTTACTATTAACTGATTTGTTGGAAAAAACATGGTTATTCTTGCTGTCGTCATCCTGTTTGAAGGACTTTGGTCCCAAGCTTACACCTTGGGATAGAGGTGAGATTTGTAAATACCTTTCATCTATCTTATCTAAAGCATAAGTACCTTAGCATAACTTTCTGTCTTGGCTTTCCATCAGTACTTAAGACAATGAGGTAACCAAAATTATGTGTCTGCGGTCCTCCAGTTATCGGTCTGCTGCTGTCACTAGGACCTTTTAAATTTTTATTTTCCTCCTTGCTTTCATAGAAAGTTGAATCAATACTGTTGTTAAACATAGTATTCTGGTACATAGATCCTGATTTGCCCCATATATATTGTGTTTGATCATTTACAGCCCACTTCTGATAGCTAATTGACTGTGTAAGCTCTATTAGTCTTCAGTGGGAGGAGTTCTGTAATTTTGCTCCCCGAATCAAGTGTTTTAGTGAAGCTGACAAAGCAAAGGGATATGACCAGTGCCAGGTGTTACAGAACAACTTCACAGTATGTCTTTTGAGCAGCATTTGAGACAGGTTTTTTGGATTAAATGGTACTAGAAAATGAAGAAACTCTTTTGTACAAGAAGTTTTAACTTGTAACCACAGCACACAGTCTTTTCAAGCAAGGTTGTCTATGAGAAGGAAACAACCATTTCAGATTTGAACTGTCAAAACTGTGAAGCTCTGTCAGCCCAAGGAGAAGGAACTCCGCTCAAACCAATACAGAAAAGATAAAAACTTGTCTTGCTGTTGTTTCTGTTGTGAAAGTATGATAAAGAACAGGAGGGATAATTCAGAACAGAATTCTTCAATAGTGCTCTAACTCAAATGTTTAAAATGTACCTAACTATAATGAACACTGCAGCTGTCTTCTGTCTGGACACTATTAGCTCATGCAGAGGGAGACCCATTGTTTTAGCAAACCCTTTCTTTCCTACATCAACAGAAAGGGAAGGAGGCATTGTAATTCTAAACATTCTATTAACTTGAAATAATCTGATCAATAAACAAATGCCCAAACCTAAGTAGTTTTGAGCAAGTGCCTCTCCTCTTAACTACTTGTACTCTATGGTTGTACACTGTAGCATACAGTGTCTTGAGATGTGATGATATCTATTTGAAAATGAAGGGGCTTATTTTTCTTGGTGTTTGCAGTTTCTGTAAGTACTTTTCCTTCCAAGGTCTTACCTACTTCTACCAAACCTTTCCAGGTAACTTTAGATTTTCATATCTTCCTGTTTTCTTTTTTCCATGTAAAAATAAGTATGAGAAATACTTTCTTCCAGATAAACCAGGCTACGCATGACCAGGCAGTGGTGCTACAAAATGCCCTACAAAACATTCCTAATCCAACTTCAGAATGCATGCTAAGAAATGTAGCAATACGTCTTGCACAGCAAATATCTGATGAGGTTAGTGAATTCCTTTCTGTATCACCTTTTTTCCCTGTAGTATCTTTTTTTTTAAAGTCCCTAAATTTATTGCTTTGTAAGACATGGATTTTCCTTCTAAAATGTTATGAAACATTTTAGGTGATGTTCATATGGTTCATAAGCTGTTAACTAATTAAAAGTAATGAATTGTTTCCGTATGCAATTATGAAATTCAGTGTCTAATAGCATAAAGAGGCTTAAGTGAACTAGGCAAGGTCTGTACCAGCTCTTTAATGGATTGTGAATATTGATCTGACACTTAGATCAGAACTTTAGACATTTGATGTAATAGATTTAAAGAAGTTAATGGGTATTTTGAAAACATTTTTGTGATACTTTCTTCTTTTTTTTGGTCCTTTTTTGTTTTGGTTTCTGAGTAACATTCTCTTCCTGAAGAGAAACACAGAAAAGGGGGGGGAGTTTTTAAATTTTGAGCGTGATTTTTAAATGCTGAGGGATAAAAGTCTCAAATTATTGCCAGTGTATCTTTATATATTGAAAATGCGTTAATGATACAAGTGAAAAATTGGATCGTGGAGCTCAGTAGGGTTAAATAATGCGCTTTGCAAATATAATAGTCTTATCCGTATAGTACTGTATGGTATGACCAAACACCATTTGGATTTGGAATTATGAGTCATGTTAGTGAATACATTAGTGAATTCTGCTGAGTTCAGTAGAAGCTAAAATCGGAACTACTGCAACTTCCTCTTCCATGGTGAATTGGGATCATTCAGTTTCCAGTGTGGAAACAGTGAATATTTTTTTTTCTACTCTATAGAATCTCTGGAAAGCTATCTCCAAAACATTCGAGGTATCTAAATAAAAGTAGTTGTGTATGATCATCTTAATGTTGAAAAGTACACTCTTTCTTCTGAACAAAGAGCAGTCTCTAAAGAAAGCACAATGTACTAAACTGCAAGACTGAACCATCTGCCTTCCATTAGTGGTGGTATTGGATCCATAGGTGGCTGTATGTGTAAAATCAGCCAGTTGAACTCTGATATAATTAAATTCGTTCCACAGAAGAAATGTCTTTTGAGGTGAGGTATGAAGAAGGGTTTTCAATTGTGCCTTTGTCCTTTTTGGAGGACTTCTAATAAATAAATAAATAGTTTTTCTTTCACCAGGCACATCAAAGCAAACAAAACCTGAATTTCTTTAACAGTATTGCTGTTAAAGTATTGTCTGTAATTTTCTGAAATTATGAAAACTGCTGTAGATCTAAATTTCATATGTAGTGTAGTTAGCCTTGAAAAGGCTTTTTTTTTTTTCCTTGCTTTCAATGTTTTGATGGTCAAAGACTCTTTTCAGCTGAACTCACAATTTTTAACAAAATACATCTGACATGGTTTCCCTAGGCCAGACAGAAGACTACAGCATGGAAAGAAATCTTTCACCTTTTTAAAAAATTTTGATACTTCAAGATTTTAAAACTACAATGAGATTTAAAAAAAAAAAGTTCTTTTTCTGTGTGACAATTTTTTTTGTGATGCTGTTACTGCAAGGTTGCTTTGCTTGTGGCAAAGGTGAAATACCTATTATTTTTCTTGTAACTACTGTTAATGTCTATATCAGTAGCAAGAATGCACATTGTTCAGGTTTCCTGATGCAGCTAGCTTATTAGTTAAGCTTCTTAGAGTCTCCTTTTTTAAGTCTGAGCATTAGAAAAATGAAATTTGAAATTTTTGAGAACCATCTACCATCTACTTTTAAAGATTGCCTATTTTTTGGACAGTTCTACTTTGAATATAGACTCCAGATAGGTTTGGGGTTTTTTTGAAAGTTGATGCAAACTATAAATAATGGCAGTTGTAGTATGTTTTGTAGTATATGTATATCAGTAGAAACTATTGAATGTTAACTCAGACCATGCCCAAAATACTGAAGAGTGATTCTGCATTCATAAGATACATGATCTGTGTTCTTATTAATTTTAAACCCTGTATAACTTGAATATAGAACAATCCCTTTATATATTAATCACATACTTGATAAGCGTTAGTTTGTCTAGCTAGCCATCAGCTAGCGCAATCAATATCATGGCAGGGACAAACCCTAAAATAACTTCAACTTGTTACATTGCTTAAGAGGCTAGCTGCCTTCCAGATGCATGCTTGGTGGTTTGTTGGGTTTTTTCCCCAAATCAAGAATGTTTTAGCATTGAAGTTGGTAGTTTCTGCTAAATCTTACTCAGAATCAAAAAGTTGCTGGTTATTTATCAAACATGCTCACTTTCTTGTAATTCCTTGTAGCATTATGATTTAAGATTCTGTAATATATCTAACATACATGCTACTTGCTATTAAAAAATGAAATATTACATAAATGAAATACAAATGCTTTTCAAGATACATCATCTTTTTTTTCTATTTAAGGAAAAATTCTTTGTTAAATTTTAAACTTTCTATAAAATACATTTATGAGAGTTTAGAATCCATTATAATGTTATTTGCAACTGCATTTTAACGTTGCTTTGGTTTATTTCTCTTTTTTTCAGGCTTCAAAATACATCCCTGATATCTGTGTTATTAGGGCAGTACAAAAAATTGTTTGGGCATCAGGTTGTGGGTCAGTTCAGCTGGTTTTCAGCTCAAATGAGGAAATTAGTAAAATCTATGAAAAGGTAAGAATTCCTAAGCAACTTCTTTTTTATATAGCTGTTCCTTTGTTTACAAAAGGGACAGTGTCAACCAGGTCAGGCTTAGAGTGTGTGATGAGCTTTTATGTAGGTATCTTGGTGATGATGTATTTTGGAGTCTAGTATGTGTCAGTTGTCATATCACAGTTTAATTTTTCTATTCCAAATTCCTTTTCTCAGTAACTATTTAATTGTAACTTGAATCTGGTGTCAGTTCAAAAATGCACCAGTTCTGTAAGCTGCTGTAACATGTTTTCAGCCCAGTTAGATTCCGTATCTAAATAAGGAATAAGCATTTCTTGCAATGCTAATTTTTCTAGTCTTCAAACTTAAAAGGTTTACTCTACAGAAGTTGTTTTAAAGCATATGTGCAGTCTAGAATGAGAAACAAGAGCTAATTGATCTGAAATTAGCACTGAAGCACTGGTAAAACAAAATAATTGCTAATCCTGTATGACTTTTTTCCTTCTATTATGTAGATACATAAAACATCTTCGTGGTTTCACATGTAGTTTATGCAAATACTTTGGAGTTGGGGGTTATATATTGGTATGTTATCACACACTTTGTGTTTAACAAATGTTGCTTACAGTTATAGGAAATAGTAATCTGTATTTTGGTAGTGATTTTAAAAAATATTTTTTTGTTCTCCAAACATCTTCTCTTGTTTGTCGCGTAAAATCAAGTTTAGTACTCATCAATACTTACCTCAGAGTAAAAGGGAAAGGAATATATAGGGAGGTTTTATTCTTGGTGTATTGGCTGTTGTGCTTAAATGATCAATTAGAGGAAGAATATTTACTTCAGCAAAATGCAACACTTCCATTTAGTTTACATAGTGGTATAATGGCATCTGCTTCTATTGCTGTGAGAATGGCTTCGTCATGAAATAACTTGAGGTTTTTTTGGTTGTTTGGTTTTTGTTTTTTTTTTTTTTTTTTGAGGGGATAAACTTGCATATAAAACATGGTTTAGTTAGTGTGATAGTCCAGGCACGTGGAGGTGTGCTCTTATATGTATACATTAGATGTTTCAAGAGCAGTAGTGCACTAGAGAAAATAAACCTAAAGGAAAATACACCTAAATGTTCTTTTCTGACATTTTTCTGGGTGAAAATTGTACAGTTAAGTTTTGTAAAAATACTTTCAAACAATTGAAGTTATAAAATAGGTGGAATTTAAGCTGATAAGCATTATCAGTCATCCTTCAAAGTTTTTTTTTGTGTGTGTCTTTTTTTTTTATTATTCTTTTTGACACTTATATGGACATTTGTAATAAACGGCAGCTGCATTTGGTTTATGCTAGGCAAAAGGGAAATAAAAATTGAAGGGAAAAATTGGAAACTAAAAAGGAAGAAATTGCAGAAGTAATAAGAAGGGGGAATAAAGTACACTTTGTTAAAATAACATTAGAAGAGAGGAAAGTATTGCAGAAATAGAGGAATATGATGTAAGAAAAGACATGTTCTTAATTTAAGAGAATTGCGTTTGGTTATAGATGAGAGGAAGTAACTCCTGTGATAGTTTTATAGAGATTGAATATACCAGTGACTGGCAAACACTGACTTAGAGGAAAAAGTATTTTAAGAAAAATGCTTTCAATTTTCTAAGTTGACCACTAAATTTAGACTTCTAACTCATAGGTTGTAGGAGCATTTTACTAAGTCTGTGGGGTAGAGATTTGTCATTAAATGTTAGTTTAAGAACAAAAGCAGACTGATTTTTGTGGAATCAGGAATGACATGTCAGGATTCCTAAAAGCATCAAAGGTAGCTGTGGTAAATGTTTTTTTAAGAGGCACTTCAGAGTGGTCCCATCAAGTATGACTTCTGAAAGAATGTTGTGAGCACTTCAAGAAGCTTCTGAACTGAAGTGGTGAATTCAATTAAACTTTAAATTCAAGATAAATTATTTTGAGAGCATAACTTTTATGGAATATCTTCTGCCTCCTGCTTCAAAAAATTCTGGTATGGGAGTCCTCTCAGTGGTTGAAGATGACTGTGTGCAACTTTCAGTGGTGTCAAACTGCCATTTCCTTATTAGCTCAGAGAAAGCCCATACCCACCTGAAATACTGCAAGTACGCTGCTTGTACAGACCCGTCAGCTCTTGGTGTCTGAGTATAGGAAAGTACTTTGTTGAGTATAAAATGCACTTTGCCTTTCTACTAGATCCCTGCACCCAAGCGGAAATAACTTTCTTTTCTAAACAGGGCTTCAGTGCAGAGCAGGTGCAGTCCTGAACTTGTTGAAAGCGTTCTGCTTTTACTTTCATATCTTGAGATGTGTCAGAACTACCACATCCTCCCGCTGCAGTGGTAGTGACTGTCTCTGATTTTTAGGTGTTGTGCAAAGACAAAATAGTGTCTGTTGCCAGACTGAGACGTACTTTGTCCTCTTCTGCTGCTGTTTACAATTAGTTATCTCTTCTGCATTGTAATCCCTTCTTTCTGCCTACTTAATCTTGGTACCTTTCCGTATATAAAACAAATACTTAATTTAGGCCTCTAGTTAATGTTGCTAACCTGCAGCCATGATTACTGATGAATTAAGATTGAAACCTGCTCACATTCAGTTTCTTCAGAACTTCAAGCTAATTAATTTTGGCTTAGATGGAGGAGAGGGCTTGCTTTTATTCTCAAAGTATTTATTTTGGAAAAATGTACCAAAATCAACGCACTTGATTCAAGTGTTTAATTGAAAGAGTAACCTATGTACCAATTAGAAATACTATCCTATTTCAAAAATCACCACAGCAACTATGTTTGAAATTTGGTTCAGCTGTTTCATGTTTCTGAAAAATAGTGAAATGCTGAATAAATTCTACCAGTATTAAGAAGCTTTTGGTCAAATAAGTTGTGAGTATCAAAACTTTATAAAACTGGACTTCTTGATGAATTATACAGCACTATAGCCTTTCTCTGTTTAAGTAGTAACTGTTTCCAAAGCTTTGAACTCCAGGTTCTGAGTAGTAAAGAAAAACATCTTATTTAAAAATCAAAAAAACAAACAAAACCCAAATACAAACCAACAAAAAACCCCAACAGTACTAACTGATGTAACTTTTGCCTACAAGCTTCCTATTTAACTTCTGGCTCCTTAAGTTCATGCTTGGAATCTTCCTTTGAGAAGCACAGTACTGGAAGTTCAGGTCATCCCACATAGTGCTTTGAATCACATCTGAGTGGAGTGCATAGAATACTTGGCACTGATAATCACTTAGTATACAAATTTGTGGTTTGTGTTTGTATTTAGTGTATAAACCTTGGAGCCAGTTGGGTTTCTCAGGATTTTTTTCTGTACCCACTTTGTGCTCTCTTGTTTATTTTCACAGACAAATGCAGGAAATGAACCAGACATGGAAGATGAACAAGTTTGCTGTGAAGCATTGGAGGTGATGACCCTGTGTTTTGCTTTGATTCCAACGGCACTGGATGCACTCAGTAAAGAAAAGGCATGGCAGACGTTTATCATTGATTTGCTATTGCACTGTCACAGCAAGTAAGTTTTGGTGGTGTTTCGGGGTTTTTTTTAATCACATATATTAATTTTGAATTGTAAAATAATATAAAGCCTAAACGCAGAGCAGTGACTTCTTATTTAAGTGATTTTTTCCTGCAGTTGTCTTAACTTATTGCTTAGCAATATAAATCTGTAATTTGGATACCTATTCTAAAGTGGTAGCTATATCAGTCCCATCTTCTTCGTAGTCAGGAGGATATTGTCAAGCCAGATGGATGCCTGATAATGTGCTCCTGATGGCTTTAGAACAATTTACTTAGAATAAAATAATAGATATTTATGTTTTTCAGAAATTATGTGAATACTTGCTACATTAGAATATTTAAGTGACTTAGGTATAGAAGAACTTTCCTATAGTTTTTCTGGTAAGTAAAGACAAGATACAGTAGTAGCAGTTTGAGGAGAGGGGAAAGTTAAGATTTAATCCTCTGTTTTTCTTGCACTGGAGTGGTACACTTGTGACTTTTCACGTGACTCACATGTTTTACACAGAGCTGTCACACTGGAGCTGTCACCTGATGCAGTAGCAGCGTCTTGGAGGAAACCTTAGCACTGTTGGGGGACAGATGGACAGGGAAAACCAGTAGGAGCTGCTAAGAGCGATGTGGTTTGGTTGCCCTGCAGTCCTGTCATAGGGTTCAGGGATCTCTTGTTATGTCCAAGCTGTTCCTACAGATCTCCTTAGACAGCATGTGCACAATACAGCATCTGTATGATGCGTGTCTTGTGACTTTTATCCCATCTGAAATTATGATGGAAGTATTGGGGTGTGTATTTTTAGAAGCCATCCAAGTGGAAAGTTTTTATATGTTGTTACTGAACTTAGTTACCAGTGCTTTGAACTGTTACTAAAAATTTAATTCGAGTTTTGTAAGATATCTCTGCTGTTGTTCCATGAATATTTTAACTTTTCTTTGAGAAACGACAGTGATCAGAAATTAGTGAAGTTGTCTAAGCCTTTCAGTACATTTTAAATGAAGTCAGATTGTGGTGCTCTCAGATGAACAGGGTCAGAATTTCAGCACCATGTTTTGAGTTTTTTACTTTTCTGGATAAAACAGGTTAAAAAGTCTTATGTTCAGGAATATTGACCATAAAAAAGGATCAATAGTATCATCAGAGTATCTCTTTACAATGAACTATTTGCACACATTGGTGAAACCATGGAGTGTTATTATCAGAATCCCACAAGGTTTATTAGTTTGCAACCTGTGGTATAGGATGTCAAATTTTCAGCTTCACTGAAGCTTGTTATCGCTTAAGTTAGAGAAGTTTAACAAAACATGCTGAAAAATGTATGTTGTAATTTTACACATTAAATGAAATGAGCTGTCTTTCACTGTTTTTGGTAACTTTCAAGGCTGATGAGTAAGAAATCACTAACTTTTATTTTTAAAACTGTCAACAGTTGATATCAAGTTACTATTTTGTGACAGTAAGTGTACGTTGGCCACATGTCGAATTTGGAGTACCAGTACAGCTGAATAGCATGGGCAAGTGTCAGTGCTGCCCCATCCTTTGATTTTTGATGTGGGTCTGAAGATCTATCAGATTTGTGGCTTTTTTACATGATCTTAATTGTACAAATATAAGTAATGGGTGATAGTTTTTATAATAAATTTCACTGTAGTTATCTGACTTTCTGGCATTGTATTTGGAATTTAAGTGACATTTCTCAGGTGTTCACTAGCATTTGTTTGTATTTCAGTTAGTGTTTGGTATCAACACTTGTTACCACTCTTTCAGTCTTTGAAAGCTGCAGATGCTCTTTGTGAGGATTTTTCTGTTCTGGTCATATTTCCTTAAGGAAGTGAACTCTTGGTTCAAATTGGGAACTTCTAAATCTATAAGTCATAAACAGTTTAGTCTCTGAATTTCATTGTGCAGGTTCCATCTAACAGTTTGTGATGGAGGTAGAATGTCTTTTTAGCAAAACCTACAGTCTTGATTTACAGATGGCAATATCTGTCATGGTCTTGCCAGTCTCTTCCAATGGTTACTCTTCTTGCTGATTTGAGCTTTGTTGACTGAATTTGAATCCCAACTATTTCATATTGTTATGCTTAGTGAATAGTTGACTGTTGTGCTTTTCTTCCTAAAATATTGGAAGAAACTAGATGTGTCCCCAAGCTGGGGCTTCTCTTGCCACGTGTTTTGTTGGCATGTCAGCGCAAGTCTGAACAGCAGTGGCTTAATTTCCCAGGTATGTTAGCTTTTTGCCCGTTAAAAATGAGAGTAGCCTTAATGGATGGGGTTTGTTTGGGTTTTTTGTCAGAGGGGATAAAATTTTTACGGGCTTCTCTTGTCCAAGTGGACTGCTGCTCGGCTCCTTATCTCTGCTTTATTTCTCCACCAAATACAGTCAGTATAAGAAGCTAACCGTTGAGCTCTTTTCTCTCATATGCTTGTAAAAGTTCCGATATATATGATAATCTCACTTAGAATGCAACTGTTCATTGTTACATAATAGAATAGCATAAACGTGAGTAGAAATGGAAGACTGCTTTGAAAATGAAGACAGTGAAGTTGAACTAAGCTAAAAAAAAAAGTTCCTCTTCTGAATTAATGTGGAAACAAATTAGTGTTTGCAGTGCAGAGAAAGTTTAGCAAATATCAGACAGAATTCTGAATATCCTTCCATTTTCAACTATTGTTCTCTAATCTCCTCTTCTCAACCAGAGAACAATGTAAGCAAAAATATGCATGTGAGAAAATGTGTTTGGTGCACCATAAAAGACAAGGAAGATGATCGAGTTCAGATCTCACAAATATGATCTTTCTGGAAAAGATCTGATGGATTGGTGGGGTTTGTTTGTTTCTTTCAGAGGTTGAGATTGTATGGAACTTCTGCTGTTTCCTCATAGCATAACCATGCTACCTATAAACTGAGAAACAATGCAAAATATTTAATACTAAATACTAGAGCAGTTCTTACTCTCCAAGGTAATTGATTTTATAGTGGTGACCCCTGAATACAAGACTGGCTTAGTCAACAGTAGATAGCTGAACAGTTAGTCCTAAATGATCCAGGTATGCCGCTGATGGCTGCAAGTGTTTGGTGGTCATACATACGTGGCCCAAATAAATAAAAATTCTTACTGCCCATGTAAAGCAATGGCACTTACACCCATTGAAGAGGCTGACTTCTGTTAACTAAACAAATCTGTATCCTGGAGCTATCAGTAGGAGGGGATTCAGGTTGCCTGCCTTAATGGAGGCATTTGGCCTCCAGCTGTTTCACTGGGTGAGTGTGAGTTCATCATGCAACTCGTGTCCTAGCTGCCAGCTCTATGCTGTTGTCATGGTGTCTAACATGGCACTAGATGCCTGCATTTAGGCAGCTGCATCCCTCCCATGGTTCCTTAAGAGCTCTTAGATTGTTATAGCCTTACGAAAATATAATACTTGTGTTCAAATACTGCATACTCCTTAGAGCCATAACAATGTGAAGTATGTGTTTCCTTGGTCACGTTTCTCACTTTAGGAAAATACCACCTTTATCTATTTCATTCTGCCTTTAAGTGTGTGAACCTGAAAAGTGTCTATGTGATGTGTCCCAAGCAGTTGAAAGGTTGCATCTTAAAAGAAATTTCTGTGAGAACTTTTATGAAAATGTCAACTCAGCCATCAGGTCCCGTAAAATGTCAATTATTATTAAGAACAAAACAGACCCCCTCCACCCCACAGTCTTCTGCAACTCAAAGCAATGTAGTAGAACTTGCAAAGATCAGAGAACAGTGACAAGGGAGATCAAAGCTCTGAAATGACTTCCATCTGAGGAACAGCTGAATAGCTTGGGGCACTTCGTATTGGAGAAGAGATAAATGGTTGGAGGAGAATACCACAGAGACCTTTAAAATGAGAAGTAGCAAAGGGAGAATAAAGAGAGAAGAGTGTTTCTTTGTATAAGAACTTCTTGAGCATAACATTTAAGCAGTGTAAACCTTCAGTTTGGAAATAGTTTGAGGGGTTCTTTCATTAATTTGTCCAGTGAGGGCTATGAAATACTGCTTTTGGTAGTCTTCCTGAACCACAAATTGTTAGAAGCTGAGAGAATGTTCTGGAGAAGTGTCACTGCATGCTTCCCTCTTCTTGTGCACTTTCCTAGGTGTATACCAGAGACGGGGTGCTCAGCTAGGTGCATCTTTGCTCTGACCTCATGGTCGTTCTTGCGTGTCTTTGAAGCACAGTTAACTGCACATGAAAGAACTCTGAACAAAATAGGATTCTTTTGTGTGTGCTTTCCACAGTGATCTCATGGGCAGAAAACAATGACAGCCACACCAAAAAGACACTGTAAAATTTGGTTTCTTATGTGTTGAGATACTTTCATAAAACACAGCATTCATTTATATTCTCTCCTCATCCAAGCAGAGTTGTTTCTAACAGTTTTTACAAGATAGAATGCTCAGACAATTAATCTTACAACTTGAAAGAATAGGGTTTGCCTTAGATTCTGCGCCCCCCCCCCCCCCCCCCCCCCCCCTTAAACTTATCCATTCCCACATTATTCCGGTGGTTAGATTAAGTTCTTGGATGGAAAATTTCCTTTAATTCTAGCCACTTGAATTTTCAGGGGGTCATCTTTTCTCATTTCTTACTAATGATAAATTTTGATCAGTTCATAGATGCTCAGCAAACTGCTGTAGTGATACATAAGAACAGTTTTACTAGGGTAGTTCTATTTTGTCTTTCAGGCACAACTGGTGCTTGATTAGAAAAAACAGAAAAATTTATTTAGGGTTGCAAATTGTGTTATGCAATATTTGCTGGCAGTTGCGATAGTTTAGTGGTTAGGTGCTGGTAAGTTTCTTTTTCTTTTACCTTTAAATATTTCATTTGTGGAACAGGTTTTGTAATAGTAATTCACGTGTCTAAAATTGCACTGCAAGGAGAAACAATCTGATGGGTAGTGAATAATTAAAGTATTCCCATTTCTTACATTATGTGCCGTTTTAGAAAATGACATTAAGCAGATAAGCACGAATTCAATTGTTTTTTTTAATGTCCTGTTTGGATAGGGAGATTGAATTTAATGTTTCTATTGAATGATTTCCAGAACTGTTCGTCAGATGGCACAGGAGCAATTCTTTTTAATGGCTACGAGGTGTTGCATGGGACAGAGACCTCTCCTCTTCTTCATTACCCTGCTGTTTACTGTTCTAGGGGTAAGTTTTTAGAGGTAAAGGCTTCAGTACAATGTGAATTTCTGTACAAAGTAGTAAGACAAAATATCTGCAAGAAAAGGCAAATTGCTGTTAACAACAGTCACTAAAATACAGATTCCTTTTGACCTGTAGGCAAGCAGTACAGTCGATTTCTATTTGAATTAGATGAGGGGGGAAAGGACTTTTTTGCATCTTCTGATAAGAACATGAACAATAAGCTTTAATATATGCATTTGATCTTCAGTGAATGCTAACCTTCAAGTAAAAAGCATCAGCAGATTAGATAGATACCTGCAGTTACTGCCGCCTTTTACCGTGCCTGCCAGGGCTTTTCAAATCTGCATGCTTGTGGCTCTCTTGAACATTTGATGACTTCACTGTTTGTTTCTCATTCAGGTATAGAAATTGCTACTAAAATAGTTCAGAAGTCATTCATTAACAGCTAAATACAATTGTAGACTTCTAAAAGACTAAAAATTACCTTACACTTCTTTTCTTTCATATTTACTGCCAGTTTTAGGGAAGATATGTTAGTGTTTGCACTATAAGTAGAAGTGTGTATGAATTCTCTATTATTTGTTTTTGGTTTACATAGAGTACTGCAAGAGAGAGAGCTAAGCATTCTGGAGACTACTTCACTCTCTTAAGACATCTTCTTAATTATGCTTACAACAGTAATATTAATGTACCCAATGCTGAAGTTCTTCTCAATAATGAAATTGACTGGCTTAAAAGGATTAGGGTAAGTTTTAGGATCAATTTATTTCTGACAGTCAGCTTTTTGCTGCTTTGTTGTAAAGTACAGTTTTAAGCTTGGTAAATGTATATTATTTAGAGTATCCTAACTTTCTCTTAAATGGCAGGACGAAGTAAAAAGAACAGGGGAAACAGGTGTTGAAGAAACTATCTTAGAGGGACACCTTGGAGTAACAAAAGAGTTATTAGCATTCCAGACACCTGAGAAGAAATACCATATTGGTTGTGAAAAAGGAGGTGCTAATCTCATTAAAGTAAGTTCAAGTTTTTTGACCTATGGAATTTTGGGGGGTTTTTGTTGGGTTTTTTTTGTTTTTTGTTTTGGTTTTTTTTTTTACTATCAATAGCTAAAAAGGAGCTTTGCATCTTGTGGTCTGTAACCATAAAAGGTCCCAATTTAACTGTTTGACAAGGACTTTTAATTGGAGCTTAATGTTTTCTTTAAAAATAATTTTTAAAAAAAATTACGTTTCATTTGTAAGAGTACTTAACGTTCTCATTCTTCAGAACCACTGCGTATGGAATTGCTGTGACCTCATGAGCTGTTATGCAGAGACTTGGCAAACATCACACAAGGATATTGAGCTAGATACAGGATAGTCCTGTACAGGACTGCTTGCTTTCATTACCCCTGTATTGTATTTTCTCCACATGTTCTTAATTAGTGCTATTAATGTGTATGGCAGGTTTGAACAAATGCATGACATCTGAGTGTCTCTTTAATCAGATGTGTTTTCTTTGTACCTCTGATATTATATAGCAGGAATATTGGTTTTTTTCAGCACTAATTGATAAAGAGCTTTGTAGGTAATACTGGTTTGGCAAAACAAAATTTTTACCAATCAAGAATAATACAGATTTATTTTTCACTTGCAGTGGTGGTGAGGGTTTGCAGGGAACCACTTTAGAGTGGAGTTACTCTGTTCTAAATTTAAAAGCTTTTTATGGTGTTGGTCTCAATTTTAACTCTTGGATTTTTTAAGTACTCCTCTGGTTCTCAGAAGTTAATTTATGTAATAACTCTTATTCTGTTATAAAATGGTGTGCATTTCTATGGTAACAGCTGATTTATTTTCTTTTTTTTCAGGAGTTGATAGATGATTTCATCTTTCCGGCATCCAATGTTTATCTACAATACATGAGAAATGGAGAATTGCCTGCTGAGCAGGCCATACCAGTCTGTAGTTCACCAGCTACTATTAATGCTGGCTTTGAACTACTAGTTGCACTAGCAGTTGGATGTGTGCGAAATCTCAAACAGATAGTAGACACCTTGACTGAAATGTATTACATAGGTACAGCAATCACTAGTATGTAATATTTTTAATTATCTATTTTCTACTTTTTAATGTATATATTATGTATAGATTTTGTTTATATTATCAACTGACTAGAGGCTGAGTTTTTTCGTTTGTGGTTTGTTTGTGGCTGCTTTTTTCAGGCTGTCAAAATCTAGAAAAGTTTGTCAGTGTAGCCTTTATGCAGTAAATGGACTGACGTGCATAACATGGTTGCATCAAAGTTCCAGCCCCAGTCACTTACCCAGTCTGACCCTTCCTACCCCAATCTCTGGCTACTCGCCTTTGTCCTTACCAGCTCCCAGGAACCTCATTCTGTCTGTATCACCTACTGCTGTCTCATTGTTTCAGGCTCTGCCTAACCAATCCCAGAACCTCATCAGGTATCTTCAGCTTAGTTTTAGTGCCAGTCTCTTGGTTGCTCACCTAATTTGTCATCATTGTCCACACACAGACACAGGTCCACTGTCCTGTTTCCCTTTTTAGTTCTGTACTCATTCTCTGCTTGTCACAGTCCTTTCTCAAACGTTTGTTCTCTCAGTTTTGGCCTTGTCTCAGCACAGCTCTGCACTTAAAGAATTTTCTCCTTCTCACTGGAGAAAGATTATAGCAATTGCAGTATGTACAAAAACTTGCAAATGTGTTTCAAAAGCTGATAGTCAAATGAAACTTGGGCTAATTTTCACAAGGATGGCAAAAGGCTCATACTTAACACAGATTTTGTTATCAGTAAAAGGCATGTAAGACTTTCTTGAACAAACAGGAGCATATTTTCTGCAGCCCTAAATGGAACAGCTAAACCATTTTGGCTGTAATATTAACAGGGAAAGGAAAAAAAAAAAAAAAAACCAAGCAAACCCAAGCTCATATGGGAAGAAAGGCTGGGAGAGTTGGGGTTGTTTCAGCCTGGAGAAGGGGTCTCCGGGGAGATCTTACTGTGGCCTTTCAATACTTAAAGGGGGCTTATAAGAAAGATGGAGAGAGACTTTTTACCAGGGCCTGTAGTGACAGGACAAGGGGCAATGATTTTAAACTGAAAGAGGGTAGATTTAGATTGGACATAAGGAAGGAATTCTTTACGATAAGAGTGGTGAGACACTGGAACAGGTCGCCCAGAAAAGTTATGGATGTCCCATTGTTGGAAGTGTTCAACACTTGGTTCAGCAAGGTTGGATGGGGCTTTGAGTAACCTGATCTAGTGAAAGATGTCCCTGCCCATGGCAGAGGTTTGGACTAGATGATCTTTAAAGGTCCCTTCCAGCCCAAACCATGTGTGATTTAACAGAATGTTTAAACTGGTAGAGTTTAGCAAAACTATAAGCAACTAGAAGTAGTATCCCATAGTGGGAATGTGTCCACTACCTCTCACAATGGCAGTGCCACTTGCCCAGTTGGTGGTGTCAGTGAGTCATTTGAGGTTTTTCAATCTCTTCCTGTTCTGTTCCATCTCAAATGAACAAATGAAAAGGGCAGCTTTACGGTTTCCCCCTCTGCCTCATCCTTTTTTCTTCACCCTTTTCTATTGGGAAGTAGTGTATTTCTTATCACCTCACGATTAGAAGGATTTTGTGGCATTTCCTTCGCTCAAGTATTTGATAAGCATGATAGAACACCAGATGTCCATTGTATGTCAGACAGAAGAGAGAACACATGTATGAACTGTGCATGATGTGTGTTCCATATACCAAGTAAAGCTTGCTTGTAAACATGCATGCTCTCTTACTTTCTTTTACATCAGAATTTTTTGTGTTAAAACCACAGAACAACAGGTTAGCGTAGGAAACCTGTGATCATAAATGTACTCTGAAGAGATATGAGAGGTCTGAGGAAGAAGACTCAGGAGAGAAAAATCTATCGCAAGTCATATAGATAGCATTGTCTAAAACTGTTTCCCATCCTGGCAAGGAAAAGTGAGGCATAAGTGAAATATTGTAATTTTTAAAGGATTATAAATTTGTGAAAGGCCTATAAATGGTTATATATTCTAGATTCATTCAACTGAATTCTTCAGCTAAGAAACTTGCTGGTATTGAGGGAAGACTTCTGTTTGATACATAAATAGGCTGAATTTTTGTCTGGCCACCTCTTTAGTTATGCAATAGAAGAAAATGGTGTAATGTGAAGATTACAGATAGAACTATCATTCATAGAAGTTGTGTTAATTTTAGCAATTAAGTTTTCTGGTGGAACATTTCTTTTATTAAACTGCAGTGTGATACACTAATTTTATGCAACTGCCCTTTGTACTGCATTGATGGTCTAATTAATTTATAACAAAATAGTTTCCTAATCACATTCTGCTATTTTCTTTTAGCTTGTGAAGCGCTTACAGAATGGGAGTATCTACCACCTGTTGGGCCTCGACCACCAAAGGGATTTGTAGGACTGAAAAATGCTGGTGCCACTTGTTACATGAATTCAGTCATTCAGCAGCTGTACATGATTCCAGCCATCAGGAATGGGATTCTTGCAATTGAAGGCACAGGCAGTGATGTAGATGATGACATGTCTGGGGATGAAAAGCAGGACAATGAGGTAAATTTAATTACGTAGAACTTGCTTATCTTTAAAATAGAATTCTTTTTATGAAAAAGGTATAACAAATTTAAGGTGCTAATCGCTTTGCTTTCCACTACTAGCAGTGGGGACAATAGCATAATATTTCTTACTTGAATAGGCTCGCTGCCAGGGAGGCAGTTCAAAAGATCCAAGTAGTGGAGTTTGCAGACTTCCTCCTCATGGATTTGTACTTGAAAGCACTGTACACCACTTCTGCCACAAGAACTCTGTTAATGCATACAAAGACGTTCTTTTTTTCTTCAGATGAGAATATGAAACACCTTAGATTGTTAAATTAAACAAGGGATCCAACTAGCTATGAGACAGCTACATATCAAAGTTAATTGCACAAATTTTCTTCTGCTTTTCAGAGCAATGTTGACCCGCGAGATGATGTGTTTGGTTATCCACATCAGTATGAAGACAAACCAGCACTGAGTAAAACAGAAGATAGAAAAGAGTACAATATTGGAGTTCTGAGGCATCTCCAAGTAATTTTTGGTCATTTAGCAGCTTCCAGGCTACAGTACTATGTACCAAGAGGGTTTTGGAAACAATTTAGGTAAATAGAAAATTTACTATTGATGTCTGTTCACTGGACCACTGAAATGCAACAAAACTAATCGTAGTAGAAGAAATGATAGTGATGTTAAGTGTAAATTCGCAGAAGTTGTGCAGTATTGTATCTGTTACTCTACCTTTTCACCATTCTGTAGAAGTCTGTTAATAAACCAATTTACAGCAAGATGGTTATTTTGGATTCTAGCAGTTCTTGACCTTGATATTGAGACTTTGAATTAAATACTAAGTTATACACAAAAGCTTGTTTTTACTTACCAGTAAGTAAGTGTCAGGGACAGAGTAACAGGTGGTGTACTACATCACAAACCAATAAACAGTTTTGCTTAGTAAGGAAGAGGAATTAATAGCTTGAATAATATTCTTTTAGAAAAGAAATTGTTGGAGAACAAAACAAAAAATATTTGACAAGAATGTGCTTTTGTTTTCAGACTTTGGGGTGAACCTGTAAATCTACGTGAACAACATGATGCTTTAGAATTTTTTAATTCCTTGGTGGACAGTTTAGATGAAGCTTTAAAAGCTTTGGGCCATCCAGCAATGTTAAGTAAAGTTTTAGGAGGGTCCTTTGCTGATCAGAAGATTTGTCAAGGATGCCCACATCGGTAAGTGTTTAAGACTCTTCTTTCTTACAGAAAAACAACCTGTGTTTGTATCCTTACAAAAGTGACTAAAGAGTCAAGAGTGGGGGTTTTGTGTGTTTTTTGGTGGGTTTTTTTTGGGTTTTTTTTGTTTAAAGCTAATAGAATTTGCTACCTTGTTTTTTCTACAGCCTTAAAATTAATTTGTCTTCAAGTGCCTTGAAATACTTGATTATTATTGCTTCTACTTAGCAGACTGTATGTGAAGCATTGTGTATTGATCAGGGGTGGAAAAGGTACAGCTTTTTCATGTTAAAAGTGAAAACAACTTAGGGACCAAATGCAATGTATAAAATTTTAAGACATGGCCAACAGCTTTTGCTGTCTTCTGTCTTCCATAGTGTGTGGATAGAGCTGACCCAAGTATGAATCTTCAATTCCAATGAGTAAAACTCCATTCATACTCACTATGTAAGCTGTAATTAAGGAGAATGATGTAGGAAGTTCATCTTTTTCTTAAGATTTCTGCTGTATTTTTAATTAACTTAAAATGTGAATACTGAAATTCAGCTTCGTAAAGGGTATGTAAAAAACCACCCATACCAAATCAGACTGAAAGTCTGTATCCCACTATTTTGATGATGGTAATCAATTACAAATGCTTAGTGAAGGAATAGAACTAGGCATTGTACAGTTGTATTTCTCTAGACTTTTTCTTCTATATCCTTTTTGAGGTGGATGATTAAAATTGCATGCAAGATTCAAGATGGCCTAATGATGGACTTGTTCTTTTTCAACAGTTGGCTTTTTTTATTATTGTGGTAAATTTTGTATCACTTAACAGGTGGCCCTCTTACTGTTCACTACGTCTTTCAGATCATGTGCGATTCTTAAACGATATAGATCTCTCTGCACATTACCATTGCAGATTCTCTTTATTGTGCAAGTTGACCATTTACTGTTATCCTTCAATTAGCAATTAAAATACAGGAAAAAAAAAAACACTGATACAAACTGATTTTATGTGGTAATCTTTCAACTTCAGTTGAGCTCATGTGTGAATGAGAAGAACTTGTAAGTGGAACGTCTTAAGTTTCATGGTTAAAATACGTGACCAGAAGTAAGTTGAAATGTTACAAGATAAAATGAAAGCACTGATTTATTTTATATGCAATGGGTAATTAAATGGAAGATACAGATGTGAAGCAACATGAGTTACCATTCATTCCTGATATTATCCTGAAGTATTACCTGTCTTTTTGGAACTCTACTGGATTTGCGTAATTGTACTTCTTAATAAAAATGTTACCCTGATTGTAGTTTAGGGAGGAGAAAACTGGTAATAAACTAAACTATTGGATTGGAGTATGACAGATTAACAGCCTTTCTAAATTTGTAAGTTATTTAATAGATGAATTAATATTACTGTTTTGGTTGAAGTGTTTCTAAATATTAATTTATTCACTGTTATAAAACCCTTTGTATGCTTGATTGCATATCAGAGAAACAAGTCCTGCAGGGTTGTGTTGGAATAGATGTACCTTTTTAAATTTATTCAGCACTATTTTATCTTTAAAAAAAATAAAATTGTTTCCAAGATGTCTTAATTGGTTCTCTCTCAAGCATTGCTGGTTCATTGCTAGGAATTTGTTTGAAGGTTATACCAGAACACAGTAAGTCAAAGCCAGTCATAAATATGCAAAGTGATTTATGAAGACAGCTATTCAGGTTTTTTCAGATAGAAAAATGAAAAGGCTTTTTTTTATTTTTTAAATCTGTTTTGAACTGTTGTATTTAGGTATGCTACAATATTTGTGTTTGTCAGTCTGATTCCTGACAGTAAAGGTCATCAATGGAAAAAGTACTCTACTTTGCTGTCTGTGCTTCTCTACTAGCTTAAGTTAGCCAAGAGTCTGTCGTGCTACTTTAGCTGCTTTAAAAACAAGATATGCTAGAAGATTTAACTTCCACGATCTTTTCAGTAAACTTGAGACGTACAAGTCATTTCTATGATCTTCATAAAATAACTATAGTTAGTGCAGATCAAAAAATACAACGTGCAGATATGGTAATGTAATGGTAGGAAGACTGTAATAAAAAAGAGTTCAGTTCTTTTTTTACTGCTTAACTCCTTTTGCTGGAAGTTGACATCAAATGCGGAATAAAACCTTTGCAGTAAGGTGCTGTGTAGCACCTGTAAAAGGTAAAAGTTGAACACACTTCTACCTTTCACTTACGTCTGTCTATTCATTGGTAGGTATGAATGCGAGGAATCCTTCACAACTCTGAATGTAGATATAAGAAATCACCAAAACCTTCTTGATTCTTTGGAACAGTATGTCAAAGGAGATTTATTGGAAGGTGCAAATGCATATCATTGTGAAAAATGCAACAAAAAGGTAATGATTCCTTATCTATTAAATTTGTGTACAACTGTGATGTTATAGCTGTACTAAGTTCAGTCTTAGTTCATGTTCAGGGAAAAAAGTTACCCTTTACTGAATTCAGTTGTTAGTAAGAGTATATGAATGGAAACTTAATTGCTGATAGCTGTTCATGTCCTTTTTTAGGTTGATACAGTGAAACGCTTGTTGATTAAGAAGTTGCCTCCAGTTCTTGCAATCCAGTTGAAACGATTTGATTATGACTGGGAAAGGGAATGTGCAATCAAGTTCAATGATTATTTTGAATTTCCACGAGAGCTGGACATGGAGCCTTACACGGTGGCAGGTGTAGCTAAATTGGAAGGAGATGATGTAAATCCTGAAAATCAGATAATACAAAATGAACAGTCTGAAAATGAACACTCTGGGAGCACAAAATACAGGCTTGTTGGTGTACTTGTACACAGCGGCCAGGCCAGTGGTGGACATTATTACTCTTATATTATCCAGAGGAATGGTGGAGATGGTGAGAAAAATCGATGGTATAAATTTGATGATGGAGATGTGACAGAGTGTAAAATGGATGATGATGAAGAAATGAAAAATCAGTGTTTTGGTGGAGAATACATGGGAGAAGTATTTGATCACATGATGAAGCGTATGTCCTACAGACGCCAGAAGAGGTGGTGGAATGCTTATATTCTTTTTTATGAACGTATGGACACAATAGACAAAGACAATGAACTAATAAAATATATTTCAGAACTCGCTATCACCACTAAACCCCATCAGATTAAAATGCCATCAGCCATTGAACGAAGTGTACGGAAGCAGAACGTGCAGTTCATGCATAACCGTATGCAGTACAGCCTAGAATATTTCCAGTTCATAAAGAAATTGCTTACTTGTAATAGTGTCTACTTAAATCCTCCTCCAGGTTAGTACGTTAGTGCAATAATTATGGATTAATTTCTTGCAAGAAGAGTTTTGATCTGTGTTGTCAAGATTTGTCTAGCCAGTGAAAATTTTGTGCATTCTGCTTTGAATACTCTGTCTTCCTGGACTTCTGCAGTTGAACATCTGTTGTTGAGTTGTTCATCAGTGATAACATGCCAGAATATTTAGCAAAAAATACTTTTATAAACTGTCAGCTATTATTCAGCTTATGTGCTAAGTCATGTTAAAATACTTAAGTTTGTGGGCTGTTCTGCTGTAGACAGTTCTCAAAGGTGAGATGCTGCACTTCTAAAAATCAGACATATGTTAGCCTCCAGGTACCTGTCTTAAAGCTTACATTTTTGAATGATATGTTATAGAAGCTAGAGGCTGTTTTGATCAAGTTTCTTGTTAAAATTGGAACACAATGTCAGACAAAATAGTAACCTGGAGTCAGTTAAATTATTAGAAGTAAATTGCTTTTGCTTTGTCTACATGTGAGTATTTTGATTTTTCTTTAGGACAAGATCATCTGTTGCCTGAAGCAGAAGAAATAACTATGATTAGTATTCAGCTTGCTGCTAGATTTCTCTTCACCACAGGATTTCATACAAAGAAAATAGTCCGTGGCCCTGCTAGTGATTGGTATCTTGTCTTTTAACAACAATTACAGTTTTGGAAGTTTGATGTCTGTTAAAAGATCCCAGTTATATACATACGACAATAAAAGGTGTTAGTGGTCTGTCCGATTTTCCCCTCTCCCCCAAATATGTGGTCAAGGTGCACAGAAAATACTGGAAAGAAACTGAGCCTTAAAATAAGCTGCTGAGCTGAACAGCTTCAAAATTGATTTTCAAACAGAGCTTAAATCTACCTTTTGTCTGTCTTTTAAAAAGCACAAAGGAGTAGAATCTATTGCTAGCGCAAAACTAATATGTTATGTATTCTGACCAATTCAGAATCATTTGTTCATGGTTTGAGTAGTTTTAAACAAAGCTCTTTTCAACCCTTTTTTGCAGCTTATATTCTGTTTGTGAAACGTGTATAGTCTTCTAGACTGTTAGCAGAGTGCTTTATGTACATTGCTACAGGGCCTGTAATTCAGATCTGTAGTATAACAAACAGTACAATCTTATTCATAGCACCACAGCATTTTAGTCTTTAAGCTAGGTTATTCTGTGTTGGGGAGAGGAGTGTGGGTTACTACTGGTAGAACTAGAGAGAAAATCTAGTATTCATGATGACCAGTAGTTTACCAGCTACTAGTAAGTAGTTGTGTAATACATGGCAAATATGTACCTCAAGTTTTTCTCCAATAGCAACTTTCAGAGTAGCGAAGTTACTGCTGTTATTTTAAGAGATCAAGAGGAGTTCAAATATTGCTGCAGGAAGGAGGACAGAGTCAAACAAGACCCTCTCTGGAACAGATATTTTACTCTTCGGGGTTGGGTTTTTTTTTTACATCTGTAAATGTGAATATAAATTCCTGATAGGTTACATATTTAGTTGCCTGTCTTATACACAGCTCGTGAAATCCACCTCAGGTTCTCTGCTGTTCACTCTCTCCCCCAGTTCCAATACAGAGGGAATGATGGCTGCCACTTTAGGACCTTCTTTGAGTAGTGGTTTGGGAGATAGGGGATGTAATCCTGCCTTAGTTCTTATGGGTGATAGAAGTAAAATGCTACAGTTAAATGTTAGTTTTTTGATTGAGGTATCTTTTTAATTTGTGATTGCTAGTAACAGAGAGTATCACTATAGGAACTACAATTTATCTGATTGTAAGCATTTTGTGAGCAAAAATGTTTGGGGATCACCTTTAACCTGTATTTTCTTCAAATTCTGCAAAACAATATGTCTGCCAAAATTCGTTAATGCCTACATTTGGTCATAATCTCTCACTTGTGTCATCTTGTATTTCAGGTATGATGCATTATGCATCCTTCTTCGTCACAGCAAGAATGTACGCTTTTGGTTTGCACACAACGTCCTTTTTAATGTTTCAAACCGCTTCTCCGAGTATCTTTTGGAATGCCCTAGTGCAGAAGTGAGGGGTGCATTTGCAAAACTTATAGTATTTATTGCACATTTTTCATTGCAAGACGGACCATGTCCTTCACCTTTTGCCTCTCCTGGACCTTCCAGTCAGGTATTTAATTTTCTAACAAAAAGCTTTTGAAACTTATTCTTACTTCTTCATTGTAAGTATTTAATATAAAGTAAATTCTGGAGTAGATGCATTAGCGTTGACAGGAAAACTGTACAGTCCATTTTGCACTACATAACATGATGTAACTCAACCAGTTTGTGTGAGAGTTGCTGTCAGAGGTGTTCAGTTTCCCCTCATTTGTAAATCTCTGTGAAGACTAAGTAGTCAGAAGTTCTGAGTTGAGTTGCGAGTGTGAAATCTGCAAAACAAAAGTAGTGGTTTATAATAAAGTAATGTGTAGGGGAGTGAACCCTTGTTGTTCATTTAGAATTAAAATAAACAAAAAAACCAAACCAAAACAAAACCCACGAAAACATGCTGGAGTTCCCTAAGTTTTCTTCCCCTGTATCCTGCAACATTGAAATTGTCAAGAATTATAATGTTCCATAGGAGTTGACAGTGAATTGCCTAATTTTATACACCTAGAACTGACAAAAAAAAAGCCAAAATCTTAATGTAATACTTGCCATAACAATGTTTTTGTTTGGGCTGTATTAAAGTTTAAAAGATCAACCTTTTTGAGCCTTTGCTTTGTCATGTTTTTCATGTCTATGGTAAGACACTTTTTATTTGTATTGTTCCACTTACCTTCTCAGAATGTTTTCACTACTGTATCCAGCAAAAGAATTTGTATTAAGTGAAAGTTACATATGCTTTGACAGTATTTTGCTTCATGAGATATTTGAGATATACCTGTAGAAGTGATTTGGTTGTCTTAGTCTATGAAGTTCACAGTGGAACTGCATGTGCTTTTCTGAGTATTTAAGCCTAGCTGCTATTGGAGAGAAAGCTCAATTAAAAGCTTCTATACTTGCATAATTTTTTTTTTTATAGGCTTATGATAACTTAAGTTTAAGTGATCACTTACTGAGAGCGGTACTAAATCTTCTAAGAAGGGAAGTATCTGAACATGGCCGCCATTTGCAGCAGTATTTCAATCTGTTTGTGATGTATGCCAATCTAGGTAAGCAAATTACACACACTTTTACTGATGACACTGTAATAAACTTGTTCTTTATTAATGATCCAGTTACACAGGTAACAGCAGGAGAATCCAGTTTTTCAGCCTCAGGCAGATTGTTGTCATTAAATGTCATATAAATGCTCTCTAGAGCATCTGTGTTCCTCCAGTTTGGAGTTTGGGGCTTTAGTCTTCCTGCCATCCTTGGAAGATTAACATGAGAAGCTTGGAGCAATAAGACTGTGTCCTCCTGAGAGGGTGTGGGGGTGAAAAAATGGCAAGAGAGATGGTGCTTTGTTCAGGGCTCATTTGCAGGGAGGTCATGAGACCCAAGAACCATGTGGGGCTGTCAACTGGTTTGAGCCTGGAGAAGTTGAGGAAGATAAAAGTTCAAGAGAGACATGCATGATTCTCCTTTATGGAAATGTCAGTACAGATGGTCATGCTGTATATATTCCAACTGTGCCCTTTCAATATTAATTTCTTTAGTTCACCTTTGAAGTTCACAGCTATGAATGCAAAACACTAATTCTGTGTCTGTCTTCCCTTTAAAGACTTTGGGAGGCTGAGGAAATAGCTCAATCTGTGTATGCACTTAGACATTATTGCTTGCCAGAATGCTTTCACCATAGACATCATATGAGGTAAAAGAATGCAAGAATTGGGAAATTCCACTATAAATTTATTGGATATTGTAGTTCCTCCAAGATAAACAGGCAAGAAAAGCCAGTATTTTTGCAATATAGGAAGGCTTAAGTACAGTTCTCCCAGGCTTGAGACAGTGATTCTTTTCATAAAGACTAGAGTCCTAAATTTTCTGATGAAAGATAAATTAGAGATTGAGTATGAGCACAAATGACTATTTATTTTTAGCATCTGACTGAGATGAAATGGTTATCAGTTTTGTGGTGATGGACATGAAATATTGGCTGTGGCACTTCCAGCATCTGCTACTTTTCTTCAGGATCTTAATTGTGTCCAGCATTATAAAAATAGAAATAAGTATAGATTTAGAAGTATACAAAAACTTGTATTAAATTCTGGATTATGTAGGTTCTTTGCATAGAAAATCACTAGCCTGTATACTAAGAATAGAATAAAATAATACTAATAGTATCTGAAGTAACTATTGGAAACAAAAATCATTTTTGCAGTTAAACTGAGATCAGTCCTATTCACATTCAAATGAACAGCTGTAATCTTGCTTTCTCTTAGCATTACCAGCATGCTGAAAATCAGTTGATGAGTGATTGAATAAACTTTTTCAGGTGGGTTAATCCATTGCTGCTTTATATATTTGCCCTGAGGAAGAGCAATTAAGAGTAATAAAATGCAAGTCAAATGAATAAAGGATTGCTTTTCCACTCTCAGGTTGATGAGGGTAGTCACAGGTTCATATCTAGTGAATTGTCACAGAGCTCTACATTCTTACTTTCCCCAGTTATTAGGGTCTTCTGTTGGGGGCCCATTTCTGTTTCACATGTGGTAGCCTAAGTGACAAAGCATCTTTCTTTACAAAAAGTTCTAAGCAAGATACGATATTCTTCCATAGTGGTAGTCTATTACACTCTCCCTCTTACTCTAATACAAGGTATTTTCATCCTTTTATGTAAAGCAGTATGAAGCTAGGAAATGCAGTTCCCTTGGAAATTTTACAAAGTGCCCGTTATACTGAGCAGCTCAGCCATTGCTGGTTATCGGCTCATGCAGGCAAGTTATAAATGTGAGTTTCTGTTAGATTACTTCATGGCTAAAGTGTTAAGCAAGTGTATCAGTCCAAATGAAGTTATTTCAGTATTTCCACATAGAATTGACACACACACACAGAGTTCTGGAAGCTCTTTCATATGAGTAGACAATTTTAAAGGAATTTAATTTCCTATTTGTAAAATTCATCTAGGCAATTATGTTAATTTAATTTCACCTATAATGTATGTTGCTTTCATATACTTTGTCTACCAAAACATTCTCTGTCAGGCAGGGTTCCGTCATGACCCCCAGAGTGGCCTTAACGTCATTACAGAGAAGAGAGATGCAATTCTTCTGCTCTAACTGATATTTTCTTCTTTACTAGCTTTTCATAGTCAGTAAGTGCAGTTGAAGCCTCTGACTAGGAAAGCACTCAGAAGCCAGATGGGAAAGCATAACTAAATTTTATTTGTGGGTCTGATCGTTATCACAATCTACCCTGCAAAGATAAACATGGAAATACTAAGCAGTTGTGCTTGTCTTACTACTGTTAACTGAGGGCTTCTGTATGGATGTAGTGTTCTTTCAGCAAAAGCCACAGTAAGTCGTTCCTGCAGCACCTCAAGTTCTGTGAAAAAGATAAATTGTCTGACATTTTGAGAAATCAAATAACATATTGTTCATGTCAAAGAAATTGTTCATCTCAAGCAAGAGATCAGTTCTACAAAGGACGTAACTACAAAACTAACATAATCAAAAAATACTATAAAAGAGCTCTAATAAGGTGCTATCTGGATTCCTCCTTTTTATCAGAAAGATGGTAGGTAAGGTCCAGTTGTATTTCAGAATAAGAAAAAACTTGGAAATGTATGAAAAATCATGACTTTTAACCAAATTGAGAAACAGAATACAAGATCAGAAGGGACATATCGAATTTCCTGGTAAGTACTTGTGTAGTATGTGCAAGGTGTTCTTGCAGTGAAGCTAGCTGTGTGTTTGGATTTTTTGGTTGGTTCTGGAGGTTTTCTCATCTTTTTTGTTTTTTCTTAAATAAGAGTGACAAAATCAATTTACGCTTACTGCATAGTATGGCACAGTTGGAAATGTCTTAAATTTGTAAATGATGTATCTAGGACAAGATGGAAAAATAATGAAATATACTTTGGGGGGTGTTCATCCTATCCTGGGCTTCACAATAAAAAGATCAATTCTTTGTCCAAAAGACTTCTCTGAGGCTTTGCTGTTAACACAGATGCTAGTTACTTAAGTGCTAATAAGCACTGTTAAGAAATTGTAGTCATTTACAACTGTCCTTCAATGTGATTTTTCAGCCAAACATAATTTTCTTGTGCATCTTTACTGATCTGATTATTTTTTTTCCTCAGCATAAATGATGGTTATAATAAAACCCAGCAACTGAAAAGTTACGATTCATGTAAACAGTACTTATTTTTCTTTAAAAAAAAAAAAAAAAAAGTATTGCCAGTGCCAGAAACAAGATGTATCTTGGTTTTGTTTTTGTTTTTTCCCCCCGTAAAGGTGTAGCAGAGAAGACACAACTTCTGAAACTAAATGTTCCTGCAACCTTCATGCTTGTGGCTCTGGATGAAGGTCCAGGTCCTCCAATTAAATACCAGTATGCTGAACTGGGGAAGCTATACACTGTTGTGTCACAACTGATCCGTTGTTGCAATGTGTCATCGCGGATGCAGTCTTCTATCAATGGTATAGTGAATTTTAAGTTTTCCTTATATTAATTGAAGATATCAGTAGATGTCTTCTGTGCATATTTAGCTATTATGCGTAAAATGGATTAGCTGGAAAAATGTTTGCCTTTTATTTTTAGCAACTCCTTTTGTTTAAAGACAGAAATCTCTTTGTTGTAAGCAAAACTGATTTGCTATCCTAAAAAGCACAAGACAGAAGTCTGTTCTGTATTTTATGCTTCTTGGCTTATTCCTTAAAGATATAGGAAAACAACTGAGTAGCAAATTAGTAGTTTCTTGATTACAAAATAGTAATGATTTTAGAATAGTTTAAGCTCATTGTAAAGGGTTGCATAAAGATCTTTTGATTCTGAGTAGGCAATAAAATAATGGATTACTTTCATGTTACCAGCATGAAAGTAATCTGTACAGGAAAAACACTATAGCAGGTTCTGAAATAGCTAATACTGCTTATCAGTAAAGAGATCTTGCGTTGTTGTGGATAGCTCTTGAAAATGATTTGGTGCTTGTTCTCAGTCAAGAGGACAAACAGAAGCCAGCACTTTAATTTATAAAAGATAAAGAATCAGCTAGAAATTGGTCAACCACAGTATAAATCATTAATATCTCCAATAGTTTAATAGAGTGCAGTTATTTTTGAGAAATGGTGACAGAATATTGGGCTACGTGGACTTTATAGCCTGTATATGTACACGTTCTATTAAGCATATTTTAGAAAACCTAATTAGGAATTTGTAGAGAAGCTATTTAATGGCAAAGTCATGACAGCTTGATGTGTCAGGCTATAAACTCAATAGGCTAGAATGTGCTATAGTAAGATTAATGAACTGAAAATTTTACTATGCTGTAATAAGCTTTAGAACCATTTGGCAATTGTGATTTCGTTTTGTTTCCAGTGTGTTATTTGAGGCTTACACTGAAAAGATATTCTACCTATGAAAAATAATTGTATACTCACTGTATTCATAATGTTGTACTAAAAAAAATTACTTTGTACGAACATTACTCTGACTACTAATTATGATTACTATTTGCAGAGTAAAGTTATTTTTTGCTTCAGCATATTAAGCTAGAAAACTTCTTCCTTGGACTTCTGGGCATCCTCAAACAATAATTCAAAAAATACTGCTAAATTTAGAAACATTGGGAGCAAATCAACAGTCTTTCATTAGACAAAATGAAGCTTACTAAATAAGATACATTAATTTTTATTCTTTCAAGAGTATATTACTTCTCTCTACACTCTAGAGATTCAGATGGGACTGTTCTGACATAGATGTTCCTCTGAACCCTTTCCCATTGCCTAGTGAAGTAAATAGACCTTGTGTCCTAAAATACGATAGATTTGGGCTGTGTTACACAAGCAGTGAAGCAGATAAATTCAGGAGATAAGAGGATTTCACTGAGGAAACTCTCAGTAATTTCTCTTCTTGCATATGAACACGTCTCCAGCTGTTCTGCTTTGATTGTCACTGCATAATTGTATCTGAGAGGAAGAAGTAGTGCTCTCAGGCAGCAAGTGTCAAGCTTCGCAATCAGAAAACTTAGTTATTTCATACCATAGTATTTTTCAAAGAAAATCAACTGTTAGGGAGGGGTTGGTTTTTTTTCTCCATCTGTTGTTTTTTGATGAGTTACACCAATTTCTATTTTGTTGTGTCTACACTGAAAGTACTTCAGTACCTTTTCATCTGTAATAACTCTTTGTTCTAGGTAATCCCCCACTTGCCAACCCTTACGGTGATCCTAATTTATCTCAACCTATAATGGCACTTCAGCAGAACGTAGCAGACATTTTGTTTGTGAGAACTAGTTATGTGAAGAAAATTATTGAAGATTGCAGCAACTCTGAAGAGACCATCAAGTTGCTTCGTTTCTGCTGTTGGGAGAATCCTCAGTTCTCTTCCACTGTCCTCAGTGAACTTCTTTGGCAGGTAACAATAAAAAGCTAGGAGAAAGATGGGAATATAAATGTGTATGATGCAAGATTCTATATTTATATATAGGAATGTTGTATTAAATACTGAACAGGTGCTTGATAAATAAACTTTCCTTAAGATGACATCCTCTGTCAGTATTTACACTCTTAGGTCTATACATCATGTTGTAGTACTATGAGAAGTCCTTTTATGGGTTTAGGAAAGCAATCGACCTTTTATGAGTTAGGAACGCTATGTTAAGGATGGAAAGTAAGTAGACTGAGGTGGTCTTTATGTATTGCAAGAACATTTCCTAAAGCTTTTCTGTCATTATCCATTAAAGAGCTTCTTATGTGGCATGGAAAGCTAGAACCATTTCCTAAAATCTCCCTTGTACTTATTTTGAGTATGTTCGTAAGGTTCTTTTTTTACAAGTCTGCAGAACATACTTGGCTTCAGACTCAGGAAAGAATCTTTGGGATTGTCTTGTTTTTCCTTTGTAATCTCTGTAAGGTTAGTCACACTTTTCCACCACACTTTCCAAGCTAAAGCTTCTGTTAGCTCATCTTTATATTTGCCCCTTTTTTTTTTCCATGTAGACATCACATTTTTCTATGTTGTTTTGTTTGGCACTTGAAAGAATCATAATAAAAATCACTTTACTGATATTTTGCTGGCCATGTATTTTACATTTTAGGATAACCTTTGAACATACTGTCTAAAAGTAGCACTATCAGTGAAAAATACCATTTTGTAATTTTGCTTTTCTAAAGGTGTTTTTTTAAGGCAGCTTCTTCAGCATCTCATTCTTGGGGCTTCAGATCCATTGTGTTAGCAACTCATGAGGAAACATTTTGTTCTTTACAAAACCTACTATATTTAAAAAAAAAAAAAACCAACAAAAAAACACCCAAAGCCAAACCATCAACCCAACAAAGCCACAACCCCTCCAAAAACCCTAATACAATCAACTTTTTTCTTAAAAAGTATGCATTGTATCTTGAAATATCCTTTAAATTACAGTAAACTTCACTTTAAATGAATTGTGTTCTTGTATTGCACCATGTAATCTGTATGCTTCAAGGAATGCTTTCTTATGTTCTCTGCATTTTTACTTTTTAAGGTTGCATATTCATATACGTATGAGCTTCGACCTTACTTGGATCTGCTTCTGCAAATCCTATTAATTGAGGACTCTTGGCAAACTCACAGGTTAGTATTTACCTGTCTTTTTATAATTCAAGATTATTATGTTTTGTACAGCTTGTTTTCCCAGTAGTTCTGTTGCTAATCCTTTCAAGAGGTTTGTTTTAAATATATATTAAATCAAAATGCAGGAATAAAGCATTTTTTTCTACTTTTATCTCAATTTTTGAGATAAATCTACAATTTTTCACCTTGACCTTCCTTACTACTGAGAAATTTGCTACTTAGTCCTATAAACCCAAGATTTTTCACATACAAGAGAATGAGCCATTTAGGCTAAACTCATTAGTATTTACTGTGAAGTGCTTAGATTGATTCTTAGAAACATCTCATTCAAGAGGGTCCAATGATAGCCTGGTCTTACTAAGAAGCACGTCAGTCGTAGTAGTGATACCAAGACATGCATAAAGTGTGAAATTGGGAGAAAAGCAAATTTCATACATAAATATTCTCTATGTGATCACATTTCAAGAGAATTTTAACTTCAATATATTAAACGTTCATCCAGTTTCAAACCCAATTTTTATATGCCTACAGAATAAGGCTTTTGAAAGTTGAGATTAAAAAAAATATAATTATTGAAAATACTATTTGAGAGAATAGTCAATTTTTCAGAGGTTTTCTATAGAAGTAGCAGTAGGTGAGGTAGCACACAATAAATGTCATCAACATGCTACCTGTCAGTATTTCAAAATGTCACTGTTTCATAATAAGTGAATATAGGTAGTACTGGATTTACTAAATCATTTGCAACCATGTCTCTCATGACATTTAAAATACTTTGAGTAAGAGCACACGTATACAATAAGGGTATTGGAGTGAACTCATGTACTTAACCTGTAGAAGTAGACTGTGCTTTTAGGATTTTATCAGTTGCCTAGCCTTACTTTAGAAGATACTCTTAAGAGAAGATGGTGGTCTGGCTTACCACACTCCAAAACATAAAGACTGAGTTGGAGGGATTTCTTCGTTTTCTATTTAGGAATTACAGCTTAGGTAAGGGACGAGAATACCCTTTATACATAGGCTTTTCAGTTTTGCATATATATGTATATGTAATGCATATATAATGCAGTTTGTTTGTATTTTCTTCCTGATAAGTACTTCCATAAGATGTCTTTAAGTCCACAGAATGCTGGAGGCTGGGCATACTTTAGTAGATGTGAAGTAAAATAACACATTTTAGAGTGGAAACGCAGGTGAGAAATCATGGAAGTGGTTGTTTGGGATAGTGCTATATTTGAAGTAATGGGTATGAAGGAGGTTGAATGTTGTAGTATGGCTTTCACTATATTTGGAGATGTACATCACTTCGTATTCAAGATTGTAGTCTCAGGAATAGCAGTGTTTGTTGGAATTGTGTTAGGCTTCAGCAGAGGGGTATTAAGTGGTCAGGTGCAGTCATCCTCTGACTTCTTGCTGCCACTTCTGGCAGTAGCTTGAAGTACTGGTCTCTGTCCTATTCATGGTTTTGCTGTGATACTCATAGAGTTTTAATGATCTTTGTCTTCTCTTTCAAAAAAAACCAAACCAAAACAAATAGCATAACTGTCCATAGTAATTGGTAATATCTTCTAACTCTTAGAAAACAAACATCATCTGATCTTAGGCAGTGTGCATCCTTTGGTGCTCCTTGTATTCTTGTACTGTGAGATGACTCCTGCTGTTCTTTGGCATCAGACCCACTCTCACAAATTTCTCTTGATTTGACAAGTTCAGTGCCAAGTTTGGGATAATAGTGTTACAAGTACCATTAAGTGAAATCAGCTGAAGTAAAGCTCATCATCACTTTACAGATGGAGCCTAGGTTGCTGGCTGCCTGGAGTCTATTCGCTGACTGTTGCCAGGGCTATAAGGAAAGAGGGCAATTGCTTTTCTTACAATGAGTGTAGCTCTTCGAGACGTCAGTGTAGGTTGCGTGCCCTCCTCTGACGTTTTTTTCAAAGCCAGAAGTATGTCAGTTCTCAGTTCTTGCACAGTTTCAGGATGGCAATTAATTCCTCTACCCCTTGTTCGAGAGCAGAAGGCACAGAAAGTGGGCTTATTTCCAGGGAATGCCCAAGTCCCTTATCCCCACGCACAACTATGTACCATTCATTCCTCTTCAGAGGAACTACATCTAAAAGAGTGTATCTTTGAGAAGCATAACTATAACGTAAGTAACCATTCTGTTGAGGATTTAACTGTTCCAATTCTGTAAGGACCTATTGGGTTAACAGGTCTATTTTATAAAGGCAGTTGATTTTAAAAATAAGTAATAAAAATTAACCAGTTAAAGTTGATTGCTGTGATTAGAATTAATCATACTTACATGGTTTATATATCTCAGAGTTTAAATATTACCAAACATGCTAAAATTGTTACGTATGTGATGTGTCAAGTTAGTTTTCTGATTTTAAAAAAACTTCTTTACTAAAACCAGAAGTCAGAATATGAGCTATCCCTTTTGTAATTACATTGTAAGTGAAGCCTTAATTCAAATACTGAAACTCTAACACTTGAAGTTTTGGGGTTTTTTTTGTAGGATTCACAATGCACTTAAGGGAATCCCGGATGACAGGGATGGACTATTTGACACCATTCAGCGCTCTAAGAATCATTATCAGAAAAGAGCTTACCAGTGTATAAAGTGCATGGTAGCTCTCTTCAGCAACTGTCCTGTAGCCTACCAGATCCTTCAGGTGATACCTTTCATTCTGTTTCTTGCTGCTTTTTTTCCAGTTCTGTGTTTAAATAAAAAAAACAAACAAAAAAACCCAAACCAAACAACAAAAAAACCCAACAAAACCCACCCACCATTACTCAGTTTTCATCACCTTTATGAAATTGCAACTTCCAAGTACAACTCATTTGAGCCTTCCTATATCAGAAGGTCAATATATGGGATTGAGAGCAATTTGGTTAAGCTTGCACTCATGATTCTGTGATGCAGCTGCAAATTCACAGACTTCATTTCAAATCTGAAGTTTTCTTTGTGCAAAAAAGGATATTTCAGGGAGTCTTTTAAACAACAACGTATGTGTTGGTGGTCTGTTCTCTGATAGCTGGTGTATAGGAAGGGAACGATATTTCTGTTTTGAAGAACAGAGAAAATAATTCTGAATTGTTAATTTTCCATCCACAGAGCAATGGAGATTTGAAGAGAAAATGGACCTGGGCAGTAGAATGGCTTGGAGACGAGCTTGAGCGTAGACCATACACTGGCAATCCCCAATACACCTATAATAATTGGTCTCCACCAATACAAAGCAATGAAACATCAAATGGCTACTTCCTAGAGAGATCACACAGTGCTAGAATGACTCTTGCAAAAGCTTGTGAACTGTGCCCAGAGGAGGTAAAGAATTAATTTGGCTTCTGGTAAAAAATTTGAGTAAAGTGTTTCTATAAAATAATTAACCTTAGCAACAGTCTCCAGTCATTATAAAGGTAACACATTTTATAAGTATTTTATAAATACAGATTTCTGTTTTTGTTGGCTTCAGTTACATACCCCTGTGCATTTTTCCACTTTTATTACTGTTTCTGTAGACATCTGTCACTTAAAGAATTAGCAGTATAGAATTGAAATTGACCATTTAATGTAGATTATGAATGAGTCTGTTTTTCCAATAATAAGTTGATAGTGGGAATTTTTATGTAGTACAATACAACCTATGGGTGACATGGTGGGGTGGAATTTTTCTCTAAGCATGTCTGAAACAGTCACTTGCATGTAGGATTTGTTCTGGATAAAATAATTGTAGTATGTTTTACCTAAGTAAACTTTTATGTTTTACTTTTACCTAAGTAAATTAAAGTTGGGGTTTTTTTGTTTTTTTCTTTTCAAACTTTAGGAACCAGATGATCCTGATGCCCCAGATGAACATGAGTCTTCTCCACCTGAAGATGCCCCACTGTATCCCCATTCACCTGGTTCCCAGTATCAACAGGTAAAATCTCAGAGTTGAACCATTTATTCAGAGTTCCAGGTTAGCTTTTTTTAGCATTTATGGTAACTTAAATTATAGGCATTTAGCCAGAAGCATGTTGTTTTCCAATATCACACTCGGAGGAATAAAGATAAAGATACACCTCCGTTTTGCCATCAGAGTTTCAGGTGAGAATTGTAATGTTATCAGATCAGGGATTAATCATCCATAGAAAGAGCAGAGGGAGAGATGTCATCACAGTCTAGTGCGTACTGAATTTGATTCTGTCATATTTGTTGACATTGATAATATTTTGTGAGTTGCTTTCTTGTTTTTAAATACAAAATCATGCCTCAAGGCCTGAATTTCAGTTTCAGTAATTGGAGGGCTTTCAGAAAAATGCAGATGGCTTTGTTACATGTAACTTGTGCTATGAACACTGATCTCTAAATCTTAAGTACATATAAAATCCAAACTGTTTTTATGTTAAATGGCTGCTTTGTTAATACCTTTTAGTGGAAAGCCAGATCTGAAAGAAATCATAACCAGGTTTTTTGTTGAATTGACTAAATTAGTAGATCCCCCACTTAGTTGACATTTTTTGTTCCAATTCATTTTATATATTCCAAATCTGCTAATTTAATTTCCTTTCCTGCCCAAACCCATTTTCCCTCCATCTTGCTTTCCTTACTTGGTGTTCTCAGCAGAGCAGTTGGTAAGTCATGCAGATTTTCCCACTCCTTTCTGAGCTCCTGAGTTCAGACACATGCCGTAACCTCACCATTACCCGTGTGATGTGTTCACTTTCTTGCAAGAGATGGCATTTCTCACTAACACACACAATCCTCATATTCCTAGTTTCTCCACAGTTGGTTAAACTCTGCAAAACAGTAGACAGATGAGATGTTTTCGTTTGCCAGATGTGTGTATGACTTTTCAAATTGGGGCAGAGCATCTGCAGAAAACTACTGGTCTGGATTTCATTCAGTTCTGTAACATTAAAGTTTTCCCTCTTAAAAATTAAAATATGCTGCATAAATACAGGTATGCTTTTTCCGTTGTCTTCGGAAAAAATTCAAGCTGGTTGAATCTGTTGATAAAATGTGTGCACAGTTTAATGTCCGCAGCCCATAGGCAGCCTCTTTTCGTCTCCTTTTTTTTCTTTCTTGCTGCTTTTGCTTTGCATGTAACTGTTTGTTATGCAAAAGCTGAGATTACTATTTTCACTAATGCTTTTATCTTTACCAGTTGAAAGTTTGTTTACCTTCTGTGTAATTAAAAAGGTAAGTGAAAGATGTGATTCAGAGGAATGAAGAAACTGTGATGTGTGTTCATATAGATACTACTACACGAGAAGTTCAGTGTGCTTGAGGATACTTTTCAATAGTCTGATTGTAAAGGGGAAAAGCAAGTAACTAGTCAGGAAACAGCCCACAAGTTTAATGTCCCTTTAAAATGTTTATGCTTTATTACAGAATAACCACGTGCATGGACAGCCATATACAGGCCCGGCAGCACATCATATGAACAACCCTCAGCGAACTGGCCAACGAGCACAAGAAAATTATGAAGGCAGTGAAGAAGTTTCCCCGCCTCAGACAAAAGATTAGTGAAATGCACATAATCAATTAACTTGCTCCATCAAGACTGTGCACCCAGGCCTTACAGTCCAACCTTTCTCTGTGTCTGGCTAATATTTAAAACTAGAAAAACTATTCCTAATCAACATGGAGTGGAGAGTCTATTCACTGTCTTATCTGCAGAAAATTGCTGTCAATATATAACCCGCCTGCAGTGGAAAGTGTATAGTGTTTTGTAATAAATGGCCTGATGCTAATGTGTAAATGGCAAAGGTGTATATAGTATATTAATGTTTGACTGTTAATTCTTGAGCAAGAAACATTTTTTTTGTCTTGATGAGACTCACAGATCTACAAAAACAAAAAAATAATTTCTTGATATATCTGCTGCGCTCTGCAACCAGTGTTGCCTGCCTCATGGCAGTCGGATCAACTCCTTTACGAAAAAGCCTATCCATGTCAACCACAAAAATAGTTTCATGTTAATTCTTTGCCACTGGAGTCGATTTTACTATGAGCAACGTAATGGCTGGTAACCTTTTAATTATTTGGTTGATGTGGAAAATTGGTGATGTAACATTGTTTCTAGATCTTTTTTCATTGCCTTTTTCATTCTGGTATTAGGTTAATCACTTTGAAGCTATAGTTATGCTGTAACATTTAGCATGGCTTCACACCAAGTTAGTGTAGCCAATGAGGGGGAAAAAAAAACCGTGACAGCAGTTGTCCCAATGTGACAACTGTCTTGCTCAGAACTTTTTCTTCTTACACCTAGACTATAAAATGGGGAGGGGAAAATGTGACAAACAAGTGGTTTTCAGTTTCACATATGTTCCTCACATCTGATGTTTGACAGTTCTGTCTCTGGGTGGGATAAAGAACACTTAGTTTTCAGTAATAGGAATTTAAAAGATTTAAAACAAATATGCAAAAATTTGCTATGCCAGGATGCCTGGAGCATAATAGACTGTATTTGGTGTGCTTGTTTTGTTTCTTTGGTAGAGCTTATTAGATAAACTTCTAACACTTTCCTTCTACTGCATCCCAGTGAAGTGGAAGTCAACAAAATCACACAGTACTTTTGAGTGCCACTGCACCAAGTTAACTTGCTGGTTTTCTGCTCGTTCACAGTTCTACTTGAAAGCGAGAATTGTCTTAGCTCTTTATCCATTATACAGGAAATCTTAACGTTAGAAGCAGGGTTTAATTATAAAAGAAACTACTGGTTAGTCAAATACAATTCTGAGGTATCTCTATTCCAGAATAAACATTTGTTTAAAGACTTCAAGAAACGCATCAGTAAATACTGTATTTAAATGAAAATTGGTAACTTGAATGTGTGTAATTTTTTTGGAACCTGTCTAAAAACCAAATACCCCTGCAAAACAGATACAGCCCACCCTATACTATTTAAATATTTTGCTGTTTTATTTTATAGAAATTATTTTGCTGAATTCACAAATAGAATTTGATTTAAGAAGAATGTTTTGTCCTGTGGTGTGTGTTGTTTTTTGGTTTTTTGTTTTTGGTTTTTTTTTTTTAATGGACTGCACAGAAGGGTGAATTCTGTGCAGTGGCACTATGCTGAATTCTGGAACAACAGTCACATTGAGATTCTGTGCACAAAAAAATTTGGCCCTTAAGAATAAAATAATCAGGACAATTACACTGTAAAAGTTTCTTAATGTGATTTATCTTGTACTTTTTGTATGTTTTTATATATACATATATATATTTAATGAGCACAAGCTTGATGGTGTTTTTTACAAATGAGTTGATAGAAACAAAGCTGCTTATCAAATTAAAGGTCTGTAGTTTTAAAATGAACAAAGGAAAATTCGGTCGCAAGTGCATTCTTATGCATTTAGTATAATAAGGAAGAGACATAGAAGATTTTTGAATATGCTGTGTAGCAACGATCACTTTTATGCTTCCATGTTTTCCCTAGTGCTCAAGTTAATTCAGATTTTTTCATAGTTTTTTAGTAATACCATTTTACCTGGACTTAGTAAATTTGGATAAAGCATTCCCATTTAATTTTGGGAATGCCTGTTGGAGGTTTTAACTCAAAAATTCTACCCTGAGTACTCAAGTTGAAATAGTTGGTATTTATTTGGAACAGTAATTCTTAAACAAGCTATCTCAGAGGCGATTATTATGTATTTTTTACTATATAGGTAAAATATATAATGTGCTAGTTCAGCCTTGCCAAATGTGTTTGCTTTTAATAGTGCAATGATTGTAGAGACATGTCAGAACCTGTGACACTTTAAGGCTGTGACTCTCTTCAGTCATATACCCCCATCCCTGGATTGAGGATGACTGCAGTGGCAGTAATTTTTCAGGCAGCAGATTGAGAATATTGTGCATCTTTGTGACTTTGAAGGAGGATAGCCTGGGGTGTTTGTTGCAGCTGCTGCTTTTAAACGGATAGCTACAGTAAAAGGTGCAATGTTTTCTTCACTCTGGGCGAAACAATTTTGAATTGTACTTAACAAATATTGTACAAGCAAAAAGTTTCATGTGCATGTTACTGTCACAGCATTTTGGCAGTGGTCATTTTCAGGCGATACACAGTACCTCATTGTTGATGGCACACTTTAAAATAGTAGTCCTCAAAGTGCCTAAAGATTTAATTCCCCCATCACTAATTTCAGTCCTGTTTTCCGTTTAGAACAGTTACTAGGGAATCTCTGGTCTTCCATAAAATGAGCCAATAAATAGTAAAGCAATTACTCATGTTCCTGACAATGTAACATCAAATACATAGAAACTGACAATTCATAGGTGATGTTATATGGTGGTTAATGTGTAGTTTGACCTAGGGGGAAATCCATAACCTTACTACGCAGAATTTCTCCCTCTTGTACATTTGGATTGTGGTTGTTTAGTGACTAAAATAAGCTTTTAACACTTGCTGCTGTTAGTGTTAAAAAATCAGTACAGCCATATATGAAAGGAATTCAGTTACTATTTGTGTATCAGTAAATGTACTGAGTTTCAGTCACAAAGTTGGTCACCTACACCTGTGTTATCCCGTTGACGACAATGAGATTGCACAGGGTTCAGTCAAAGCTTATTTGCCATGCAGAACCTGATGTTGTGGTGATGCTCAAGCAGAAAAGGACTCTGCTTGACTTGGAATTTTTCAGATTATTTTCCCTGCTAACTACCAGTTCTGAAAATTGAAGTTCTCTATTTTTAAAGCTAGTGTATCTTGCCGAAATTGAGCCAGAAGGAAATTAAATTCCACAATGACAGTTCATATTTTTTTTCAGAGTGAAACTTTACTTTAGACAACATGAGAAAATTGTGTTACGGTAATTGCTATTATGCCTTCTCAGCCACTTTGTTGTGCCTAGCTTGTGTGTTTTAGCATATGTATCATGAAAAAGCACTTACGGTTCCAAAACTTTCTATATATTTCCTGAGTCCCAGGAGAGAACGAGATTAGCCATTCTGCCAAAGCTAAAATGGGCAAAAATTGGCTGCTGTAGCAATTTACTTCCTTTTTGGTTTCAATAAATTTTGTCTACCTCCGAGTCTTTTGCCAGAAATGAATAAGTTGATAAACTATGTCAAGGCAAAGTGGCTCAATGTTTTTGTTGGCATGTGTTTCAGTTACTACGCATTGCAGTGAGGCTTTCAGTGCAATGAATTTAACTTCAAGTGAAAGTGAAAGGCTAATTATATAAATTAGAGGAAGAAGTGGCATGTTAGGAAATTTGCAGAGTAACCAATTAAGTGTTTAAATATCTTAGTTAAACCTTTTTAGTCCACACTTGCAAATCCACATTGAAAGCAAATTCACCCCTGTGGTGAAAGACACACACCTTAATTTTGGGGAGGGTGAGATGCTGATGCTGACCTCATATTTCTTAAAACAGGTGTGGGATTTTCCCGTTTGCGGCCCTGCTCCAGCACAGTGTAATCAGGACAACAGTAATTTTGGCTCCCCGTCTTCTTACCTCCTGTGCTCTCCATCATGTTCATGATAGCGCTTTTCTCACAGCCATGAGGTCTTGGGAATGAAGTCTGAACCTGCCTTCTATCTAGAGCAAGACAAAAGAGGCTTTCTGGGGGAGAAGTAGGAACCGTCTTGTAAATAGTGCGTGCTGCACAGTGGTACTACAATAAGCAGAAAGCAAGGTGAAAGAAACCCAGCTACATCCTTCTGCATGATTTCTGTTCCTCTTGCAAACGGTCTCATGAGGAGGACGACAGCAAACAGAGCTCTTGAAAGCTCAGTGCGTTTTCTTTCTGGCTTGCAGCTAGAATCGGTCTACACGAGTGCAGCAAACATCGCTGTGCAGCAGCCGCACAAGCAACACGCCCTGTATGTGCCCTCCGTACCGTTCCAGGGTGTCTGTTATACCTTCCTTCTGTTGGTCTTTGGGGATTGTCATGTTAATACATTCATTTACGCTGAGACTTGTCCTCCGTTACAGACTAGACAGCTCTACTGCACTAGAAGGGCTTTAACCCAGTCTGAGCACTGTCACTTTTTACACTGTGTGACTTCTTAAGGTTCGTACTATAAATGTCCTTTCATTTCTAAGGTATAAAAATTTCCCTTGGACTAACTGTTTTAAAATGTCAAATGGCCATTCTTTTGTCCTTTTTTACAACAGCGGGTGTTCAGTCCTGCCCCTGTGGTGTCTGTTATGGTAGGCTGTTCACAGAACTGCATTGACATAGATTCCAGCATGTAAATTCAGAGATCCTCATCCTGTAATCTGATTTTCCAGTGCAAGAGGTGGTGGATCCATGGATTTCAATGGCGTTTGTACGAGTCCTGTTGATTTCAGCACCATAAGAGTTGAAGTTGGTGATGTGTTGCAGGGGTCAAGCCAGAGAAGTCAGTGGGTGGCACAAAAGACAGCTGTCTTTCTTGCTTTATTTACACTTATTTGGAGGCAATGAAATCCAAACAAGCATGGGAGAACCAGTTTCTGAAGGAGAAAAACACTCTTCTGCGTAAGGGCTAACTTTTCATCAGATTTTAAATACCCAACTCTGTATTTTTTAGCGTTAGAATTCCTTAAAGCCACTTTTTGATAATAAAACTGACCTACAGGCTGTTTCCGTAGAAGAATTTGCTATAGCCTTAATTACATCAGCACAATTCTGAAATGACAGTGTCATTTTTCAGTTGTCAAAATAGTGTGCAAATGTCTTCTAGTTTTTAACAATGAGCTAACTATGAATAATAGGAGGGAAAAAAGTAAATAGGTTCTATGAATTCATCGAAAATCTAACCACAGAAAAACATCCAGTGCAGGAAAATAAGATCATTCCCTCCCTCTCTCTGTCTGCACACTATTTAAAGTGTCTGATAATGTTAATTTTTGTACTTAATTTACAACTGCTATTCCAGTAACTTGGTTTATGTTGCCCTACGCAGCGTCAGCTGCACAGTTTGCAGCTTCCTGATGCGTTTGCAGTTATGTCCCCTGTAGTCCTTACCAGAGCAAAATCTTTAAATGTTTGTTTTTCCCATATAAGCCAGTTCCCTAATGCACATTTCCCTTTTTATTGTTGTGAGGCACTGTTTCTGTTTTTGTACAATGCCCAGGACTGGATGAATGCTTTCCAAGTGTGGTTTCACCTCAGCCATTAAGCGAGCAGTTATGTTCCTTTTCTGTAATGATACCTCTGTAGATGCAGCTTTTAAAGGTATTGGCCTTTTTTGTAGCTTGCTTTATTGAAATGCTGCTCCGTTCTTGTCCATCACTCCTCAATTCTCATCCATCATTTCTTATGATTCCTTCTTACCAAGTTTCTCACTCTGGATTGCCAGGATCGTTTTCTATTTAATATTTTTGTATTTTCTTGGAATCAAATCCCTTCACTTGCCAGGATGTTTTTTTACCTCCTTTTCTACCTACACCTGCCGTTTTGCTGTCAGCTGCTACAAAAGAACCATGTTTGCCAGGCTGCCCGGTGCTCCCAACCAGAGCCTTTTACTGTGCAGCAGCAGCAGCCACAGCCTTGACCAGGTGGGCTTTGTCATCTCTTAAATCTTCTCAGTGTTTATGTGGGATATGAAAGCTTCATGCTAGGGATGGCAGTCTTGAATTCAGATAGCTTGTAGCTTATTGGGTTTTGTTTGGGTTTTGGGGGGTTTTTTGTTTGGTTGGTTTTTTCTTCATTTTCTATCTTGAGCAGTTAGTTCCTGCAGGTGAATAAAAATGGTAGGTCTCGCTGGAATCTGCTTTGGAAAAGAAGGCTGATTGAAAACTTGGACACTTCTTAATATACCTGATTGTATTTAAATATCTGGTAGGCATTTTAGAGTCCTTAGAAAGTCTTCTGGAAGCAAATTCAAAAGCTTAGAAACATGAAGGCTAGGTCTTCAAGATTTAATGATGCTCACAAATTCTATCTGCCTGTCCTGCTGCGTGATTAAGAACAGGTAAAATAGCAGAAATGGAAATGTTTCACTGAAGGGAGAGAGGTCATGCTATGTGAAATCCCTCAGGAACTGGAAATGTGGAGTGTGCTTTGCCTGGGCTCACACACACCACTGGTAGCAGCTGAGTGTGAGCCCTCCCGGTGTGAACTTGTCTGAACCACAGGCTTCCCCAGGCACCGAAGAATTCATTTCTAGCAGGAAGTTGATTAAGTAGCATATAAAGCATTTTCTATTATTTTTCTTCTCTAAGATCTGTACCGAGTTGAATCCTCTGAGCAAATAAAGACGGGGAGTGGGCTGAGCGAGAGGCTTCGCAAGCTTGTTCTGTTAATACTTTCTACCTCTTGACGTTCATTGCCGAGCTGCTGCAGGCCGATACGCCGGTTGAGTGGCTTTAGCAGCATGACAGTTTCTTCTGGGTCAGGCCGATACGGGTGCAGAAATAGCTGGTCAGGCCGTCTGCTGGGCAGGCACAGGGCGGTCCCGGCCTCCGCCTAGGGACGTATGAAATGATGTGAAACGTGACTCCAAGAGTAGGTACGTATGTTTGCATCAAAATGAAGGAACTGGCATTTTTCAGGTGGCACCACGTGGACTCACAAACACTTCTACTCAGTCTCTCGTGCTACCTCCATACCCATGTGAAGTAGCATAAAGTCCTATCACAACTAATATTGTTCAAATAATGCAACCGCAGGGAGGTATATCCGTTTCTAGCTATGTTGATATGGTGAGGGTTTAGAAAGGGAGAGATGTCAGAATGTGAAAAGCCAGTATTTTGCAGATCAACCCAGGTGTTTATCTAGAAATAAATGTTTCCAATTGCTACCGTGGTTGTGTTTAAGACTGAAACGCTGAAAGAGAACTGTGTAACCCTCCCACTCCGAGTCTGAGAGAGACCTGGCATTGGCTTTCTGAACACTTCTGCAACCTGAACCAAAAAAACTGCTGTGGGAATGTAGACTTACCATATAGCTGTGGAAGAAAACTTCAATCGTGTCACTTCTCTCGGTCTTCAGAGCAGTCAACATGATTTTGATGTAGGTTCTAGATTATGTATATATAAATCTGATTGAAGTACCAACAGCAAACCATAAATAAAATGTGGACTTAACTGAAGAATGGGCTAGTGGAGGACTCTTGTGTTGAATTTATTAAAATACGATATAACAAAGTTGTTGATGGAAGAGGCTCGCTGTGATGAAGACAGGGAAATAAAGCTGGGGTGTCCTCAACGTGGGAAAGTAGCCAGGTTCGCTGTTGCCTTTGAATCTATTGTAGCGCATGAGGACCGACTGGATTGCGCTGTAGTCGCTGGAGAAGAGTTGGCTGCATGGGAACGTTCCTGGGGGTCACTCCACCTTCGTACCCGCTGAGGGCCAAAGGCTTCTGCAAATTGCACTTGCCTCTCCTCGGCACCGAGCGGTTATTCCAGGGACGGGTGTCCTTTTGCGTTCCAGGTTGTCAAAAGCCGATGCAGGCTGCTGGATAGCTGCTGTTACCCTTGTTTCCCTAACGTGCCCATTACCCAGTTGCTTTGCTCTACCAGAGCAAGGGCCATCGTGTAAAAGGAATTTGAAGTGGGTGTAACTGAGAGCTAATGGAAACATCTGGTTTGCTATGTCTGTTCTTGGCACTGGCTTTGAAGACATGTAAATGAAAATACAAAACAATGGCAAATTACTGGGAGTTTGTGGTACTAACGTTAAATAAAAAACAATTTAAACGACATCCGTGGAAGCAGGTAACACATGAGTTTATCATAGCTCTGTTCAGTTGATGTAACCCAACTCAGATGATGAGTGGACGTACGTGAGAATTCTCTGGATATTGACATGTTAGCAAAAATAAGAATTGAAGATAAATTTTAGATGTATCCCAGTTGGGGGGTTGCTATAAACTGGGAGAAGAAAGCTTTTGATGAAGACAGCAAAAATGCAAAGTGACTCCCACGAACGTGTTCTGTTCTCACATTTCTCTCTGAGAATTCATTAATGCCACAGGACAAAAAAAAGTCTATTTTTAATTTAACTTCTATGGAGACTGTGAAATATGTAATGATTTATTGATCACCCGACTCCCTGAAACTTTTTAGAATTTGGGCTCCTGTGGTTTTTACATTGACTGAAAATATGGCCCAAAGCATTTCTCTTGGTTTTGATACTCATTTACCTGGTGACTTCAACATTCAAGTCAGCATTAGAATTTTGTTGCGGAAGCTTGTTTCCCTCTCTTCGTTTTGCAAAAACTCTCTGGATGGATTTGCTCTGACCTTTTCCTACCTTACGTGGTTTCCTTGCATCTCCCTTTGTATTTCCTCCCTCCCTCCCTGCACTGCTGTGTAGCAGGCTGTGGATCCTCCAGAAATGCACCCCCCCCCCCCCCTTCTGATTTATCAAGGGCGGGCGGTTAGTTTGCGGGTGTCCCAGTAGGACTGGGAGGTGGTGGTGTGGAAAGCACTGGAGAGGCGAGCCCTGCCCACCTCCGGATGAAGCCTTGCTTCTGCTGTGTGTGTGTGTCTCAGCGCAAGTTAGAATTGTGTGCTGTCTGTGCAACAGCCATCAGGCTGCTGAGCTATCGGTGGAGCGGTAGATCGGAAAGAGATAATAATGTTAATGAGGGTGTTATATTATGGTGAAAGAATTTGTGATACATGTCGATGTTTAGGTAGGACTTGGTGTTTCTCAATACACCCTTCAGAAAGTATAAAGAAAATGCTGTTTGGTCTTTTGGTAGGTGGAAATTTGAAGGCCTTCTAAAGGAAGACTTTTTAGTACTTCACTGGTATGTATCTTTTTTTCTTTTATCTTTTTTTTTTTCCTTTTAGCAAACAAAGCCTTGTACTGGAAACTGAAATTCCTGCACGAACACTTAACACCTTTCTTTAAAACAGTGTTTGCTTCATTTCATGATTTCTGATGTCCTTGTAACCATGCTAATCTTTACGGGAGATTTTTTTATTATTGTTATTGTAATAATATGCATGGCTGTAGTTTTTGAAGTTTGACTATGTGTATAGTAGCTCATGTCCTCTGTGCAGCATTAGGGCTGGGAATTGAGACACTCATCCATGAAGTAAGTATCCTGGATATAAACTATATAAGCAAATCAACTGTGTAGTCTATCAAGTTGATAAGAACAGCTGGTTTTGAGCAAGAGGTTGCCGAATATGATACATATTTAAAATATAATTACTAGGAGTGAATATAAAATCATACGATGAGTTATGGGGTAGGAGAAGCACAAGACCATGCAAGGATGCCATGTGTGTTCTATTGAACGGGGTTTACGTTTATTTTGTGAACTTACATTATAAGTGTTTGTGTATTAAAGCTTCTTCAGTAAAGCTAGGAGTCCGTCCGCTTCACCACCAGGTTAGCACTTCTCTTTCCTGCTGTCTGTGGTCAGCAACTTCTCAACAGAAAGGCGGGGGTTTAGAGCCGGGGGTGGAGGGACCACCCTGCTGGCTGCTGGGGGGGAACTGGTGCCTCGTGCAGACGCAGGGGAAAGGGGCAGAAGGGCAAAGCTTGAGCTTTCGTTTGTTCTATTGGCACTTCATGGCTTCAGCGGTACCCGAGCTGCGTAACACTGGAGAGCAGCAGACATCTGCGTGCTGTGCGATGGAGGCGATACCAACCAAGGCTGGAAATAAGCGGGGCTATTTCCAATCGGTTTACTTCACTGTGTGGTAAATCTCTCACCCATGAATCCCAGGACCAGCCATGGATTGTGGTTAAATACACGAGATCCTGGTGACAAAATGCTCTTAACTTATCGATTGTCTGAATACTGTCCCACTTGATACTGCCATGTTTGCACCACATTTTTGTTGTTTGAAAGTAGTAAGCCTACACCAAGCATCTTGCCAGCCAAGGTGGTAAAGGAAGGCGCCCTGCTTCTTTGCAGTGTCCCTGTCTTGTTTAATTTCCTATTTCTACAGCATAAATTCAGAAGGAGCCGCTACCCTGTTCAGCTGAACCTCCTGCCTGCCGCAGCTGGCTGACACTCCATTCAGCCCATGTAGAGGCCAGCGACTGACGTTAACTTCAGTCCTATTTTCATTTTCCATTCGGTGCATCACAGATCCTCCCAGGCTGAAGTAAGCTTGTTAGTAACTCAATGGTATATTTTTAAGGGGAATTTTTTTATTCTTTCCTTGTCACGTTGTTAGTTCTCTTAATTTCCCTTAGCGTGTAATCTGCTGGAGTTCACCCTCTATTCTACAGCTTAAGTTAGACGTTCAGTTTGGGAAACATATTTCAGTTTATTGAAATTTTTCATTTTAGGTTGGTTTCTTTAGAGCCTCTGATTTTTTTAGTCATTCACTTTATTTAATTCCCTCTTCCCTCCCATTTCTTTTCATAAATTTTTATCACGCACTGTGCTAGTGCTGGGGGGAGCATTTTGCCCCTGGACAATGTCTTGTGCTGTGGTCGCTTGCTAATATCACTGTGGCTTATTTAAGTTACATGTTACTGGACTTAAAGTCTCTGGAGTGATTTCCCCTCTGAAAGAATTAAGTCCTGATATTGCTCTTGAATATTTTGTCCTGTCGGATCGTTTGGCAGCTCGGCTGTAGGTACCCACTGTATCACTAAGCAGCTGCTCCTTTCACGCCTCTCCATCGTGCACCAAGGGCCTTGGCTCAATGCCACGGAGGCTGAGGACTCCCGTGGGTGTCGGTGGCCTTTGGGTCACCTTCAGCATACTCGTGGTGCGGTTCCACCAGGGTGGGGGGGGGACGACACGGTTCCTGCAGCCTGATGCTTGCAGTCATAAATCCTGCTCTGCGTGTACACACACACTCGTGTGCTCCCCACGATTTCTTCAAGCACCGTCGTGCCTAAAATTCGACCTCTGGCTTCATCTGCTCCTCTAGTTCAGTTTGTCCGAGTAGCCCTGTCCTACTGCTCTGAAACGTGCATTGCCTCAGGGACCACTTTATTACCTGTTCACGCGCTTAAAGCTTTCATGTGTGGACAGATGGACATCCTTAGTTGACTGGCATGAACTCCCTGTTTAGCAGAGTTATGGGGTAATGTTTGGAACATACTCTAGGATTTTTTACAACCCTGGCTTTCATTTCCAGGTAGTCTTTCCAAAGGAGCAGTTAGAACGTGTTGTGTGCATTCAGGCCTATAGGATGCAAACATTAAAGATAAGCCTCCAATCTGTAGCAAACTTCATAACAAGAGACTGTATTTTAATAATAGTTACTTGCAACAAGAGCAATTGTTCCTCAGTTTGGTGAATGGACTCAAATCTTCAAAATTCTCATACTACTGTGTGAATTTAAAGAGACTTTTAGCATTGCATCCTGTATGTTTACATTAAATGTGTTTGTAGCTGCCTTCAGCACTATAATATGGTACTTACTTATTTGTGCAATTATTCCATACCTATAGATTTAGCGCACTGATACTCCAGCTGTTGGCTGTGAACACCTGACAGTCTGCGGGCTACTGTCAGAGCCTGGGATCAGCAACAAAGGTGGCAAGTCTTGTCAGTAAGAATCTCCCCCTTCCCTAGAAAATATGTGGAGTCAATAACTCCAGGCATGGTTGGAAACCATGGTTTCTGCGAGTCCTTTAGGTGCATTTAATGCAAATTGTTCTCAAGTTCTTTGTACCGACAGCCTAAAAGTATAGCTCTCATGTGAGGAAACGTCTACTGTATTATTTGATGTATTGTGAAATTTTTCTTAACTTGGCTCTTGTCAAGGTAGTCATGTGAACATTAAACAGTTTAATGTTCTTTTTCTGATACTGTTTGGAGAAGGAGTGTTAAATTTAGATCCGTGTCAAAAGAACACAGGCACATAAGCAAGAGCTTCTGACCTCATGCAAAAACGAGACATGAACTTTCACAAACTTTGATGGCATTGGGAGTATATAAACAGAAGCAAAACTTGTCACTGCTTTTTAGGTTTTTCCCAGATGTGATCTGGTGCCTTTCTTCACGGTGTGTGGGGTTTTTTTTAATCACCTTTTCCTCCCCAGACATGTGTGACCAGCTACAGTATTATTTTTGTGGGTGGATAGAGAAAATAATAACTTTTCTTCTTGCTTTGCATTCCACTGAATTCCTATCAATACAAGGTCATACTCACATGTGGAGGTCCGGCATGGGCATTTCAGGATCAGTGGCATTATTTTGATTGCTGTATGTGAACTACCCTGCACCTTAAGGAATCTTTTGCTCTGAAGAGCAAATATGCTTTTGCATTCCATATACCTTGTCGCCTCTTCCAAAGGATCCATTGCTTTACTATGTTTGGGAACATCTAGCCCATAGGGGAATCCACGTCTATTCTGGTAGCGCTTCCAGCTACGCAGGAGTTAGTTAATCACAACAGACTGAATATGACTAAAAGAAGTCTGCAAGCGACTCAGCGTCGAGAACCTGGACCCGACCGCTTTCCCCTGCCACTGGCTTGCAGCAGTGGTGACGCTGGCTTAAGTCAAGGCGGCAGACAAGGCCTGGGCACCGTGCTGGAACTGCAGCTGGTGGGGAGCATACTTTGCCCTGGGTGTCAGTTTGTCTTGCTGCAGGAGGTATGCACACACCAGGGAGCCCCCGAGACCTGGGTACCCCCCCCTCCAGAAGGAGGCACACAAGAAGGCTGCGCTGTAACCCAGGGCGCACACCCAGGTTTCAGCAGTGCAAGTCTCAGCTGAGCTACAGCGCGAGTGGCGGTGCTGCTGCCGTGCCCTCGGCACGGCGCGTCTCCAGCAAAGCCGGAGGTGCTGCAGGATGTGAACAGGAGCCCTTGCTTTAGGTGTGCTCAGAAGTGAAGTTGAGCTCCAGCTGCTTTGATAGATTACTACTTCCCCCCCCAAGGCCAGTTCAGGCAGGCTGTGAATTAAGCCACTTCACAATGAACCCCACAACTTTCATCTCACTCCCCACCCCTCCAAAAACCTGGCTTTTCACAAGACAGCTGTTCTTACGAGAATACAGCTTCCTTGTGTGAAGCACTAGTGCTATTATGCGTGTTGTTATTACAGTACCTAGGAATATCCAGTGATGAAAAGCTGGACCCCACTCTGCTGAACAGCCTGCAAAGGAGAGAATTTTGAAGCTGTTTGCCCTTCCCCAACACAGATGAGTAAAGGTGGCAGGTTGTGTGATACTTCAAACTTCGGAGTTTGCGCTCAGAGGGAAGTATCTTTGATTTGGTTGAAGCTTGATGGTTCAAAGAGTAGGCCCAAACTTGACAATAGCTGAAACACTTCCTCTGGAAGGAGTTCCACTACTGTCACAAGCTTTGCCTCCAAAGAAACACAGCAGATGATAAAAATGGAAAACAATTATGTTAGAGCCTATGAACTTAGAAAACAGAGCACCCTTTAACCATTTCAGCTAGATTCCTAAGTTAAACCAAGTAACCAAGGGATTACTTGGTCAGTCTGCAATACTTTGTCAGGCCTAAGCAACCACCTAACTAGGCCAGTGTTAACATCACACCTGGGCACAAGAGCATCTACACCAAGTGTTATTCCAGCCTGTAGTACCAGCTTACACACTGAAAGTGCTGGCTGAAAGAATTCCTGCTCTTCAAGGCGGGGGAAAAAACCCTCATCTCCACTCACAACTTCTCCTGTTGAAGCTGAGTATTACCCCTATTTTAGCCACACTTCAGCAACAGATAACTTGAACTTCACACCAGTGATGTTTTAAAAATTTATTCTGTAAACTCCATACTGGGTCTTTAGTTCTCCTTTTCCTGCACAGTCTTTGTTCCACGCAGTCTACCCGTACGACGGGCAGCAATGAGACCAACTTTGCGCCCAGCAGGAGCATCTCTCCTGATGGTTGAAGGCTTGCCAATGTGCTGATGGTTACCACCACCAAAGGGATGTTCTACAGGCTGTGGAAAAGGAAAGCAAGTCGTCAATATAATTAACAACAGAAATGAGTAATGATGTTTAACAGCAATAAACTGATTGCAGGGAACAAAAAAATTTAACCGCTTCAGTTTTCATATAGTGCAGTAACTATCAAGTGCTGCTAACTACCCTAATTAAATGTGCAATTACAGGGTAATCTGTGAAGCTTTCTTTCCAGATATAGGCCAGACTCCTCCCCGTATCAAACAAATCCTTTCTAAACCATAAAAAAGGAAAGTGAAAACTCTAACTGAAAATAGACTCACATTCATGGCCACACCACGGACACGCGGCCAGCAGTTTCTCTTTGCCTTGTATTTGTGATAGGCACGGCCAGCCTTCAGGATGGGCTTGTCAATACGACCTCCACCAGCAACAATTCCTGGAAAAAATTGCAGGAATGATAACATGCAACTGTAACAGACGAGAGTGCAAAAGACTAATTCCTAATAGTATTCAAGTTCTAAGAATGAGCTTCTAAAGACCAATCTCAAACAATCCCAGCTGTGTATTCAAACTAGTATTTTCAAGCCATCACTAACACTGAGGTCAGACTCGAGCTACTAGCCACACATTAGGTGATCTGCAAGGGGACACATACTTTAATTACCGGTTTTCAATCCATACATACAGGATTGAGTTTAACACTTTCTAAAGCATTACCAGTTTTATTGTTAAAATTTCTTGGGTAACGTTCACCATAGTTTGTCAACTAGAGAAAGTATGAATTGAAAGAGCTCGGGGGACTTTCAAGAACTTTAATGTTTAATACCCAGTTATTTCATCATTTATTTATTTAGTCAATTTTACTAGAGTAACAGACCACAGATCACTCACTTTGGTGTCTTCTATTCAGAGGCAGGCAAGCGTCACTTGTTGCCCGAGTACAGCAGCCATCTCAGCTGTCACTCAAGCATACAACAAACCTGGTAAAACCCCCGCTTCTTGACAATGGTATTTCCATTCCTTGTCAGACCTTCCAGAACGCTTCACCCAACTGACGACACCTACAGCAGCTAAGCACCTCCAGCACCACCCCTACAGGCTCAGTCTCTGTATCAAAAGCAGGACACCATCAATGCCATGTTCTGCAGAAGTTCTTCCCCAAGGACTGCAGACTTTACAGGCTGAGCAATTCCATTACAGCTTGACGACGACGAGCATCCACTTTTCTGTCCTCTCACTAGGTCAAACCATCTCCCAATTTAAGCTGCCATTAACCAAAAGTAACGCAGGCATAATACACAAGTCAGGCACCCGTGCGCGGACTGTGCCTGTGCATAGTCCTGGGTCCAGCCTGTAAGTTATGCTATTTTCAAGATGGTAATAGAAACTGGGGCCCTGTTTGAAAGCTTGCTTAGCAGTACGTACACTCAGTGACAAGACAAGGTCACCGTTGTCACTCCTTACCAACAACAGCTCTGTTTGCAGAAGAAATCACTTTCTTGGAGCCAGAAGGCAGCTTCACTCTGGTTTTCTTTGTTTCCGGGTTATGAGAGATAACGGTGGCGTAGTTTCCAGAAGCACGGGCCAGCTTTCCACGGTCACCAGGTTTCTCCTCAAGGCAGCACACAATGGTGCCTTCCGGCATGGTGCCAACAGGTAGAACATTGCCAATGTTCAGCTGAGCTGCAAAGAGCAATCAGAGCGTCAACAGCTTCATTCAGGCTCCTGTACTTGAATTACAATTCTATTTAACATGGGCCTCTGTGCATAGAAGAAGGGCACCGCATAAACGCTTCAGTAGCAACAGGCAGGGGCACTTCTTATTGTTTGCCTTGAAACACAAGTTTTGCCTTCAGCATAACCGAAAGGCAGGCAAAATGGGACTCTGGATAGAACAACCCAAACACTTCACAAAAACTGCAGTTAGGCTTGTTAATCAAAACAGGCTGCATGAGGAGGCTGCAATCTCCAAGAAGGAAATCTAGGTCTGCTTGAAGCTAGCGGAAGCTACTGCTTTGTGATGGCTCACAACTGCACTCAAACACCCTGAACTTCACGTATTCAGACGACGTCTGCTTTAGTGTTCTGAAACTGCCCAGGCAACAACACACTTTCCGTCTTAACTCACCTTTCTTGCCGCAGTAAACAAACTGACCAGTATGAATACCCTCAGCAGCAATGAACAGCTCAGTTCTTTTCTTAAACCTGTATGGGTCACGGAAGGCAATCTTGGCAAGGGGAGCGCCTCGGCCAGGATCGTGAATGATGTCCTGTTGGAACGGAGATGTGCTTTAGAACAGGATACAGCATTTGTCATGGGTTCTGCAGAAACCTAGGAACTAGAAAAACTGGAGGTGATTACTACTGAGATAATTCTCACTAGGATTCCCCTTTCTCAGAGGGATCTTGATTTCTCCTGATGTGAACGAGTTGAAGATTCACATTTGTAAGAATACAACCTCAAGTATCTGTATCACAAAATGATGACTCTGGTTAAGTGTGCTGCTTGAAACTAATCGTGTCTGAACTGTTGTATTCCTGACATTTGGCAGATATCAGACCTCTCCACGCTAAGAAATTCACTCTCACTAGTTGCCTAATCACCTTTGGTCAGAGACAGAGTTGGACACAAGCAGCAGTTTCTCCAAGTGTTCTCTTAGAATGGAAATGTTTCTAACCTTCTAATATTAAGTACACTGCAGTTATAGAAGCCCCTAGATGAGGAAGCACAAACTTACTGTTTCTTTTTCTCTTGGAAAAACATGTCAAATGTGTTCCTGAAGTACACTGAGATTCCAATACACAACCATGCATTTAGACTACAGCTAAGCTATTAAAGCTCTTAAAGATGTGTCTAGGAAAGCTCAGATGTTGTTGGTGTCTGGTATTAATGTTTTTTCTGCTGTTTTCAACCCTGTCGGGCAAAATCCCCCATGTATTACATAAGTTTAAGTCAAACCTACCTACTTACCTACTTTTTATCATCAAACTCAACTATGGTGAGTGCGAACAAAGTTCCTTCTACAGCCTGAAGACAACGACCTTGCTCTAAAAGGCTGAAGAGACAACTAGATGTTCAGAGCATCTAGCTAGGTATCCAGTGGCACTGTTTGCAGTCTAAGTCACTGACACCCAAAAAATACCTACAGCACACCTAAAACACCATACCATACCCCAAATAAAAGTACCGCCTTGCCCCCTCCGCTCAGGACTAAGATGATGGATACTACTTAGTGCTTATGAAGACTTTTTTTTTTTTTTTTAAAAGATGCAATCAACTACGCGGACAACTCTCCCCAGCCATGTTTCATGAGGTACAGGGAGTTCTTAGGCGATGTAAAAGCACGCTGATATTCCTACATTAGCACAGCTCTAACAGAAAATCATGCTGCTGTCTACATGCTGCCAGCATCTTTATTTAAATGCTGACATAAACCCAAAGTAGTTTAACGTTTCGAGGAACGTGACTTATTTAACAAAACACGAGAAGCCTGAACAAGGGGCAGCCGAACAGCTGTGAGCACGGCTGACAGGACGTCAGATCCCTTACACAAGCGAGGTGTTGGGGGACGTGTGCTTCAGGGCCCTCGATGACAAGGCTGCTGAGGGCCCTTCCACTCCCCACAACCCCCCCCGCGGGGCCCAGAGTCCCCGGGGACGGGCACCCGCCGCGGACCCCCGGGAGCCCCGCCGGGAAGGGCCCGCCCTTACCTTGACGATGCCCTTGATGTACCCGTGCCTCTCGGCGAAGTCGACGGCGCGGAGCTTGGCCGGGCCCTTCCTGTGCTTCACGTGGGCGCGGAAGACGGAGCCCGCGCCCTTCCTCTGGCCCCGGATCACGCGGCCCATGGCGCCCTGCGGGCAGAGGGCGGCGCGCCGCCACCGGCCGTCAGCGCCGCCGCGACCGAGGGCACCCCTTCCCCTCCCCCATAACCCCGCAGCCGTTCGCGCCCGGCCCGGCCGCACCAGGCCGCGGCCCGCGCACCCCCGCCGCGCAGCGGCCCGGCCCCCGCCCCGCGCGGGGGAGGCGCGGGGCAGAGCCGGGGTAGAACCCGGGCGGGCGGCAGCGGCGGCCGCACCGCGGGTGAGGGGCGGATGGCGGCGGATGGGGGACGCGGCGGCCCGGCTCCTACCTCCGCTCACGGCCTCGCTGGGAAAGAAGGAAGCGCCGACGTCACCGCGGCGCCAAGGCCCTTCCGGCGCGGGGCGGGCAGGCGGCAGTCGCGCCGCCGTGACGTCACGCCGCGCCGCTGCCAGGCAACCGAGCTCTCGCGGTTCCTTGGGGGGGGCGGGGCAGAGCGCGGGAACAGCTGACCGGGGGAGGGGAGGAGGGGGCGTCCCTGGGGGCTGCCCGTCCCCGGGAGCCGTTAACGGCCGGCCCGCCGCCTACCGCGGCGGGGGGGGGTCGCGCCAGCCCTGAGCCGGGGCGTCCTCGGTTCCCCCCTGCGCCGACCCGGATTGACCCGGCGGCGCCGGGCGTGAGGCGGCCCGGCCCAGGGCGGCCGCGCTAACGGGGCGCCGGGCGGGTTTGCCTGAGCCAGCCACCCGCCCGCCCCGGGGGCGTCGTCTCGGCCGGGTCAGGGAGGCCCCGTGGCGGCGGGGGGTTGCCACCCCCCCCTCCGCTCCCCCCCACGGGCCCCAGTCCAGGCGGGAGCCCGGGGCAGTTGCCCGGCCCGGGGCGGGCAGGCCAGCAAGGGCAGCTTCTCGGTAGCTTGTTAGGCCGTTTGACGCAGCTCTGACGGGCTGGGGAGGAACTGCCCCCGCTCTGCGGTCAAGGGTCTCAGAGTTTGTTGCTCCGCTTCTTCGGGGTTTTTTTTGAGGCAGTTACTGTTGAAAAAGTCGGAGGGCTGATAGCCTGTTGCCCGGAGACCTCGCATAAACAACCAAGTTCCCCAAGCCAAGAGCCATTCCTAAAATAAGCTGTCATGCCAAAATCTTTCGTAATTAGCCGGATAGAAGATGCTGTTTGCGGGAAGAGGCTCCTTGGCTGATTTTTTTTTTTTTTAAGATTCCTGCACTGTGCAGTTTAACAGCTGCAGCTTTCAGGCTAGGAAGTGACTGAAGATAAAAACCCTGCAGCTGCTTTAAGCTGCCTTTGCCAGATTTTTATCAATATGAATTAGGGCATAATTGAGAGATACTGCAAAGCAGAGGTAATCGTCTTAGCATTCCTAATCAACTTGTGCTACGCCCTGGAAGGGGAAATGAAAACTGCCTTAACTTCTTTAACAGTCCACTGGGTTTTCAGCATCAGAGGCCCTTCTTCCCGAAGAGGGCACTACTGATGACCGAATTCACTGGAGATGGACTCTTCGACTTCAGATTGACTCACTGGAAATGAGGAAAAGCTCATCAGTGTAGGCCCATTTATGCAATTGTTCTCCTTGCCTTGAACTGGGAAGAACCTAAGCATCTGCCATTTCTTGATAGATAAGCTTTCCCACATTAGTCTTCCCAGGACAAACGGAAGTCACACCCCTCATTACAGGCAAAAAATCCTCACACTAAGGGCTCCGAGTCATCCTCCTTGTCAGAATCAACCACCACAGGTAAAGAGATTAGCACAGCCAGTTGTCCACTCTGCCCATCTGCTGGAGGTTACTGTCCCTCCAACAAACAGCCGGTGTGTCAGCTTCTCAGCCTGAGCCCCGTTTGACATACTACAGCTCGACGTATTATGACAAAACTGCCACTTACTTTGGTTTACATTGATACACTGAGTGTGAATGTCTAGAAGCTTTGATTTATGGTTCCTGTTGGCTTCAGCTGTGGGGGCAGGAGCATTGTTAGTTTTTGCTACTAAATTTGACAAGAATCGGAGCCTTAAGGAACTATCTGAATTTCCAAATAATGCCCATATAAACAGCAAATGATTGGTCACTCCTCTTCCATGTTCTTAGTAAGGACTTAGTAATCAATTTTATAAGAAGATAAGTAGTTGTGTAATGATTTAGTACACTCATTTTATTATCCTGTATCAACTATACTTCGTATTCATTTTATTATCTAATTCATGGTGCAGTCTTGCATACTGGTATCACCATCTGTGAAGCTGCAACCTTTCAGTTACGTTGTGGGCTTGGCCAGCCGCCTTGCTGCTAAGGTATTGCTACAACACGGAGGGTAAGGCTGAAACCGCAATAATCCCTTGCTCGTCCCTACCAGCTTTTTGGGTGTTCTGAATATTGTTAGAAATGTCCGTACTGTAACAGTGTGAAGAGTTCCGAGTTCACCATCACAACAGATGCTGTTTCAGCCTTTCCTCCCAGTAATGCTGAATGGTTATTACCTATTTGTATCACCTCAGGCTGTGTTTATGCGTACCTCTGGATCAGAGCATGCTGCGTGCCCAGGGCTCCAGTGCCGGTGTCGTCCAAGCTGGCTCTTCAGTGTTTTTCCATCAGAGAAAACCAGGAGGAGGCTGGGAATGGTATGCATCTAGGTCTCATCTCTATATGCGCTCATGATATCCTCAGGGTACACACATGGATGGAAAACCCTGAAAGCCTCCCAAGTTTTCTAGCCTTGACGAAGTTTGGGAATCAGAGAAGACATGCAAATAGATGACAGAACTGCATCAATGATGATGTAACTTTACAATTGATTTTTCCTGCTATAAGAGACAACGTTAGCTAAACACTTTCATCATCAAGGAATAACAGCATTGTATTACCTGACCCAGCCAAGCACGGACTGAACTCACAATAAGATTAAATGTTTTGTTTAGCTGTGCCTTCAAAATTTCATGGATCTAAAGAAATGTAAGGAAGTAGTTTACATCTGATTGCAATTAAAAAAATACTGTCCAGGGTTTATCAGAACAGTGTTGCTCTGGGTCATGCCCTTTGAATCTTGGCGCTGAAGAAATACGAGTGTTGAGCACTACCAATGATGGCTATTCTGTTAAACTTTTAGGAGGCAGAGGCCGTGCCGTGGTTTGAAATGAGGCTGTTCCCCTCCTCACTAAGCCCCCATTCCCTGGGCTGACGTCGTCTCCCCAGAACCCATCCGTGGGGGATTTCGCTGCGTGAGGAGGTGGTGGCAGCGGCAGAGGTACAGCAGGACAAGCCCATGCTGGACAACACAGCGTGAGACATGGGGCTACCAATAGCACGACAAAAGCATCACCCACCAATATAGATATCGCCTGGCATTGCCTACCAACAGCACTGCTGTGCAGCAACTGTTCTCCAGTGCAGCTCCGAGTCCTGAGATTTTGGCCTTGAGGACATCAACTCTGGTGACTACAGCTGCTTTGGCTTAAGATGTTACTGCCTTTACCAGCCGCCCTGCCTCTCTGCCAGGAGTTACAGCCACATGGGAAGAGGAGCAGAGGCAGGGCCAGCGTGCTGGATTGCCCCAGCCAAGGCCTCTTTTCCCACCAGAACTCAGGCTGTGCTGGAGCTGGGGGAACTGGCTCGTCTGCCCGAGGGTTCTCCGAGGCCTGGCAGTGAGCACAGGGATGTCCGGATAACCCAGGCATGTCCTGCACATCTGCACAGATCCACCCTGCTGCACAAGGGCCAAAGGCCTAAGGCTCTCGGGAAGCCTCGGCATGCACGCGTTATGCCTCCTAGACACGCGCACAGAAATCTGGATGGAAGTCTGACAGTGCTAGGCAAAATAAGGTATGTTTCCAAAGCACAGCTGCTGCACATCACAGCCTGATATTTTGGCAGCAACTTCATTCTTTGGCTGCTTAAACTACAACACTCAGCTGAGGTGGCTGAGGCACGGCCCCACATCCTTGCTACCAGGGCCGTAACATTCAGCAGCGGGGAAGCACACACACTGCTGGGGAAGGCCAGGTCTTATATCACCATAACTACTTCACGGGACCGTGTCTGTTGGAGCCCTTCCTCATGCATCTCCCCATGGCTGGCAAATTTGCTGGGATAATGCAGAAAGGGTAAAAACTACCCCCATGATTCTGGAAGGGTTTTGGCAGAGTCGTGGGTATGCTGCTACAAATGCAGTACACTACTTGCAGGGTGGGAACAAGTCAAGGGTGTGTTGCCTTAATTAATCCTTTCATGACAGTCACAGGCTAATTTGCTAAAGGTTAATTGCACTGTAAATAGCAAAAGGGGTGGTGTTCTGTTTGTGACAGATGGCAGCCACCGAGAAATTGTGATGAGACTGCTGTTTGGAAAGGGGGAAGAAGCAGCGAGGTTTCTCTAGGACCTCACCTTGAGAAGGGAACTGAGAAGAAGGGAAGCCCCTAACTCTATCTGTGCATCTTTTGAAAGGGAAGGAAATAAAGGATGGCTATAAGATTCATACGAGTGTTTCCTCTCTGGGATTGGTATGCTACAATGAAAATAATCCTGACCTCCATCAGGTGGGCACATACCTCTGTTTATGGTCTTGCTGACCTGTCTGGGTCTTTGCATGGGATTAGGAACCGACATGCGGACTCCAGCCAGGCTGCAGTGTCACAGTTCCAGTCTGCAAAAATAACATACCTGCTAATCCCCAGCAAACACACTCAGGGTGATCCTATTACCGCAGGCTGCTGCTCCCCGAGCGGGGCACAAGGGGTGCGAGTCACCTGCTGCCACTGAGGCAAAAGAAGGGCCACAGAAAGGAGCTACTGCTCAGACCGTGGAAGGGGCAAAGCCTCACCTCCTGCTGTGCATCCAGAAGAACTCCCTGGACTCTGAGGAAACGTCCTGGGCCTGCGGTATCCTGTAGCTAAAAGCAAAGGAGCCCTTTGTGAGGATCCCCTCACAGCAGCCCCCCCGTACCACCCTCAGCATCCTGGCGAAGCCCAGGCCACTCGTCTGTATTCAACTCCTCTGGCTTTTCAGAGGAGACAAAAATCCCTCTGCTGAGACACCGCAGGCCTCCATTCCAGTGACTGCTCCCAAAATAAATACCTTTGCTCTCTTCAGATGAATTTCTCCTGAAAGGACCAGCTTCTGTTTGCTGTCTTGAAATAAATATTCTCCCTCAACTGTACCCAGCTCCCTCCTCCCCAGCCTGTCTCATTCCTAAACCCTGGAGAGAGCTCCAAGAAAATTACTTGAGCTTTCCCTTCTGCTCTTGCATGAAGCAGATGAGGTCCCTGGCCTCATGACAACCACTTAATCATAATTAAATTGTAGCTCTTCTCTAAACCTTCCCTGTAGATATAGCACCGGGTGACCTGGAAGGAAACCTTACTCTTTACAGGGTTTCCTGTGGTTGCAGATCATAATTTGCAAGGCAAAAACGTACCTAGAAAAATCCTTGCCAATTACCTAATCCGCGCACTCAGCCTGTGCTCCCTTTTGAGTTATTGTTTTCATGCATCAGCACAAGAGAAAGAACTGGCATCCCTCTTACTTTGGTAATACTCACAGCATTCTCTGGGCTTACAAAGGTGTGGCAAAGACATCGCCCATGGGGCACAAGAGACTCCAGCTGTGCCAGGGCAGGTTTTATCACAGAGGCATGCAGATAAGATTGGAACCCGGCGAGCAGAGGAAAAGATGCCAATTGGGTGACTCCGCTTTCTTACCCAAAAGGGACCTGACTTCTGCATAGCCAAGCCTCTCCAGGAGGGTGCGGATTTGCAAGCATTTTATGTTATTCGCCATCTAAGGACAGTCTGGATTCCCGCAGCGAGAGCTGCAGAGGTGGAAAGCCCCAATTAAAACAAAGCCATTTACACCTCACAGATGGGTTTAGCAATGCTTATTAATTAGGTTCTGGTGACCTCTAGAGGCCTCTAGCCCAAAGCACCTAATTTCTGAGGATCTTTCGTGTTCTGGAACAAGGAGCACGACAAAAGTTCTGCTTTATTTCAGTTTCAAACTAAGATTAATTTTAGCCTTAACGGGGAAGGTATTGGGGAATAGTAATTGATGGTTATTCTTTTCCTCCCACTAAACATTGTAATAATAATTCCCTGTGTGCAGCAACGTCAAAGTCTGCACAGTAACTGTTGTAGGTATTCTGGAGATTCCCATTTTGCAAGAAATTTGCTTTCTGCATTGTCAAGTAAGAGAGGAGCTACTTCTCTTCCTTCATTATCTCTGACGATATATTCAATTAATCACTGATCCTGGAAAAATTGCCCACCTATCTGGTGAGGTAATCCGGTTGCTTACATGCATGTAAGTTATGTGTGCTTAAGACACAGGCGTTACACATGCATTAAGATGTCTTTGCAGAACACAGCCTTTGTGGACTAGTCCTGGCAAGGGAGTGCTCAAATACTGTGCTAGTCCTCTCAGACTGGAGTATGACCATGTTTTCTGAAAAATTAGTTTCAGCTGCAACCAGGGAAAAATTGTCAACCCACCAGCTTCAGGGCCAAGCAACACTGTATGTGGGAAAATTACCTTCTACCTGTATTGTAAAACAACAATAAAATTACCTGCAGAGAAGAGCGATACAAGAAAATGTCTAAGGAAAAAATGTGTTGTTTTAATTATACATCTGGATAAGCTTTTTTTCTTAATGAGATAAATAATAGGGGCAGCTGACGGAGAACGGGATAAATCCACCGAGCTAATTTTCTTTCCTCTTGAGCAGCTGAGATATGGGATTGAAACCGTACCAAGGCACTAAGAGAATTGGACGGAGAGACAGAAGAGCAGTGAGACACTGCCCAGAGAGACATTGGGGAGTTAACAGAGAGAGGCTTACAGCCACAGAGAAGCTTAGCAAGAAAAGGATAGCAAAGCTGGAGGAGGTGAAGCATATCTGCAGCAATGCACAGCTCAAAAAACTCTTTAGCAAACTTGCAATCCTACAGTGATGTGTGGGAGACCTCCTAAAGATTTCTAATTTAAGAGCACCCAGCTGTACTTCCAGATTTAGTTATTAGTTGCTTTTCCTACCCAACCCCCACCCCCTCCAAATTGTTTTTCTCTTTGCATTTCCTAATGGACCTCCTACCAACACTTTAATGGCAGCATTTGTTTGGTGACAACATCCCTGGAGGCTACAGCCAGGGTAGTCTGTGCATCCAGCTTAGAAACCAAATACAATAGCACAGGATTTTCTCTTGCTTGATAGATGTGACCCATAAGAGAGGGAAAAAGTGTATGTTTTGGTATTTCTTGTTTTCTTATGGCATAATGATGGATGAGCTTTTTTTTAAAAGAAAATTTCATTATTTTCTGGGTTTTGTTTCTTTTTTTTCCATAATCTCTTGCTTTGTTCTTGCTCTTTTTGCCATGTAGGCAATAGAGCTGAAGGGATTTCATGCCTCAGAACAGAAAGGAATCCTGAGCTTCTGAGGGGAATTAAAAATGGAGTAAGGGGGAAAGATTTAAAAAAGGATTTTAAAAGACTTTTTGTTCAGACTGTGTAAAAACTCTCCTGAGATTGTTTGAATCAAAACTCCTGAGAAACACATGGGAGAATAGCTCAATTGGTTAAAGATGATCATTCTCCTGTATCTTCTAAGTTCAACCTACAAAACTAATTTGATTTCGTTGGTCCTCTGAGAAGTCCTCTAGCAAAAAAGGCTGGGGGTGGGGGGGAACCTCTCTTTTTTTGATATTTGTGAGATACAAAGAAAACCAAGCTTTAAGGCCACTTGCATAAGCTTTGTAAAGCACTATGAAGTAAAAAAAGAAAAGCATTTCTTTTGCAGTTACCAAGAAATGCTGGCTCCATATAGTGCACAAGCATTTTTAATTTACACAGGTTTGTTGGCTGGATACTTTTGATCAATAGTACAACAGTGCTAATCAGAAAATGACAGGTACTTTTAATGTGGACTTCTTCTGGGTAAAACCTTTTGAACTTTTCTAATTTCTTAACCGAAAATGAGGAAAAAATATTGCTCCTGCCTTTTCTCCAGATACTGTTTTTCCTTCCTTTTTCAGAGATAAAATAGGAGAAAAAGGAAAGATAGGAGAAAGAAAACAAACATAAAATGGGAAGACACAGAAGTGAAACTCCTCCTCCCTCCAAATAACTGTTGGTTTTTTTCATTAAATTTAAGATTTCCATTTCCAAATGGAAAAAATGTGACTGGCTCCAAATATAAGAACAATGCTTGAGGGCAGGCCTAAAGAGAGCAATAAATCAGAGCAGAAAATATTTTGCTTGGGGAACACATCATGATTAGAACATAAATAATCCTCTTCTATATGCAACATAAAATAAACACAGCTGTATGCACAGACACACGCACATACACATGCTCGTACACATACACACGTCTCAGCCCCATTTCCCCAGGGCAGTCCTCTGACGGCACGAGAGATGAAGGGTTATGACAGAGGGGTCGGTGACATGGTGTCTGCTGAAAATCTCAATAAAATAGAGTAGCGGAGCCAAGTACGCAGAGAGCACTCAGAGATGTCAGCAGGAGGAAGCAACCCCTTGGCTGCTGGCCAACAGGAAACTCTGTGTACCAGTCCCCACAATAAAATACTACTTATTTCTTAGTAATTGTGGCAGTCCCAAAACATTTGCTTCTCTGTGGCTTCATAGGTTGCCTGTGTAGGTTCGATGCTCGTATGGGGCTGATTTCAAGCACAATATCTGCGGCTCCTGAGCCTTTCACCTGACCTGGGCTCTCAGGAGTGTGTTGCTAGCACACAGCAAGTTTGAGGGTCACGCTGCTGAATCTGGCCTCACTGCACGGGCTATACACAGACCCACCTCGTGGCCTACAGGAGAGAGGGTGCTCTCTGGGCTGGGCAAATCCAAAGCACTGCAGGTGCTGCAGATGTGCTTGTGCACACCCGCAGCACCCTGTGCCCTCCCAATTCTCAGCCCAGTCTCAAGGACAAGATTTGTTTTCTCCATTTTGGGCCCTCTCGGTGGCCTTCCAGAGTTTGCCCTCCCAACAAACGTGGTATTATTCTTCCCTGTCCACTGAACAGGTCTTTAGTCATTTTTAGCACAAGAAATGAATAGAGAGATTTGTTTTTTCCATTAAAGACCCCTGAGGAAAGGTAGCTTACTTCACTGTCTTCAGGGACACTTCCAAAATCCAGCACATGTAGACCTGGAGTGGGCCACAAAAGTGGGAGCGATGCTGGGGCAACTGCTTTCCTTACCAGTCCTGAGGAACTTCCAAGATTAAAACAATTCAATTCAAAGCAAGTCTGAGGCATCTAGAGGGATCCTGGGTGGGCCAAAGCTCTTTTGCAAGGAGAAAAGCAAATTCATATACCTTCCAGCAGAACTTGCTGGGATCTGTGTGGCAATTTCCTCCCTCTTAGATCTTCCAGTGAATTTTTCCATGACAGGGATAATCCAACCTAATCACTTCCATTTGACCCAGTTTAATCACCACCTTCCTGAAATGGAGTTAATAGGCGCTTAATGCTAACCAGCAAGCGAGGAGGATGATTCGTAAAAGATCTCAGAAAACCACTCTACAGTTCCTAACGCACTCCATTTTTTTCTTTTAATTCGTTACCCAGAGTTGGTAACTTCTGAGGCCTAAACCACAATACATCTTGAGCTCACTAAGCTAAAAATACTGACTTGCCAATGACAGAATACTAATGAATCCTCCACAGGAAAACTGATCTGTCATTTCCCTCCCCACAGGAACACACACAAGTGGTTAAATTTCTAAAGATTTTGTACAGCCTCTCTGCCTATAACGTTGTACACTGAGATCTTGATTCAGGTACTGTAGGCATATATTTTCCTTCTTTCAAGATTTATTTTTGGCTTATTATTCCACATCTGACATCCTGCAATAGCACTAACTTTAATTTTGCTTTGCAAGTATGACAGCATTCATAAATAGAGTCTCTGCTTTTGAGATGGTTTTGGATTTATTCTTTCAGATACATGTCAGGGAGCAGCAGGAGCGGGGTGCTCCACGCAGCGGGATGAGCTGGGAGCCCTGGGTAGCCTCGAGGCACGCAGTGCCCTCACTGCCATGGTGCAGGCCCAGGCATGGTGCTCCCGGGCCAGCGGGTGCCGGGGTGGGGGTCCCAGGCTGGGCTCCTCCGGGCCGCTCAGGGCTATTACTGCACTCAGGGCCCTGATGACCCCACAGCAGGACAGCAGTACTGTCCTAATTAAAGCCAAAGACTGCTTCTTGGTTTAGACTATTCTATGTTCTCATAAATTCACATCTGTCATGTTGTCTTGAAATCTCCTGTAAGCGAGGGAATAGAGAGTAATGTTGATACTCCAAACAGTAGGTCATTTGAGCTGGAGTTGTCAAGTTACAGCCACCTCCTCCTCCTCCTCCCCTCCTCCTTCCTCCAAAAAGGTAATTTTACACATATTTCTTTGTTCTGCTTTGAGTGACAACATTTGTAACCATTGCACTGTGGTGACACATGCACTCCAGGTGTGTGAGCTTGGCTAACTGTACGTATATGGTACCCCATGCTTGGTGCTAAGAGCATGAGGGGGAATGTGCACTGAGTTCATTGCAGTTCACCTCCAGTACTTCTTGACTTGAGACAGAGTTTCTTGCTGCAGCAAAACCACTGCTTCTTAGCAACTTTATGCATTTGTCACCTAATTAGACCAAAAGTTGTTTTTCTCCCTCCCCTGCTACCTGTTGGCACCCCTTTTTTGGCTTGTGGATTTTCCTTTCCAATTCATTACTGCTTATTTTTTATTTAATTGTTTGTTTAGGCTTTAAACATGGATCTTTGAACAGTAAAGACACTTAATGCCTTCCCTGCCTGGAAAAATCTCACACCCCAGGGCTGGGGCCCTAGTGGACTTACAATGCAACAATCTCAATTGCCTGTTGTCTTCTCATCTCTCACTGATGATACCATCACCCTCTCCACCTTCAACACCAAGCTCACCTGCTGTTCTTCTAATGAGAAAAGGACCATGGCATCACCTGTGGATAGAGTGTGTTTGGTCTGTTCAGCCTTGTCATCAGTATCAGCGGGGAGTGGGATTCAGTGTTCACACAGATATCCTACCAGGGGGATTTCTCTCATGCCCCAGCCAGAGGCGGGTATCACAGAAGACCTGACAGTCTTCCTGTCTAGTGTAATTCCTGGCTTCTTGCTACTGGAAACTTATTCATTCATGGCAATGTGGTAGTTTAAGGCAGAGGCTCAAATAGCAGGTGCTCATCTTACCACCCTAAGACCTCTTGTGTAATACTCCTGTCTTCCCCAAAACCAGTGAGACTGAAGATGAGGAAGGATTCAGGGGCAGCTCGAGGACTTGTGCCGGCTGTGCATTCTCGCCGAGGGGACCGTTGCCAAGGAATGGGAGGCAGTGGAGTTGCATGGCTGGGCTCTGATAGGTGTCGATCCTGAAAAATGACTAATAAACAAACAAACAAGACATTATATCCCCACAAGCATTGTTAGCAGAGAAGCGGGTTGCTTGCGGAGCCTCACTGCCATCTAGCATGTGAAGATGGTCTATATTTTATCCTTTGAAACTTCCCAAATAAGAATTCTTTTAACATGAACTGAAACCTCTGACCACCATAAAATACATGGTAAGGTTACATGTCCCCGCTTCCTCCCTGTTGCCGCAATACAGCCTTCGTACTTCTGTGTTTGAATCATCAGGTTTCCAATGCTAACACCCAGTCTCCAGCAGTGTTACTACACAGTAGGGAAACAGAACACATGTCGGACAAAACCTGACAAAGTAACACTTGGATTTAGGTCAGCCACAGCCAACAGGAGTTACTTGTATGCTATACCTGGCTCCCATTCAAACACGGAGCCTGATGAATTCACACTAGTCCAGACATGCAGAACGGTATCTCCTTTTTTCCTTTCCATAGAGATTTCTTTTCAGACAGTACCTTCAGCTCCTTGTTTCTGTGCCCCCACAACTACCATTCACGTAGACTGCCTGACTCCTGGCCACCCCCATGGCAAGCAGACACACTTGTGTTGCTCCTACTATTAACACAAACTGCAGAATTCGCTGCTGACACAGGGCATGTTTGAACCATCAAGATACATATGTACCTCTCTTCTTACTGCAACCACAGCGCTGCCAGCATGCTGCTACTCACTCATCCATTTACCATTCAATACTGCTACAACTACGGTCCTAAAGCAAGCAGCAGACAGTGCTGAAACTCCAACTGCACATCCTAAACCATCCACATTGTCTAGCTTGGCCTCCTGCATAACTCTGACCAAGAAACCCTCTGCTGGACCTAATACCTTATGATGGACTACCAACACTCACACGGCATGCAGCCTTCATTTGATGATGCCTATGATGGGAAATTGACCTTTCATCCTGATGGTCTTTCAGCTTTTGTCTCTCACCCCACTGTTTCTTGATCCCTTCCCATTTTCCCCTGGCTGCTATCGCTTCCCGGTGGTAGAAGCAGACTTTAGTTTCTGTTCCAGAACTGGCAGAGGCTTTTAACTCTGCATTTTAGTCTGGTTTTGCAGAGGCTTCAGTTTATAATACCGTAACTCCTCATTCGCTGGTTGTTGGAGTTGAATTTTGTCCTTTCTTGTCTTCTGCGCCAGCTCAAGGCCCCTTAGTGCAGCTCACTCTGCAGGAATGAAGTTATGGACAAATGTTACAAATATTTTGATTAATATAAGTATTATTATTCCATAATAAATGCATGATGACTTTACACATTTATAGGGATTATTTTTACTTATATTTTGTATTCAAAATAGAAAAGTACAAATATCACAAACACATAAAATACACTGAATTTAGCCATAAAATATTTCTCAGCTTTGCCAATTCCTGATGGAAAAGAGATTAAATCAGACTGAGAATGTAGTAACCTCACCTACAAATTTAAGACTGATTTGGTGGTAGGAGATTACATAGATATCAGTGGTTTTTATGGGATCACTTGGGATTAGGTGGCATCTTGAGTGTTTTGTCAGGCTGTACCAGAAAACAATTTAGCATAGCTCTATTTGTTCTTCAGCTTATACTCGAAGTTTAACATGTATATGCCTCAATCTTGAAATGATTTTCAATGTTTCTATTGAAAACATATGCGAGCTAGGCACAGTCAACTGCAGTATGATTTCTCTGAGATGTATCTTAAGTGCTGGGATTCCTGAGAAGCTTTCAGGCTGTTCTGAAGGGAAACACACAGTTCCTCTCTACAGCACATGTCCCCCCCGGCTTCTGCACCTGCGTGTGGGTCTGGAAGGCCAAGTTCATAGAATGCAATACTCTTGTCTTCTCAATTTCTCTCTGCTCGGTGCTTTAAAATAGTTAACTAGTGTGGGTTTTCTTCACATCGCTAGTTCTACGTTGGCTCTCATATGCTTGGGCATCCCCTCCGTAGCAGCCAGAGTAACTTCCCAGCCCTGGTATTTTCAGTGCATGACTAGAAGTCTGGAATGGGGCAGTGAATTTGGACCCTAATGATTCCTGCGTGCTGTAATTGTTGATTTGGACGTATTCGCTTCTTTCCTTTTCTACCTTAATTGTGTATTTGTATAAAAATTAAGATTCCTGGTGGATATTTTTAGTGCGGGTTCCAGGGTGTATTGCGTTTGCGTGGCAAGATTTTGGTAGTGGTGGGGCTACAGGGGTGGCTTCTGTTAGAAGCTGCTAGAAGCTTCCCCTATGTCCAATAGAGCCAATGCCAGCCGGCTCCAAGACAGACCTACCACTGGCCAAGGCCGAGCACATCAGCGACAGTGGTAGTGCCTCTGGGATAACATATTTAAGAAAGGGGAAAAAAACTGTGCAGCAGCAATTGCAGCTGGGAGAAAGGGGTGAGAATATGTGAGAGGAACAACTCTGCAGACACCAAGGTCAGTGAAGAAGGAGGGGGAGGAGGTGCTCCAGGCACCGGAGCAGAGATTCCCCTGCAGCCTGTGGTGAAGACCATGGTGAGGCAGGCTGTCCCCCTGCAGCCCATGGAGGTCCACGGTGGAGCAGATATCCACCTGCAGCCCCTGGAGGACCCCACACTGGAGCAGGTAGATGCCCGAAGGAGGCTGTGAGCCCGTGGGAAGCCCGCGCTGGAGCAGGCTCCTGGCAGGACCTGTGGACCCATGGAGAGAGGAGCCCACGCTGGAGCAGGTTTGCTGGCAGGACTTGTGATGTCGTGGGGGACCCACGCTGGAGCAGTCTGTTCGTGCAGGACTGCACCCCATGGAAGGGACCCACGCTGGAGCAGTTCGTGAAGAACTGCAGCCCATGGGAAGGACTCACATTGGAGAAGTTCATGGAGGACTGTTTCCTGTGGGAGGGACCCCACGCTGGAGCAGGGGAAGAGTGTGAGGAGTCCTCCCCAAGAGGAGGAAGGAGCAGCAGAGACAACGTGTGATGAACTGACCGCAACCCCCATTCCCCATCCCCCTGCGCCGCTGCGGGCAGGAGGTAGAGAAAACTGGGAGTAAAGTTAAGCCCAGGAAGAAGGAAGGGGTGGGGGGAAGGTGTTTTTAAGATATGGTTTTATTTCTCATTATCCTACTCTGATTTGACTGGTAATAAATTAAACTAATTTTTTTCCCAAGTCGAGTTTTGCCCATGACAGTAATTGGTGAGTGATCTCCCTGTCCTTATCTTGACCCACGAGCCTTTCGTTATATTTTTTCTCCCCTGTCCAGCTGAGGAGGGGAGTGATAGAGCGGCTTTGGTGGGCACCTGGCATCCAGCCAGGGTCAACCCACCACACTGGGACTTTGGCTTTTTCTTAAGGGTTTAGATGGGGGACTCCAAGTTCTTTGTTAGCCAGTGTGTTGTCTGTACTGTTGCCATACATTAAAGGAGATGGAATAAAATTGGCATAATATCCAGTTTCACCCAAATGAGGTTGTTGAGCAGGATCCAGAAGATCTGTATCCACACAGGGCAAACACAGTATTTAAACAGAAACAAAGCCTGTGATTTATTTCATTATTTACTAAGTGCTGTCATGGTGCTCAGTACTATATAAACATTCTCTGCCCCAGGTTATTAATACTACCAGGCACAAGCAGGTTCAAGACTCAAACACCTTACCTGAAATATTCACAGAACAAAAACTTCAAGGACAAGTTAAATGTTTCTGCACTGCAGAAACTTTTCCGCAGAGGAACCAGGTTAATGAAATTTCAGACTTCAAAAATTGCTGTGTTCTCCAATAAGAAGCAATTCGCATTTGAGGACCTAACTCTCTACCTATCCCTGTATAACTACCCCTCACTGACTATTGCTATAATACATTGTTTGCCCTGTTGAGTGTGTGAGTGACGCCAGTCTGGTCTTTTTGTTGTATGATAAGGAACATCCACCCCTCCAACAAATATGGAGAACTAGTAGATCAGATTTTGGGGGCTACACTACATAATGATCCCATATTTAAGAAGAACAAAAAGGTTTTGGTCTTTAGACTGCTCAGCCCTGGGAATGCTAAGGAGTCACTGCAGAGTCCCCAGCCTGTGTCGTGGGTGGACAGTAAAACGGAAAATGTCATGCTGGAGGAAAGACGGTATAAAAGGACTGTTAAAGGGCATGTCTTTAACTCTTATAGAAGCACTAACAGAGACAAGCTATGTGGAGGCATACTGGCAGAAGAAAAAGAAGGAGTGTTTTACTTAAAAATAACTTAAAAACGTTATAATATCTTGAGAAAGGCTGGGAAAATTGTACTTTTACCTAAACGCATCAGGTTGAAATAACCCCAAAGGTATACGATTCCTTGATGAAAACATCAGTGAGTATAAAAAATGCGTCTGCATGCTTAGGTCAATGAAGACTATATCTTATGTAAGGCCACTTAAAAGACAGAGCTCTCACAAGAATTACAAATTATTCTGGGCCCATGAAAATCATCCTGGTTTTAATTACAGCATTAAAGACAAACCCACAAAGTTATAAGTTCTGCAAGCAATCATTATAATTCTGGACAAGGGATCACACAGAAATTGTAAATAATGACTGTGAGAGATTTCAGTACTAGCTATTTTTGTCTTTTGAAATGTTTTTCATTTCAAAAAAGTCATTAGCACTTGTGCTCAGCCAAAACTTGCTCATAAGACTAACCAGGATTTCTTAACATAAACTGTTCTTAAAAGGATATTGTCAACTCCCAACTAGTCAGTTTTTCAGAAGAATGTTAAAGATGTTTCAGTACATGAATCCCTGGGTGATGCCTGTCCTTTTGTCACAGTACTTTACTCTTTTTTTCAGTCCTTTACCTTGCCCTGTTGCAGCATCAAAGGCTCCACGCAAGCTCAGGGAACCAGAAAATAGGGAGGAAGCAGTGAAACTGAGAGCCTGAAAAGCACTGTCCAAGCTGAAAATAAGTCAGGGGAACTAAATGAAGAACTGAAAAGGTATATCTTCTTTTATTAATTTTCAGTTCCAGGAATTGTTCGGAAAAGAGAGAAAAATGTCAGGTAATGATGTCCCTGTAATTTAACATTTAATTACAGCCAATACTGCAATAAAAAGAGGAAAGACGGACAAAATGAAAATTCTCTCCCAATATTAAGATGACTTTTAAAAAGGAAAAAGATTTTTAAAAACACAAAAATTCAGCTGAAGCAAGAGTGCAGCATGTTGTGGAACAGTCATACAATACAGTTCCTCTGTCTTGACACCTTAAAACAAAAGTTTGTTATGAATATCAAGATCCAATGCCAGGATGAGTTGCTGGAGATAGTTACACTGACTTCAGTGGGTACTGTGGGCCAAACTGGGAGAGGAGTTCCTCAGATCATCAGACAAGAGTTGTACAATTCTGTAATGCATTTTATTATATTACATTTGTTTCAGCAGCCCTATCCTGCCGGTGGGATTTGTGTAGCTGGGCCCTTCTTCTTGCAAGGACCCTAAATGATAGCAACAAAAATCTTTCAGTAAGGATGACACTACGAGGTTGTGGCCTGAGATGGTGGAACAAGCTAGCAGTTTGTCGTGGTTTAACCCCAGCCAGCAACTAAGCACCACGCAGCCGCTTCCCCCTTCCCCCTCCCAGTGGGGTGAGGAGGAGGAAAGAGGGGAAAAAAAAAGAAAAAAAAAAAAAGTAAAACTCGTGGGTTGAGATAAGAACAGTTTAATAACTAAAGTAAAATATAATACTAACAATAGTAATAATGAAATATAATAATAATAATAGTAATGAAAAGGAATATAACAAAAAAGGAGGGGGAGGAGGGGAAAAAAACAAACAAACAAACAAACAAAAAACCACCAGTGATGCACAATGCAATTGCTCACCACCCGCTGACCGATGCCCAGTTAGTTCCCGAGCCATAATCCGTGCCGCCCGGCCAACTGCCCCCTGTTTATATACTGGGCATGACGTTCCATGGTATGGAATACCCCTGTGGCTAGTTCAGGTCAGCTGCCCCGGCTCTGCTCCCTCCCAGCTTCTTGCACACCTGCTTGCTGGCAGAGCACAGGAAACTGAAAAGTCCTTGGCTGAAGATAAGCGCTACTTAGCAACAACTAAAACATCAGCGTGTTATCAACATCATTCTCACACTAAATCCAAAACACAGCACTGTACCAGCTACTAAGAAGAGAGTTAACTCTGTCCCAGCCGAAACCAGGACACAGTTGAACAGGACGGAAAGTCCTCTAAAGCTAAAGCTGCTAGAGTTTAAACTACACTGCTTCTGCCAGGTTTATCTCAGTACTAGTCCTATAATTAGTACCACATCAGAAAAAACCTCTGACTTTCTGATTCTAGCTATATTGTCATTTTGCCTGGAGTGTGACAAGGATAACTGCGTGTTTATCCAACTTTTGGTGATGACTTCTTGGAAAGTTATTTGCGAAGATGGAAAAACCCTAACTCTTCCTGTTTGTTGGAACAGAATCTAGATGCCTGGAAATTTGTAACTGACCAGACAGAAACTTGTACAGCTAGACCTGTGTAAATGAGGACCATTAACTATTACCATGTCCTTATAAGTGGGAATTCACACCATTAAAATACCACCTAAGAATCAGTTCCTATGTGAGTGGAAGGCAGAGGTGGGTGAAGAGGTAGAACTGCTGACAGAGGGGCGGATACATCTGCTGTGTAATCCTTTCCCTTCTCCCAGTCCCTTTTTAGCAACCTCCTTGTCAGAATTCAAACACTGCTGCCCTGCTTCTGGTGCTAGATTTGCATGAACATGAATGCTACTGAGACCTTCATTTGGCCTTTTCTCACCTTCTGCATTTGCTTGAGAAGGGCTGCAAAGAGAGCCCTAGAAAACAGCCACTGCAAGCCCCTGCCCAGTCCAACACCAAGTTTAGTCCAGATGAAGAGGTTTGGATCTGGTAATCCAGATCATCCATGCAAGATGAATTTCATGCATAAATGAGCATGCATATGAGCCTATCATTATAGGCTCACACCACGTAACTTTAGCTGTCTAACATTAGACAACAAGTAGGCAGAAGCACCCTTTGGAGGTGCTTGTGTCTCCTGCTGACTCAGCAGGATGACTAACCTCCTCACTGGTGCCTACAGTCAGGCTGGGCATGTTCCCTCTCCCACTGTGCCAGACCCTCACTAGGCAGTTTTCCATATACAGCAGGCAACTCACATGCTACATGTACATGACTCGTGGTGTCTGCTGATATCTTAAGACACAGTTATAAAATAGTTATTTGGAAATGGCAGAGTTTCTTAAGACGACAGCCTAAGTTAAAGCTTGGGACACAACTCTTCTCCTCTGGTTCTTTCTTTCCATTTGTCTTCTCAGCTGCTGTCAGTGTTGTCTAGCATTTGGCACTGCTGTAAAAGTTGTTGTGCCAGAGTGTTTCAAAAAATAAGAAAACCTGTTGTGTTTTATACTGGGTCCATTCATGAAGACCAGAACTTTTTATCCTGCAATGGCAGAGTTAATATCCCTGAGATATTCTACTATTCTACGGCTTGTAAAAAAGAAGCCAAATCAAACCTAAAAGAATTTAGTATGGAAAACATATTCCAGCTTTAATGACACACTGGGATTTTGTTTAGGTTTCTTTATTATGATGAGTCATACTATGTAAACTTCACATGCAGTTACTGAAGTCACTTGTCTGCCTTATTTTAGCTTTGGGAACAGCAACAATGCCAACATCCTTTGGTGCCTTTGAGGGAGGACTTGAGAAGTCCCGAAAGACAACAATGTTATGGTACCCTAATAAGCAATGTGTTGCTTTTTCACCCTTTGGCTAGAAAATAAAGGGTTAGATTCTCTAGACAAGCCCTCTCCACATGAAGTCTTCCTGTAAACACCTTGGCATTGCTAATGCTGGCTCGACTCCGCTGGTGTCAACAATGGTGGGATTCCCATTTGGGATGGTCTGACAAAAGGATGTCTCGTTCTGTATCTGTCTGGCCTGCCTTAAGCGGAAGTGAGCCATACACAGCTGAAATCAGCAGAGCTCTGTTAGTACTGGTAGTTCCACTGCTACTTTTATTATTGGAGCTGTACTGATCAGAAATCCCTTTAGAAGGGCTAGGGTGAATGGAGTCCAAAACCAGCTCCCCACCCCTCTCCTCACCTCTCAGCTAGGCCCTACAGAGGACTGAAACTAAGCAGAGAGATTTCCACTGTTCTCATTCATCAGGTGAGTTTCTTGCAGTGCACCTCTGCAGTCCTGCAAATAGACTCACAGAGAGGGGTGGAAAGGGAGACAGAAGACTTCCCTGGTTCAGTAAGTGCAATGCCCATTCTTGCAGGTATAAAAGGGCAGCATGCAGTCATCTATATAAAGAATGTTCTTCAAATGGGTTATGTATAACTCCCTGATGGCAAGGGTATCAAATGAAGGTCGAACATCAGAGACCTTTAGGCTATTACGAAATATGACTCATGGATTAGTTAACTGCCTGTCAGATTTTCCATTATGAAACTTTAACCACAGCCCATATCTGCACAGCACCAACACCTGTAGAAGTACAAACAAACAAGTGGTTATGTATGCATTTGCAGTGAAGTGGGTCAGGAGATGTGCTATGGTATCAAGAGAACCTTTTTCCTTAATTACAAACTATTAACTAAGGAATAAAAATAAGGGGGGAGAAGGGGGAGAAAATTCTATGGTAGTAAAAAAGATTGGTTTGAAGTACATATTTTCCAAAGATTCTGCAAGATAAATCTTTACAGTTCAACTGTATCAGATGAGTCAACCTAAAAATCCCCCTCTGCAGAGTATCATTATTTTACCCGTGATGAACATCAGTGCTTCCTAATCCAAGCATTTGCTTTTCCAACTCCACATGCTGGCATGAGCAGAAGTGAAAAAGCAACTATTCCTGTTCTGAAAAATTATTATTGAAATGCTAAACTAAAAAAGAAGGAATTACTTTTTTTATTTTGAAAATCAGTAAGAAGATTTAGCCATTTGGTGGAAGACCCTCATACGTCTCTCAGCAGCCATTACATCTGGCTCTTTTGAGGTGGCTGTAAATTAAAAAAGGCAGAAGGTGCGCTCTGAAAATTCACTGCAGGAAGTGGGGCTTTTGGCCTGTGCATCACCAGTTTGATGGACTCCACAGGTGAGATTCAGCTCACCTAATTTTAGATGTCTACAGTGTCTATATCTCTACATCTGAGCCTGTTGCCCCATAGGCACTTTAAAGGTATGTCTTATCTGATCTATTTTAAATATCTACCTTAGGATGAGATGATTCATGACCTCAGAGTGTCTTTTTCTCCTCTATGGCTGTAATAGGGGCCTGAGGTGACTAGCTTGGCTGGAGAGCCTTCCATGTAGCCATCTACAGCTGTTTAGATGAAGCCTGCCTGAACACTCTGCCTCCGCAAGTCTGGTAATTTATGTGAAATGAGTTGGTTAACACTGTTCATTGCTGTTGCAATGTTTTGTCTGTATCACAAAAACACTACCACATCTGGCACAAATGAATCCTAGCAGGCTGAAACAGCCTAGAGGCTACTCATTAAAGAGGAAATCTGAACCACTTTTAGATAAATTTCATCACTACATTATCTTCTTGCCTCTAGAGATGTTCCAGATCACAAGTTAGGTATGGAGTTCTCACTGCTTCTACCACTGTGGCATCTAATCTGTGAAGACAGAAGTCTCCATTTCCATGCCTGTTAGTCCAGCTCATTTCATAAACACTATATTCATTTAAATGTTAAACTGCTGCTCTACTGGAAGTTCAGAAGATATGAACTGTAAGGCACAATGAAAAACAATTTAGTCTCAAGAAGCGAAGTCTGAGGGGAGGCAAAATAGCAGTACACAAATATATAAAAAGTAACTGCAAAGAGGAAGGAAATAAACTATTCTTCCTGTTTACTATGAATAGGCTAAAAAGCAATGAGCTTATAGTACAAGGAGACTTAAGTTACTCCAAAGTGAGGTGGCATGCAACAACAAGCTGTGCAGCCACTTCTTGGACCTGAACAGCAGCATCGTGCCATCTTTTAGACAAAGGGGAAGTCAATAGGAGCTGCTGTCTCACAGAGAGGCAGCAGCAGCTCCTGCTTCCCTGCAGGCACTGAGCCGGCTGCCTCTGAAAGGGTGGGAGGGTTACAGCTCCACCGCACCCGTGGGTGTCTGAAAGGAGCCGGGAGCCCTTGCCTTGCTAAGCGGCTTTTCAGTCTCAGCATGAAGCAGGGGTTCCTGCCTCGCAGCTGAGGAGCAGTGGCTGTGGTGACATGACAGCAGCCTGGTGCCCTGCTGTCCTGGTTTCGGCTGGGATAGAGTTAATTTTCTTCTTAGTAGCTGGTACAGTGCTGTGTTTTGGATTTAGTGTGAGAATAATGTTGATAACATGCTGATGTTTTAGTTGTTGCTAAGCAGCGCTTATCCCAAGTTAAGGACTTTTCAGTTTCCCATGCTCTGCCAGCAAGCAGGTGCACAAGAAGCTGGGAGGGAGCACAGCCAGGACAGCTGACCCAAACTAGCCACAGGGATATTCCATACCATAGAACGTCATGCTCGGTATATAAACAGGGGTGAGTTGGCCAGGAGGGGTGGATCGCTGCTCAGGCATTGGTCAGCGGGTGGTGAGCAATTGCATTGTGCATCACTTGTCTTTTCTTGGGTTTTATTTCTCTCTCTTTTTGTTATCTTCCTTGTCATTACAATTATTATTATATTATTATTATTAGTTAGTTAGTATTATATTTTATTTTACTTGAGTTATTAAACTGTTCTTATCTCAACCCGTGAGTTTTACTTTTTTTCCCCGCTCATCTCCCCTATCCCACTAGGTGAGGGGGAGTGAGGGAGCAGCTGTGTGGTGCTTAGCTGCTGGCTGGGGTTAAACCACAACACTTGCCTCTTAGGAGAGGCCAGTTGCTACCAGGGTTGGGAGCCCTCCCCCAGTTTGGGGATGCAGTTGTGTTCTGGAGATCCAGTCCGACGAGCATCCATCCAGAGTGGATGGATATATTTAGTCTTAAGGCAGTGTGATGGACTAGATGCCTCAAAACTCCTTTACCTTATATGATTTGTTAAGTGGAAAGGTTGCAATGTGCAAACTGAAGCCTGAGCTAACCCTCTTACAATGGAGTGGGCCAGAGCTCCAGCTGTGTGACCTGCACTGCTGACCAAAACCAGTAAAAGGGACAGGGTGGTCCTTGAAGAACCCATCTAGAAAAAAGACTCTTTTCTCCTGACATAAAATTTTTTATGGTTCTTTCTCTCCTGCCATCACAAGAGATATGACTGAAAGATTATGCAGCTGGGTGCTCCTGTGTACTACTCCTTGTTCCTCTGTAGGAAATACTGTTCCAACACTGTGTCAACAATGTAGAAAACATCCGGGGGTGGGGGAGGGGAAGGAGGGGGGAGGGGAGAGAAAGTGATTTCATTTAAAATAAAAACTGAAACAAAACAGGTTTCACTCAGCCACATTCACGGTCTCACACTCGCAAGTGCAGCCACTAGACAACAGGTCACCATGTTCAAGCCATCCATCCAAAATCCAGGCAACATGAAGATTGTGCCCAGGTAATCTGGGCACAGGATCTGTTGTGATGCCATGGAGAACAAGGGATGCCAGCTATCAAGTCCTCCTCATGTCTCCTGGGTTATCCTTGGGTTGGTGACCATGCACAGGGTTTGGATATCTTTTTGTATCTTTTTGGAACTGGCAGTATCTCCATCCTGTCCCAACTCTGGCAGTCATCAGGACTAATCATTTTGTCTACAGATCTGGGTGTCTGGTGAAACAGCAGGTAGGTGCCCTGCAGTCTTGATGACCTGCTAATCTGGGTGTCATTAACGCAGGCCATTCAGAGAGCCCTTCCCCTGCTGAGTGCTCCTGCTGGTGCCTCCACACCCAGGCCTTCCCACTCCTTCTCTGTTCGCACCTATATGTACCTTTGTATTACAAGTCCCTACACCGCTTCCATTCCCTTGCAGTTGCTGGAGATCCTTCGCTGGCCAAGGGACGGACCTAATCAATACCCAACAGCAACAGTGAGGGAACTAGGAAGGTGGGCCTTCTTCCCCCTTTCTCTTGAAGACCCGTATTGGGTTTGGTTCATTTGTCCCTCAGGCTTCATGATTTAGGTCTTTTAGTTCCTGGCAGTGCACAGCAAGGGCAGCAGCTCCCTTGGGGCTGGGGGCCAGGACTGCAGGGGTTCCCCAGGGCATCAGAGCACGGCCAGGCAGCCCGGGCCCGTCCCATTCCTCAGCCAGGAGCAGCTGGGGGTACCAGGGCAGCCTCAGCCCCAGGCACCGGGCACCTCCCCAGCTCGGGAACAGCCAAGGCCAGGCCAGGTCGTGGGCCCATGGGTGGGCCTGGCTCGTCTGGGCCCATGGCTGGGCAGGGCAGGGCTGTGGGGAGCTGGAGACCGGCCCTGCTGCAGCATCACTGGGGCAGGGGCTGATGGCCCCAGGGAGGCGACACAGGGTCCTGGGCCATGGGCAGGTGGGGAGAGCCCCAGGGGGCTGACATGGGGCAGTCAGGGCCGGTGGTGCCCTCAGGACCTTGACAATCCCACAGGCATTTTTGAGCTGTCATCACCCTAGTATTTGGTCAGTGACCCTCTAGAGTTTTTTCAGAGAAGACTCTCATGTGGCATAAAAGTTAGATTTGGTATTTAGAAATGATAGTTGGAAGAGAAAAAGTTTACAGAAACCAAAGTGAGAAGCATTAGTGCCTTCTTCAAAGCATAATGCTAATGCTGCTTAATATAGGAGCCATCTTGACTAGGTGCCTATTTGGATTTCAGCAATTACTAGCTTACCAGTTCAAACCAGTTTGCAATGAGAATGCATCCAAGATTTACTGATGTGCCTCTTTCATTTCTTCATGCTGCTATAAGTACCTCTTTTGTCTTCACCTTCTGTTACTTTGAGCTTGCCTACACGAGAAAGGCACACTCATAAAATTACAATCTGCTTGTAAACCAATACAGTTAACTCCAGGCATTCATGCAGTGTTCGAAGAGGAGCAGTAGACGGATACGCATGACTTTTCCCTGTTGAGCAAGATCATACTATAATTTTTTTGCAAAGGACTACATTCTTAATACCTGTAGGGACGCAGTGGAAGCCAATACCTTGCACAGAGGCAGCGGTCCCTACTCCTCCTCTATGAGTGCTGCAGACCAGGCTGCCTTGGGTAGGAAAAAGGCAGTTGCTGCAGTGTGAAGCAGCCTGCTTCACAGCATGTGCCAGAACTTAATGGCAGCAGAGGCTGCTGCTTTGGTGGGACTACCTGACTGGTGGTATGTTACCTCTGTCCACTGGATTGTGGCTCCTGCTGAAGTCAAGACCATGCCCCCAACCTTTCTTCCCATTTGGAGGACGCAATCTGCAGAAGCTGCTGGACTCTCTTTGTTCTGGTGTAGGAAAATTTATTGCTTTGCAAGTTCTTCCCGTTCCTAATTGACCTGATCTAACCTGAAATAAGCCATTTGTATTCCTGCAAAGGAATACCAGGGTATCCACATGGCCTTTTGCCCAGGTTTAACATAATTTCTCTAAAGCAAACTGCAAATTAATAGTAGCGCAACTTTCCTGTGCAGGCAAGCCCTTAATCTAATTGGAACATGGAAAACAGCATTTGGGAAGACAAAGCGGTGTGTAAACTTGGGGAGTGAGAGAGGGAAGGAATGTAATTTGGAGTCCAGTGGGGATGATGGAGAGATCTGAATGCAGAGAGATAAAAGTGATTAAGGTTTTTAAAATCCAAGCTAGCACGGAATCTAGGGATACGAAAAATAGAGCCTGACTCAGAACTTTTCAATGTTCATAGAACTGCCATCTTCTTTCCATTCGTTCTTCCACTCAGGGCAACAACCCTTGCCATTTTAGTCAAAAACCACTCTCCCTTCCATCCCCTACAACTCTGAGCCACAGAAAAAGCCCAACATGGTTCTGACAGTGCACAAGCTGGAGCATTCAGTTAGTGCTGCCTCTCAGTAAAAATATTTAATACTTCAAAATCTCTCTCTCAATAAGGAGTAGTACCAACCCTGGGCATTCCTCAGATAGCTGAAGCCACTGCTGCTTAACCCGAACACTCCTGGCAGCTGCACCATGTTGCACAACCACCATCTGCAAAGGTCAAAGCTTGCCAGGTGTTCACACCTGGCAGCAGGAGTCAAACCCGTTCACACAAGAGGGGAGAGCACTGGCAAGGTCCTTCCTTGAAACCCCAGGGCATATCTGCCCCATCCCTCACAGTGCAGTGCAGCGCAGTGTGGCCAGGGAAAATCCTCCACAGCCAAGACAAGGTGCACAGCAGAGTGAGGGACTCACTGGCATAGCAGGGATATTTAGCTGGGACATGTGCTGGAGGCTGGGAGTGAGGGGCTGGATATTTCATCAGGCTCTGGTCTGGGTATTAGCTAGTAGCAGCAATCCCTGCTAGGCTGGGCTGAGCACAGGTCTCTTCAGACCACAGGGCAGTGACTTCAGCAGCCTGTCGGCTGTGCACATGGGGGCTCAGGGAGGAGAGAGGGCGCGAGGCAAGCCTCTCCTGCTGCAGTACTACACTTGCTCTGGACCCAGGCAAGCTAGGCAGGCCCAGTAAGACACCAGGCCAGTCCTTTCTTGGGTCAGGCACATAACATTGTAGGCTCACAGCAAGCAGCATGGGTGTACCTTTGCTAGTCTGCTTACTCTTGCCTCGAAAGTGGACTTACTCCAAGACCCAAGCAAGAGACACTGTGCTGGTTTTGGCTGGGATAGAGTTAATTTTCTTCATAGTAGCTAGTATGGGGCTCTGTTTTGGATTTGTGCTGAGAACAATGTTGATAACACAGGGATGTTTTCATTATTGCTGAGCAGTGCTTACACAGAGTCAAGGCCTTTTCTGCTTCTCACACCACCCCACCAGTGAGGAGGCTGGGGGTGCACAAGAAGTTGGGAGGGGACACAGCCAGGACAGCTGACCCCAACTGACCAAAGGGATATCCCATACCATATGATGTCATGCTCAGCATATAAAGCTGGGGGAAGAAGAAGGAAGGGGGGGGACGTTTGGAGTGATGGCGTTTGTCTTCCCAAGTACCCGTTACACGTGATGGAGCCCTGCTTTCCTGGAGATGGCTGAACACCTGCCTGTTGATGGGAAGTGGTGGATGAATTCCTTGTTTTGCTTTGCTTGCATGCACAGCTTTTGCTTTACCTATTAAACTGTCTATATCTCAACCCGTGAGTTTTCT